>NW_023276807.1:97121463-97721463 GCF_003668045.3 Cricetulus griseus
ATAAAAAAAAAATAGAAAGCTTATCTTCTAAGAAAACTATTATTGTTTTTATTTTAAATTATAATAGAATTTTTTACTGGGTAAGCTTTCCACACATTTGTGTAGAATGATGGTCTAGCAAGAGTGAACTTGGTCTTCTGGGTCAGGTGCACAGGATGAATGAACGGGCCAGCATCTCTTTGATATACTTAGTCATTGTACTTCTTTGCTTGGAGAGTGGGTGCATCATTAACTAAACGATTTCATTACAAATGTAAATCAATATAAAAATAATGGTGCTGAAGCACAAAATTAATTGTACCATATATTTTACATATTCAGAGAAGGACTATTAAGAAATATTAGAAACTCCTAATCAAGAGACACCATGGAAATAAGAGATTTGGATTAAAATGAAAGGCTAATTAAATTGAAAACTGAAGCCTTGTAGGATGGTGTTAAATTAAGAAATACACTTTTGTCACCCTAGGGAAGAGGCACTTCATGCTGCAGGCTGTGGGCTTTCTAGAGGCCCTGTGGTGTTCATAACTCCCTTACCTCCCTGAGACTGGAAACTTCATGCTCTGTGCTTATAAGGGGCAGATTCATGGCACACTGTCATCTTTATTTTCTACATACCCTCCATCTGATAAAAATAGTTCATCTCCCAAAATGAGCAATTATTTGCCTTCTAGTACCAACCCCATATTAGTAATATCTGATAGAATTCACCAGAAACAAGAAACATAGTTCATCTGTTCATATACATGCACCATTCCTGTTTCTGCATCTCTTGGTTTCCTGCTATTTCATTCATTTATCGATAAAAATGTGCACTTCCTTCAGTGTCAAGAATGCAGCACTTCCATTACATGGAAGAGTGTTTGTTAATCTTCACACACACACATATACAATTCAGATCTCCACACACACACACACACACACACACATCTAAGATTGACATGGCACAATGGTGACATTCATCACATAATAAGAGGCATACTATGCTGTTGCATAAAATATGTACTATAAATGTGTGATTCAGACACATGCTTAAGATTCATTCGAAGAGTGAGAATTGCCCAGGAAATTGCAGCTGCTACCCTTTTCACTCCAGTGAATGTAGCACACATAGTGATATGGCCCTGTCCACAGGCAACGCCCAAGCATCAAAATTGGCTCACTCTGCTTAAAGACAGGGGGAAAGAACATGTGTGACTATCAAATAGGTGGTTATACTACCTATTGAAGAGATGCCTTGGAACATGTAAACAAGGCGGTTCAACTTTTCAGGGCAGCACTGATGCCCCATGTATCAGTGTTTGTGTGTTAACCCCTAGGAAACAATTTCCAGCTGCTCCAATGCATCATGGGAGTTTTCATTTCAGTAGGAATGACCTATTTGACAGCCACAGCTGTGTCTTCAGCCCCAGGCTGACTGGCACATACATTTTTAATGGTAATATCATATGAATAGTGCATGTTCCTCTTAGAGTCTTTGTTCCTATCTAAAATCCTATGAGCCAGGTCTTAACTGTCTAAATCTCTCTGTCTATTATTCCTTTAAGGTCACATGTAACAGCCCCTTAAGCTCTATCCATATCATTCAATGGATTTTCTAGTCTAAGAGTGTCAAATGCTTCCACATTTCTCTAACAAATTACTTCCAGTAGGCTTAAAAGCCACAAGTCGTTATGTTTTAGCAATTACCCCCACTTCCTTAGTATCAATTTTTGTACTCGTTTTGTTTCTAAGGCTGTGATGAAATATCCTGACAAAAGACAGAGAAGGAAAGGAAGGGCTTGTTTCACAGTTCCAGGTTGCAGTCTGTTACTGATGTGAAGACAAATCTGATGACATCACATCCACAGTCAAGAAATGAATGCACCCATGCTCATTTATTTGCTTGATTATTCTACCATTCATTTCCCCATTGTTGTACAATTCAGGATTTCTTGCCTAGGGAATGGTGCCACCCACATTGGGCTGTGTCTTCTGATGTGAATTAATTTAAGACAATCTCCCACAGAAATGCCTACATGCCAGTGTAGATAATTCCTCATTGAGACTCTCTCTTCAAGTGGTTGTTGATTGTATAAAGTTAAAAATTAAAGCTAGTTATCACAGTACCCTTGTCCTTCCATTTCTTTCATGGATGCTTTGGTGTAGCCTCCACTCGGAAGCTGCAAGATTTACCTGATACACATCAACACTGTACTGGGTGGTTTTGTGTATCAACTTGTATCAACAAGCTATAGAGTCATCAGAGGAAAGAGTCTCAGTTGAAGAAATGCCTCCATGAGATTCAGCTGAAAGGCATTTTCTCATTTAGTGGGGGAGGGCCCAGTCCATGGTACATGGTGCCATCCCTGGGCTTCTTGTTGTGGGTTCTATAAGAAAGTGAGCTAGGCAAGCCAGGGGAAGCAAAAACAGTAAGCAGCTCCCCTCCTAGGCCTCTGCATCAGCTCCTGCCTCTGGGATCCTTCCCTGTTTGAGTTTCTGTCCTGACTTCCTTCAGTGATGAACATCAATGCTGAATCGTAAGTCTAATAAACCCTTTGCTCCTGAGCTTTCTCTTTGGTCATGGTGTTTCAGTGCAGCAATAGAAACTCTAAGACAAATACGATAGCCAAAGGAGAATAAACCAGGTGTCTACCTTCTTCGACCATAAGTTTGATAAACATATCCTAGGATCTCTGCTGAAATTTCATCTGGGTGGTGAATCAGGTTTTGGATCTCCTTTTGCTTTGACAGTAGGATTGTTTCCCCTTGGCTTCAGTTTACACAGATGCTCAGGCATCATTAGGGGATTCATTAATCACAATATGACTTCCTAGAGACCATTCCTCCATGATTATCCAGAAATGGCCTGCATCATTCCCTCTCATTCACAGCTCATCTACTACCAAACATATATGTTTGACTTCTTTCTTCACCTCCCAGGACCCATAAGCCCTTGTGTTTACACACAGCAATCAACAGTTCCTTACAGTGTTTGCTTGTTTGCTTGTGATTTAAAAGTGAGTTACCTTGTTTTTTTTTTTCATGATATACAAGAATTGGCAATTTACAGTTATAAGAACATTATACAATGAAGCATTTAATACTATACACTTTAGATACTCATATATATATATTCGTGTATTCTAAGAGCTTAACTTGAAAGGACTAATACATTTGAAAATAAGAATGAAAGAACAAAAGAAAATCTTAAGTTACCCTCTATTTCCAGAGTTAAATCTTGAGCTTCAAGAAGGAAGAAAATAGCTTATATGTTGTAGCCTTCTAACATATAAGTCCCCCATCTCTCTCTCTCTCTCTCTCTCTCTCTCTCTCTGTGTGTGTGTGTGTGTGTGTGTGTGTGAGAGAGAGAGAGAGAGAGAGAGAGAGAGAGAGAGAGATATGTGGGGAGTACGTGTGTTGTGCTTGTGTGGCGTATATGTGGAGAGAGAATGTGTGTGTGTGTGTGTGTGTGTGTGTGTGTGTGTGTGTGTGTGTGTGTGTGTGTGTGTGTCTAATACTTTAATCCTTGGAGCTGCAGATGGATTTGGTTTTTATTGTTTTTAACTCTTAAACATTCTTTTCTCATTTTACATACCAATCCCAGTTGCCACTCCTTCCCTTCCTCCTGCTCTCCCCCACCCCCATCCACTCCTCAGAGAGAGTGAGGCTTCCCATGGGAAGTCACGTAAGGATAGACTTGTTTTTTACAATCCTATTCTGTATACTGAGTAGCAATTCACTGGCTCAGCTGTCATACTGCCTCAGTCCTGCAGCTTTCCAAGGCTCCTTTCCTCACTTGTGTGGTTCAGATAATGAGGTGATGCACACCTTATGTCTAAGACAGCTGCAGGCCTTGTGATTCTCTGGACAGTCACTTTGTTAAAAAGCAATGCCCTCAGAGAAGAGATTCCAATGGCCTGCTGTGTTTCTGACATTGTGACCAAGCTAAGTCACCACCTGTTTTTTGATTCTGACTTTGGCCAACTGCCTTTAGAGAGTCCCTGTGCATTGAAAGCACTGTTGGAATCTGAGGAAGAAGCTATTCTTAAATAAGATCTTCCAGAAGCAGCACAACATTGGATTCATGTACATTTAATTAACATGTGTTGTTCTTGAAAGCAAATGCCCAGTCCACCTTCATGCTTGGAGCTATCACATAGCATGAAAAGTCTTATTTGGATTGTGTTGGACCAGCTGCACCAAGATGTTTTGGGAAACACCTGTTGTGTTTTAAGAGTAAAGAATCATTTAACAGCATGGCAAACAGTGGTCTCCATTGTCCTGTTATGAGCCAGCTGGCACACACCACATTCAGGCCCAGTTATTTGTCTCAAGTTCCTCCATATACATTACAGAGATGCCTTCCTTTCTAGTCTATGCCTTATCTATGCCTACAGACTGTATCAGAACATCTGAGTACTTTAGGAAGCCTTAACACACTGTATTACTAACATAGCAATGAAGTTGAAACCTTCTATGTTATAGGATAAATTTCTGAGTCACTTGGCTTCCTTCTGTGGTCATTTCTCAGGATAGAAACCCAATCATTCTCCTCTGGGATAGTGACTTTGTCTTATTTGATCCCCTTGCTCCCTGTGAAACAACAGTTTCCATAGTGCAGACCTATTTTAGCTAAAGCAGATATCTGTGTTATCTGTGCTCTAATATGAGGAGATATCAGCTGCTTGGTAGATGGCACAGATGCCAACTTGTCTGTCTAGTGATGCCAGTCAGTACTGGGAGCTGGGAGACTGCTGTGAACAGCAGTGAAAGAGGAGTTTGGAGCCCCAGGGTCAGGGTTTATTTCTTCAAGCCTTATCAATATGCTTTTAAGTTTATAATTCCAAGAATGTTTAAAACAGATTCAAATTTCCATGGGAATTCTAAAGAAAATGTAAGGGAACCTCATTAACATATAAGATGGGAGAAATGCAGGAGCAATAACAATTAATTTTAATTAACTATGCATGAACAATATTTTCTGAAAGTTACTGGGTCCCTAAGCTTTGAGATGGAACAGGCACAAAATAGGGGTGCAAGAGCAAACATACAGTTTAGGACATCTCTTCCCTAAGTGCCAAAGGAGAGTGGAGGGGGCAAGTTCTCCTGAGTGTGGTGTGGGAGAACTCTGATTTCAGTCTTCTGCCTGCCATGAGGGGGTTTGAGGAAGTGCAGACAATACCTCTATCCTAGAGGCTCCTTTCAGCAGGGCTGTGAATCTCCCAAACTATCCTATTAGTATACATTTGAGCATTCAATTTACTATGGACATTACACTAGAAAGGAAGAAAATAGCAATCAGAACAAAACAAAAAGCAATATCAGAAAATGGGAGAATTTTTACTCAGAGAGAGCCTTCCCTCATGCCACCAAATGAGGAGAATCAAGCTCAAGAGCTGAGCCAAGTGGAGCCCAAGAGCTTCCACACTAATAGTTGTCAAGAAGTATATGTGATCATGTGTCAGACACCAGGGACAGGACCAGTGAGGAATGGTATGGGAGAAGACACCCTCCTATGAATTGGGTCTGGGTACTCGGAAGGTCACAGTCAGTTCGAGGGACAGAGAGCCACAGCCCAAGGTGGGGTGGAACTAGTGGATGTTCCCAGCCCAGCCTTTCCTTAGAAAAAAATAAATAAACAAGTCTTCCCTGAGAATTGGTGCTGCAAACCCTGCCCTTACTATGCTTGGGAAATGATGTTGTACTGACTTCCTCAAACAAACAAAATCCCACGCTGAGAATTGGTGGAAGCCATCCAAAGTCTGGTCACAAGTCAGAAGCCCGAGAAAGTGTCTGAGAGAGGAACAGAGGTAAAGGAGCCAGAAGCAATTGCCAGCAATAAAATCCCAACCAAAAAATGAACTCACAGATTAAAAAAAAAAAGGCTTCATAATATATGAGGAAGCAAGAAGCCATGAATAAAATGTTCATGACCAGATGTTCAAACCATTCTGGTATTAGGATGTCTGATACAGGAGTCTTAAAAAGTATGATTAGTAATTTAAAAGAAGTAGTAGTGAGCATTAAATTATCAGAATAAATGCCAAGCCAAATAGGGAAAAACTGAAGCTTGTAGAAATAAGATAAAAGTTACTGATATTAGGAGTTGAAAACTTAGAACAGCAGATTAATATATATCAAGAACTAATAAAGATTAGATGAGAGTATATTGTATTAAAATATTCTCTATTTAAAAAGATATGAGAGCCTGCTGCATGTCTTTAATCCCAGCACTCAAGAGGCAGAGACAGGTGGATCTCTGTGAGTTTGAGGGCAGCCTGGTCTACAGAGTGAGTTCCAGGACAGGCTCCAAAGCTACACAGAGAAACCCAGTCTTAACACCCTCCCAGCAAAAACAATAACTTAAAAAATTAGTTTATAATATATTTATGCCACTCTTCCCCATCCATTTCCTCCCTCCAACCCTTTCCAGCCTTGTCCTCTGCTACTCTTGTTCAAATTCATAACCTCTTTCTCTTTAATTAGTATTACATATATACATTCCTGAGTGTAGAAACACAGCCTGCTCAGTCTGTATCATGTCACTTGTATGTATGTTTTCAGGGCTGACCATTTGATGTTGGATAACCATTTTGTATGCTCTTCGCTGGGGAAAACTCTTTCCCCTACTCTCAGCATTCATTAGTTGTCTGTAGGTTTTGTCTAGGGTTGAAGCTTCCTGAGCTTTCCCCAGCCATAGTAGCATGTCTATTGCTATTATTTTGTTCTGGTCCATGTTTAAGAGGCATGTTGGTGAGATACCATGACTATAGCTTCCCTGACATTTTTAAGAGACACAGTTTCACAGCAAACTCCTTTTTCCTCTGACTTTTAAAATCTTTCTACCCTACCTTCTGCAATGGTACCCGAGCCTTAGATTCAAGAGTTCTGTACAGCAACATTTCATTAGGTTAAACATACATCCTAAAATTTCTACTAACTTATAAGGTTAGAAAATAACATGAAGCTAAAATGCCAGGAACTTGAATATACCAAGTAGTCCTCCTGCAGCTGGGGTCTGTGTTGATGTTCATGGCCCATGTTACCACAGGGGATCATAGGAAACATGCATGTTGAAATCCAAGAGTCATTTTAGTCACCTCACCCCTCACTGGCCTTGGGATAGCTGGACCTACCACTCACTGGACCCACTCCTCATAGGAAATCTTCCCCCCACCAGCCCCACCTTACCCTCCACCCCCTACCTTCCACTACCCCAACACCCTTACCCCTGCACTCAGGAAAGGTAGCCTAGATCCACATCCAACCCAACATCTACCCCCTCTATGACCCTCTGGAGCATGTGAAGAGACTGGTCCTGTGGAACAATAGCTTCAGAATCTCCATGACTAACAGTAACAGCAGGATATTCAATAGGAGTTTTGGCGAAGGTCCAGTGAAGATGCTTCCAATCTTTTGATGGTATGAATGGTTGTGAACTTGTCTCCTGGGAGACGGGAATGTGAGCTGCCATGCATTTTCTCTTACCAAGTAATATGATATTGCTGTTACCAGGAATCGCTTTCACTGGTCGTCTAACATCCTCACAAGGATGTGAGAACCAACATTCAAGTCTCACTCACAGAGGAGCGAAGTGGTTTATTTAGTTTTGTTTTATTTTTAATTAATTTGGGGGGTCCTTTTTGGGGGATACTGCAAGTGTGAGGGGTGGATATGGAAGGACTGGGAGGTGAATGGGATTGGGGTGCATGATGTGAAATTTCAAAGAATCAATGAAGAATTTTGTTATAACAAAAAGATATGGGGCTTTTAGGGGCTGCTAGATCATGAGGAATACTTTATTGCAGGAGTAGGTGCCCTTATTAAAGGGCTTGGCAGATGGTATTTATCTTCTTTGTCTTGTGCCTTAGGAGGACTCAGCTTTCTTCCCTCCAGAGTATGTGGCATCAGGTGTCATCTTCAAGCAGAGTACAGACATTACAGACATCACTGGACAATTGAACCCACTGGAACCCTGACCTTGAGACATGCAGCCTTCAGAACTTGACAAATACACTTTTGTTCTATATAGATATCCAGTCTGTGCTATATATTAGAGGATGGAATGGAGTAAGATGTAGGAGTTTGTGTGTGTGTTTCATAATGAAATAGAAATAAAATAAAATTGATGGTATTGCAAAGCAAGTAGGAGGATGAAGAAATAGGAGAAAATGAAGCTGACTGCATAGTGGTATCTCAGTCCAACATGGAAGCTGATTCACGAGGACATAGTGATCCAGAAAATCTGGTTTCCTCTTCAACTGGGTACATGCATGGCCCTGTTGGAGAAAGAAAAAAATGAAAAGGACAGAATTGTGACAAGATTGGTCAGCAGGCATCAATCAGGTGGCTTTGGATGCCAAAGAGTTTTAAAGGCTCAGAGCAATAGTTCTGCTCATATCTGCATTGTACCATATACCTGGACTTTGCTTCTTGGGAAACTGAAAGGCAGAGATAACTGTGAGGTGCAGTGAGCAGAACCCCTTATCTGAAATGTGTGGTCTGACCTGGGTGCCAAATCTGCTCCCTCATGTCATGAGAACTTAGACCCTTTAGCAAGAGGTGAATATTAAACAGCAGAGCTTCCAGTATCTTAGGAAGCAAAGATACTGTTTTTGTTTTGGGGCAAAAGTGAAAACATCAATCACTTCAAAACAGTCAATAAACAATCAAGGGAAATGGACCTGTTCACACATACTACCAAAGTAATGTGTGCTTGGGAGACACACACTTCTGGCAGCTGTGTCTTATTCCAGCTCAGTCAACCAGTAGACAGATTCACCTGAAGATTTATACCAGGGTAGAAAAAAAGGGGCCACTAAGTCTATGAGAAACACAGAGAGCATAGAGAGAAGCAAGCAACCCACTTCCAATGAGAGATTGCCGGAAGTAAAGGAAGACAGGTCTCTTTGAATTCAAATACCACATTTTATTCTATGTTAAACAAAACCATCACCACATGCTAGAGACATCAGAATGAAACTTCAAAGCTCCCCCAAGGAAAGGCAGGTTGCTGATCTAGTAATGACATTTAGAAAGCACCTAGATTTAGTCAGAAGTAAATGACACAAGACAGAGTCATTCCAACCATTGTGCCCAAGTCCAGTTAACACCTAGAGACCCCCACAAAGGTGCAATGTACAGAAAATAATAGGATGATTTTGTGAGCAGAAAATATTATTTCATAACTTGCTTGATTTTGAGCTACTTGGGGAAAGTTTGAGCTTCATAAAGTATTCTACAAGGAAAGTGATACAGCTTTGGCTACACAGCTAGGAACCCAAAACTGATTTCCATCATGAATGACTCCACTGGGGGATGGCTCCATCATTCTTCCACATCACCCATCCCCGATTTTGCAGTTTTTCTTTTGCATATTGTGAAGTTTTCTGATTGCTTTAGTCTAAGAAGGAAATCTGTCTGGGCTCTGAGCTGCCCAGGACCCCTTCTTCATGTTTATGGCACTGAATGGCCTTGTTTGTGACTTTTATCTGTTTGTTTGTTTGTTTATACTTTTAGATTTACTTATTTCATTTTATGTGTATGATTGGTTTGCCTGCATATATGTATGTGTACACATGCATGTCTGTTGCCTGAAGAAGTTAGAATCAGGCATCATATAGAATGGAACTGGAGTTACAGATGGTTGTAAGTCACCACATTAGTACTGGAAACAAGCAGGATCCTCTGCAAGAACAAGTGCTCTTAACTGTTGAGCCATCTCTTCAGCACTCTGTGTGACTTGTTAAAAGAAAATTAACCTCATGTTTGCAAAGACCAATTTCCTACAATGGCAGATATAAGTGTGCACATGATTTCATTGATTTTCAACAAATGCACTGCATGGGATATTATGACTGACAACTTAGAAAAGAGGATGTGTAGTTTTCAGGAGACAACACAATCAGTGGCAGAATTTGTGCGTGAGGGGACTCAAGAATCTATGTCACATTGATGCTTACACTTATCATCTTGGAGTCCTACTAAGTCTTTATTCTTCAGGTCATTTTGAAGGAAGTTCTTCCCAGAAAGTGCCTGTGTAAGGCAAACAAAAGACAAAATACAAGGGATATCCCTTGAGAAGATCATGAGACCTCAGCCACACACAAAGAATTACAGGCAACGAAGATACTGAGAATGGGAGAAATAGTCTTCCCCAGGGAAGAGCACACCAACTGTTTATGCAATACAAAATGGCCATCCCTCAAAATACATAAATATAAGAAACATTTTATAGCCAGAACAGGTGGTATATAGGTATATATGGCTATAAGTGTGTGTGTGTGTGTGTGTGTGTGTGTGTGTGTGTGTGTGTGTGTGCATATAACAACAATTAAGGAAAAGAGGCCATTAATTTGGAAGAGAGAAAGAAGCAAATATGGGAAGGTTTAGATGGAGGAAGGGGAAGGTGAAAATTATGTAATTATGCTATAATCTGAAAATTAAAAGAAAAAGTTTTTAGGAAGGGTATCTCTGCAACTACTTTCATAGACTGTGTTCCCATGTCCTCACTGAGCACAGTAATACCCACTTCATTTTCACAAACATGAATTGCACAGTTCTCTATGTTGATGGAGTCTCTCCAGTGAATGTTAGGAAAATCTGTTCCCACTCTTGCTACTTCTTCTTAACTTAGGGGAATAGATTTCCCACCAAGAGAGAAGACATGGGGTAAGATTTCAGGGTTTTGAGTAAACAAGAAAAACAGCAGAGTGAGTTAGAGAGCCTTGTACTTCAAACAGCCATGGGAACCTCCTTCTAGAGGAAAGCATTGACTCCATCAACACAGTTCCCACCTCTTTATACATCTGGTTTACATCTATCAGAGGCCATTTAAAGTACTGTTTGTTTATACTAGAAAATCAGTAACTCATATTTAATCTTAGTTAAGATGATCCACTTAGAAAACAATCATAAATGACAAGTGACAGCTTCCCTACCATTTTAGAGTAATATTTCAGATTCTCATTACAATTAAGGAGTTTTGAACAAGCTTTAAAAAATAAGATGGATTTTTTTCGTTTATGCTAGGTTGTAAATGATTTATGTATTCTTTCCATAGGGATGTAGACTTGGGACATCCTTCCAGATATCCATAAAACTAATAAGTAAAGGCCTTCCTGCGAAATGAACCTTTAAGATCATAGCATAGAAACAGCTTCAGCATGAATCTTCATGTTGTTAGATTTCTATCGAGCCTTCAAAGAAAGCTTAAAAAATAACAGCACCTGGCATCTATATCCAATAGATTATTCTGCTGTCCTTAACAGCTCATGACCTCTGGAATATCACACAACTCATCCTACATCGGAAAGGCCATGCATGTTTTCTCAGGCTCCTGGAGACTGAGTGAGCTGAAAAGATGATTGGACTATAGTCCTAGTTGTTCTTTTGTTAACGTTGAATAAGGCTGGAATCATGAGGGGAAAGAGCTCAGTTGAGAGCTTGTATTCAGCAGATTGGCCCATGGGCAAGTCTGGGGGCATTTTCTTAATTGGTTAATTGATGTGAGAGAAACCTAGGCACTTTAAGTGTTATCACTGTTGACAGATGGACCTAGATTGTATGAAAAAGCAGACCTAACAAGTCTTGTGGAACAAGGATGTAGGTATTGCTCTTCTATGGTCTTTGCTTCAGTTCCTGATTCCAGGTTCTTTCCCTGGCTGCCTTCTCTGACTTCTGTCAGTGATGGACTATGACCTGGGAGATGAAAGAAATCCTTTTCCTCCACAAGTTACCTTTGTAAAAATCATAGCAATAAAAAGAAAATGAATGCAATTCCCCTCCAAGCTCATTTATGTCTCTGTTTCAAACAGCATCACCTAGACTCTTCACTAGAAATCTTTCTTTGGTTCTGATCTAGATCCCAGAAGGCCTAGAATTTAGAAGATCTGCCCCAATGTTTTATGTGTCCAAAAATAGGAATAGAAAATGTCCATGGGGTGTACTGCTATAGAACACTTGGAGTTTGTTTCCATTTTGGAAATATTTTGTATATGTGGAAAATGTGTGTTTATAATTACAAATATGAATGAATTAATACTGGCAATTTGCATGGAAGCCATCTTCTATCATTGCCTTGAACTAATTGTTCTTATTCCTCTCACAACATCTCTCTCTTTATACATATATATCATATATAAATACATAATACATAATATATATAAATGCATATTTATATATAATATGTGTATACCAGTGTATGTACCGGTGTAGTAAATGTGTACACACACAAGAACATTATACAGTTACTGAAACTGTGACATTGTTTGAAATGAAGTTAGCCCTTAAAGAGACACCCAGACCTTAGTACAACTGATGCCATGATGGAAGTACCATTCAGGCCTTGGAACCCAGCCAGCATGTAGGCAGTAACAGCAGCCAAAACAAGAACAAAGGCCTAATCCATCTAAGTCCATAGTTCTAAGAAATCTCCTTGTACACTAAGCTTGTCTTTGGGCTTCTGTACTTCTGCTTCTGGCTAGCTGTTTTAGCTGAGGCGTGTCAACCCACAATGTCGTTTGCGTGTTTAAAACTCACCCTGAGAATGTCTCAGGACTGCAAATTGGGTCCCCAACACCCAATGTAGTTGTCAGCTGGCTAATAAATACTTTCTACTGGATTGAACCTATGATGGATACCTTACAATATATTAACATTGTAAAGGGGGGAGATGTATGTAGGGAGTACTTATAAATGCATACATAATTTCATGTTTCTACTAGATATATATGTATGTTCTTCTTTCTGTGTATGTATGGAAGTCCAGAGTGTAGCCATACTTTTCTGTTCCCGTTATTTTCCATACTCTAGGATGTGAAGATGCAGACCCTATGCTATTGGTAGGAAAGCAGACCAGTGCTGTCATGGAAAATACTGAGAATGCCCCTCAAAACATGAAGATACATCTACCATTGATGCAGAAACTGACTGCTGTTTCTCTACCTGACCAAATCAGGCTCCAACACTAGGATCTACTGGTCCAGGTGAGGCTTACTGGACAGGCTGATCTCTGGCTCCACCCAAGGTACCATAATTGCCTGTAGGACCAAAGTCAGTAGCATGAAATGGTCCCATATCTTGGGCTCAAGGAAGTACTTCATGTGCTGCAGTAACATTTTTATGGACCAAAGGGCTTTTGGACTTGACAGCTCAAATTGAGGCCATTCAAATTTGCCTTTGCTCTGTAATCTTGTGGGATTTGCAAGTAGTGAGATAACACAGAGCAAGAGATCTGGGACTAATTTTTGGCTTTTCTTGGAAACATCTGCATGATTTGGGGCAAGCTATTTAGCCTGGCTGGACTTCAGGTCCTAACATTGCTTCAAAGAGTTGCTATCAAGCCTAAACAAAATGAGTCTAAAATTGCTCAGAACTTTCTGTATTGGTTGGTAAGAACATTTCTTTTTCAAAACCATGCCTTTTATAGGAATGAACCCTCTTCAGCTACAGCAAAAAAGGAGATTATTTTATTTTCATATACTTTGCTACCTGGTCAACAACCCAGGCTTTCCACAAATGTTTATTGGATTAGTACAACAATGCATGCATAAAACCATAAGACTGGATTGTGCAAGATGGAGTCTGCAGAAGCCAGGGATTTCCTGTTCACTCTGGCTTGTGCCCCAAGAAAGTCACAGTGGAACTGTACAGGGCACTGTGCTAAAATGTTGCCCTAGTATCAGGGCAGTGAGTTTTTAAAAATGTATTTCTGTGTGATTGTGTGGAGTTGCTTCTCTATGACTTGTTGAATGGCAGCTAAGAGTTTCTGCTTCCTGAGAAGAGTCCACTCTCACTAGGAAGAGCTGACAGCACAGGCCAGGGGAAGCAGTGGGTTTCAAGGCAGGGCTTGAAAGAGCAGGCTTTGGTAACATCAGCTGGAGGTACTACAAGCACCTGCAAAAACAGTGCTAGGGTTTTGTTCTGAAATCAATTTCTCTGTTTATCCAGAACATATACTACAAAGAGCAACACAGCAACATGCACACTGATACACATATGTGAACACTACAGCAAACTTGATCCTATCCAAAGTCAAGAAGCAATTAATACACACAAACATACACACATGCACAGGTACACATACATACAGATATAAGCACACCCTGATATACATACATAAACATACAAACACCCATCGACATGCATAGGTACACAGATGTGCATGTGTATATATTATTGTGCACACAGATGTAAATTCATGGGTAGAGCACATAGATGCACAGAAGCAATAAAGCAATTTTCCTAGCAACTGAATCATTTTGATTATTTTCACAAACCACACTCACTTTTTGCACAAATGCCTGGCATTCGATATTTGCTTGACATGTATCAGAGATTTTTGAATAAAAGCAGAAGATATTATCCTTTCTCCCCTAAACAAGTCCATCTCCTCACTCTGATTGCAGAGTAGTGTGGGCACTGGGTTGACCCCATGCTCCTCTTTTAAAAAACTGGGCAGATTCGCCAAGGAATTGCTCAAGTTCACCCCTCTTAGCTCAATTTACAGGCAGAATAGGAGTGGAAGGTCACATTCTTCCAAACTTAGAACCTTGTTTGAAAGCAAAGCTTCCTGAACCACAAGATGAAAGAAACACACACACACACAGCTTGTGACGAAGGCTCTTTGGACATTAAATAGCTTATTAAATAGCACTTTGATGGATTACAGTAAGTGTAAATAAATTAGAAACATATGGACTGGATTTCATTGAAACATGAGTGGATTTGGGTCACAAGAAAAATGACTTTAACACAACAAACAAACAAACACAATCTTAGAAATACTTCATATTACTGAGCTTCGAGAAACACCCATGGTCATTTTTAGCTTTTATAAAGCTGAATTATCAGGAAATGAAAGAAAGCAACTTGTTTTCTTGATTATTATTCAAAATAGACATTTGTGAGTATAGACTTCACTAAACACATTTGTATGTTTTGAAAACGCTGCATGGTTACTGTCCATTTCATCTGACACAGCCATGTTTTCGGGCTAAAAAACTATACATCACTTTCTCTGGGTCATTAAAAGCCGACATGTCCTTCATCTCACAGGTAAAGCTTTCACAGATGACTTAATTCAGATTCTTTTTAGAAAGACTTTGCTGCTTACCCAGTTTAGAGCTTCATTTTATAAAATCAAAGGGCCAGTGTTCCAGGTTGCTTGGAATCAAGGCCTGTTCTTGCAGAGTTGAGAATTCTCCACCAAGCTTATGTGTTTCCAAGTCCAAATCGTGTGGAGCCAGTGTGGAAATCAGTGATATGGTTCATAAATAATGGACTTAGCCTGAGGCACACTCACCTGGCCAGTGGAGATTTCTTAGTGGGACTGAGCTCTTGTTCTATCTGAGTGGCTTTCTCAGCACAGTGCTCATTTTGCAAGCATTGCTTATGTAGTTGAAAACAGGTAGAGAGTGGAGAAGGGCTTTATGATAGCAGGAGAATTATACCTATGAGCGCCCATTATCTCCTCTTGGTTTATTCTTTGCTGTCAAGTATGATGGTTTCTTCCTATTCATTGCCTTCTCTAAAATTCACAGAAAACTAATGGAGACATCTCCCTCTTGCTCTCCCAGAATTCTTGGCGGCCTGCAAGAATCACATCCTGTTGTGACTTGGGACCCTCACAGTATAGGAGTAACTTAGAAAACTCCATTTCCCTGGTCCCCAGTTTAAATGACCTACAGCAGGCCTATGGATTTATATGTATGTACCATGGGTTGTAAAATGAAAAGAGGCCCCCAAGAGACACCTAGAAGCATCTTCCAATAACTTCAAATTCTAGGTAGCATTGCTCTTCCATCTCAAAATAAAGCAAAATACCTGCTTGCCATGTCATCACCACCTGTGCAGGCTCCTCCAAGGCCTTCCTTGCTGAGATGCAGGTAAGGGATGGGAGCTGTTCCTCTTCCAGCTGGCTGTGAACCTGTAGAAGACAGAATAAAGCCTCTACTCCACCTCCAGTTCTAGCCACATGAGGCCTCTAGGAGGAAACAGAGGAAACCCACACAAGTCTTAAGTCTCCCATTTACTCCATGAGCTCACTTGTTCTTGGAGAGATTGACACAAAAGTCCCCACACCCCCAGGGAAGCTTTGCAATGGTGGTTTCTTGGGAGGCTCTGAATGTCAGGAAGATTATTACAGGGCTGTTATGAATATGTTCATTTCTCCTAACTCTACCTATGCCATCCACTCAGCACCAGCAGAGAGCATGGCCAAAGCTGTCCTGGACATGATTTATAGCTGTCAACTCAGACGTTTCAGAGGTCTTATGGAAAGGTCATGTAGTTTTCCTATAAAGAGAAGAATATAAAATTTTTTTTCATTTGAAAGAAAGGTCATGTTGACAATTTGAGAATGTTAAAAGTCTTTTCTTAGAGAATGTTTCCATCCCTTTTGGAAACTTGAAATAATCATTCCCTTATATTGATGGCACTTTACAGTTTATAAACACTTTCTATTTTTGCAACATGATAATATAAGTTAGCTCACAATTCCCACTAATGGCTTCCTAGTGTTCTTTGATTTTTCCTGCACTCATCAGGCCCAAAGAACAACATATGAATAGCCAACACAGGGGCTCTTGAAAGAGGCAGAAGCTTGAATACAGGGCATCAGTTCCCACAGGAACTACTCTTTTGAGGCAGAGGCAGCAACGTTAGAACTTAATTTTGACGTTGGAGCACCTAGCAATTACATAAAATTTAGCAAGCAAGCTTTCTTTGAAGCTCCATTTTCCCATTTGGAAAGTTAAGAGTCTGATGTCTAAATCCCAGGGCTGTCATGAGGATAAAGGTGATATACATTTGAAGTCACCCTGGGAACTCATTTCTGGCTCTGTGCAGTGCTCCTGTGTTTCTTCTTTGGATACTGTGATGGTCATATTGAATGAAGGGTGGTGTAAATAAGGAGTCATCATGACACACATGAGGCTCAGTGTATGAAGAGCTATGTTGTCATCATTTATATGTGTCCCTTTGAATTGTTGAACATTCAGTCTTAAAAAGTGCCCACAATGAAACCAGTTGGTGGTGGTGCATACCTTTAATACCAGCACTTGGGAGACAGAGATAGACAGATCTCAGTGAGCTTGAGGCCAGCCTGCTCTACAGAGTGAGTTCCAGGATAGCCAGGACTGTTGCACAGAGAAACCCTGCCTCAAATAAACAAACAAACAAACAAAAAAGTTCCCACAATGAAACTCTTAACTTTCATCCTAGATAAGCATCCTGCCCCTTGGAAAATGGCACCACTGTTGTCCAAGCTGGAAATAGGAAGACGACATAGAAAACTTTTCCTTTAACTTCAAGATCTAAAACCAAAACCAGCTCCAAACACCACTGGGCAGAAAATGACAATCTTTCTGGTCCTGGGTGTTTTGAGCTACTGTCTACTGATCTGATAGGCTGAGTACAGACTTCAAGGAATTGGAGCCTTACTCTTGGTTCACTTTAGGATTCATGAGCAGCAAGGAAAATGGTGCCTGACACATTGATCACAATCCTGCCATTGTTTAGGAAAGGACAGATGGGCCATAATCTGGCCTTCTCTAAGTCTTTAAAACATAGAGTCTTGTTGGTCTAACTTATTAAGGGTTAAATCCCAACAGGCTGAGCATCAGGAAGAAATTGATTCTGTGTTTTCCTTTTCTTGTTGAGTATAGGATTCTAAGCATCCACCACCTGAGCCCCCAGTTCCCTTCTGGGGTTTCGAGAATGAAGTTCGGCATCTCCATATATGTCTAATGACACCTTTGGACAATCAAATGCTGGCATTTCTTGGGCATCCAGATGAGTGAAGCTGCTGTGGAAGAAGGTGTGCTCATCTGAAACCACCATGCTCTTTTAGTTGGACCCTTTCTTAGTTTTTCTCATGGCCATTATGGCAAAGTCTATGCAATAGCACACCCTTCATGCTATTGAGCCATATCCAATATGGAGCAACAATGTTGCGGGAAATATTTATAGGAACACAGAACATTTTAGAAAAGAGGCATAAAAGTCATCACAAGTACACCCTCAGCATCTCCATCTTATAGATCCACAGTGAAACATCAGTGCTTGAAGCCAATACAGGTACAGCGCAGATTCTGTGGAGTTTTGCCAGCCACATGTGAACTCACCTATGTATACATAAATGTTTGGGGGAATATTTATGTCAATTTGTCATATCAATAGCTTTAAGAAGCTGTTGCAAAAATTAAGATGCAGAACTTCTCTACTACTACATTTCCTCTTTCAAAAAACAGGTTTCATCCCACACAGCTATCCTGGCCACCATCTTGGAAATGTTAAAATAAAAAGAAGTATGCATATGTAGCCATCTGAGAGTAACTTCCTAACAAATTCAATTATACCAGCAGTTCATCAAAGATGGGCTGTATTGCAACACTGTGTTCATTTTTATTTCTGAGTCTCATTTCTTACAGGAACCACCTGGCCAATTGCAACATCACCACGATGTGGGTTGGTGGCCCATTGCACAGTGCTACTGAAATGACAAGTTCAGCAAAGACACCAATACTGTGTAAAGGTATCATTGGCACTACATAAAGCCAAGCCAGACTTGGAGGAAAAGAAGTCAAGACAGAAGTTATGAACAAAGACACATGTGGATAACATCTTACTGAATATGGACTTAGCAATAATAGAATATTTATTATTATTATTTAGTCAATTTGATGATTATGAGCATTTTATTACTTTTCATAATGATATCACTTTCCCAGGATTAGTGAAGTATACATTTTTTTGTAGGAAAGAAAGCTGTGAATGCTGTGGATGTAGAAACACATATGTCTTTATAAGTTCTAGTCTCAGAGTGTAGTAAAGGTTGACATGATGTCATCATGAAGTTCTTACAAATGTTTCTCATAACTTAGAAATTTCTGAATCTGTTATTTATTGCAATTTTTCAAAGCTGATCTAAACTCTTCATCTGAATGAAAAGCTGTGACATATATATATATATATATATATATATATATACAAAATATGTTGATATTTTATATGTACACATGTGTGTAGTATCTATTTACATAGTAGATATGCATACTAATGTATGTGTACAAGGTGTGATTGTATACATGCATGATCATATATACATGTATGTGCTTTGTTATAAAATATATATATATATGTTTATGTTATAAGCTTTATTCTGTATACATAATAAATATATTATTCTATACATTGTGTTATTCAGCTTTCCATTGCTCTACCAAAGTATCTTAAATGGTCCACTTAAAGAGAGAAAGATTTACTTTGGCTCATGGTTTCACAGGTTTCCTGGCTACTTTCTTGCTATCTCTATGTCTGTTGCAGCACAGTAGGTCATGATAAGGGTACATGGTAGAAACTGCTCACCTGCCAGTGGCAAGGAGGCACAGGAAGATAGAAAAGTGCCAGGATTGTGATAGCACATTCAGGAGAACACCCGGGGGTCCTGTCTCTTTCTACATAGGTCCAAACTTCCAGAGGTTGGACCACCTCCTAATAGCATCATGGAGACCAAATGTTCAATATAAGGGTAATGGGGGACATTCCAGAGACTATCATGTATACACATAATATTGCATACACAGAGAACATGTAAAGTCTTGTATAGCATATATGATCATGGGGAAGAAGTCTTTTTAGTATTAACAACTTGGAGAGTAGAAAGGCATGAGTGAGAGGAAACAGAAACATTCATACATTTTCTAATGTGCCAGGCAGTGGTGGCACACACCTTTAATACCAGCAATCAGGAGGCAAAGGCAGACGAATCTCTGTAAGTTTGAGAACAGCCTGTTCTACAGAGTGAATTCCAGACTAGCCAGTGTTTCACAGTGGAAATCCTGTCTCTAAACAAAGAAACAAAGAAACAAAGAAAACATTTCCCTAAAGTAATGGATAGCAAAGTTTGCATAAATAAATTTAAAAATGTCCCAATACTTCATAGCATGAGCAAACCAGGGTCCTTAGGCATCTCAATTTCCAGCAACTCCAAACCAGGATGACTGAAGAAGCCTAGGAAATATCATGGAACAATGCAGCCTTTTGCAGAAGCACCCTGTTATTGGGATACCTTCCTTTCCACACTTGCTGACTATTTGCTAACTTCCTGTATGGTAGGGATTGCCCTGATTAATGCAGTAAAAATAATAAATAAGACACATATTCTGCCTATAAATACTTCACCATCTACGGGGGGTACTAATCCATAAATAATCAACCACCATGTGGGGGAGGTTTGTGAATGTAGAATGATCTGATACATGGAACGGGAGGAAAGACAGATAGACAGAGGCCTCCAAACCAGGGAGTCCTGTATGTCATTTATTCCTTGGGCTTGGCTCATAGTGGGTGTGTGTGTTCATGTGTGCAGGTGTGTGCATTCAACTGTGCATGTGTGTGTACACTCATGTTCTGATTATAAAATACTCTGAGTGCTCAACTCTATCATCCTTCCCCCTTCCAACACTTAGGGAACTTTGCAGATGGGATGTAAAGGTTGGGTGATTGGGAAGAAGAGTCACAGAATACAGACTTCATGACATACATAGCAGTTGCACACAACAGCTCACAACAGCTGAGTTTACTGGCCAAAATCCTGCAGAAGATCAAGCCAGTAAAAAGTTGAGCATGGCTGGGGAAAGGTCCTAAGGCCCCACCCTATAAGAGAGCCTATTGGCAGCTAATGGCTTTTGAGGGATGAAGAGCAACTCTGCTTTGAAGATGTGGCTACCGGTGTGTTGTCCACACTCCAGCTGATGGTCTTATATGCTTGTCATGTGAGTAGCACTAATTAGACTCAATAGGTTATTGATAACCAAAGGTAAATGAGAGGAGGACATAAAATTGGGAAGAAGAATGAGTCAGGACCTCCAAGGGGAATTGGAAGGAGGTAGTGGTGGATGGATATGGGATATGGCCAATATAAATTGTATAAATATATGAAATGTTCAAAGAATAAAATATATTATTTAAAAACAGACCCCGATGTTATTGGGTATAGGTGATAAAAGAGAAAGGTGGACTCAGCCATAACTGACTGATGTGTTCACAGAGGCATCTCCTCTGTACACTCTGCCCACCCCAGTTGTCTAGGTGAGAGAAGCAACCTTGTGTTGATGGACTGAGACCATTGCATAAAAATGTGCCTGTTGAGGCTGAGGAAAGGGAATCATAAAGGATGCTTGGAGGCTCATACAGAAGGCACTATGCATCCTATCCATTCTACCATTCACAGCTGCAGACCTTAGCCAGCTCCCATGGCCTTCTGGCTACTGTGGCCTCTATTAAGATACCATGGCTACAGAAGCCATTTCAAAGAGACTGTATTAGTTTATGCTGTCTGATATACCTTGGTAAATTCTGGTCAGTTGCTCACAATAGAGCTAGGCTTAAAAAAACAACCAACCTGTGGAATCATAAGGCCTCAGTGGGAAATGGGCCCTGGATCCTTGTGGTGGTAACTCCGGCTTTCTTTGGTTTTAGTTTTCTGACCTGTGAAATATCATTGCTGCTTGGTATGTAACTGTACCACTATGAAGATATTAATTAATGCAAGCATGTCTTATGATGCATAAGTCACTCTCTGGCAGTGTAGTGTCAGCTGGTACTGCAGTCAATCCTTTGCCTGGATGTGCTTCTTTTTAATCAGTACAGCGAAGAGTGAAAACTACCGAAGGAAGTGATTAGACTCCACAAGCATGCCAGAAACAGGCATTCCTCAGAACAGATGTGAAATGTGTCACTTTGCTTATCAATACAACAAAAACGAGCCCTCTACAAATCTTGATTGACTACTGGAAAACATATGACAATTGGTGAGGACAGAAACCCTCCATACTTAGAGCAATCGATCATGAGTTTGTTGTTTTTAAAGATTAAAAATATGGAAAATATTAATTCAATAAATGTTTATAGAAAGACAACTTGTGTTGCCTTTTGTGCTAAAGATTCAGAGAATATGACCCAGTTTCTATTTCCAGGAACACATAACCCCCTGAGGGATGCAGCCATGCAAACAGGGACACCAGCGGGGTAAGAACTCAGAGAGGACACTGAACGCAATGTTCTGGAGCTGCTGGCTATTGACCAAGACAGAGACTGGGAGGGCTACATTGTGCTGACAGGAAAGAGACAGCCATCCCAGAGCAAAGGACTGATCTGTGCTAGCTACTGTGCTGTCATGGAGCCAAGGAATGTCAGGGGCTGATGAGGGAGGATGGAGTTGAAAAGGTAGGTCAAGGTCATGAGACAGTGTGGCTATTTCTATTTTTATTAAGTGTTCTCAACCATGTTCAAATAATCTGGCATGGTCCATGTGTACAGGCAGGGATGGGTGGACATGCCTTAAGCATGGGACTTACACAGAACTCCATGTCTTTCTTACTGATACTCACAACAAGTGATTCATATGAGCCTATGACACATTTCCACAGAGCCCATCACATGCCATGGTGTCATGCCTGCCAAGGAGTGTCTGAACTTCAAGAACATTGTCCTCATGGCAGACCTGTTGATCAGTCTCCTATAAAAAAACATGACTGTCATATGCCTAGAGGTGGTAACACCTGATCTGTAGAGAATTAAGTTGTGGTTTTCAGTGTTTCTAACTGGTACTATGGGCATGCCCTGAAACTGTTAGAAACACCCCTTACCAGACTTTCCCAGCACCCAAGAGTCACAAATCCAGATGGTATCTGCTGTCTGATATCCATCAAGCCCTCCAGAGGATGCTATCATGCTTGACTTTGAGAACCCCACCAGCCCAGATTCCATAGTACATCATGTGGACCACAGAGTCCTTGCTGCATCAGAGTAACCTTGGACTGCTGTAACTATGTTCCTGTAAGCCCTGCCATCAGACATGAGGCTTTGGCCAGGAAGGCCCTGGAAGCAGCCTGGAAAGTGTTTCTTAATGTGAGAGTTGTAACTTTAATCACAGTATTTTTCAGACACAGGATGCATGAGTTCTCTTGAATTTGAGGTGATTGTGCCTAAGCAGTGGAAGTCTGGGTCAGCGGCTTAATCTTTGTAAGCTGTGGTTTCTCTTCTGCAAAGTGGTCATGGTAGTAGAATACTAGGTCCTCTGATTTTTATGAAAATAAAATGCTTTATTCATGGAAAATACTGAAGCGTTCATAAATGCTACAGTTGTCAGGATCAGTGCATCATGTTGGTGACTGCATGGCTCAGATGCATCAAACTGCTGTTATTGAGGTTCTGTTAATACCCACACCACCACTGCTGGGCACTGCCATAGCATGGTGGTGGCTGCTGCTGTGCTATTGAGTTCCCAGTCTCAGTTGGTAGTAATACTTTTGTAGATAGAGGACACTTTAGAAATTTGCATCTTGATGAGGGAAGTAGGTTTCTGGGGGCATAACTTTGAAGGCTGTAATTGGAATTTTCTTTTGGCTGCCAAGCAGCTCATTAGTAAAGACATGGAGATGACTTATTAATTGTGAATTCTCAGTCTTCACTTAGGTTTGTCCCACTAGCTGTTTTAACTTAATTTAACTTGTTTCTATTCATCTACATTTTGCCTTGGGACTTTTTACCTTTCATTCTGTACGTCCTACTTTACTGCTTTCTCTCTGTCTTTTTTTCTGGCCCCTGCTGTTTCCCTGGTGTCTCCTTTTCTTTCTTCCTTAATCTCAAATTACTCTCCCTGCCTAGAAGTTCCGCTTTTACCTCCTCCCTTGCTACTGGCCACTCAGCTTCTTATTAGAGCAGTCGGGTGCCTTAGGCAGGCAAGGTAAAACAGCAATACATCCTTACATAGTTAAATGGATAGTCTTCAACATAAATAAATGCAACACATCTTTACATAGTTAAACAAATATTTTGCAACATAAACAAATGCAATACATCTTTATATAGTTAAATAAATGCAATATGTCTTTACATAGTTAAACAAATATTCCACAACAGAAGGCTCTAATTCTTTTTTTCTGCTTCCCATTCATCATGTAGCAAATATCTTTCTTCATCATATACTCCACTGCCAGGATGTCCTGCCCAAGACCCTGGGATTGAGGAATCACGGAATAAGCCCCCTGAAACATGAATCAAAAGTGGTGCTTTCTCTCTGAAAGTGTTTATGTGCAACATTTGTCACAGCGGCAAAAGGTTTCATTAGTACAGAATGACATCCATGCTGCTGTTGCTGTTGCTGCCACTGTGATGATGACTACAACAATGATTATGATACTAATGTTATTGCAAATGATGTGGCTGCTACTACTGTTACTGCTGCTATTATCCTGCTTCTGGGAAGATAACCCCTGTTCCTGGTGCAAGTAGTAGAGGGACCTGCCGACCTGATACTACTGTTGCAACCACTGTTATAACTGCCCCCATGCCCTTCAATTCCACCAGTGCTGCTGCTGTTGTAGCTTCTGCTATTATCATTCCTCTCCACACTGAGAACACTACCTACTGATACGCACATTACCACGGCTGTTAGACTGCTGCTGCCATTCTCACTATAGGCACCTCTTGTTGCTAGATGAATCTAGCACAGAGATGATTAGATGGAACTGTGGTGTGAAGGCGGTCAGGAATATGTACATAAGCCTTATTCCAAAAGATATGCTCAGTCAGGCAAAATGCAGTCAAGGAAATTTTTAAGTTTTGTAACTCATACCAACCAGGAACACAGGGCATGCT
This sequence comes from Cricetulus griseus, assembly GCF_003668045.3. Taxonomy (NCBI): domain Eukaryota; kingdom Metazoa; phylum Chordata; class Mammalia; order Rodentia; family Cricetidae; genus Cricetulus; species Cricetulus griseus. Next base: position 97,146,112 of record NW_023276807.1, read on the forward strand.
CTCTCCAGGAAGTTGAACAACTTTGGGTTTCTCTTTCCTCATTTCTCAGTCTTCACTGCTGGCTTTAAAGACCCTTGTTCATTCAAATGAAGATGAGTATGCAGCTGAGAAGTGTCCCATGTGTGTCACCTGCAGGTCATATAGGTTTCCTTGACAGTCAATCAATATCCTGATGGGATAGGAAAGCCCTTGTCACTCTGGGGTAGTTTGTTGTTCTTGTGTAGTATTATGGTGGGGACTGCCTAATTGATGTATGGAATGAAAACTAGGTGAAAGCAAAAGTCCTTATCTAATGCTTAAGTGGGCACTTCATTTGGAATGGTACAGGGATAATTATTCTATGGTTGTTTTGTGTATACTTATCTAATAAAAGTAAAATAATGATATTAAGCTGTAATTTCCAAAACTCCGCCTAGATCTAAATAACATAAATGCAGCTATTTTCCTTAAATGTCCACAAGGCTGCCTGTACACTCAGAGGCATTCTGCTAGCCAGGAAAGGATGACCTTTGCTACAGAAACAAACAGGCCCTAGTCTTGGGGAATTCGAACAATGAAGTTCAGTTTTTTGTTTGTTTTTGCCATTGACTGCATATCTATTTCAAGTTAGTTGAACATTTATGATCCATGCCCTGTATATTTTGAGATGCTAACAGCAAAGTCTTCATTGTTTGGCTTGTAGCTGGCTGCCATAGCAGAGGAAAAAATAACTCAGCAACTACACACACACACCCATACCAATATTTATATTACTACTCACAGTGATACATACCATTTCCTATAAAAGTATATTCATCAAAATAATACCCAGGGCCATGGGTATGTTTCAGAGAGAGAAGATATGGGAGATAGCAACCTAGCTGTGCACCTGGAAGGGACTCCTCAGCATCTGCATCTACATCTGTAGTTCACAAAAACCACATTTATTCTCCCTCAAAGTTAAATAGTTTTAAATACTGTCCAAAAGCATAGTGTTCAGAGTACAAGATTTCTGGGGGAAAATGGAAGATGGTAGGAGAATAAAAAAGACAAAATCTCTTAGATGATAACCTCCCTTGCATGGGGATGCCAATATCTCTCACTCCCTGATGGGGATGCGGGAGAGACAGCAATTCCATGATTGGAATTTCAAAAAAAAAAAATGTGGGAATGAATGGACCAGCTCCCCATTTCGGTAGCTGTAACAGCCGAACACGTGCTTGCCTGACCTTGCCTTGGTCACTAGGAGGTTAGGTGCCTGCCTTGTGGCAAGGAACCAATCAGAAGTTAGCTGGTGGTGCTATGCTTTATGGCTATGGGTGTGCTTTATGGACAAGTGCACAGCAATGACTCACAGAGCATATCAACCACCCTGGGAGGGCCTATGGGCCATAACAACCAGTTGACCAATCAACACAGGGCAAACCCTCCAAGCCTGGAGGCACACCAATCCTGAGCCTGTGCGTACCCCTAGATACTCCCCTTACGCTGCCCCATAAGATCTCTATGCAGACACTTCGAGCTGTCTTTCCTAGCCATCTGCCATGGCGGGTGGATGAAAGACCTGAGCTAACATGGGGTTAGCTCGTTAAACAACTATAATAAAGCCTCATGCTGTTTGCATAAAAAAGACAAAATCTCCTACCTCCTTAACATACATTTCCACATCACAGTGAAGTGGTACTGGAGAAAGTTCCATGTACACCCAGTGTGAAAGAGAAGGAAGGAAACCACACAGAAATACTGTGGAATGGAACAATCTGGATTTTCCTTGGGTATGTTTTGAGAGCCTATTACCTAGTAGCCAAGACATGTTCCTTAAATATCCTCTGTGGTGGTTTGAATAAGAATGGTCCCCAGTGGTTCATGTGTTTGAATACTTGGTCCCCAGTTGGAACTGTTTAGGAAGGATTGGGAGGTGTAGCCTTGTTGGAGGAGCTGTGTCATTGGGGTCTGGTGTTGAGGCTTCTAAAGCCCATGCCATTCCCAGTTAGCTCTCTCTGCTTCATGGCTCTTCAGCGCCATTCCTGTCTGCCTGTGTGTGCCATGCTTCCACCACAAAAATACTAACGCTCTGAAATGATAAGCTCCAAATAAACACTTTATTTTATGAGTTGCCTTGATCATGCTGTCTCTTCACAGCATTGGAAAAGTAACTGAGATATCCTCTAAGTCTTATTCCTTGTCAGACCCTCTTTGTTCACTTTTCTTTCTTGCTATTGGCTCTTCAGTGTGGGGAAATTCCGTTTACTTCCATCATCCATACTTAGTGTTGAATTCAGGGCATGTTCTGTACCCCAGAGAGCATTCCCTTCTCTACTTTGCCTCCTCATATATAGTGGGGTTATATATCATTTTATGCCCATATAATAAGATTGCCTTAAATGTTATGTTTCTGGCAGTAGATTAGTCCCAAATAATTCACATGACCCTTATCTTGGTGGGTTTTTTTTTTAAATTTATTCGTTAAAATTAGGAACAAACTTGCTTCACATGTCAATCCCTTCTCCCTCTCCCTCCTTCCACCCACTCCTCCCCTCCTCCCACCTACACCCCACTCTATCAATCCTCTTGTAAACAGCAGAGGGATGGATTCTGTCTTCATATCCATTCTGTTAGCCTGTATCTTTTTATGGGCAAGTTAAGACCATTGACATTTAGGGATATTAATGTCCATTGTTTGTTGGTTCTTGTTTGTTTTGGATTTATTGTTGGTGGTGTCATTATGTGTGGATTTCCTCCTCCTGTTTCTTTTTGTGTTTGGTAAAATTGGATTATCTATTCCCTATATTTTTGTGAGTCTAGTTATCATCGTTGGGTTGGGGTTTTCCTTCTAGAATTTTCTGTAGTGCTGGATTTATGGATATGTATTGTTTAAGTCTGATTTTGTCATGGAATATCTTGTTTTCTCCATCTATAGTGATTGAAAGTTTTGCTGGGTACAGTAGTCTGGGTTGGCATCCATGTTCCATTTGTGTTTGTAGGATATCTATCCAGGACCTTCTGGCTTTCAAAGTTTCCATTGAGAAGTCAGGTGTGATTCTGATAGGTCTGCCTTTATATGTTACTTGGCCTTTTTCGTTTGCTGCTCTTAATTATTTTCTCTTTATTCAGAAGGTTTGGTGTTTTGATTATAATGTGTCAAGGGAACTTCTTTTTGTCATCTAGTCTGTTTGGTGTTCTGTAAGCTTCTTGTACTTTCATAGGCATATACTACTGTACGTCGGGGAAATTTTCTTCTATGATTTTGTTGAATGTGTTTTCTGTACCTTTGAGCTGTGTTTTTTCACCTTCTTGTATACCTTTTATTCTTAGATTTGGCCTTTTCACGGTGTCCCATATTTCCTGCATATTTTGTGTTAAGGATTTGTTGGACTTGAGATTTTCTTTGGTTGATGACTCTATATCCTCTAGAGAGTCTTCAACAACTGAGATCCTCTCTTCCATCTTTGAATTCTATTTGTTACACTCACATCTTTAGTTCCTGATCGTTTATTCAGCCTTTCTATTTCCAGCATCACCTCATTCTGTGTTTTCTTTATTGTTTCTATTTCAGCTTTCATGCCTTGAACTGTTTCGATTGCTTCCTTCACTTGTTTGGTTGTTTTTTCTTGGCTTTCTTTAGATTCTTTAAGAGATTTGTTTATTTCTTGAATTTTTTTGGTTTGTTTTTTCCTCCATTTCATGTAATTTTTCGCTTGTTTTTTCTTCTATGTCTTTAAGGGATTTTCTTGTTTCCTCTTTAAAGGTCTCTATCATCTTCCTAAGATAATTTTTGAGGTCCATCTCTTCTTTATCCTCTGTGTTGGGCTTTTCAGATCTTGCTAGTGTAGAGGCCCTAGATTGTGGTGGTGTCATATTGGTCTTTCTGTTGTTGAGTGTGTTCTTACTCTGTCTTCTTCCCATTCCTTCTTCTGGTGAGTGCAGGTGGTGTCTCCCCTTTCTCCAGTGGCAGGTGTAGGGTTCAGCCTCTGGTGGCAGCCAGATGGCAGAGGGCTGTGTCTGAACAAGTGTGAGGTGTGTCCAGACTCAGGCTGGGCCTTCCAGTCTGGGTAGGTCCACTCTTGTCCAGATAGGCTCAGGCAGAAGCAAGCAGGGATTGATGGGGAAGGTTGGAGGTGCAGAAAAGTGCCCAGACTCACCTGAGGCGCGGGTACCCGTCACAGGACAGAGGGCACAGATATCTTCGTGGTTTTTAAGGCTAAAGCTATACCCACTCATTTTTGAGACATGAACTTCAAAGTTACCAAATGTCTTTGCTAATTTTTCCTCATCTCTATGACAATTTAAACTGAAGTTACTAGACTTAAGAGAAAGGCTGCATTTACAGCCTTTTCCTTGAACAATTGTGGAAAATCAAAATGCTGTATTATTGGATGCCACATTTTACATTACATTTTCCTTCGGGACATCCATTCAGAGTCTTTCTACACTGAGTGTAGAACAATAGGCATAGTATTCATTTGATTCTTACTACAATACTAAGACTGAAATGTGTTTAGAACATATTTCCCCCACATTAATGGCAACCATGGGGTGAGATATTCTCTTTATCTCTCGTGTATCCCTAAAATGTATGGCCTTTCTGTTTCCTTCAAACAAATTTGTTTCTCAACCCTTATCTTCCCTTTCACCATGTCTCACCATAAACAGCAGCAACCAGCATACCCTCGGCCTCCCAGACACTTAAGCTAGATCTTCCCAGTTACCAGAGATGGAAAGTTGACTAAATGTTTCAGTACAGAACAATGGAACACTTAACTCCAGCCTTGTCCAATCATATGATTTCTACACAACTGACCATGTATTTTCTTTTTCTATTATACCAAACTTCGTATTTTCTAATAAATTTTATATATAACATGTATATGCTATGTCTTTACCCTTCACTCCCTTAGAATGGATTAGGGATTGGACTCTATATTAGAAGTAGAATCATTGTTTTTGTAATGGGGTAATACAGCTGAGGCCACACCAGCAGCTAATCCCATGTGGCTGGTGTATAGCATGGGAGGCCTGTTTATTTCATCCCAGCCAGATTGAAAAGAATGAGATAGGAAGGTGCCTGGGTTTGGGGCCCTAATATCTTTCTCATGGACATGCTTCAAATGGTGTAGCTTCCTTTAAATTTCCTCTTGCTCCCAAAGATCTCCTAGTAGGGCCTCTGCCTTGGAGACAAGCCTTCAGAGGTATTCAGTATCCACAATGTAACAGGGCTTTCCCAATCTTATCTTGTGTATGTGCTTGCATAGTAGAAAAGCCCACAGTGTTGAATAAACAGGCTCATAGGGACATACATGGGCAGATAACCAGAAAACAAACAGTGCTGAACAGCTTCTAGAAGTTGGCACAGAACACCTGGAAGTCTAAATGGGAGAGGGGTCTTTCCTGGTACACACAGATAGAGAGATGCCAGAGGTGAGCATTTAAAGTTAAACCACCACATGGCATTAAGGTGTTATCAAATAGTGGATGCTGTCATGAGGGTTTGCTTCAGTGCTTCTTGGAGCATGTCTGTGTGTCTGTCACCTGCATTGCCATTATTGACTCCTTTTCCTGTTTATTTAATCCCTTCTGTTCTATGGGGCAAATACAACAGCTAGAGGTCATGTTGTGAGCATGTTGAAGCAGAGAAACCCTGACCTTTAAAAATGATATGTGCTTTTCTTATTTATCTCATGAATTTCAGTGTTTAAAAAAATCAAGGAGAAATAAAATTAGCACTTAGGTTTGAGGGAGCTTTGACAAAGAGGTGAAAACTATACCTGGAATCTACTGGGTAAATGGAATTGAATTTTCATTCCAAAATTAGGCCAGTGTTACAATAGTTAAGGAGACAAAAGAACTATTCCTCTAACATGACTTGGGTATGTAAGATTCCCAAGTCCTGTGGCTCCCATAGTCATCATTGAACCATGGGGCATGGCCATATGGGTCTTACAGACATGCTCTGCCATTCACTTTATGTTTTCACACGCTTTGTAGCGATCAGCCACACCTGTGCAGCTTCCTTCGTTGTGTCCACTGTGCTAATTTTGTTAGAGTCAGTCTGTGTGGGTTTCATGGACTAACTCCATTATGCAATCAGCTGTGTCTAACTCTAGCTGTCCTGGTGGTCTCAGATATTCCACACATCAATAAAATCCACATTCTGGGATGATGCTTCACTAATTCAAAGTTTTCTATTTCCACCAGTTAAACGTTACTACAGTGCTCTAAAATTAGACTTAAAATGTTCCTCTGGCACTCAAAGAGGTCAAAATGTCTTTAATATATATTCTAATCTCACTTATGATTAATTTTCTGCCTTCACTTTCAAGCTGTGACAGGCTTCCTGCTCTCCAGTCCAGGACTCTTCATTTTCATTGCCATGGGAGAGTGGGAAAAGTCCCTAGTGGACTGAGTTTGAATTGCTTTTCTTTTAAGTCTCTCTCTCTCTCTCTCTCTCTCTCTCTCTCTCCTCTCTCTCTCTCTCTCTCTCTCTCTGTGTGTGTGTGTGTGTGTGTGTGTGTGTGTGTGTTTGTGTCTCTGTGTCTGTGAATACATGTGCATGCATGTGCAAACCTATGCACACAGGAGTGCAGGATCCTGTGGAGGTCAGAAGAGGGTGTCATATCCTCGGAGCTGAAGATATAGGTAGTTGGGAGCTGCTATGTGGATGCTGGGAACCAAAAAGCACATGTTCTCAGCTGCTGAGTCGCTCTCCAGCCCCCTGCATTACCTTTGCCACTTCTACTCTTCTGCCAGGAATCATTCGCCTGTTTGATCATTGACCTGATCATAATGTGCTCTCCTATTTGACGAGACCTGTGCTCAAATACTGAGGCTGGTAAGACACAATGCATTGTACAAAATACACCTAGAATCTTGGGAAATAGGTTGGCACTTAGTAAGCAAACACTCCATTTCAGAAATAGTGTAAGGTAGTCCTAAATAACTGACAGGATCCGCCTGAATGTCTTCCATAATTGGCTGAGCTGTTCAACCTGGCTTGAATAACACCTTTTTCCTCTTCCTAATTTGACCCCAGGCCTTCTCCACTTCCTCCTATGAATAACTTTAGGATCTGGGATGACATTAAAGTATTCCAGCATAGTGACATTTAATCAATACTCTCTAAATACCAGGAGGACAAATGCTTATTGTATGGTCAAAAAATATTGAATATATTAGAATCAGCCTAAGTCTTGATAAAACACAAAGAACACTCAGACCCAGGGGCTGGCATTCAGGTGACTCAGAAACACTGAGTACCATTTTCAAACATGTCCCTGGGAGGCTGAGCCTGGATTGTAAAGAATGCCTCTGAGCCCTGTGCACCAAGCCATACTCTGTAGGGTGGTTGTCTCTGGGCCTTCTCCCTCAAGTTTTTCTCAAATCATGACCAAACTAGTACATACCATTTTCTGAATGTTGTTGGTTCACTTGGCCCTGTTGGCAAAATGCTTGATTTGTGTGTCCCATGGGTTCTGCACTAGGACACAAAGTGACAGGAAGCAGCTAGAGTGTCTGAGCATTTTAGGATAACTGATGCTAAGGACACTTTAACTCCTTTAAATGTGGGGAAAGGTGATAAGGAGAATGTAGGCCAAAGAAGAAAACAAAGATACAAACAAGTTCACAACCCTGCTCTGTGCTGACTCCTTTCGGAGACAAGAGTTTCTTGTTGAGTACTGTTTATGGAGGTGAGAGGTGTCAGATGCTCAGATCTGAAGATACAGGCAGTTGTGAGCTACCTTGTGGATGCTGGGAACGGAATAGCAAGTGCTCTGAACTGCCGAGTTTGCACAGCTCTCAGGGCTTATCTAGGCTCCCACACAATCCTCTCCTTCCTGTGTTGTTGTTATTGTTGTTTTAAGACCAATGGAATTCATAACCCTGAAACATGACTTCACTTCAGCTGAGTGAATGTGGAAATTGACACAAACATTAGCTTGTGGGACTCAAGCCTCTTAAGCTCCTAGAACAATCTGTTGCTGAGAAGCTAGGTCCCCAAGTTCCCTTGACAAAGTTGGTGGTGCAGCTTGTCTTACTATGACCTGCTTGGGTAGAGCTAAATTAAAGGCAAGCAAATGCTGGATTCTTACAGTCTCTTGCTAAGAAATGGTATACATTTTTCCGGGAAACAGCCAGAAAATAATGCCATGTGAACAGTTAAAAGACAGTGGATAAGGTCCTCCTGCTAGAACTTCCTGGTTGTGGAGTTCTGAGAACTTCTGAATGGCTTTGTAAATTCTTCATCATCTTCCATCTGTGCCTGAGCAGCCAGCCTAGCAACTGGATGCCATGCGTGAAGACTAAGCTAACACTGGGAGTGCCATTTCACCAACTTCCAGGGCTTATCTAGACACTCAGTCCTCCCCTTCCTGTGCCTCCCTGTTCTTTCCCTGTTCAATGAATATGTTTATTGTATCAAGGGAACATGATATGGAATCAGAGCTAGTTAATAGTTACTGGTAATTATAAACATGTTTTTTTTTTTTTCTGCCTTGTAGATCAGCTGCTTATTCTCCGAACACTTAAAATACTTTCCTGTAACCATGACCTGCTTCCAGATGGGCACTGCTTATACCCAGAGGCACTCTGACTTCCTTGCTTAGAATGGTCTGGTTGTTTGGCCCATTTTTTCCATAGTCCTATTCCTTGGGGTTAAGCATCATATCATTGCCTTTGCAAGCCATGCTGAAGTCCTGCAGTCTTGCTTTGCCCTGTGTCCTCCTTACTCATGGTCACATCTTTAGAACAAGTTCTATTCCAATATTGGACCTCTGTAGACTTATGACACTATGGCATTATGGCATGAACACATTTATAATAAATATTCAGGAATGTGAGAAAATAAAAATTAGCCAAATTAGTACCCAATCAGCAAAGAACAAAAATGCACTAATTTACCACTTTATCTCTGCAGGTGAAATGATATCCAGAGCCATGGAAGAATGAGCATTTGAGGTAGTGGCAGAATTAAAGAGCAGGGAGGGTGCTGGGCCAGGAAAATGAGTGTTGGTCCTGGCTGGTGACTTAAGCATACTTGCCCTGTTTGTCTGGCAAGTATCAAGTGTATTCCTCTCACACTTGGCCTTTTGCAGCTCAGACATTCCTTGATGTTAAATTAAACTTCTCATGTGTTTTCAGAGATAGCAACAACTATAAAGTTAAAGTCAAGCTTTAAAACACTTCTGTTTGAATTTAGAAAGGCGGATGAACTAAAGCTAGTGGAGCAAGAGACCACTAAATTGAGTCACTGGGTCACTGTTCAGGGAAGGTTCTATTTTGTAACCAGGACTAATATTATCTGCAAAATGCTTAGAAATGAATAAGGCTCCCGTCAAACTGAGGAATTGATGAACTTAAGCTATCTTCTGCTATCTGAATTATTTTGGATGGACTTTGGATGGAATGCTAGCCTTGTGACCTTTAGCCAGCAAGTTGCAGGATATCGAAGCATTTCAGTAATTTCTAATTATATTTTATTTGAAGTGTGGTAAACATATTCTTGACCTTCAAAAACCATATTTGGTAAATCCCCTATAAATAGAAAGTTTGTATGGACTCTGTAATGAAGCAGAAGGGGAAAAATATAAGGCATCTACATAACAGAGAGCTATGTTTTTCTTAAGCAAACAATGGCATTCAATTGACTGTGGCATATTGTGAATACATTCCTTTGAATAGTAGACATACAATGATTCATATACCCAGGGGAAGTCTCTGCATTCTATTGCATAAAGAATCCAGGTACACCTACAAGCAGCTGGCTATGGGAACCTTATTTTCAGCTTTTTGCAGTTTCCCTACAAATAACAGGTTTAGAACCTAAAAGTACGAATTTCACCATTATACCCTGACTTGAGCACAATAGAGAGGAATCAAAGGGTTGCTGTGCACAGACTGAGGTGAAGAATTGAGACGACTTCTCAGATATGAAGCTGACCATCACCAAGAACCCATCTCAGGCCAGTGTCTGCTGACACCATCCTGTAATTCTTAATAACTTATGAACAAAGATGCTCATGTTTCTGGTCTGTATCATCTCTGAACATTAGATGTGTCTGATGTGAACATTTCTGTGTCTGATGACTAAGGTCTCAGGGAAGTCTTGTTCAATGGCTCTTGCTCTTAATTTCTTAAGTACAACATGTTTCAGTCCTGAAGAACCATCTGAAAGCTACCGATGGGACTTGCCTGAGGCATGCACCCAGAGATATCCACTCCTGATCTTGGAGCCTGGGATTCTGGCTCACAGGGGTCCTTGAGGCTGTGATAACCCTGTCTTAAGCTCTGTGTCACAGTAATCCCACCAGGACATTGTTGAAGACCTCTGAGTATGATCCATCATGAGAATTTCACTTTCCATTAGTCATTGGTAAGAAATGATGACTTTGTTAGAAGAGTTGAGAAAAACACAAGGAACAAATGGGGTTCTCTGGAATGCCATTTTCTTCTGTCCCTAAAGCTGCTACATAACAGCAAGTTCCTTCATTAATGAAACTACAGCCCTCACACACTAAGCCTTCTTCCCTGACACTATTGTTCTTATACCTTATTCTTCAGAAGTTCAGTCACATATTATCATCAAAATCCCCCTATACCCACATAAATAAACAAGTTTTAGCCTCATAGTCTAGCTCCCAAATGTCCCATCACAAAAGAAACTAGATTTCTGGGTATCTATTCCACAATGATTATCTGCTCTGACCCATCCCATAACACACACACACACACACACACACACACACACACACACACACACACACAAACACACACGCTCACACACATTCACAAAAAATATACACACATATACACACACACATACCGACATACACACACATACACATGCTCACACACATACACACACACAAAATATTTCCACTATCTTTTCCCCTCATCTTTATTACAATCATCAAAGAACAAGTGTTGAGCATCCATTTGGCTCATCCTGTCTCCTATGCCATCTCACGGGTATTGGTTATTATCTTTAAGGAAATCCACTTAATTTATGAACATACATTAATTTGGGTATTGCATTTGCTTATTCTAGGCAGTCAACACTACCTGAGAACAATTACTTCTATATACCTCCTAGTGACCTCCTTCTCAACTCTTTTTTTCCTTCAGCACAGGAACTGTTATGTCAAAAATGAATAAGTTAAATAAAAATTGATTTTTTATCAATGTATCTAGCCCACAGATACATTCTGATTATACTACAGAGTATCAGGAAAATCTAGACACAGATCAGGATTTTGATAATGTTATACAAATGAGACATAAGTGGAGCTGGCATCATAGGAGACTCGCATTCCTTCAGGAAAGAATGTCCATTTCTTACCAAGGTAGAATAACAGATACCAGGTTTGTTTCCAAGATAACAACAGGAAGTCTGCTAAAATATAGACAATGGTGATATTCAAAAGTTTGAACAACAGCAGGTGCTGACTCCTGAATGGGCTCAGAATTCGCTCATGATAATTTCCAGGCCACCATTCATTAAGAATGAACCTACGTGAAACTACGTGGAGATGGAGTCCAGGGGTTACACAGAGGAGACAGATGTGTAGGGAAGGAATTCGACAGCTCCTACACAAGCCATCAGCCTAAGTATTGACTAGAACACAGCTAAAGAAAGAGTCATGTGGAAGAATGATACAGTAGTATTTCTGGAGTTTAGACAAAAGGGTACTAATCCAATTTCTACCTGCAAGGAAAGGAAATGCCAAAATTCATATGGCACTGAATGCAGTCCTTACACACACCTCAGTAGCAAAGAAAACAAATACTTGTTCCAGTGTTCCACAGTGAGTGTTTCCTTCTGGTTACCTCTGGTTACCTTGTCAACTCCATGGAACTGTCCTCACTTCCAACATTCATTTCTCTAGGAATAAGTTAGGCAACTGCTTTCAAATATCACCCCAGGTCCTGGTAGAAGTGATCCTAACTGGCTGCTGTTTCTAGTAGTATGGAGATGAGTTCTGAGAGAGCATGAAAGATTAGAGGGGACTATTAGTGTGGCTCATAGACCTGTGTTTCAGCTTGCTTCTTGGTTGCTGTGATAAAACACCAACCACAAGCATTTGAGAGTGCAAAGGGTTCATTCTACTATACACCTCAAGGCTTTTCACTGAGGGAATCTGGTTCAGGATCTCAAGGCAGGAACCTGGAGAAAGGAACTGAAGCAAAGGCCACAGAAGAGTGCTGCTTGCTGGCTTGCTCATCCTGCTTTTGTGTACAGCCCAGAGGCAACACCCATGATGAGCTGGGTCTTCCTGCAGCAATCTTTACTGACAAAGATGTCCCTGAGACTTGCCTGTAGGCCACTCTGAAGGAGACAATTCTTCAGTTCAAGTTTGTATCAAGTTGACAAAAACTGACTAGAGCAACACAGCAAAGAACAAGAGTACTATGAATGATTGTGTAGAGTTCACCATATACTAGATAAGCAATATTCTTTTCTTGAAATTAAGCATAATTTAGATGACCCAGTGTTCACATCTGTTATTCTTTCTTTTGAATAGTTACCAGATCTGAATATTTTCTATTTACTTTCTTCAGTTGAGAGACCTCAATAAAATTTTCAGTCTATGATTAAGATTCATGTATTAATTTTCATGAAAGTAAATGTTAAATAATAAATAAATGTAATCAGTAGGAACTGGAAAGACTAAAAATGAGTTCAGGACTCTGTAATGTTTCAGCTGCACTTCTTGTTCCCAGCTGAATGAGAACCCCTGTTTCCCAAACATCCTGAATCTCTTTAGTCTCTGGTGTCTGACTCAAGACTACAGGGAATCTCAAAGAAATACATTTCTCTCACAATCCCCATTCTAACTGAACAGACCTCCAAACAAACAGTATTTAATGGATTCTGTCTCAGCAAGGATGCGAAGTAGAGAATGACCTTGTGACCACAGCAACTGTATCTCCAGGATGGATTCTTACCTGCTTTCTGCACCCTTGGCAGTGGGATAGCCTCACCCCACTGACACTGGCTCATGATATAAACCCTTAAAGTATGCAGTATTTCTGCACAAAGCCCAAAATGCACTTTTCAACAAGGAGGTAGTGGAACAACCAAGAGAAGCATGACTTCAAATTCATCCAAAACAGCTCTTCAGGACCCAACCATGACAGAGAGCTGTGTTATTGGATATGTAGGCCCAGGAACTGCTCTAGTTTTGAGACTGTGGAGATATCATACTCTGGCAGTGCCCATGTTTATGACAACCCAAGGAGAGGACAGACATATATCAAATTTTAAGTAAGAAGACCAGTTATAGAAATACAATCAAATTTATTGAAACAATCCAAATGGAAAAAATGACATAAAATAGGAGGACATGAGTATTCCTAAAGTATAGAGAAGGTTTTTATTGTAGATATAAATAAAAAAAAAAACAGGCAAGGGGAAGAATTGAGGCAGATCATGGCCAGCAGACTAAACTGGACCATCAGAGGAGAGAGTGATGGAAGTGATGTTGGTAGCACAGGAGCTACCAACAAAGACAGCTGGCCCAGACCAAGAAGCTAAGTTATATAGGGATCATGCTGGGGGAAGGGAAGCAGAAGCTCAGCCCCTGAGTTATAGGGTTAGGGTAAGGTGAGGAGGCTAGGAGGAACTGCAGGTACTGAGTGATGCTGGGAGACATGGGAGGAGACAAAAGAACTAAGGGATGCCTGATTTTACATATGAAATGAACTGAAAAGGCAAAGGTGGCCTTGGGGGAAGGAGCTGGTTTGTTTGCTGTTGTTAACATAAAGCTACAGTTATCGATCAATATCATTAGAGATCAGAGAAGGATAAATTACAGCAGGATGTACTATCCAAATGTCCAATGCATCAATTAAAATGACTGAGACTTTCTCATTACCTAGATGATCACCCTAGACTCCAGCGGTCTTGATGGCTTCATGGGGGGAGAGAAGCATCAGTCCTGGTGATGGATGAGGTATAGGAGAGTTTTTCCTAGTGGTTAGTGTTGCCACAATCCAGGAGGTATTGTTGATGCCCTATTATCTTCATTGGAGACCTTAGGATCACCTCTAGGATCTTGCATTTCCGTCTATCATGGGAAGATTTTCGTTAAATATTTTAAGTGTCATACTCAGCAGATCTCTGAAGAATTTGAGGACCATAATCCCCTACCCTGCCTAGGGAGGGTGGATGGGTGAGGAGTAGGTCAGGGGTGGGGGAGGAGAGGTGGGGGTGAGGGGAGGGAGAGGGAGAAGAGATTGACTTGTGAAACAAGCTTGTTCCTAATTTGAACTAATAAAATTTTTTTTTAAAAAAAGTATACCTGACTTTAAACAGTTTACTTTCTTTTTAGTTATTTGTTCTAGATTTAACTTTGAAAGCATATATAGAAGGCTAAACAAAGCTTGTCACTAAATGTGTTTTATAACATTTACAAGTTAGTAGCTTTTATAAGTCTAGGATTTCACAACTTTATCACTGTTAAGTTTGAGACTTAAAATCTTGAGTTGAAGATTTAATTGAAGATCTTTTGTCATCAAAATAAAGCATTAAAGCATAAATATAGTCTATAGAGAAAGTGGGAACTTTATCCTTTTATAGTACACCATTATAGAATGTCACAGTTTCTTGTATGACTCAGTTTGTTCAAATAACTAAATCTTAAACCAGTTTCTGTTAACCTGAGTAGACTTAAGAATTTATAAACCTTACTTATTAAACATGCTGCTTACTAAAATTTTTAGAAGTTTGGTGTTGAGTAATGAGCAAGAATGTAAGCAATTTGATTTATATCTCTAAGTCAGTTTTTTTAACCTGAGTGTATCTTTATAACCTTAGAAATTCATAAACCTTGGAAGAATTATACTAATGCAAAATTGTTTTGAGACCTGCTGTTGTCTTCTTAGTCAGAAAACTAGATATAATGATAAATGGAGAGCTCATTAAGATCAAGAGGTTTCGTAATTACTCATTGATACTGTGTAGTCATATTAAGATGTTGATGAAGTAACATGGCATATACTCCTTAATCTTAGTAAAGTTGGCTGACAGTCAAGTGGTTGCTTCCATCTTGATGAGGCCATCAACCAAGATGAAGGCAAGTCATGATTGTTATTTGAAACATCTATTTTCTCATAGGTCTATCTTTAAAACAAGAATTGAATACAAGTTTATAGACACACACACACACACACACACAATTTTAATCACACATAATATGCTGTGGCAAATTAAGATTACCTATGTATAAATTATTATTATTATTATTATTATTATTATTATTATTGGTTTTTCGAGACAGGGTTTCTCTGTGTAGCTTTGGAGCTTATCCTGGCACTCGCTCTGGAGACCAGGCTGGCTTCGAACTCACAGAGATCTGCCTGCCTCTGCCTCCCAAATGCTGGGATTAAAGTCATGCACCACCAA
Organism: Cricetulus griseus; assembly: GCF_003668045.3. Classification (NCBI taxonomy): domain Eukaryota; kingdom Metazoa; phylum Chordata; class Mammalia; order Rodentia; family Cricetidae; genus Cricetulus; species Cricetulus griseus. Next base: position 97,161,488 of record NW_023276807.1, read on the forward strand.
CACCTGGCTATGTATAGATTTTTTAACTCTCAATTTTTTGTTACAAGTTTTAAGTCAACTTTTTGCTATATATTTTACATAATTTTAACCATAACCAATGAACTTACAAACCCTAAGATAAAGCCTGTTTACATGATAGTCTTAAAACATTTCTTGAGGCTTTCCCGCTCTTTCCTGCTGTTCCCCTGGGGCAGACAGGACCTTTCCTGTTTCCCTCTTCTCTTCTGTTCTCTCTGTGTCTCTTTACCTCTTTTCTCTTTCCTTCCCCCGCCCTTTCTAATAAAACTTCTCACAAAAAAACCAAAAAAAAAAAAAAAACATTTCTTTGAGAACAGAGAAAAAAGATTTTATTTATTTATGTGTTGTGTGTGTGTGTGTGTGTGTGTGTGTGTGTGTGTGTGTGTGTGTGTGTGTTTGAGACAGTGTTTCTCTGTGTAGCTTTGGAACCTGTCCTGGCACTGGCACTCCCTCTGTATAGCAGATTGGCCTTGAACTCACAGAGATCTTCCTGCTGCTGCCTCCCAAGTGCTGGAATTAAAGGCAAGTGCCACCACTGCCTGACTCTGAGATAAAAAATTTTTAAGAGTAGAAAGTTGAAGGGAGGGAGAAGGGAACTGGGATTGCCATGTAATTCAATCTTGTTTGTAATTCAAATTAAAAAAATGGTAAAAAAAAAAAAAGAGTAGAAAGTTGAAAAACCATAGAGATAAAAGGCTTTGGGGTAATTCACTTGTAGTGGCAGAAATTGTTACAATCTGCATGAATTTGGAACTCCAGTGTGCTGTCTTTGGCCATTGAGCTGTATTGAGGCCAAGCTGTTTATAGTAAGACAGTGAAGCTTTAAGGAATTGAGTCAGGAGAAAAAGAGAAAAGGAATCATAAAATGGACAACAAACTCCACCATATGGAAGGTTCTAATAATCTCCAAGAAGGATCTGAGAGACACAGAACAGTGTGACCATGAGGAACAAGGAGGAAGAATCAGGCGTTCTATCCATGTGAGGGTTCCGATATTGTAGAGGCCATGAGACCATAGAGAAGTTTCGGGACTTAGCAGGCAGCTCCTAGCGGGGAGGAGGCAAGGAAAGGATCACAGAAACCAGGAGGGCATAGAAAAGCTGTGGAACTTAGCAAGTTGTTCCTAGAGGAGGTGCAGAAATTCCAGGAAGGAGATGAGAGAAGCCATGAGGGAGAAGAGGGGTAAGTGTATACTGAGGGACATGTCAGAGAGAAAATCCCCAAATCACAGAGGAGAGGCGTTTTTTTCCCTTATGATAGGAGTTCTGTAGCACTAGAGGAGTGTTCTGCCACACTGGTGTGGCTTCTGTAGTAAAAGTAGACAAAGCAGCCAGCTCCATTTTGACACTTACCTAGGAGAGGGGCAAACAGAAGTTGTTAGAGCCGGTAGAGAAGAAAACAGCTGAGGAAATGCACTAGGAGGGGCTTTAGGGAAGAGGGGGCATTCCAATAGAAGGAGACGAGTAAGTGTTTTAGTAAATAGAGAGTTGCATGTGTGGTGGGCCTTCAGGGTGTATGGGGGCGATGTTCAATAGATGAGTGCCCCTGAGGGTGTAATAGGGAAACGCCCATGTGGTGGATGGTCTGGGGACATAACAAGGAGATGTTCCCAGGGTGAGTACTCAGAGGGCATAGTAGGGTCCAGGAGCAAGAGGGGGGCAGACAGACAGACAGACAGACAGACAGACAGACAGACAGACAGAGATGCCCAGGTGATGGGTGTTCTGGAGAATGTAGAAGGTTCTAAGAGCAAGAGAGAGGACACTTACTGTATAGGAGAGGATAGGCAGCTGATTAGAGCAGTGTAGGGAAGAAGTCGATGAAGAGGCAGATTCTAGAATTTGGAATCAAATACAGAGGGTGGCAAAAGCCAGCAGTATAAACAAGTGATCTGTACAAACCTTAGGAGAGTCAAGTCAGCTGCTTGACTAAGAGCTGGCAAGTCCCTTGGAAGGGAGCTGATTTATGCCACTCCTGGGTTTTGGCACCAGATGAATGATAAAAGAGGATAGAGTCCAGAGTGAACATGGCCAACAGACTAGACTGGACCAGGAGAGGAGAGGAGAGATGGGTAGGGAGAGCAAGAGAGGAGCTGCTGATCAAGAAAGGCAACCCAGACCAAGAGACCAAGAACCTGGCATAGCCAAAATGACTGAGTCATATAGGGATCAGGCTGGAGGAAGGGGAGTGGAAGCCTCACCCTTGGAAGGGAGATATTTAGAGTAAGGCACAGGATGAGGAGTGCTGGGAGGAGCCACAGGTACTGAGGAGTGCTGGGAGAGCTGGATAGCATCCACTTTGAAATGTTGTTAATAGTTACTTCAGTTATCCATTTGTCCCAAGTTTCTTTGAGACCTAACATAATCTAAGTTGCTTGCATTTCCAAAAAAAAAAAAAATCTATTGGTATAGGCTATGAAGATGATTAAGATGTCACCTGTAAGAAGAAATAGAAGGCCTTTTCCTCAACACTGGCAGGAATAGTCAGAATAATAGATTTTATTTTACTTGGAGTAAAGCCACACTTTACTGAGCATGTTCTATGGACTGAGCTCGAAGGACATAACTAAAACCACATATTGTCTTGGCAATATCCTCAACAGATATATATCATAACAGTTTCAGGTGGTGAAAATGTCTTGAAAATTGTGGGAACATCCCTAGTTTTAATAGTTACCTGGTTGGGAGAGGGTTAGATTTACAAACATGTCTTATGGCTTATAAAGACTTGTCCATGGCTCTATAGGAAGAGTTGTTCAAGAATGTTGGAACTGGAAGATGAGGGCCAGGGCCAAGTACACCTTTCTAGTTATGGGGACTATTGTTGATGAGCTGGAGAGGAATGTTTCTGTGACTGTCTGTAGAGCAAAGTTATTAGCATTCAGGCATTATGCTGGCCTGCTCCCTATAACCTGACAGATGCACTCGCCAGTCCTCAGGCAGTGCTCTGACCTGTTCAGGGTCCTGATGTCACTCCTACACTGTATTACTACAACTATTTCCCCTTTAAAAGGCAGGGCCCTGCTGCCTGACTTCACCCCTCTCTCTGTCTCTCTGTCTGTTTATGTCTGTCTCTCAGCCTTTCTGTACTTCTGTCTCTTTCTCTTTTCCCATGAGGCCATTGTGTTCCCTTTCTCTACCCCCCACCAATAAAACTCTCCATATGAGGGCTCTATGCATGGTGTGTGTGTGTGTGTGTGTGTGTGTGTGTGTGTGTGTGTGTGTGTGTGTGTCACTTGCCATGGGGCCCCTTGGCTACAACCTGCCAAGGTCTTGCTTATGCTGTTTTGCAACAGATGTTATTTGCCCTCAACCTGAGGAAATGGCATGATCTAGGGGTTGTAAGTGTTGAAAATGTGCATACTAAAGCAGGTCTATATTGTAGAACAAATAAATGAAATACCACCAGTAGGGAGAATTAGCTTGCATCTCAAACTCATCATCTGAAGAAGGGTGGGGCAGGGGTTACCAGAACATTTCCATTTCCATAGGATGAGAAATAAATATCCAACAGAGTCATCAGAGCTCAGGTAACCTGATGTTCAAAGGTGGGAAAAGAAAGCTGTATTTCAAGAATATGAGTATCATAACCAAGGTGATTTTCATAAACAAGCAAGTAGACTCCTGTTTGGAAGTATATTGTCCATTAATACTGTATGACAAGAAAGGAAGTCTGTATGACAAGAAAGAGCTTGGTGGAGCCATCAAAATTCAACTATCATGTCTCCAACTGCATCCAGGAAAACCCTTATCACCTGTAGTCCATCCATACTTCTTAGACTCCATTCAGGTGGTAATGATTTATAACTCTGACAAAGTGAATACACGTGGATTCCTCAGTTTGAGACAGTCACCACCCTGGACTTGTGGGAAAGCTATGTCTGTCTATGCTACTTTTACAAAGGAAAAGCATTCCTTATGAATAATAGGCAGAAAACCCAATGCCTGTGAAAATACACTTTTTAATGGGGGATGTTGTTCTGTAGATAGGTTTCTCTTATTGGTTGATGAATAAAACACTGATTGTCCAGTAGCAAGGCAGGAAGTATAGGTGGGGCTATCAGATGAGGAGAATTCTGGGGAGAAGATGCAGAGGGTGTGCCGCAAGAAAAACTCCATGTAGCAGCCAAAGGAGTAAGAGGTCTGGGATTTCTCTGGTAAGCCAAGACCACATGGAAATACTTAGATTCATAGAAATGTGGTAATAATTAAGAGAGAGATTGCCAATAAGAAGCCTGAGCCATTGGCCAAATAGATTATCATTCATATAAGCTTCTGTATGTTTATTTGGGACTGGAGGGCAGCAGGATCAGGCAGGAAAGAAACTCCCTCTACACCTTTCTCTTAAAGGAGAAAGCACTTGTATGAAACCAAGACTACAAATATTTACATAAGAATGGATTCCCTATGGATGTAAGAAACAGAGATTAAAAACTGAAAGGTACAATTCACACTAAACAGGGAGTCTAAAAATAGAGTTTAAATTCTAAACTTCATGCCAGCTATCCTTATAGGCACAAAGATACCTAAGTCTCTTTGTCTTTCTGGTATTGTTTTCTTCATACACAAGCCAAATAACTAGAATGTGGTAAACGTGAATAAGAACTCTTGAAAAGAAACTAAATCTGCAAAGGCCAATTGACTGGTTGGAATGTCAGTAATGTGGTGAGGTTGGAGTGTTGCAGGTTCAATGCGTAATTACAATTCTCTTGTGCTATCTTTTAGTCCACTAAAAAGCCATTCTTTACCCCTCTTTGTTTCAGAACAAATATCTCCTGACTAGTAGATAAAACCATTTTTGGAATGCATACTTAACAGAACCTTAGTTTTCACCAGCCAAAAGGATAAAGAGTCATTTTTGCTCCCAGACCACTGTCACTGAGATTTGGCTCCAGAATAAGATGTTTCTGGTTTCTTTAGGGTGAGTTTTGTGTGGTTGTATTTTGTGTTAATTTAATTTAATTCCAAAAATGTGAGGGGAAACCCAAATCATCATGGCCAAATTAATTAAAGGAAGAAATTAACTAAAACACGCTTTTTTTTTAATTCATGTGCACAGGCTGTCTCCCCTTAAGGCAAGGTTCAAGAGGTCAACACTGAACATGAGTAACATAAGGGTTTTTATAGGTCAGAAGAGGGTTTCCAATTGGGGTATTTGGCAGGTAAATAGGCAGGGTTATAGAAGCAGCATAGCAAAGTGATTGTAACAACAGGTGGTCATAATAACCTTTTGAAACATAGACATGGCTGCCATTTCCTGGAACAGACAGTACAGAACCATTTGTAGTTAAGGTTATGAGTGGTGCAAAGCCAAATCCTTGAGAAGCAGAGATTTAATCGTAAACAGAAAGGAACCTAGTTTGTCTTAATTCTAAGATGCCTTTCAAGCCTAAGATGGAGGCAGGTCAGTTCATCATTGATTTATACTATGCCTCATTACTGAATTCCTACAATTTCATTAAAGAATATTTTATTTAAGCTTTACATACTTTAGTTTTTTCCCCTCAGATATGAAGAAATTTGTTTGCATATTTATTTGCTTATATAGTTAGCTACATATGTTTTGTATTCTATCTCCACCTCTTTTTCATGTCTCCTGTAAATATACAGCTGATTTTAATGGCTTTATATAATAGACTTTACTTACAAGTCACACATAGAGACAACTTTTCTCCCTCTGTTTCACAATACCAATAGGAGTTACTTACATTCTATTGATTGAATCAATTAAAATATTTTTCAAGAGACTACAGAAAACACACCTACATCTGACACGATGATACAGTCAGTGATCTCATAATTCATCCAGAAGGAAAAATAAACACATGATGATAAAAGGAAAGTAATACACAAAGATAACAGTTTTTAAGCCAATTCTAATTGTCCTTGTCATTTCCCAAGGTGTATAGTGATGAATGTGCCAGTCTTTATTAAACCAAAGAAGGCTGTGACAAATGATTAATCACTGATAAAGAAATGATTTGGAAGTGAGACCTGTGATTGCCCCATGATGGTGCTCTACATTCTTGTCTCATTAGACAACCAAGAAAGGTAGGGTTTGGCTAATAAGACATCACCTCCCTCAACTCAGATAACCACATTCAGATTCTGAACCTTTTATTGCCACACCCACTGCAAAGTCCATACAGAGTTTCCTACATGGTTCCTTCTTTTCTATACTCAAAATACTTGTGTTTTCAATATTTGAGCCACTCCCTATGTATTTCACAATGATGAAAGATGTTGGAAACTGAGAGAAAGCATATGAATTTCTTACTGCTTTTCTCAAGTTGTCATATATATATATATATATATATATATATAATATATATCATTTATCTGTGATTGATCAAATAATCAACTTGAGAAAAAGTACAAGGCAAGTCAAGATTAGAAAGTGAAGGGCTTGTGTTTAGGTTAGGGGCTCCTGAAACACATTTAATTGTTTCCTTTTTAAAAAGGTAAGCTGGTGTACAGAGAGAAAAGGAATGCAAGGTTATGGGTAAGAGAAGAGCTCAGTAAATATGTGACTCTTATTTGGGAGTGATCTAAGCAAACATGGTAGGATAATTTGGGACCCTTCTACAGAAACAATGAAGACATTCTACTTCTTATAGTAGCCATAGAGTTTCTGTTATGACATGTTTGTCATCTCATTTAGTTTTTGTTTTCAAACTAAGTTAATCTTTAATGAAGGCACTTGTGGTAATGGCTTTGTGATGTATTGTGGCAGCAAAGACAATGAAGGAAAATATTTGAGGTCTTAGGACTACATGGAAGACCATTCATGTCCCACAGTCGTTTGGGAATCAGGACATCAGTGGGCAAAGAAAATGAATTAATCTAATCCTTTGAAGTGGTCTAGTATGCTTGTTTCTTTCTTTTTATATCATTTAACTTTAGTTTTACATTTTTTTCAACCCATGCAGTTTTGTTTAGGGTGTGTAATTCTTTTTCCCATTGTTTGAGAATTTCATATTTGCATATAATGCTTTTTGATCACATTCATCCCCTTTGCCTCCTTCCCCCATCCCCCACAACCATTAAACCTTCCACACTTCATGTGCTTTATATTTGAACACACTGACTCCACTCTAGTGTGAGTGGGTATAAAACAATCTATTGGTAGCCTCTCAGAGACCCAATCCCTGTGGCAAACTGAGTCTGCTTCCTCCAGCAGCCACAAATTGCCAACAATGCCTCAGATATGGGTGGAACCCTTTCCATATCTATGCTGTGATTTTTGCTGGCTTGATCTTTTTCATGTCTTATGCATTTAGCCCCAGCTATTGCCATTCGTGTCTACAGGGGTACTATCTTGTCTAGCAGACACTATTTTACTCCAGACTTTACCCACTTGTAGATCCTATAATCTCATATACACACTCATGATGATTTCTGAGATCTAGAACATCTTAGGATGTGCATTCTCTAGGAGTCCTCTCTAGCTGACCTGTTTTTCCCTATCCTGAGGGGGTCGCAGTTTCTGAAGAATCTCACTGGGACTTTCAAAGTGTTACAGAGAGTCCACCTGAAATAACCATTGAGACACAATTTACATCCAATTGAAAATCATAATTCCAGCTTGGCAGAACTACATTCAGGTATCCTGTACCCAAGTGTAGTACCTCACATTTAGAGTAAGGAGTTTTTAAAGGCAAAAGTCATGTCCTGGTATCCTTCTTGGCAGCAGCATGGGGAGATTCTTCACAAGCAGACAGTTTAACAGAAGCCAAGATAAAGCAGTTAGCTGTAGGGGGGATTTTGCACAAGCAGATAGTTTAACAGATGTTAAGGTAAGTGGTGAGCTAGGGTATCTTGACCACTGGTCAAGGAGAACAAATATTGGTTTAACATAAATTATAACAAGAATACAATATGGAAAAATCCCAACAAGAATACAAGTTGGAGGAATCTCTGCACTGCCTTTCCTGTCACAACATCATACCACCTCCTCTGGTCCAAATCTCAACCAATATTCTGGTCACCTGTCTACTATCTGAGGAGTACCTCTTACATAGGAACTCTGCCACAAGGAAGAAAGAGCAGTCCTCAGGATACCTGTAGTAACTCAAAGCAAGGTACCCTGATGTTTGGCCAGAGAGGAACCCATCAAGCTTAGCAGCATACCAGCCACACATTATAGTTCAGTTGTTAAGTTCTCCAACACTGATATGGGTCAAACAATATCTCATGAATCAGGAGGTCAAACATGGAATCATCAAACACATCAACCAATGGAAGGAGGCAGGTACACTTGTCCTCTGCTACTCCCCATAGAACATTCCCCTGCTGCCTGTCCTGAAGCCTGAAATGCAAGACTTCCAACCAGTACAGGATCATTTATCTAAAAGGTCCTTCTACCTTCAGGTTCTACCTCCCAATGACCCTGGTCAGACATCCATATTTACCTCGGAATGGACCAACCCAGAGGGTGGATATACTAGTCAACTAACAAGCACTTGGTTGTTGCAAGAGTTTAAAAACTCTCAAACATTGCTTGATGGACCCCTAAGTGTATATCTATTGGGATGTAAGTATAAATATCTACAAAGATCCCTGCTTCATAATGTAGATAACATCCTCGCAGCTTCTATCACTGAGGAGGAATATAGACAGGCAACAAAAGAACTTTTGGAAACCTTCAAAACAATGAGATACATAGTCTCAGCTAAAAGGCTCAGCTGTGCATTCCTCAGGTCACATACATAGGTTCAAGCCCAGAGGAAGGGAGGCAGATGCTTTCCCACTGCTTTATTTCAGACATTCTGCAAATCCCCACTCCCATATCGAAGAGACAAGAATTCCTCAGGATGGTTGAATATTGGTGGCTATGGATAATGGGATTTTCTGATATAGCCAAACCCCTCTATGCCAGTACCAGGAGTAGGCAGTCTTTGGAATAGACTGAGACTGGGCATTAGGCCTCCAAAGCCTTGACAATGGCCCTTGTGGCCATCCCATCTCTGGCCCTTGCAGACATTACAAAGCCATTCCACCTGTATGTGGATGAAGCCAGAGACATTGCTAAGGCAGTCCTCATGTCCTTATCACCCCTTAAACCAGTAAGTCTCTTGCCAGATGACAAACCCACAAAACCTGCACATGAGTGTCTTAAGGTAACTTACCTGATCCAGTCTATCAATTTTGATACCACTGATATCCTATTGGCAACCCTAGATGATGTATTGTCCACAGATAACAGCAATTCTGCTCAAGATAGTATCAGGTATGCAGGAACAGCCTTAGTGTCCCAAGATAGGACTATCTGGGAATAATCTTTGAGCAATGGAACTTCAGCTCAATGAGCTGAGCTTTTACTAAAACACTTGGCTGAAGGAAAAACAAGGCTATTACCATATACACTTATAGCTTTGTCAAAATATGCTTTCACCATGGCCCATGTCCATGGGACTATACAGGAAAAGAAGATTGCTAACCTCAGCAGAAAAAGAAATCAGCAGTAGAGAAGAAATCTTATTTCTTTTGGAAGCTATGTGATTACCCAAGAGGATGGCCATTGTCCATTTTGAAGGACACCAGAAAGGTGATTCCCCAGAAGCCAGAGGCAACAGAGAGGTTGATTTGGCTACCTTAGGACATGGCCCTAAAATCACTGGGGCCTCTCCAAGTCTTGATAGAGCACAGTTTACCAGAACACCCATCTGATGATTTTGAGCTAGGAGTCTTAGAGAAAGGAATATGTGACATTTCTCTTTCTGGTCTGCTTTACCTTACTCAATACCATCTTTTTTAATTCCATCAATTTGCTTATAATGTTCATAATTTCATTTTTCTTCATAACTGAATGATATACCATAGTATATATGCACCGTATATTTACTATCTATCTATTGAAAGATATTTAGGTTGTTTCCATTTCCTAGCTATTGTGAAGAGAGCATCAATGAACATGGCTGAGCAAGTGTCTATGGAATAGGATATTGAGTCCTTTGGGCATTTGCCAATGAAGGGAATAGCTGTGTCCTGTGGTAGGTTTTTGAAGATTCTCCACACTGATTTCCAGAGTAGCTGCACCAGTTCACAATGTCACCAGAAGTAAATGAGGAGTCCTTATGTCTTCCAGCCCAGATCCTCTGTTTCCCACATTCTGAAGTCAAATGCCTTACCACTGAGCTATCCCCCTAGTTTCCCACATTCTGTTGGTGAAGCTTCCCACCAAGGTTTTGATTTGGCTTGAGTTTTCCACTTCCAGCATCATTTCACTTTGTTTTTTCTTCAATAATTCTATTTTCTGAACTATGTTTTTGTATCTTGTATTGACCTTATTTGCTCATCTCATTTTTATTCTGTTGGGGGTGTATTTATGTCTCCTTTGAATTGTTTGAATGCAGTTGCAATCTTTCTGTTGAGTTCTGTTTCTGGATGTTCTTCAAGGACATCTTTGTTAGGATCCATTAACACGAGGTTTCTAAATTTTGCCAGAGATGTTTTGTATTTGAAGTTAGTTAGTTGGTGGCCAAGGGCTGATGGTCTGAAGACTGCTTTTCAAAGCTAGAAGCTAGGGACTGCACATGTCATCTAACTTCCACTGGAAAACAAAAGAGAAATAGTGCCAGTGGGTACACATTCAATGGTGATATCATTGTTTTTCTCTACTTCCCTCTACTTAAGTTCATTTCCTTGTACTACTATTTAGGGTAGACAAATTGCATCCCCATTCTGATCTCATATTTTAGGGTTGTTAACTGATTTCCAGAAATATAACTACAAATGAAAGGATTTTTTTTTATTTCAGCACAATTAACTTTAACAGAATTCACACTATAGGATGGAAAATACACACTGTGGATATTTATCACTTAGCAAATGTGACCAGAAAACCTGAAATAGTGCACAGATAAACCTAATGTGGAAGTCTGGAATTTATTTCCATTGTTCCTAAATAGCAAATATGGAGTCCTCTTTGATCAGAGTCCATGGATCCTTTCTTCCCAGATTTTACCCAAAATACTTGTGTTCATTGTAGGCATCTATCACCATGCTGTCTTGACTTCCAGGTGACAAATGACTCCAAGGTGCCCAAACTCTTCAAGGAATCTTTGGGATTCAGAACTACAATGCTGAATTTCTTTGAGGAAATCCCATATATTGCTAACAAATTTCCTGAGAAGGACTCACCATGGATAAGTCACAAGGTCAGCTGGTCTGTTGAGGTTTTTGACATGAGAATAAAAGATCTAAAAGCTTGGTTGACTCTCCCATGCTCATTAGATCTGACTTACACAATAGTGTTCTCTCTTGAACGTGACTAGACACCCCCATTTTTCTTGGCATTTCTCTAGAGTAGTTGAAGCTAGAAAAAGCTAGTTTATGAGAAAATGCTAACATTTAGGGACTTGTGTGGAGGGTCTGCTCAAGATATGGCAGGAGAGACAGGTTGAGACTTTATTATTGAAATCCTGTGCTTCATATGCAGACATATCAATTGTCTTCAGGAACTTGTTCACTAACTCACTAACAGCAAGATGACATCACCAAGGTTTATCCCTTTTCTACAGACAAAAATATATTCAGTCAGGGAGTGAGGGTGTCATGTGAAACCTCAGAAAATACTGATAGAAATCATCTGTATTCAAGGACTTCTGGCCTGTTTGTGTTTGTATCTGGCTTAAGAGACAGTGAGCAACACCGTTTTAAGATAGAGAGATGCTGCCATGTTGACAACTTTGTTCTTATCAGGAAGTAAAAGGATAGAAAATGAAAAGCCTCGTAGGGTGGGGACCAAGCCTCCCAGGGGTCAGGCATAGTTCAACTTGTGTTTAAAATGAAGGCACAGACACTGAAGGTCTTATCTGAGTGAGTTATCTGCTTCTTAAGAGTGATGAGCTCATTTTTATGATCTTGCTTTTGACTCTCAGCCTTCCCATGAGAACTTAATAAAAAGCCCATAAATAAGTAACCATTTCTGTCTCTAGAATGATATTAAGTTTTTTTTTTTTTTGAGCTTGACAGTACATTAAAAAGTAAATTCTGAAGATCTGGATTAATAAGAACATACTACCACACAGGTGACCAATGCACACGTAAAAATGGCATTTTACATACTAGGGATATAGGAGCTAAGCCAGGAATAGAACATCTTCATTCAGTGGACGACTATTTGTTTTGTGGAAACAAAGTGATAGATTTTAAAAATGTTGGTTACACTACCTTTCTTTAACAAACAAATTGAAATGTGAAGTTTTGCAATGTAAATCTCTAGTAGCTTGAATGTCTCAGGATAAGACACAACCCCAGCTGATCTTCATCCAAACATTTTCACACATTTTTTTTCACACCAAAATTCAGAAAGTGAAGAAATAGTTGCTCTAACTATACTGCTAACTTGTAAGCTTTAAGATAGAATTTTTATCAAAAATTGTAATAAGAACTATGTACACATTATACCAAGGCCATATTTCTAGCTGTGGCATTGCCTTGCAGTTATACAAGTAGTTGGGGAGTTAGAGGAGTGCATGAGTCTCCTTATATCCCTGCAACTCCTCACAGCAAAGGCCTCTTAACTGTTTTGAAATTTCAAGATGATTATGCCTATAGTTTTGATTTGACCCTTTTTGATCACACTGTGTTAGTTTTATGTATTGCCAGACTCTATTGATTATATTTTAAAGGATTTTATGACCAACTAATATGGCAATATAGTTAGAAATATATTTTAAAATCATTGGCTCATGTATGCTTTTGCTATCAAATAACACCAACCACTTGAAATTTAGCTGCAGAGTGCTTCTTTTCTGTTTTCAAAGCTTGTGTGTGACAGTGTTTATTCTTTCTTAAACATTTGACAGAATTCTTGGCTGAGACTACTTAGACTGGATCAGGATTTGTGAGTCACTGCTGCAGAAGATATTCCATTTCATTAACAAATACAGGGCTACTCAGGTTTCATATATTTTTCTTGGAAAATTGAACCTTTCAAAATGTGTGTTCATTTCATTTAAGTTGTTACATGTAATGGCTTCCACAATAATAAAATGTAATTCTCACATGATTAACAGCAACAACATAATTTCAAGATCATATGGTCTGTTTTTATGTCTAAGTTTTCATTCTATACATAATAATCATGGCTCCTAGTTTCAATACACCTGTGAAGAAGTACATACGTTTTTTCCATTTTATTATTCTTATCAGATAAATATGTTTCAATTCTATTGTTTAATTATATCACTTTTCTTCTATCAAGTAATATATATATATATATATGTGTGTGTGTGTGTGTGTGTGTGTGTGTGTGTGTGTGTCTGAATTGGTAATAGGAGATTATTTTCCTTGTATTATTTTTCTGCTTTTAATGACTATTCCTTTCTTCTATTTATTTTGAGGTTTATTATTTCACTTTTTCATTTTAAGGAAGAAATTTAGACCACAAATTTTAACCTTCTTTTCTAATTTAGCCATTTAAAGCTCTTTATTTTGAAAAATATGAGGTAAATGCCTCCATTTTTAAAAGTCTGTTCATTTATGTTTCATTGATTCTACTGGGATAATATAGGATGGTAAATCATGTGACATACAGCATCAGAAAACAGATAAACTGTAGTTTAATTATCACATAAACACCCATTGGGAAGAAAATAAACAGATAATCCCAATTTTGTGCAGTGTGTCATTCAGATGGACTCACAACATTTAAAATGTTCCATACACTTATTAATATACAAGATCATAGATTATTACTAAATAATTTGCTTCTTATCCATTTTTTTTTAGTTTTTCATTCCTTTCTCCTTTCCTGAATTTCCTCTTGGTGTTTTGGCCATACATCAGAGTTCTATTTTAACTAATTTATGATGCACTGAGTGTCGCACTTTGATGGTTTATTAGTGTTCCTTCTGAGATTATAATTCACATCATAACTTTATCATGTTTTCATGACCTTGGCTGGGAGACACTTGCCTTTTCTGGGGTCTTATCCCCCCATACACATAAAATAAAGCATTTCCTTCTTGTGGTGGAATAGCCCAGTAGAGGCCTCATTCTTTTCCCTTCAGTCATCAAGAATGATTTAAGGAATTTACATAAGTAAATTAGGCTTATTTCTTATAATTACCACATTTTACATATTTCATTATTTCTCCTCCCCCCGCCCCACCACCACCATGTAGAATGCTTAAAATCAGCTTCTGTGGGACTATAGAAGAAATTTCCTCAGTCATTTAAAATTCATCATTTTTAGTATGTGCTCTCTCTCTCTCTCTCTCTCTCTCTCTCTCTCTCTCTCTCTCTCTCTCTCTCTCTCTTTCTGCCTGTGTGTGTGTGTGCATGCACATGTGTGTGCATGTGTTCTTGCACACATGTATTAGGGTGTGTGTGAAGGTCAGAGGATACCTTATGAGAACCGGTTTTCTCTTTCACCATGTGAAATCTGGTGCTTGAACTCAGACTGTCATTTTCGGTGGCAAGCACCTTTATCCAATGAGCTGTCTTTCATCCACTTTAACTAACCATTCCTTAGATACAATTTGCTGGGACCTTTTCTTTATCCATGAATATTATTCTTCAGCACTGCCTAGAAGTTTTTTGAAACTGAAACTCATCATCAACAATCCATTTCTTTCAGTGTTTTACAAAGATTGGGTCATTTTCTGCTCTCCTCCATGCTTTCTGAAGAAAGAAATCCACTTTCAAACAACTAGTGTCCTAATGGTGAGTTGTCCTTTCTATGTGGACATCTGAAAGTGCTTTCCTTTGGTTTAAGTTTTCAGACTTAATTGTGCCATGTCTTAGCTTGGCTGGTTTGTTTTTATCCTAAAAGAGATTCCTTCACCTTTGAATCTGCTGGTTTTCGTCACATTGGAAAACTTTGGCTTCATCTCTCTACTTTTCTGCCCTGATTCCACTCTCTCCTTCCTTCCAAGGTTCATGTCAGTGGGTGTTAGCCTAAGTTCCTAGAACTTAATTTCTCTGTTTATTGTTCAGATTGGGTAGTTCCACTGATGGTTTCCAACTTCTCTATTATCTGCCATTGTTGGTGACAGTAAGGTATTAGCCAGAGATGCAGTTCCACACTGCCACCTGTGGCCACCTGAGGAGTTCGTTCAGAGGCTCTGCTATGTCAAGGCAGGATTTTTTTCTTCTCTTTTATTAAATAGGGATATTTTTCTCATACAATATAATCTGAATACAATTTCCCCTCCCTCTACACCTCCGTGTTCCTCCCCACCTCGTCTCCCATCTGGATCCACTCCCTTTCTGCTCATTAAGAAAGAACCGGCTTCTAGGAAATAATAGTCACAAAACAAAATAAAATATAACACGACAAAAACAAAAAACACCATGTCAAAGTTGGACAATCCAAGCCAACAGAAAAGTCAAAGAGCCCCAAGAGTGGGAATAGGAATCATAGATTCACTCGTTTACACATGCAGGAGTCTCATTAAAGTACTAAACTGAAAGCTATAGTGTATATGCAGAGGACCTGGCACAGACCCATGTAGGTCCTGTGATTGCTGCTTCAGTCTCTGTGAGTTCATACAAGCTTTGTTCAGTTACGGCAGGATTCTTGACTGTAGCAGAAAAGAATTCTAAGATGATCTAGCATAAAGTAAAATAGCAATTTATTGAAAGATCTTACCATAGACTTATCCACAAGGTTATAAAAGACAAGAGCTTACAGAAAGAGTATCATATAAGGGGCATGCTCACAGCCATGCCCAAGCGTTTTTTTACAATAGCCATATACATTTTGTCACTGGCTTCAGAAGTTATAATTGCTGGAGAAGGTTTTCTTTCTTTTCTCATTTATTGGCAAATAAGATCAGACGGTGGAAATTCCTAAGATGCTTTGGATAAGATTACAATCTGGTAGGATAAAGTTATGGGTCATAAGTTTGTATAAGAGAGTTAAGACATGTATTTTATTGTAAATGGTTACAAGATTCCTAGGAAACCAGATGTAGGGTTGAGAAAGGAGAAAGATGAGGACACCTGAAAGTCATCCATATTTAGGCATTAAGCTTGGTTCCTTGTTACTTTCACATTCTTTTCTAAGTATTTTTACATAAAAGGAATATTTTTCTCTCTGCAGACAATATTCACATCAGTTTTCTTTAATTGTGAATTCTAGACTCGCAGCAGGTGAGAATCTTCAAACCGACCCCAGAGTGAAAGTCCCTTTCCTTTCTGATGATTTCTTAGGAACTCCTGTCTAAACATCTAGCCTCCCTCCTCAGGTCAATGCTTTTCAGTGCATCTACACTCACATTTTTATTTATCAGATGCTATTTGTCATTTCTGAAATTGTATTTAACTCTTCTTTATGACCTATTCTTTGTTGAGATTTTTCACCTTTTTATTTGCAATTTACAATTGCTCATTAAAGTATTTTGTTTCTGTTGCTTTAAATTTGCCATTTAATAGTTCCATACATGAAGATTCATCTCACCCCATCAGAATGGCTTTTGTTAAGAAATGAAGTGACAACAGGTTCTGGAGAGGATGTGGGGAAAGAGGAATATTTACTTAGTACTGCTTGGAGTGTGAATTGATGCAACCATTATTATGGAGATCAATGTGGGTGTTTCTCAAATATCTAGAATTAGACTTACCTCATGACCCAGTCATATCATGTTTTAGTGCATAACCCAAAGGACACAGATTCCTTGCTACACAGATACTTGCTCATCCATATCAATTGATTGTCTGTCTGTCTGTCTGTCTGTCTGTCTGTCTATCTATCTATCATCTATCCATTTATCTATCTATATACTTATTTTATTATATGGTACTATAGTATTGTTTTATCTCAACATAAAAAAACACCAGGTAACAGAAAAGCTTTATTGAATTTTAGTGAAATCTGTAAATAATTTTGTGGATATATTTCCTTCCCATTAATTTAATGAACCAAATACTTGAGGTGATTCTGGTTAAAAATAGTAGCTGCCTATTCACAGTGTCTAGGAAAAAGAATCAGACCAAGTGTCCTTCAACTTATGAATGCGTAAGAAAAATGTGGTACATGTATACCATTGATTTTATTCGGCTGCAAAGAAAAATAACACTATGAAATTTGTAGGTAAGTGAATGGAGCTGGAACACTCATGTATTAAGTGAGATCATCAGCCCCCCAAAACAAATGACACATATTCTCTCTCATATCTAGATCCTAACTTTAAATCTGAAGATTTGTGTAATTAATTTGGAGTAAGTGTAAAGAAGTCAGGAAAATAGATAGAGGTCATTGGGGAGGAGGGTGTACTTTAAGGCAGAAGAGCTGTTTCTTCTTTTCTTCACTTGAAGCAAAATTCCTTAGTCTTTGGTCAGTCAATCTTCTGCTAAGAAATTGCATAAGGTGTGTGTGTGTGTGTGTGTGTGTGTGTGTGTGTGTGTGTGTGTGTGTGTGTGTGTGTATGAGCATACAGTTTCTATTGAGGATCCAACATCACCACCACAGCAAGTGAGACACTAAATAGCTACACCTTATTGCAGACAAATATAGGAGACATTCAACTCCACTCAGTTCCACCAGTGTGACACTAACTGGTACCACTTCTGCTGCTTTTAACCCATTCCCTGCTGCTCTCTGCTTTTCACTAGAGGAAGAGAGGAATACCAGCTCATTCTGTTTCCCCATACTGTATGTCTTGTTCACACTGGGAGGAGCTGGAACTCAGTCTTTGGGCACTGCACACCCTAAGAGAACAGGAGAGTGTGGACACCTTGTCCTGACTTAGAGATGTCATCTGGGTGTGGGGCTATGTGATGACTGGAAGCTGGAGATAAAGAACAGGACCAAACACAGGGAGTTTAGTGAATAGCAGTTTCTAGAACTTTTCCATGGACAGCAAATGTCTTCTTAATAGCTACACATTTTATCCATTGTCTTTCCCAAAGTATATACAATGTATGATCCACAAATAGCAGCAGTGTGATTATTACAGAACAAACTGTATTGAGAAATTGTATTGTATTATTATCAACACAGAACAAATTTATTAAGAAAATTAGATGCATACAGCCCTACAGACAATTTCCAAGTAAGTTCATTAACCCACAAAATAAAATATAGAGTTAGTATCTATGAAAAAACAATGAGAAACAATCATATTGGAATGCTAATTGAAATAAACTAGCACAGCATTGCTAAGTATAACAGAATTTCTGTTTTTGGCCCTAATGCAACAAAGTTCTTCAGCCTTATTAAGACCTAATCTGTTTAAATATACACACCCAGTATACAACATGGTGTTTGGATATGAGTACATATAATGGTGTGATTGAAGTGAGTTAATTAATTCAGCCATTGCTCTCACAGCCATCACCTTTATGGGGGCCATCTCATGCATTAAGAATCCGATTTATAATGTGTGTAATGGACTGGCGTTCATGAGTAGAAGTGTCAGTCAGGACTAGATGGGTGTTTTATGTGCAAAATGCTCTCTCAATGGGCTATAAAATAACACTTGATTTGTTGTCTCATGGTTTCAGTAAGTTTGTGAGATTTCTGCTCCATGCTAGACACACTCGTGGTTTTGTGCTGAGGGATGTTCTGTCTTTATGCTCCAAGGATTTTCAAGGATAAAAAAAGACTCCATATTACACCACAGTCCCTAAAGCCTCCTTTTGGAGATGAGAGTGGACAGAAGTGTTCTCTGTTGAAAGTGGACCCACAAAAGAAAAGGCTTTCCTAGCAAGTATTGGGAAGAAACCCCCTTTGCAGCTCTTGCTTCTAGGATGTTTCATTTTGTTCTGTGTAATCAGCTAAGAAACCCAGCCTGTGGCTGTTGACATCTCTCTCTCCTATATCAAAAACTCTGGTATAATTTTACAAAGCATTCCTAAAAACAGTTAGCAGACCAAACCCATGATTTAATGTAGCAGTGGTAACAAGTCAGACTAGCACTGAATGTCTAAACTGCAACCCTTTTGATGCTCCATAACCTTGTAACATGCTTATGGAATTGTGCTGGGCATGAATAATTCCCTGACGCCAGAAACTTCAATGTTTCATGCAAAGCTGAGAATATTCCTGGTGACACTGTGTTCCTGTGCCAATTTACCTGATTAGGATAATGAGGAAGCTGAGTCCATGCTAGTATTTTAGATCAGGGGACAGTTTGTTTGTTTGCTCTTTGCTGTTTCTTTTCTTTTTCCCTTCTGGGCATGAAAATATTAACTTAGCTTTTGAGAAAGAACATGCTTCAACATCGCCCAAGCTGTGGAGTTCAAACTTGTTGAAACTCCTTCTATCCTATATTTGAATACCTTTGGAACCAAAAATGAGGTGAATAATACTTTTGGCAACTACATGAGCTATAAGGTGGGTACAGTCCTGACCTCTGCTCCATGGAATTTTGTATCAGAAACCTCAGAGTCCAACCCATTTTCTCAAGTTGTGTACTTATAGGCCAAAGACAAATAACATAGTTTCTTTTGTTCATTTTGACATGCTAAGACTTAGAAGAGATGGTCTAAGTTATTCGTAAGAGCAAAGCTCTAGGGCATAGATAACATCAGGGTAGAGAGACCTAAGGAAGTCCAATGAGAGGCTGTTTGGGCTTGTGGTCAGTGTGACATCAGAGGCAGTATCTAGTACTAAAAAGGCAATTTCTTTTAGATAAGATTCTAATAAAACACAAACAAAAAAAGGGAACAACCAGTAGATAATTTGGAACTAGATCCAATTGGCATGAGGAGTGGGAAGGTGAAATGATTTTTGTGATTGCGATCCTATGTCAAAATCTATTACAACTCAGATGCAGTATCTGTTCCCCAAATAGCATGTGCTGTAAGCACTGTCCTCCTTTACAGTTAATCAGAACTATTCAACAGCAGAAATACCTTAATGTTTACAAGTAATCTGGCAGACCCAGATGTCTCCAACAATAAGAATCTAATCAATAGACACTTACATATGCACACTCATACATATGCATTCATGTACACACACATAAACATACATTTAGACATAGGCACTTAAGTACATAAAAACACATATGCACACGTATCTATGTAAATGAATACATACCTATGTGTACTTGTGTATATATATGTAGTTCTCTGGTAATATAAGGCTTAGAAGCAACAAAGGTAAGGAAAGAGGCTCCATCAGACTTCCTATCTTATATCTGGTGTGAAGAAAGAGATCTGGCCTAATCATTCTAATGGGTAGCCCACTGAGCATTCAGAATAGCTTAAAATGTAAAGAATATTTGTCATTTAATACACTTTCATATATAGTTTGTATTTTCTTGTGATTGTTCTGTTTCGTATCTAAAGACTAAACCAACTTATACCACTTGACAGGTAGGAAGTCAAGCACTTTTGTTTCTCTTTTGGTTGATTCATTCAGATTCCCCTTGGCCATTTTGTCTTCCTTGTATAGGATAAAATATTTTCCTTGATTTTAAAAATGCTATTATAGATACAATTTTGAATCTATTTTTAATTTATAACAAATTTTAATTCATATAATACTCCTGAAGTAAAAATGTTAAGTGTTCTTCCACAAAAGCATCTCAATCCTTTTCCTATGTTCACCACTCTTTTATCTTCAATTAAGATGAAATATAATTTCCTCCATTATACACAGCCAGAAATCCCCAGCCCAGCAAATGTTTGCACACACAATTAAGATGGCTCTTCCCACTTAATTAACATAATCAAGACAATTCCACCAGGAATATTCAGAGAACTATCTCCAAGTTGATTCTGGATCCTGCCAGTTGGCAATGAACATTAACCATCAACATTTACCATTTGAATTTCTTTGGTGAGTTACTGTTCTAAATTTTGCCATTTCAAAATTGATTTGTATCTTATTATTGAGTTTTGAAAACTCTTGATGTACTCTGATTTTTAAATAAAAGAAATGAACAAGTTGTACACGCTGTGTGATGAAGAATACAATGAAAGTTTACCCATCTTGCTGATGACACTATACATGGGATTTGATGGATTATATGGCAAAACAGACAGGCATATTGCCATAAAAATGTAACTATGTACAAATGTAAAGGAAGGTATCACAAAGAGCAATAAAAACATATGAGGAAGAGCATCAATAAACCACCAACACATTTATGGCAGTTATTTCCATATGGCTTAGTGTTGGGAGATTTTATGCCTTAATGAGTCAATTTAAGGTTTGTATAATTATAAAATTAATTTTCACTGTTAACTAAACAGAATGTCATGGACATTGAGAGTGACTCATTGGTAAAATAGTTTGGGAAAGCTGAGAGAAGACTAGGCAAACTTAAGAAGGCAGATGGAATGTGCCCATGTTCAAATTACACAGGCACATTCACACAGAATCACATATGCACACACAGATAAACAGACAGAGACTCTCAGTATTACAAATGAGAGTGTGAGATCACAAGAAAACTTGGAAAATGGTCAGAGAAGCACCAAATAACCATACAAATTTCTTGCTCATGTGTTTAGGTCTCCATTTATAATTAAGCTTTCAGAAAACTGGTACATGTATTGCACAGATTCAAAGGCTTTTGTCTTCATGAACTTTGGAAGCCTTGAATCCAGAATCAACTTTTCTAATCTGATCTTTACTTCCACAGTTAGAGTAAGCGCCTTAATTCAGGGCATTTATTTGTCATCCTCTCTAGTGACTCATTTATTTGGTTAAAAAACCTGCTCAAGAGAGCTTTATCTTAGACACCATGGTGATAGCTAATATTTTAAAAAGTTAAATAAATACTAACAAACAAATTCGGATGGGTTTCTACTTAATTATGAAGAGAAATCTTCTGAGGTGAAGATGACATCAGGACATTCTAGGTTGTAAAACTGAAAATGTTCTTGGAGGTCAGACTCTCATGGATGCTTACTGAGGACCCTTGGTGTGTCCATGGATACTGGAAGCTGCAGAGTGGACCTTCAGTGGTATTTAAAAGGCTTCATATGAATTTAGATGTTCATCTATTGAAACATAAATCTGTTTACTACTTCAAATGCACTAGGAAATAATAAATATGAAAATAAAAAGATATCTAGGAGAAATGCATGAGATGTGATGGAAATGAGTTAAATAATACCTAAGTATGAACATCATGAGGATGATTCATATTTAATAACCGTCACTCTAAGTCCCTGTCATTGACTTCGCTGTGTATTGGCGGGGTGTAAGGAGTGAATCCTATAGTAGTGAAGTAATTCTGCACTTCATAGAGGATTTCATTGCCTGGGGCACAGGATATCAAAGGTATTTTTGTAGAGAAAGCCATCTGTGCACCAAGTAACATGAAAAATGACTTGATAGTTTCATTTAATTTGTGGTGTTGGTGAAAGAATAAAGAACCAGATTAAACAGAGTCCAGAAGCAACCCCAAGTGGATGGTTACTTGGTTTCTGACAGCCCCAGAACAGCACATCCACTTCTCAACTGATGGTATTGGAGCAAATAGCATCTGTTCAGACTGGGAAAGGGGATGCAGCATGCAATTCCAGTTATGGAGGGAAGATTCACTTCTTATGAATTTAACTTTTAGTAAACAAACAAACAAACAAACAAACAAAAACACAAAGCCTGGGAAAACAAGGAAGTGTCAACCAATGGAATGCCACGCCTGGATAAAAGGAATAAGCTACTGCCACATCAAAATATGGATGAATCTCAAGTGAGTTTTGTTGTTGCTGTTGTACTTTTGTTCTCTGCATTTTGTTGTTGTTCTTTTTCTTACATAGGTAGGCCAGGTTGGCTCGATTGATACATAGTCCAAGTTGGTCCTGAAGTCCTCATACTCCTGCCTCAGTTTCCCACCCTAACTACTAGGGTTGCAGACATGGCAGACCACCTGAGCTGCCATTTCCTTTTCCACGGGCTTTTTACAGAAGTACTGACTGATGATTCTGCCAGCACCATAGGAAAACTGAGGCAGCTTTGTGAGACCTAAGTCTCCACAGCACTCACACGGATGCAACAACACTTCCTCTGAGTTTTCTGACAATGGGTTATCGCTTCCTTCATTCACTTCCATCTCTCACCACTCTGCTCCCCACACCTGAATGGGTTGGTGAAAACACAGCATGGACAGTTCTGGATGCCCTAGTGGGTGTGAGGAACAAAGACCAACAGGATACTGCAGTGGAGTGGACCATTTCTGCTCTGTCAGTGGTAGGCTGGCAGGGCTCTCTCAGATGATGCCTGTGGCAACACTTCCCTGACCCTTCCTAAGAGATGTAGCAGAGGAACTCACCTTCATTCGGGATTAGGAACCTTCTCTGTAAAGGCTTCTTGTTCCTCCTATTGTCCCCAGGAAAGCACTGGTCCCAAGTAGCCTGTTTCTCAGAGTCCTGAGCACAACCAAAGAAAGAGGTACAGGTCAACCATTTTCTGGCTCCTCCCTCCCACATTCATCTTCTCCTCAAACTCATTTCCCCTCCTAGCTTTTGCTCCTCCCAGTTGATGACAAGTCCTTTCTGGACCAATGACCCTGAGCTTCCTAAGTCTGGCTATCTGAGTTGTGTGTGAGTGTGGTCTTTTGCTCACGTGTAGGGCAATGTCTTGTTCCACATCTGCTGTAGGAAGTGAGCTCAAGCTAAGAAGCATTTACTGAATGCCCACATAGACATGAAGTTCTCTGTTCTTCTCAGAGGACACAGAAACAAGGAGGGCTCTGAGACCACAGAAAGGAGAAGTATCGGGAAGCCTGAGGAAGACCAGTAATGCTACAGCTTAGCGGAGATGGCTCTCATCTGGGACTATAGCGAAGACAAGAGGTGTATTTGAAAAAGGGGGGGTGCTTGTCTTTGCCCTCAGGTAAGCAGGAAAATGGTGTGAAAGGCATCAATATGAGAAACGATCAGAGACAACACTTCAGGGAGGCATGGGCAGAGCTTCACAAGGATCTCCTTTGGACAGCCAAAAGTGAAGAATGAGAGATGGCTCATAAGCAGTTACTGAATGAATAATGAATGATTAGTGAATGGGTAAACTGATGAGTGAATGAATGAGATTACCCATGAAACTTAGACTAGCCCTACATTGTGTATATCCCCCATTTTTCCAACCAGAGAGATTTGAAATTCCTGATCATTTCCAGAACATGAATGCATAGAAAACCCATTTAATTGTAATTTTCTAGGAATATATTTATACACTGAGCACAATACCCTAGTGTGAATAAATATGACAGCAATATACATTCCTAGTTAAAATTAAAGTATGTTACTGTAGAACTTGACATACCTGAAGAGCATAGCAGTTTTGGCTTTGGTGATGGGAGGTAACCGGACTTTATTCACTGTTGAAAGGAGTGAGTTAACCTTGAAGTTCCAGAATGGGTTCTAAATGCCTATTCTGGCTGTACAGTTCATCCAGCTGTATAGATTTGGATCTGGATAATTTTGGTGTGTGATGTTTTGATTTATTTCAAGGTTTTTTAAAGTAATAAAGTTTGTTGGGGGGATATTTAGGAAGAGATCCTGGGGGAGTTGGAGTGGGGAGATGGGGAGTAGACATTTTCACATTTCATTGTATACACTTAGGAAAGTCTCAAAGAATATTTTTAAGTAAAAACAAATCAAAATATACTGCCTCCAGGGAGAAGCAATGGCCAAAATCTGCCTGGAAAAAAATCTTATAATCATTTCCTATTTAAAATCATTTTTAATGTTTTGTGCTTTAATCGTTTATTTACTTATGGCTGCATTGTTCCTAATACATATTTGGAATGACTTTGACTACAAAAAAACTTATAATGCTTTCAATGAGGATAATTATACAGATAAAAGGATAAAATAAAAATAAAGTAGGATGAAATGTAACTAAGAGAGGGCATTACATGTATGCAATAGCTACATGCTTTACAAGAATTATACAAAGAATATATTTTGTTTCCAATCTTCAATTTGCACCAAAAACTAAGGCCTACCAAGTGTCCTACATGTCCTATGTCCAAAAGCCACACATCAGTATCTCAGCTCCTTCCACTTCTGGAACTCTTTTGAAACAGCTATTAAAAACAGCCATGTGTACTTATCGTGAACTACAAAAGATTGGTGAGCATCATACTGGCCAAGGCAAAGAAGGAAATATGCTTATTACATTACATATTCAGTGATTGCCCAGAATTTCTGTCAAAGTACTCACAATATAGAGGGCTTTGTTTTTCCCTTAGAGAAACAGTTCTGCTAGTCATATAGTTGTAGGGATCCACATTTTCAATGGGAATTTTGTTCATTCCTCCTTGCTAACACAGTAATCCTGGGGATTTTTAAAGTATACATTATTGACAAAATAACAACCTTCCCAAGACAATTAATAAGAAATAAATAACACTATCAATTGGTAATGGTTAGTATTCACAAGTAGGAAAACTATAACTAGGCCCTGGAGTATTTCCACTTATTGTGTCCACATACACAATTGGGGTTTCAAGGTGGGTGTTTAGGCCAATCATCAGCATTTTTAGTTTTTAAAGTTTGACATAACTCTCATTTACTAAGCATTTGTTACACACCACACAGAGGTCCAGGCACTGAAACCTGTTTAGTTTGTAAAGAGAATAGTGTGCTTTCACCTCCGAGCACCAACTGGGCCTTCACCAGCTTACTCAGGTCCAGGAGGGAGGGAGGGAAATCTAAGATGTAAAGCTGGAGTGGAGGAGGAAGAGTAGCACAAATGGTCAGACACAAATGGCCTGGAGACTGAGGAACAGGACAGGTGAACAGTGGCACATGCAGAGAACACCAAGTGGCAAAAGAAGCAGGGACCACAGTGCGGCTTATCCTGATTGTTAACAGCTAATAGGATCTAAGAAAGGGCCTGAGGAAGGTCCTTCAGAATCTTAGAAGGACAGACCCTATTGGCATGCCTATTCGCATTGCCATCTCCAAACCTGTGAGATGGAATTTCTGTTACAGTACTCAGTTGAGTACTAGCCAATACGTGAGTGTCTTAGGAGCCCATCCCTCTCTTTACAGATTCTTATTGTCCTTATCCTTGTTTTGTGCACACAATGCCCATCCTTTCATAATCTCCTGGAAAAATTCTACTTCATCTCCAAGATGTCTCTTTCCTCTGCAGCCCCTGGGGGCCATCTTCACAGTCATATTTTCTTTCTTCTATGTTCCAAGTGACTCATCACTTACTAGGCACCACATGTTTCATTATTGTGCCTTTGCAACTCAAGCTGATATTTTGGTTGGGCAGGCAAGGCATGCTTGTTTGCTTCACCCCTGCTATTGATTTCTGAGTATGATCAAGAAATTTGAGCTAAATAAAGTAATTGAAATTTGATGAAATGTTTGCCCATCCCTCTTCATTAACACAGTGATCCCAGGAGTTTTTAAAGTACACAAAGCTCTTCCACTGGGTCACAAAACACATAGCTGTTGCCTCAGAGAGGTCACCGGAGGGCCACACATCTCCAGACACTTCCCTTGTAGTTGTATTATTTCAGCTGAGCTCAGACGTCACCATGAGCTAGTAGACATGGCTACAGGTGCTGCATCTGGTTCACTGTCTCTGCTGTTCCATGCTCACTGTCAATTCAATCATATATTTTCCTTCAACTCCAGTGAAGCCAAGGTACTAATATAAACATCAGGTGATGGTGCTTGCTATTGTAATTGGCTAAAAGAACAAATCCTTTATTTTTTCATAGACAGGACATGTGTGATAAGTATGATAGACATTTTAAAGAAAAATTAGTAGACTATGATAGTTATTGAATATAGATTTCAGAGCAGGTTGGATCTCTCTAATGTGTTAAGTTTGGAGGACCAGTAGGAAAACATTGGTGTAAGACTAAGCAGATTTGATTGTTTGCACATGTCTTTAGTTAAATCTGTCTTGCTTCTCACACAACCAGCCTGATGGACCGTCAGCCACGCAGATTCCCAGGGATATTCATTGGTCTAGCTCCCTGCTCTTCCTAGCTTCCAAGAAGTGAGCATTAACCATGAATTATCTGACCTAGTGTTGTATGCTTTTGCTAAACATTTTCTTGCTTTTCCTTTCCGAATCCAGTGCTCCATTTTTTGAGCACACTATACCATACACACCCCATGTATCTGGACACCTCTGTGTAATGCTTTTCTATAAGCACTGAGATGAGCTCCTTTCCTGGCAGGTACTTGTAGTATTGTTGAACTGTTTTTATTTTGAAAAATTCAAGCTATAAGCTTCCTAACTTAATTTTTTAAAAAAATCTCATCTTAACTAGATTTGAAACAATTTAAAGTCATTTAAAAGCACTTTGAGATCAACAAATCTTTTAAAAAAACATGTTAATCCCCCAATCATGTTTTTTTAGGGTTTTTATTTTTAGAAAAATCTCATGTTGCATGGATAATGCTGCTAATTCTAGTTGCTGGGCAGACTAAATCAGACAAAAGGTCATTAACTCCATCTTTTCCTCATCACTGAGTCCTGGAATACCACATGGCCTCTTCCTTGTTGGATGATCAGATAATGGGAGAGGTGAGAGGTACTGTTGCCTTGGCATTGCCTTGCTTAGTCCCTGGTGAGTGAACTCTCAGCTGTGGATCCACTTCTTCTGTCTCTTATCTGTCTTGTGGTTTATGTTCTTTTGTGTATCTATGTCATAACTGAAACTGCAGTGGTCCTGATGTTGAAGCATTGGCTTACCTTAGGTCTAACATCCTGGATTATCTTTGCTCTCTCTCAATTCTCTAAGTGGACTTTGGCCTGGAGCCAATCTATGCCTCTACTCACCTTGGTCTCTCTTATCCTTCTGCACCATGGCTGTCAGAATCCCCTATAGTGTCATGGTAGTTCATATGAGACTAGCCACACTAGGCTCATGCATTTGAATACTTGATTCAGATTGGTGGTGCTGTTTGGGAATGGTTTAGGAGGTGTAGCCTTGTTGGAGGAAGCATGATGCTAAAGACAGGCTTTGAGAGTGTAAAGACCCATGCCATGCCATTTCCAGTAGCTTTCTTTACTTACTGCTTCCAGGTCAATGTGAGCTCCCAGCTTGCTGTTCCAGCCACTATGTCTACCTCCTGTCATGTATCCCTTCTGTGACAGTAATGAATTCTTACCTTTTTTGGCATAATATGCCTAAATCAAACTTTCTTTCTACAAGTTGTCTCCATCATGATGCTTTATTAGAGCACTGGAAAATTAACTCAGATACCAGTCTCTCTGGACAGGAGGGTTGGGCTAGTGGGATGGACTTCTACAGGGTTTCCATGCAGTCAGATGGGGCCCTCCTTTTCACTAGGAGTAGAATCCCAGAATACAATTGGATTGTATTGTTGTGTCCTGTCCAATATGGCAGTCAGAACTTTCAGACACTGAAAGATCAGCTTGAAGCAAATTAGAGGAAGGAAATAGGATATCCACCAGGACTGTGGCCATTCTATCACTCTCTTATTCCCCAAGGGAACATTGACAGTGAAGAGATTACACTTCCCTAACAGATTCCTGCCAACATGCTAACCATGCCAAAAGATGAACTGGTAGATAATCAGGCCACAAAGAAAGATGGCAATTCCCCAACCAGTAGAAATTACAAGAAAACATCAAAATCCAGGTGAGCCCTAGCTAACCCAAAAAGAATTTGAATCATCCCAAGGAGAAACCTGGTATCAAATGTTCACCTGAGGGGTCAATAAGAACTGAGATTACAGTGACTGTCCTCCATGAACCAGAATATAAGAACTTGACCTGCCAACTTCATGATTCTTTCTAAAGCTCTGAGTAGCAAGTGGGAAGAGTTCCAAATTTATACTACCCAAATAGTAACGAATGCAGCCTAAAGCAGCCATCAACATATCTGATCTTAGATTGGGGGACATCCGAGATAGTGACAAAAGCAACAGGCAATTCTTATTATTTCTTTCAAGTGAGAAGAATATAATATTATCTTCAAGTAGCAGAACTTCCCATCAGAACACAATTTCTTAGAACACACTCAGGGACACTAATAATGGGTAAAGCAGGCATAATAAATGACAACAATGGCATACAACTGATGATCACCGAAACACTCTAAACAAGTATTTTCTGTAGTTAAGAGTTTTAAAGATTTTAATCTTTGCGTGTGTGTGTGTGTGTGTGTGTGTGTGTGTGTGTGTGTGTGTGTGTATGCAACATATGTGCAGGTGACCATGGAAACAAGTAGATGGCATTGGGTGCTATGGACAATTGTGAGATGCCCAACATGAACACTGAGAACAAACTCTCAAGTCCTCTGTAATAGCAGCAAGCATTCTTAACTGCTTGGTTCCTTTCCCCTTCCCAGTTATTAAGATTATTAAAAGAATACAATTTTTAAAAAACTAAATAATCCAATGAGAAACAGACTTTTGCATTGATAAAAAAGAAAAAATATAACCAAAATTCTTTGAAATCCTAGAAAATAAAAATTGTTCACTGTAGAAAACTCACTGTCCAGATGAAGAAGAAGTCTAGACAATCAATTGGCATACTAAAAGAAGGTTATTCAACTTCAGTAGAAAGAGTGAGGACAATGGGAGACAGAAAAGAGCTAAAGTTCAAGACAAATACAGTGAATTCTCGTAAGTACATCACATAGCACCTTCAGAGGACAGCAGGGACAGACATGGCCACTACTCCATAAAAGCCCATTCACGCACTTTAGAGTCTTCTCTTCCTGACTTGTAGCTTGGGAATAAGGTCCCTTGAATGACACCTCCAGGACTCTGCCCTATTAACTAGAAAGAACAAACAGCCAGGGTTGGTCACCCATTAACAATTCCTTGGTGTAGTGGTTTAACTGAGAGATGTCTTTCATAGGTTCAGGTATTTGAACACTTGGTTCCAGTTGGTGGTGCTGTTTGGGAAGGTTCAGATGGTACAGCCTTGCTGGAGGAGATATAATATCACTCCTCTGTCATCATCTGCCAGTAACACAAATTCTTATGCAGGAAGGCCAAAGAATCTGCAATGCTCCATCAGGCCCAATATCCAGTTTCCCAGCTCTCAAATCAATAGTGTGTCCTTATCATATCCAAGAACAATAACTTAGAGATATCATAAATGCATTCATTCCCTATCTCTTTGTTCTTTTTTTCCAGGTCTGTAACAATTTTGCTGTTGTTTATTTAGTGGAGGATTTAAAAAGAGACTTTACATTTTTATTTTAATTGTCAAGGTTCTTCAACTCTCTTCCACTGTGGACACACCTTTCCAGAATTCCTATTACGAAGTTTCACTTTTTCTGGGAAAAGAAGCTAGGTGTGAAGGAAGCCCTGATGTTTGCAGTCAACTTAGAGAGAAAAATCAAGGCCTTTAGCTACTTATTTCCCCTGTGCTGTTTTCTAGAGACACTGCTCCTGTCCTACCTTATGTCTGAGAATGATGACCTTGACGGCCTACAGAACTTTCTTACTCTCTGAAGAGGATGAAAAAAATGGAGCAGCACAACATACAGAGGAGAAATTCAACAGAAATGAGTACTCAAAGAATGTACTGTGAAAGTGAGGTTGGCACCCAACCTTCCTACAGAGGCTTGTTTTCAGTATGAAAACTACACAGGTCTTAGAATTAGGGGATTCATCCAGGAAATAGTAACAGCTCTGTCACAGACAATGCAGTGAAGTAAAGTTATAATCAATCTGTAGTACCAGAGGTGGTGTTTTTCTACACAATGTAATCATAGCATCAGAGTGGTTACAGACCTGACAAAATTATCCCTATTCTAATGCTATCTTTCTTAAGAAAAATAAAAAAATTTCAGTGTATGGTTTAAGTGGAAATTGGAAAATTGGTTCTAGGATCTGTTAGTTTTCCTAGTTTTACAAAAATGAGTTTGGAGGAGTTTTGATGTAGGCATGGAGCATGGTGTCCATATTTGCCCTGAGTGACCATCTTTACTGGATCTAAAGAGAATGAGTAGTAACATCTGGAGTTCTAATCATGTGTCTAATTGCCATTTGAAGGAGACATTCTGAAAAAGGTTATAGTCACATCAACACTTGATGCAGAATGAGTCATTATGATGGCCTAGGTCACCCCAGGTGACATGTTTGAAGATGAAGACTCACCAGCAGTCAGCTCAGTGTGATCCACTCTGTAGATCATTGCCTGCTGAAAAAGGAAAGAAAACAGAATTGGACAGAGGAGAATGCTGGTTTTTCAATCATTCAAAGACCTTAGCCACTAGGAGAGAATGCACATTAGTTGTTTCTCTGTTGTAATATTCAAAGAGAGCTGCTTAAGGGAAAGGTTCATTTTGGTCACAGTTTGAAACTATAGTCAGAGAATGTAAGAGACAGGAGCATGAAGTATTGGTCACACTGAATCAACAATCCTAAAGTAACATGGGGTGAATTGTGATAGCCCACTCACTTGCTCCTTTTCAGCCCAGGACCCTAATGCATTGTATAGAGCCAAGCAAGCACAAGATGTATGTTTTATCCTGAAAAATCCTCTTTGTAAACCCCTCCCTTATGTGCCCCAGCTGTGATTAAAAATCCAGTCAAGTTGTAAACAAAGATTAGCCATCATCAATTTGATATGCAATCTACCCTTCATTAGTTTGATGCCCAATTACATCTTATGTCATATTTAATTTTCAAATAAAGACAACAACAAGATCATGATTCCATATAATATTATATAGCTTTTCTATCAAAAACTATTCCAATTGTTCAGCTAGAAAAAAGAGGCAAGCTTGGATTGGTAGGATCAACATAGTAAAAATGGCAATCATGCCAAAAGAAATCTACAGATTCAATGCAATCCTCATTAAAATCCTAGCACAATTCTTCACAGACCTTGAAAGAACAATTCTCAACTTTATATGGAGAAACAAAAGAACCAAAATAGCCAAAACAGCCCTGTACAATAAAGGAACTTCTGGAGGCATCACCATCCCTGACTTCAAGCTCTATTACAGAGATATAGTCCTGAAAACAGCTAGCTATTGGCACAAAAATAGACAGGTAGACCAACGGATTAGAGTTGAAAACCCTGTTATTAATCCACACATACAAGAACACCTGATTTTTGACAAAAAAAATCCAAATTTATACGATGGAATAAAGAGAACATCTTTAACAAATGGTGCTGGCATAACTGGATGCGAACATGTAGAAGACTGCAGATAGACCCAAACCTATCGCCATGCGCAAAACTTAAGTAAAAATGGATTAAAAACTTCAACACCTCAACATAAACCCAGCCACACTAACCCTATTAGAAGACAAAGTGGGAAATACCCTTGAATTAATTGGTACAGGAGCCCAATTCCTGAACATTACACCAGTAGCACAGACACTGAGATCAACAATTGATAAATGGAACCTCCTGAAACTCAGAAGCTTCTGTAAGGCAAAGGACACAGTCAGCAAGACAAAACTGCAGCCCACAGACTGGGAAAAAATATTCACCAACCCCACATCTGACAGAGGACTGATCTCCAAAATATACAAAGAACTCAAGAAGCTAGTCTCCAAAACACCAAACAATCCAATTAAAAAGTGGGGTACAGAACTAAATAGACAATTCTCAATAAAGGAATCTAAAATGGCTGAAAGACACATAAGTAAGTGTTCAACATCCTTAGCCATCAGGGAAATGCAAGTCAAAACCTCTGAGATACCATCTTACTCCTCTCAGAATCACAAATCTCAAAATCAAAAACACCAATGACAGTTTATGCTGGAGAGGATGTGGAGAAAGAGGAACACTCCTCCACTGCTGGTGGGAGTGCCAACTTGTACAGCCACTTTGGAAATCAGTATGGTGACTCCTCAAGAAAATGGGAATCAGTCTACCACAAGATCCAGCAATTCCACTCTTAGACATATACCCAAAAGAATGCACATTCATACAACAAGGACATCTGTTCAACCATGTTCATAGCAGCACTATTTGTAATAGCCAGAAACTGGAAGCAGCCTAGATACCCCTCAACTGAAGAATGGATAGAGAAAATGTGGTACATTTACACAATGGAGTACTACTCAGCAGAAAAAAACAATGGAATCTTGTAATTTGCAGGAAAATGGATGGAACTAGAAGAAACCATTCTGAGCACGGTAACCCAATCACAAAAAGACAAACATGTACTCACTCATATGTGGATTTTAGACATAGAGTAAAGGATTACCAGCCTACAATCCACACTGCCAGAGAAGTTAGTAAACAAGGAGGACCCTAAGAGACACATACATGGTCCCCTGGAGAAGGGGTCAACATCTCCTGAGCAAAATGGGAACATGGAAAGAGGGGGGAGGGAGCTAGGAGAATGAGAAGGGAAGAAGAGGAGGGATGCAGATGACATGAGGGAGCAGAAAGGTTGAGTCAGGGGAAGAATAGAAGATAACAAGAATGGAGATACCATAATAGAGGGAGACATTTTAGGTTTACATGGAAATCAGGCATTAGGGAAATGTCTGGAAATCTACAAAGATGACACCAGCTAACAATCTAAGCAACAGAGGAGAGGCTACCTTAAATGCCCTCCCCTGATCATGAGATTGATGACTGACTTATATGCCACCCGATAGCCCTCATCCAGCAGCTGGTAGAAGTAGAAGCAGACACCCACAACTAATCACTGAACTGAACTGGAATCCAGATGCAGAGAAGGACGAGTGAAGAGCAAAGGGGTCCAGACCAGGCTGGTGAAACCCACAGAAACAGCTGACCTGAATATCAGGGAACTCTTGCTCCCCAGACTGATAGCTGGGATACCAGCATGGGACTGATCCAGACCCCAGGGACATGGGTTTCAGTGAGGAAACCTCGGAAATCTACAGGGCCTCCTGTAATAGTTCAGTACTTATTGCTAGCATAGGTGTGGACTTTGGGAGACCATTCCACATAGAGGAATACACCCTGAGCCAAGACATATGGGGGTGGGCCTAGGCCCTATCAGGATATGATAGACTCCGATGACACCCTATGGAAGGCTTCATCATCCAGGGAGAGCAGAAAGGATATGTGATAGTTAGGGTTTTAGTTGGGTGGGGTGGTAGGGGTGGACAGGAGGGAGAGTGAACTGGGATTGTCATGTTAAACAATCTTGTTTCTAATTCAAATAAAAAATCTGCAAAACAAAGAATAAAAAAAGAAAAGGAAAGAAAAGAAAAGAGAGCCAAGTCTCTGGTTCCTAAGCTCTCATGCTCATCTCATAATCCATGAACATCTACTTCATCCTTCAAAGTTTCCAAGGCCTTAAAAGTTCCAATATTGCTCAAATGTTCAGCATCTTCTAAGATTCAAGGCAGTCTCTTAACTGGCAGCTTCTGCATAACACAAATAAATATTATTATTTATTATTAAATATCTGTATTAACTCCAATATATGATGTCAAAGAATAAGCATTCCCATTCCCAAAAGGAGAAATGGAGGCACATCTAACTAAGACTGAGCCTAAGCCAGTACCAATCAAAACTTAACACCAGATATACACACCAACTCCCACATCTCCTTGGCCAACAACTGGGCCTCTTGGTGCTGTCATCTTGGCTTCAGAGTCCTGGGTAACCCTGCTACCAAGAATATTTCTGCCCCCCCCCCCTGTGCTGCACACATGGCCTTCTCTTGGGGCAGTTTGAATCTGTGCCCCTAATGTTGCTCATCAGACCTCTAATGGTCTGGTATCTCCAACATCCTGCCATCACCATTACATCTTACGTTTCACATCCACAGTTTCCTACAATTGCCTCTCCTAGCTTCTTTGTAGGGAATATGGCTATGTCATAACTTGCATGGACTCAGTGAATTTCTGGAACCCTTTTATTGCAAGTCTTTATAGCCCTCATTCCTGCATTATATAAACCTTTTTCTGCTGCCTAGTACTCCGTTGTGTAAATGTACCACATTTTCTCTATCCATTCTTTAGTTGAGGGGCATCTAGGCTGCTTCCAGTTTCTGGCTATTACAAATAGTGCTGCTATGAACATGGTTGAATGATGTCCTTGTTGTTTGAATGTGTATTTTTGGGTATATGCCTAAGAGTGGAATTGCTGGATGCTGTGGTAGACTGATTCCCATTTTCTTGAGGAATCTCCATACTGATTTTAAACTTACTTGAACTCTGTTCCAAACCAGGCTTTTTTTATGATTTCTCTTCTACTTGCTGCATTTTTTCTCTGTAAACTTGGGTAAAAACAGTGAATAGTAACCATGCCATAACCTGAATGCTGTTCTGTCATGAACTAGTTTCCTCCAAAACAAATAATAAATTACTTTTAGAAAAAGCCTCCTTTAGATTTTCAGGACATGGGCAGAATGTAGCCAGGTTCTTTCCAGAATGTAGCATGAATTGTTTCTATGCCATTTCCAATAGTCTTTGTTCATTTCTGAAACCTTATGAGCCTGTCTATACTTTTCTCAGCATTTCTATCTTCCTAAGTCCAGCCAGAATTCTCTATCAATATGTTTATAGAATTACAGGGCTTATCTTGCCAGCACCTCCAAATCCTTCCATATTGCTATTGCAAAGCACTTCTGAATAAAATACAACATCACATGGTCAGGTTGACCACACCAATAGTAATCCCTTAACTTGGCATCAATTTTCTGTATTAGCTACTTTTCTCATTGGTGTGAGAAATACTTGACAAAAGCATCTCAAAGAAGAAAGCTTGTTTCCACTCACAATTTGAGGGTACAGCCCATGCTGTTAGTGGAGGCAGAGTGGCAGTGACATGAGGTGGCTAGCCACATTTGAGGGTACAGCCCATGCTGGTGATGAAGGCAGAATGACAGGGACATGAGTTGGCTAGTCACACTACATTTGTAGTTGGGAAGCAGAGAGAACTGGATTCTCAAGCTCTGCCCACTTTCTCATCATTGAGTCTAGGATCTCAGACCTTAGTCTGGTGGCCCCTAAAATCATGGTGTTTCTTTGTTTCCTACTTAAGCCTCTCTAGAAGTGCCTCAATAGCACTCAGTGGTCTTTACTTTGATTCCAAATCCTTCCAAGTTTACAGTGAGTAATTGCCATGATAGCTAGAAAGAGAGAGGAGGCATGGGTCTATATCAGTGATTCTATGAAAGGCTAGAAAGAGAAATAGAGGTGTGATTATACATCAGTGTTTCTCAGTTGTGACCATTATCCTCTGCTCTATTCCACATGTGCACTAATTCAAAATGGAAGACCAGGGAGACACAGCCTAGATGTGGCCAGCTTCACTTCCCACTGTATGTGGGGTAGCGGGATCAACCCTTTCAAGTTACTTTCAAGTCCTCCATCTTTTCTGACTCATAGGTGGGCTAGACAAATCTTCATAGTACTCTTGAAGGAAGTGGGACCAGCTTTGTGGTTTTTGTATTTTTTTTTCCATTTGAAACAGTGTCCCATTATGTAACCCTGTCTGGCTTGGAATTCATTATGTAGACCACATAATGGTGGACTACATGAGTCCTTTGGACTCATGCTTTGCCTCCCAAGTACTAGGATTAAAACGCACTACAATACTCAGAAGGTCTGTGTTTTTAAACCTCAGTCTTCCTCCCCACCTGTCTTGATAGAAGTGCCAGATACATCCAGACAAAAGGAATGGGTTGGTGGAGAAAGACTAACTTGCTTCCAACCCATGCCTGGGACAATGCGGACGAAGGTCCCTAAATAAGCATAATTTGATGGACAGTGGAGCAGGGGAATTTATCACTGGGCACTGGGCAATAACTGGATGTGTCTAAATGATGTAGAGAGGGACCAAGGGGTGTAAGGAAAAACACTGTCAGGCATCCACAGTTTGGATATGAGGAGAAAGTGGATGTGTGGCCACAGCACCAAGGTATCCAGGAGAATCGGGATAAGATGTGTGGTCCTGGGCAGATTATGATGTGACTAGTGTTTTACTGAGGATCTGTGGAAGTCATTATTCTGTCTACTAGAATCTGGCTACACTTCCTGCAATGGCCCATTTGCAACCCCGAAGTTCTAGAGTAAACAGTCATAAATTACTGTGTGTCCTTTCTTTCAACTCCCAGCATTAGGCAGCACCCAGAATGAATCCACTAAGGAGTGCAGAATGAGTAAGGGAAATAAATCTGGCAGATCCTGGGATGTGGACAAAGTGGCATCTGGGTGGGCCCTCAGAGCCAGGAGAAAAGTCTTTGAAGTCACATGAGCTAATGTGCTTGGGTGGAAGTCAGTCATCCTATGCAACTCCAGTTATATCATCTTTATTTAGCTAAGGAACCCAGATAAGCAAGCCTTTCACTCCCCATCGAGTGTGTAAAGGTCATGTAAACTTGCAGGGGAGGCAAAGTTTCATCTGCTGCCTCCCATTTCCCATGCAGCATCTCAGGCCCACCCTTCTTTTTTCCTAGGCAAATGTGTGATCTCAGGCTATTCACACATCTTTCTGCCCAATTTCTCAAGTGAGTTCTTCACAAACATTTACTTTATAACAGCATGCGTCTCAATTTTCTGTTGTGAAAGACAACATATTTGTAATGTGAAACTCCAAACTCAGAACAGAAAGAACTTAGGAAGGTAGAAGAGTGAACGGAGTGTGGCTAGGGATGAGCTACTCCAAAGAGAAGAAACAAAAACTAAGAATCAAGTTGGTCAAGTTTGGATGCATGTTTGCAAAGTTATTGTATGATGCTGTTTAATTGGATCAATAAACAATTAACAAAACCATGGATCACTTCGTATGCTACATTTAAATACATAGGACCAGAGGTTTGAGGAGAGTGGGCACTGTGTGCATTTCCTGGGGTCTTTCTGCATTTTATGAAATGGCAACTAGACGTCCAGCTGCATGAATGACTTCTGGATAGTAGGCTATTTTTATTTTCTTCTAGGTGTTTTTATCTTCACCAGCTCTGCTTGTGTTTGCAAAGTTGCAACCGTTACTTCCTATTTTGAAGGCAGGGAAACGTAGGCTCAGTAGAAGAAGTGGACTCTCCAAAGTCAGAAAGACAATCATTTAAAATTACATTTTCTTGTAATTTCTCTAGTGTTAACATGTTTCTAAATGTTATAAGAAAAAAAGATTTCAAAATCTTCTTGGAAGAGCTGGGGAGATAGCTCTGAGGTTAAAAGCACTGGATGCTCTTCCAGAGGATCCTGTTTCAATTCCTAGCACCCACATAAAGGCTAACAACCATCTGTAATTCTAATCCCAGGGGATCTGATGCACTCTTCTGGCCTCTGTAGACACTGTACTCTTGTGTTATACAGACATACATACTGGCAAAATAACCACATACATGAAAATAAATTTTTAAAACATTTTCTATGAGACTTGGGAAAATGAGGCAAAGTGGCACAGTGGATATGCCCTGATAATGGAATCAGGTAGACTTAGGTGAGAGCTTAGACCCACATCCTGCCATTCTAGAACATGGAATCACTCAGTCAGAGCCAGTCAAGACCAGACTCAAGCAGGCAACACAATACACCTGAATGAAATCCAAAAGAGAAGAGTGTGCTGTAACAAAAGTTCTAAGAAATAAGGAGGTGGTGACTATTACTTCTTCCAGTAACTACTGTGAGAGATGAGTGCATACATTTTTTTTGGCAAAGAAGGTGTGTGTGTGTGTGTGTGTGTGTGTGTGTGTGTGTGTGTGTGTGTGTGAGTGTGTGTGTGTGTGTGTTGTTGTTGTTGTTGTTGTTGTTGTTGTTGTTGTTGTAGTTGTTGTTGTTTTCTTCAGGAGTGAAACTAGAGAATCTTTGGACCATAACAAGAATCATGCATTTGGGTCAGGCTACTGAAGTCTGATTGAAGAGCTTCAATGTGTAGAACATTTTGAAGAGGAGACAAGGGAAATCTGTTTTAAACGGGTATGCTCATCCCCGATCAAGGCTACCAAAGACCATGTGTAAAAAGGAAAAATAAAGTAAGCTAAGGGAGAAGATCCTCAACTAGATATTCAGAGCCCAAGAACAGCTCAAAGAAGGGGCAGGAAAGGAGAAGTCTCTTGGGTGGCCAATTAGGAGCTGACAGTTATGGCTTAGCACCTAAGGGATAGGCAATGAATCCTCCATATGAATAGGGGAGGAAAAAGAATGGGGACACAGAAGGTGGCTCAGCTATGCCTCTGCTGGTCCCTTCTGGTTCTGGACCATCCACACACCCCAAAATAGATTCCAGGGTGGGGACTGCAAAAGGAACCCCACTTCCAAAAGTGAGAAGAAGAATGGTCCCAGTAGAGAATTCCCCAGAAGATCAGCCTGTTCTCACAAACAGACTTGTTCAGGCCATAAAAAAAGAATTAGTACAAGATCTGAAATGGTACTTAAACTATAAAAATTAAATAGTCTATTATCATTAAAGAACTTTAAAATTTTTCAAATAAAAATCTATAAACACAATAATCTTAAAAATGTGTTTTGTTAACCACCATCTACTGCAAAGAGAATCTTTGATGAGGTTTGAGAGATGCACTATGGGTACATTGATAAGTGATTGGGAGTCACTTAAATAATGCATCTATTTAGTATAGTAATACTAGTAAGTCATTCTCTAAGGCCTATGACCTGTTTACCCACAGTTTCTTAGCCCTGACAACAGTGCCAGGTGTGGCTTCTATTTTGTGGAGCAGGCTTCAGATGTGATCAGAAGTGGTTGGTTACTCTCATGATATTTGTGCCACTATTGCAGCAGTGAGCATCTCTTCCTAAGCTGGTCACTTTATTTTTAAGTTCACAGGGATCACATCTGAATAAGATTGATCATTTATTTTCTTCTCCAATAGTATTCATAACACCTTCTAGCACTATGAAAGCTATCCAGTAATGTGCTAAAGTTGTGCAAAGAATAAGAAGAAAATTTTTAAAAGCTGTTAAACAAAACTTGTGTAACTATGTCTGTCCATGTATCCAAATACTTTTGTGGAACATAAGAAGGAAAATATCAGAGACACCTGGAAGCAGACCAAACCATGTAGCATCTGCCACCACTAGGAGTCTTGGACCTGCACCCACTGGGAGAGGACAGGAGAGAGCCTTGGACCAGCATCCACCAGGAGAGGAATAGACCCAACCTGCACCCACTGGAAGAAGAGATGGGAAGATAACAGTATAAGAACACATTCAACAACATAAAGACTAATTATGATACAATCAGAGTCTAGGGATTCTACAACATCAAGACCTGAACATCCCAGTGCAGATGAAGCAGAAGAGAATGACCTTAGAAACAACTTTATGAAGATAACAGAGGCCCTCAGAGAGGAGATGAGAAAATCCCTTAAAGAAATGGGAAAAAACAACAAGAAAATAACCCCCTGTATCTTATTGGGTCATCATGACTTAAAGTTAGAAATCAACAACAGCACAAATTGCAGAAACTCATGTAAATTGAACAATGCTCAATTGAACACCCTTGGGTCAAGGAAGAAATAAGAAAGAAATTAAAGGCTTCCTAGAATGAAACAACAATGAATGCACAACATACCCAAATCTATGGGACACTTTAAAAGCAGTACTATGAGGGAAGTTCATAGCACTAAGTACATACATTTAAAAAAACTGGAGAAATTTCACACTATCGTCTTAATAGCACACCTGAAAGCTCTAGAACAAAAAGAAGAAGACTCACTCAGGAGGAGTAGAAGTGGAAATAATCAAATTGAGGACTAAAATCAATAAAACAGAAACAAAGAAAACAATACAAACAATCAATGAAACAAAGAGCTGGTTCTTCAAGAAACTCAACAAAATAGACAAACCTTTATCCAAACTAACCAAAAGGCAGAGAGAGAAAATATCAAAATTTAGAAAATCAGAAATAAAAAGGGGGCATAACAACAAACATGTAGGAAATCCAGAGAATCCTTGGGTCATACTTTGAAAGCCTGTACTCCATAAAACTGGAAAATCAAACAGAAATGAACAATTTTCTGGATAGGTACCATATACAAAAATTAAATCAAGAACAGATAAACAATTTATATAGACCTATATTCCCTAAGGAAACAGAAGCAGTCATCAAAAGTCTCCCAACAACAACAAAAAAATCCCAGATCCAGATGGTTTCAGTGCAGAATTCTACCAGAAATTCAAAAAAGAGCTAATACCTATATTCCTCAAATTATTACACACAATAGAAACAGAAATAACATTACCAAACTATTTTTAGTAGGCTACAGTTACCTACAACAGATACACAAACCACACAAAGACTCAACTAAGAAAAAGAATTTCAGACCAATCTCCCCCTTTAACATGGATGCAAATATACTCAATAAAATACTGGCAAACCGAATCCAAGAACATATCAAAAAATAATCCACTATGATCAAGTAGGCTTCATCCCAAAGATGTAGGGATGGTTCAATATAGGAAAATCTGTCAATGAAATCCACCATATAAATAAACTAAAAGAGAAAAAAAACATATGATCATCTCATCAGATGCTGACAAAGCATTTGACAAAAATCCAACACCCCTTCATGATTAGCTCTTGGAGAGATCAAGGATACACAAAACATACCTAAACATAATAAAGGCAATATACAACAAGCTGAGAGTCCATATCAATTTAAATGGAGAGAAACTCAAAGAGATTCCACTAAAATCAGGAACAAGATAAGGCTGTGCATTCTTTCCATATCTACTTAACACAGTATTGAAGTTTTAGTTAGAGCAATATGACAACAAAAGAAGATCAAGGGGATACAAATTAAGGAAGAAGTCAAATGTTCACTATTTGCAAACAATGTGATAGTATACATAAGACCCCCAAAATTCTGCCCAGGAACTCCTACAGCTGATAAACACCTTCAGTAATGTGGCAGTATACATGATCAACTTAAAAAAAAAAAAACAGCAAACCTCCTATATACAAATAATAAAAGGGCTGAGAATGAAATCAGAGAAACATAGAAACATCACCCTTTAAAACAGCCAAAAATACCATAAAATATATTGGGGTAACTCTAAACAAACAAGTTAAATACCTGTATGTCAAAAAACTTTAAGGCTTTGAAGAAAGAAATTAAAGAAGACATTAGAAAATGGAAAGATCTCCCATGCTTTTGAACAGAGAGGATCAACATAATAAAAATGGCAATCTTACCAAAAGCAATCTACAGATTCAATGCAATCATCATCAAAATCCCAACACAATTCTTTATAGACCTTGAAAGAATAATAATCAACTTTATATGGAAAAATAAAAAGTCCAGGCTAGCCAAAACCATCCTGTACAATAAAGGAACTTCCAGAGACCTACCATCCCTGACTTCAAGCTCTCTTATAGAGCTATAGTAATGAAAACAGTTTGGTGTTGGCATAAAACAGGTGGATCACTGGAATAGAATCAAAGACCTTCATATTAATCCACACACTTATGAAGAACTTATTTTTGACAAAGAAGCCAAAAACAGACAGTTAGACCACTGTTATTAAATTGAAAAACCTGATATTAACTCACCCACCTATGAACACTTGAGTTTTAACAAAGAAGACATTCTAAAATTGTACAATGGAAATTGTACAATTGTACAAATTGTACAATCTAAAATTGTACAATGGAAAAAAAGAAAGCATCTTCAACAAATGGTACTGACATAACTGGATGCTGGCATGTAGAAGACTGCAGATAGATCCATATCTATCGCCATGCACAAAACTTAAATCCAAATGGATCAAAGACCTCATCATAAATTCAACCACACTGAACCTCTTAAAGGAGAAGGTAGGTGCTACCCTTGAGTGAATTGGTACAGGAGACTGCTTCCTGAACATAGCACCAGTAGCACAGACCCTGAAATCGACAATTAATAAATGGGACTTCCTAAAATTGAGAAGCTTCTGTAAAGCAAAGGACACAGTCAACACAACAACACTGCAGCCCACAGAATGGGAAAAGTTATTCACCTACATCTGACAGAGAGCTAGTTTCCAAAATATACAAATAATTCAATAAGCTGGTCTCCAAAACACCAACTAATCCAATTAAAAATGGTGTATAGAACTAAATAGACAATTCTCAATAGAAGAATCTAAAATGGCTGAAAGACACAGAAGATAGTGCGCAACATTCTTAGCCATTAGGGAAATGCCAATCAAAAAACTCTGAGATACCATCTTACTCCTGTCAGAATGGCTAAAATCAAAAACACCAATTACAGTTTATGCTGGAAAGGATGTTGAGAAAGAGGAACACTTTTCGACTGCTGGTTGGAGTGCCAACTAGTACAGCCACTTTGTAAATCAGTATGGCAGTTCCTCAGGAAAAATGAGAATCAATCTACCACAAAATCCAGCAATTCCACTATTAGGCATATACCCAAAAGATGCACATTCATACAACAAGGATGTCTGTTCAACCATGTTCATTGCTGCATTATTTGTAATAGCCAGAAATTGGAAGCAACCTAGATGCCCCTCAACTGAAGAACGGATGGAGAAAATGTGGTACATTTACACAATGGAGTACTACTCAGCAGTAGAAAAAAATGGAATCTGAAATTTGCAGGCAAATGGATAGAAGTAGAAGAAACCATTCTGAGTGAGGTAACCCAGTTGCAAAAAGACCAAAATGGTACGTACTCACTCATAAGGATTTTAAATCTAGCACAAAGAAGTAGCAATCCACAATGCCAGAGAAGCTAGGAAACAAGAAGGACCTTAAGAGAGACATACATGGTCCCCCAGAGAAGGGGAAAGGGACAAGATTTCCTAAGCTAATGGGAGGCATTGGGGAAGGGAGAGGGAGTTAGAAGAAAGAGAAGGGGAAAAGAGGAGGGGAGGGGAGGATATGAGGGAGCAGGAAGATCTAGTCAGGGGAAGAATAGAGGAGAGCAAGAAAAGAGATACCATCATAGAGGGAGCCATTATATGTTTAAAGAGAATTCTGGCACTAGGGAAATGTCCAGAGATCTGCAAGGTAGACCCCAACTAACAATCTAAGCAATAGTGGAGAGGCTACCTTAAAAGCCCTTCTCCCATAATGAGATTGATAACTAACTTACATGCCATCCTAGTGCCTTTATCCAGTAACTGATGGACGGAGAAGCAGACTCCCAGAGATTAAACACTG
Organism: Cricetulus griseus; assembly: GCF_003668045.3. Taxonomy (NCBI): domain Eukaryota; kingdom Metazoa; phylum Chordata; class Mammalia; order Rodentia; family Cricetidae; genus Cricetulus; species Cricetulus griseus. Next base: position 97,205,396 of record NW_023276807.1, read on the forward strand.
AGCCGATTTCTGGAATCCAGTTGCAGAGAGGGAGGAGTGATAAGCAAAAGCATCATGACCCAGATAGAGAAACCCACAGAAACAGGTGACCTGAACAAGTGGTTGCTCATGGACCCCAGACTGACAGTTGTGAAACCAGCACAGGACTGTCCCAGACCCCCTGAAGGAGGATGTCAGTTTGGTACTTATCTACGAAGTCATGGGGGACTCTTTGGAGACAACGTTGGCATCATAGGTAAGCTATCTAGAAATAAATCACAGAGAAAGCAGTGCACAATGGAGGTTAAGTGTGGGAGAAGAAAAATACCCACCTAACACATGCCTGCCATGTGCACAAATTCTAGATTAATCTGACATGTACTTTAGGATGGTAAATGACTTAGATACAAACACACATACATATTTAGGTATAAATACGCAAACACAAATATTCATTTGTATGCTGAGTACAAATTAGTATTTTATTCTGACATTAATTTGCATCGTTTGGTTACTAATCAAGGCAGATCATAGCTTGAATTTCAAATTTCAAGTGGCTGTCAGAGTTTATGCTCACTATTATATGCATGCCCCATTCTAGCTTTTTTTTTTAAATTTATTTATTAGTTCAAGTTAGGGAACAAGCTTGTTTCACATGTAAGTCCCTTCTCCCTCTCCCTCCCTCACCCCATCCCTCCTCCCCAACCTACCCCCCACCCCATCCACCCACCACTCCCCAGACAGGGTAGGTCCCTCAACGGGGGCTCTGCAGTGTCCTCCAAATCTTGCTGTTCTGGTCCTGGGCCCTCTCCCACGTGTCCAGGGCCAGAGTGTAACCCTTCACATGGGATGGGCACTCAAAGTCCCTTCTTGCATCAGGGAAAAATACTAATCCACTACCAGAGGCTCCCTGGAGTTCAGAGGCCTCCTTATTGACAGCCATGTTCAGGGGTCTGGATCAGTCTTGTACTGGCCTCCCAGACAGCATCTGGAGTTGATGTGCTCTTCCTTGTTCAGGCCAACTGTTCCTGTGGGTTTCTCCAACCTGGTACAGACCCCTTCCCTCTTCATTCCTCCCTCTCTTCAACTAAATTCCAGATTTCAGCTCAGTGTATATCTGTGGATGTCTGTTTCTGCTTCCATCAGTCACTGGATGAGGGCTCTAAGATGGCATAAAGAGTAGTCATCAATCTCATTTTAAGGGAAGGGCTTTTAGGTTATCCTCTCCTCCATTGCCTGGATTGTCAGTTCATACAGGTCTTTCACTTTTTTGGTTAGTGTTACCCCAAGATATTTTATGTTGCTTGTGGATACTGTGAAGGGTGATGTTTCCCTGATTTCTTTCTCATTGGATTTATCATCTGTATATAGTAGGGCTACTGATTTTTTTGAGTTAATTTTGTATCCTGCTACCTTGCTGAAGGTGTTTATCAGCTGTAGGAGTTCCCTGGTAGAGCTTTTCGGGTCACTAATGTAGAATATCATGTCATCTGCAAATAGTGAAAGTTTGATTTCTTCCTTTCCAATTTGTTTCCCTTTGATCCCCTTTTCTTGTCTTATTGCTATAGCCAGAACTTCAAGTACAATATTGAAGAGATATGGAGAGAGTGGACAGTCTTGTCTTGCTCCTGATTTTAGAGGAAACACTTTGAGTTTCTCTCCATTTAGTTTGATGTTGGCTATTGGTTTGGTGTATATTGCGTTTATCATGTTTAGATATGTTCCTGTTATTCCTGTTCTCTCCAAGATCTTTATCATGAAGGAATACTGGATTTTGTCAAAGGCTTTTTCAGCATCTAGTGAGATGATCATGTGGTTTTTCTTTTTCAGTTTATTTATATGGTGGATTACATTGATGGATTTTCGAAAGTTGAACCATCCTTGCATGCCTGGGATGAAGCCTACTTGATCGTGGTGGATGATTTTTCTGATATGTTCTTGGACTCGGTTCGCCAAAATTTTATTGAGTATTTTAGCATCAATGTTCATGAAGGATATCGGTCTATAGTTCTCTTTCTTAGTCTTATCTTTGTGTGACTTGGGTATCAAAGTGATTGTAGCCTCGTAGAAAGAGTTTGGCAATATCCCATCTGCTTCTATTGTGCGGAACAGTTTGAGGAGTACTGGAATTAGCTCTTGTTTGAATTTCTGGTAGAATTCTGCAGTGAAGCCATCTGGCCCTGGGCTTTTTTTGGTTGGGAGGCTTTTGATGACTGCTTCTATTTCATTCGGGGTTATGGGTCGATTTAAACTGTTTATCTGATCTTGGTTTAATTTTGGTAGGTGATATTTATCTGGAAAGCTGTCCATTTCCTTTAGATTTTCCAATTTGGTGGAGTACAGGTTTTCAAAGTATGACCTGAAGATTCTCTGGATTCCCTCAGTGTCCGTTGTTATATCTCCCTTTTTGTTTCTGATTTTGTTAATTAGCATGCTCTCTCTCTGCCTTTTGGTTAGTTTGGCTAGAGGTTTGTCTATCTTGTTGATCTTCTCAAAGAACCAACTCTTTGTTTCATTGATTCTTTGTACTGTTTTCCTAGTTTCTACTTTGTTGATTTCGGCTCTCAGGTTGATTATTTCCTGGCATCTACTCCTCCTTGGTGAGTTTGCTTCTTTTTTGCTCTAAAGCTTTCAGTTGTTCTGTCAATTCTCTAATGTGACTTTTCTCCAGTTTCTTCATGTGGGCACTTAGTGCTATGAACTTCCCTCTTAGCACTGCTTTCAGAGTGTCCCATAAGTTTGGGTGTGTTGAGTCTACATTTTCATTAAATTCTAGGAAGTCTTTAATTTCTTTTTTCTTATTTCTTCCTCAACCCAAGAATGGTGCAATTGGATGTTATTCATTTTCCATGAGTATATAGGTTTTCTGCAATTCATTTTGCTGTTGAATTCTAGCTTTAATGCATGGTGATCTGATAAGATACAGGGGGTTATTTCAATTCTTTTGTACCTGTGGAGGTTTGCTTTGCTGCCAACTATGTGGTCAACTTTTGAGAAGGTTCCATGTGGCGCTGAGAAGAAGGTATATTCTTTTGTGTTTGGATGGAATGTTCTATAGATATCTGTTAAACCCAGTTGGGTCATAACTTCTGTCAGATCCTTTGTTTCTTTGTTAAGTTTCTGTCTGGTGGTCCTGTCTAGTGGTGTAATGGGGGTGTTGAAGTCTCCTAATATAAGTGTGTGTGGTTTTATGTGTGGTTTGAGCTTTAGTAATGTTTCTTTTACAAATGTGGGTACCTTCATATTTGGGGCATAGATGTTCAGGATTGAGACTTCATCTTGATGGACTTTTCCTGTGATGAGTATGAAATGCCCTTCTTCATCTCTTTTGATTGATTTTAGTTTGAAGTCTAATTTGTTAGATATTAGGATTGCTACACCAGCTTGTTTCTTGAGCCCATTTGATTGGAAAATCTTCCCATCCTTTTATTCTGAGGTATCGCCTGTCTTTGAAGTTGAGGTGTGTTTCTTATAAACAGCAGAAGGATGGATTCTGTCTTTGTATCCATTCTTTTAGCTTATATCTTTTTATGGATAAGTTACGACCATTGACATTTAGGGATATTAATGTCCATTGTTCATTGGTTCTTGTTTGTTTTGGATTTATTGTTGGTGGTGTCATTGTGTGTGGATTTCGCCCTCCTGTTTCTTTTTGTGTTTAGTAAAATTAGATTATCTATTGCCTGTGTTTTTGTGAGTGTAGTTATGTTAGTTTCATTGGAGTTTTCCTTCCAGAACCTTCTGTAGTGCTGGATTTGTGGATATGTATTGTTTAAATCTGTTTTTGTCATGGAATATCTTGTTTTCTCCATCTATAGTGATTGAAAGTTTTGCTGGGTACAGTAGTCTGGGTTGACATCCATGCTCCCTAAGTGCTTGTAGGGTATCTATCCAAGACCTTCTGGCTTTCAGAGTTTTCACTGAGAAGTGGAGTGTGATTCTGATTGGTTTGCCTTTATATGTTACTTGCCTTTTTTTCCTTTGATGCTCTTAATATTTTCTCTTTAGTCTGTAGATTTGGTGTTTTGATTATTATGTGTGTGGGGGGGGAAGGACTTCTTTTTGTGGTCCAGTCTGTTTGGTGTCCTGTAAGCTTCTTGTACTTTCATAGGCATATCCTTCCCTAGGTTGGGGAATTTTTCTTCTATGATTTTGCTGAATATGTTTTCTGTACCTTTGAGCAGTGTTTCTTCACCTTCTTCTATACCTATTATTCTTAGGTTTAGTCTTTTCACGGTGTCCTATATTTCCTGCATATTTTGTGTTAGGGATTTGTTGGACTTGAGGTTTCCTTTGGTTGATGAATGTATATCCTCTAGTGAGTCTTCAATAGCTGAGATTCTCTCTTCCATCTCTTAAATTTTGTTGGTTATACTCATATCTTTATTTCCTGATCATTTATCCAGCCTTTCCATTTCCAGCATCGCCTCATTCTGTGTTTTCTTTATTATGTCTGTTTCAGCTTTCTTGCTTTGAACTGTTTCAAGAACTTCCTTCACTTGTTTGAATGTTTTTTTCTTGGGTTTCTTTATATTCTTTAAGAGATTTGTTTATTTCTTGAATTTTTTGGTTTGTCTTTTTCTCCATTTCCTTTAATTTTTTGTTTGCTTTTTCTATTTCTTTAAGCAATTTTTCTTGTTTCCTCTTTAAAGGTCTCTATCATCTTGCCGAGATAATTTTTGAGGTCCATCTCATCTTCCTGCTCTGTGTTGGGCTTTTCAGCTCTTACTGGAGTGGAGTCCCTAGATTCTGATGGTGTCATATTGGTCTTTCTGTTGTTGAGTGAAATCTTATTCTGTCTTCTTCCCATATCTTCTTCTAGTGGGTGCAGGTGGGGTCTCTCTATCTCCTCTTGTGACCCAGTGGTGTGTGTGGGGGGGCCAGGAATTCAATGCCCGAAACTCTGGATGGTCTTGCCTTTCCTGGTAGTCTCCTCACTCGTTCTACTATGTCCAACATAGAATCTTTATTCTGGTTGGATAATACTAATGATGCTATGCAAATGTATGCTCAGTACTAGCCTATGTTGTCATTTTATGTACTATCATGATATATTACAAATGATATATATTACATATATGGCATATATAATGTAACATTTCCTTTTAAAATGAGTGCTTTGGGGTCTTTTTAAAGAAATCCTCACCTCATCCTCACTAGCCAGCTCTATTTTGGTAGAATCTTAAAAGAGCAAAGGTTTGTCTCTTATTTATTTTATAAATTGTGAAGTCCTGTGCTGTAGCTCTCTCCTTCTCTATGGGTTCCAGACCTCCAGGCCTCCAGACCAGGGTATTTTGTGGGCAGAATGAAAAGAGTGACGGAGATATTGTATAAAGGTCTTTATGGTGTCTGGGAGAATCGCTGCAAGGTCCTTCTTAAGCCAGATTTTACTATACAAAGGAAGGCACACAGTCAGGTATACTGACATTGGGTTGAAGAACAAATGACTTCCTTAAAATCCCATGCTCCTGAAAAGAGAGGGTCACAAAGCTAAGATCTGTGATGCAAAACTGGTACCTAATTATCTTCCTTCTCCTGTGCTCTACCTGTCCATCTCTCCTTGTCCCATCCTCCACTTCATTTCTTCTCTTTCTTTTTCTTTTCTTTTTTCTCTGACTCCATGCTGTATTCAGTCCCAACATATTAAAAATCTAAGCACTAGCAGTAAACCCTTTCCTAACAGGCAATCACTCTTCCAATAACCACCATTCCATGTCTCTTTGCTCCCTCTACAAGTATTCTTCCTTCTGTCTACCAGATCTTCCTCACTCCATACAGGGTACTCTTTTCCACATTTTGAGTGTTGGATTCTCTGTTAATCTTGTGAAGTTTGTGATTCAGAGTCCCTACCTTCCAGGCCTACTTTCCAAACCCCTGTTGTTTCCATGACCTTATTCTTTAATGTAGAGCTTCTTTCCATTATTTCCAGTTTGGGTTTATTCTCCCCTTGGTGTCTTTGAACTTCCACTCTGAATCTTACTATAAAACACAAGATTCCAGTTTTAATTCTCCTCCCTGGGCTGCCCGTGAGTATTAGACTTACTATTAGACACAACTGTTATCCTTCTTGTTTTCTTGTACTGCAAAGCAAATTATTACAAATAAGTAACTTAAACAACCAAAACTTTCACAGTTCTCCAAGCGAAAATCTCAGATGGAAGTTCTGGCACAACTCTGCAGGCCCTGAGGAAGAATCTTCTGGAAGCTTCTATCCTAGTATCTGGCATTCTAGGTTCCCCAGTCTTCTATGTATGTGCCTCAAATCTCTGCCTCTGTCTTCTCCTATATGCATGCATCTGAATTTTCTGATTCTTGTAAGTATATCCATGCAACTGTCCCAGGGGGCACCCAGTAGACAATGCCTCCTTTTAGAGTACACAATAACCCACAGTAAAACTGAGAAGTGACTACTGGGTATGATCTGGTTCAGTCACTGACTCAGCATTATGAAAATGTTTCAATATTGTAAAATATTAAGTCTGAATTATGAATTTAAACTGTTAAAATATAGCTATTCCCTTTAGTTAACCATCACAGGAGGAAACAAATTTGCAATGAGTTAGTAGACTAGTTAATGACCAATAGCCAATTGACCCTCAGAACTGAAGGAGTGTCTTCAAAACTGTGTTTTAAAGGAAGGATAGCTAGATAAATAAAAAAATTATTAAAAATAAAGGAATTATAGCTACTTATTGGGAGATACAAATAATTATGTTAAGCAAAATAAGGCAGACTTGGAGATCAAAGGTGATCTTGAAGACATACACTGATGTGGACATTTCAAGGGCTATCACAATTCAAATAAGTATTAAACTATATCCAAGGACTATGAAGGACTTTACAGATATGTGGTATTAACCATAATTACATGCGCAGAAAAGCAAATATGAAGAGGCTGACAGCAGGAGAGATTTGCTTCTGGTCACTGGGTTATGTTGTATCCTGCAATTGAAAATCCTCTTGGAAATGAAGAGAATCTGGGTTATTGTGGCCATTTTCTAAACATTTTGTCCATTTTTAAGTAGTCATACATTTCCCAAGTCTGTTTTGGAAAAAGAAAATTAAAAATATCTATAAAAAAGAATTCCATGTTTCCACCAAAGCTGTAAAATTATTTACGTGCACTTTCCCCCACTATTTTTCTTAATGGAATACACACACACACACACACACACACACACACACACACACACACCCCAGCCTACCATGTACATATTGAAAGAATACATTAGTGAATTTGTGAAGGTATTACTTTTCATCAAGTAAAACAGAGGAAACCACACACTATTTTAAAACCATTTCTTTTTCTTGAGGAATTTGAGTGTTTTCTACATGTGTGTGCACCACACATGTGCCTTGTGTTTGTGGAGACTACAGAAGCTATGGGATCCCATGGAACTAGAGTCACCATGTGGGTGCTAGGATCCAATCCTGGGTCCTCTGAAAGATCAGCAAGTACTCCTAACTAATGAGCACACTCTCTAGTCACACACACACACACACACACACACACTCTTTTGAAAGCTTGTAAGGGACAGTCTACTGAGGTCCTGAGTTCCTGCACAGTTACACCCACTTACCTTACTGAGAGTTTCAATAGAAAGCATTACATAATTTATGGAAACTAGTGGCCACTATAATACAAATTAGGGTCACCACACTGGCAAGTCATTCATGGCCAGTAAAAACTACTTGGCATTGCATTCCTTCATAGTCTAATACTATTATTGAATGAGGAAGAACAGTTCATCCAACAATATTCAGATCCCTGTGTTCCAAACATGAAATCATTTATCTCTGTCAAGACACCCTTAGTATGGTCGTTATTTTCTTAGAGGTGCTGCACATTCAACAAGATCATTATTTGTTCCTTTGAGACCATCTCCCTAAGTATAGAGGCTAACTTGACATGTTCCATGAGAGAGCTGCAATGTACAAACAAGGAGGTCACACTATGTTCTGAGGAAGTGATCATTTTAGTTTCTTGTGGTTTGGTCACTTAGCATAGGAAAAAAGAAAGTCATAAAAATTCAATTATCTCATAATAGAGGGAAATTGTATTGTCCAGCTGGAGTGTGTATTTCTTCTTTCTTTGGATCACTAATGTTTCATTTGAGTACCTTAGAGCAAGAAAAAAAAGCCACTATCCTGAGTTGTGTAATCTACACCGACTTCTCTTTTGGATATAAATTTTCGTATTTATTTTTAGAAAACATTACAATAGGTATCATTTTGTTCTTAAACATTGAACCTATTAAAAATCTTTTCAATTTTTCCAGTTCTGCCTGCCTTGGAATCTGAACAAGAATTCAAGTCAACCTTCCCTTGGGCTCACTTGCCAGGCAGGTCATCGGATTACAGTCTCCTTGGAGTGAGGAGTAGGACATATTTAAAATCTCAGAATTTGGAAGACTTGGTCAGGAACCCAAGTTCCAGGCCGACACAGAGTCCATAGCCTGACTGTGTCTTTAAAAAGAACGGACAGGCTTAGAATGCTGGAGTAGCCTTCTTCCATAACAATTACATCATACAGTTCATACACAGATTTGTGTGGTTTTGGTATTATGAGACACAAATTTGTGTTTGACAAATGAGGTGATTAGCTGAAAAGAGAAAATTTAGTCATTTAGGTCACACATCCTCAAATTTGCAGATGCTTTCTTCATCATCACCTGATTATCATACTCAAACTCTTTAGCTTAGTTAACACAGTGTGTGTTACGTGTGTATGTGGGGATGTGTGGGTAGGTGTATTTACCTGTGCATGTGTATGTATATGTCAACTTTGGTGTTTTATTCTGTCACCCTTTACCTTATTTTGTAAGGCAGGGCTTCTCACTAAAGCTAGAGTTCGTTATTCAGCTAGACTATTTGGCCAACAATCCCCAGGGTCTGCCTGCTTCACCCTAGCACCAGGATCACAGGTATATGTTGCTTTTCAGTTCCTCCCAAGCCACATTCTCTTTAAGACTATGTAGAAACCTGTATTTGAAAACATATTTGCTCTGCCCATCACTGTTTCTGTCACTATTTTCTCCTTCTCTTTCTTGATAACCCTTTCTGTTTTCTTCCTCCTGCTTCTCTACTTCTCCCTCTTCACATGGGGTTAGCACACTGGCATACTCTGAAGTGACGAAATTTCAAGTTGGAAGTTCACTGTATCCCGGGTTTTCCCACCATCATCTGCCATCATAGATTACAAAAATCTATCTGTTCCCAGGTCATAAAAATTTGCTCCTCTTATTCCAAGAAGCTAGAGTTGTATATCTTCACTTTGATCTTGGATATGTTTTTGAGCAATTCTTAAATTCTGTGTGAAATCCACTCCTTTGCACATGTACATCTATTTTTTCTAGTACCAATTGCCAAAAGGCCACTCTTTCCTCATTCAATTTTCATGCCAAATTAGTTAGAAATCAATTTACCACTGTAGTATGTCTTTCTCTGTCCCATCTGCCACCTCCCAAATAATGAAATCTCAGCCTTAGCTTAGGCTTGTCCCAGTAGTTCTTATAGTTTAAATCAACACATTTGTTTTCATCTATGCGCTGTGGTGTGCCTCATTATCTCATCTCTCTGTACTATTCATGTTAGTTTCTCTGTGTCTGGTTCTCTTCTTCCCTGAGTCATCTTTTACCCCAGAAGTCCTACCTCACCTCTTCTTAGCTATTGGCCATTCAGGCTTTTATTACAACAATCACAGCGATACATTTTCACACAATGAACAAATATCCCACAACACACCACTAATTCAGGAGAGTTTCAAAAAAATTTTTTGAACTCAGTTCTAGTTCATTAATCTATGTGTTTATTCTTATGCCAGCAACATTTTCTTCATTACAATGACTTTGTACCAACTCTCAAAAGTTGTTCTCTGGCTATTCAGGGCTCCTTGTTTTTCCTTATGAACAGTAAGATTAGCTTGCAGCTTGTCTTTTTTTTAAATTAAAGTCAATAGGAGTTGTGTAGGGATTTGATGAAATCCAATGTCTGAAATTTATTTATTTATTTATTTATTTATTTATTTATTTATATATGACTGGGTCTTTTCATGCACATATTTCTGTGTACCACATGAATGTCTGGTTCCCCCCAGAGACCTTCAGAATTGACCATCATTTCCTCTGAGACTGGAGTTATAGCTGTTTATAGCCAGTCATTTGGGTGCTGGGAATCAATTCCCCATCCTCTGGAAGAGTAGCCAGTGCTCATAGCTGCAGAGTTAATTCTCCAGCACCTCCAGATATTCAAATGCGAAGGTATTTTACTTGGCTTTCATCTCTTTTAATATTTTGAAGTCTTAAAAATTCTCCATGTATAATATGCATAATTGTTTTTAACCCCAAGCATTCATCTGATATCTTACAAACTAACACATTACATAACATTGGAGAAAATTGGCATACTATTTTATTTTCTAGCTTCCTGTCCATGCTGTCAATAGCAAAAATCACAGTGTCTTTTGACGTTTCTGTCTTATTAAAGTTACCACTGCGATCTTCCCACATGATACTTGTCCAGTGTCAAGATCTCTCTCCACATAAAACAAACCTGCCTTTGACCAATCTTGTCAGACATTGTACAAGTTATATAAAGATCATTAGCTAATATCCCTGCCTTAAATGCCCTTGTTTTTCTTGTATGTAGAAATATCTCTTCCATTAATAATGTTAATAATAGTATTTCCCTGATAAATAATTAAATATTTCTCTTCCTTAGAAAACATAAGCATCTTTAGAAACTTCGTGGATATAGTCCCATATGTTCACAAACTTAGTGCCTTTTCCTCCACAACTAAGAACTTAATGCACACTGTGGCCATCCATGTCATATTTTGGAGTACCCTAGAAAGAGTAATGAACATTTTTCCCTTTTTCCTCTTCACAATTTCCCGGACAGAACATTTCTTCTTCCTGTATATCTTTTCACTCTCAGAAAACATTTATTTTTTCTTATGAAGTAGAGGAAAGGTTTTCACCCATTTCACTTAAAGAAAACACTCTGTGGCTTCTCTTTAGTAGATCTGAACCACTGGAACCATATACTATGGGGCTTCTGTTACCTAAAATTAGAGTTGAGCAGGGGCATTATGATGCCATAGCAGTCAATCTAACAGCTAATGTCTAAGATGCAACTAACAGAGATTAGCATATGTAGTATGGAGACGTTGCTTTAAGGAAGGCTTCCCTTTCCTAGCCAAACAAACATGGAAAACCTCAGATTGCACTACAATACTTACAACAGCACAAAGATAAAACTTACAGATTTTTTCTTGGGTTTTCTATTGAATATACTTTTAAACTGCAATTGACTACAGATAACAAAACCACAAGTAATGAATATTTCATAAATACAAACTAATGTTGTACTTTACATGGCTTCTTTGTGCTTGCAATGAAAATATTTAATGTTTTCAAATGGAAGTTGTCTTACTGTGTAAATCTTGTTTCTATGGAGATCTTATGTAAGAATAAACCACACTTTCTCTGCAAACTCTTTGATATCAGTTGTAAGAAAGGAAAGGAAATATTTTACCCTTAAACATATTCAAATGATTTTTAAGGCACAACATAGTCTCCAGGTGGGTTATTTCATACACTCAGATGGACTTCCATACCTTCTATTTGCCCAACCAGATTTATTCAGTTATGTCTCAGATATTAGGACTGGGACTAGCAAGATGGCTCAGTGTGTTAACGGTGCTTGCTGAACAAGCCTGGTGATTACCTGCTTTCAATTTACAGAATCCACGATGGAAGGAGAGAACTGATTCTTGACTGCTGTCCTCGGTCTGCACATTGTAGCAATGCATACCTTCATTCATACACATTATACACACAAAGAGAGACACATATATCACATACACATCACATGCCATACCTATCACAAACACCTCATCCCCATTGTACATTGAAGGTGGGTTTAAAAGAGTTTACTAGAAAGAAGATAAATGGTAAATAGGTGTTTATTAGGGAAGAACTTACACGAATAAGAATAAATAACCACCGTGGCCTTCTTGCTCCAGAAGACACAGTCTCTGCCCAATCTGATGCTCTCTGGACCCAAGAGAGCTTGAGCCAGCCCCTCCTCTACCTTAATGGGTCACCTGCACCTGAAACTATGCCAAAGGGTGTGGCCATTACTACAAGTTCACTGGCAAGGCAAGATGACACTACAACACATATCACAATCACATACCAAATACACACACACACACACACACACACACACACACACTAATCAACAAAATTTAGATACGTAGGACCTTACTCATACTTAGGGCAGAGCTATTTCATTTGATAAAAATGTGTAACTAGAGATGATTAATTTGCATTGAGAGAGATAACCTTGCTGAATAGACTAAATAAAGACCAGAATGTGAGCATGCAAATAAACTTGAACACACTTCAACAAAATAAACTGCTTTGGAAAATCCAGAGAATATTATTTTTAGGAAAAAAAATGGTGCCAAATACCACAAGAGTAACAGAACTGCGCTGTTTTCCGGGATTTTGTTTCTTACTTTGTTGTTGTTTGTTTGTTGTTTTGTTGTTTTTTGTTGTTGTTCTTTTTAAATGGAGTGTGCTGGATGTCTCTAAAATTTTGTTCAAATGACTGCAGAACCTGGAAAAGCTGTTGCTGCTATTGATGCATAACTTATTGCCATTATTGCTCTCTCTCTCTCTCTCTCTCTCTCTCTCTATATATATATATATATATATATATCATATATATGCTAATTAAAACTCAAATATATGATGAATTCAAGGTGTTTCAGTGAGTGCTCACCAGTGCATGCAAATTTGATTTCATCTTTAGTAAGTAGTAAAGTTAAAAAAAAAATAAGTGACACACTGGAAGACAAATGTCACACAATTTCAATTTTATGTGTAACCTAGAAATGATGAACTTATGGGAACAGAGAGCAGAATTGTGGCTATTAGGCTTCAATGTAGGTCTTTTAACAATGGGGAAATGATTGGTTTAAGGATATAAAACTGCAGTTGGACAAGAGGCATGGACTCTGTGAAGTCTTGAGGTCTACTGAGAGCATGATAAATATGGTTGATAACAATATGCTATATTTTAAAAGTTGTGAGATAGTATACTTTAAGTGTTCTCAAAACAAAAAATGATGAATATGTGTGATATAACATGTTAATTGGTTTGATTTAGCCATGCCATTGTGAACATACTGTATTGTGTATCATAATTGTGCATGACTTTATTTATGAGCTAAATAAATGAATGGAAAAAAAACAATTCATTGATCCTATAAAAAAAAGAAAAGAAAAGTCCTGTATTTTCCCACTTCATTTTTCACAGTTACATCCTGAAATGAAACAGAAAACCATCATGGTAAAAGAGATAAGCAACAAGGGGAGTCAGCCTCTGGTCACCTTCCAGGTTTCAGAGCATGCATTAAGATTTATGCTGTTCCCAATACCACTCTTGGTCATATATCCAAAGGATGCACACTCATACCACAAGAACACTGCTCAACTATCTTCATAGCAGCCAGAACCCGGAAAAAAGCTAGATGCCCCTCAATCAAAGAATGACTAAAGAAAATGTGGTGCATTTACACAATGGAGTACTATTAATAAACAAAAAACAAAACAACAGCAACCAATAAAAAAAAAACATCTTGAAATTTGTAGGAAAATGCATGGAACTAGAAAAAACCTTCCTGAGTGAGGTAACCCAGACACAGAAAGAAAGATAAACACACTATGAACTCACTCATAAGTGGATATTAGACATGGAGTAAAGGATAACCAGCCTACAATCCACAACTAGGAAACATGGAGGACCCTAAGAGAGACATACATGGATCCCCAGAAGAGGAAACAGACAAGATTTCCTGAGTAAATTGGGAGTGTGGGGAGAGGAGAGAGGGTGGGGAAGGGAGAAGAGGAACGGGGAGGAGAATATGGGGGATTTGCAATGTCGAGTTGGGGAAAGAACAGACAGGGAAAGCAAGGAAAGAGACACCTTAACAAGAAATCTGGCACTTCTCATTAGGGAAATTCCCAGGAATCCACAAGGATGACCCCCGCTAAGAATCTAAGCAAAGTGGAGAAGGTACCTTAACCACCCTTCCCCTGTAATCAGATTGATGACTACCTTAATTGTCATCATAGACCCTTCATACAGTAAATGATAGAAGCAGATGCAGAGATCCACAGCTAAGCACTGGGCTAAACTCCTGGAGTCCAGTCATAGAGAGGGATGATCAATGGGCTCAAGACCACAATGGGGAAACCTGAATATAACCAATTTAGGCTCTCTGGGGTGACATTTGGAGGCTTGTGAAGTTTATGGGACCACTAGCAGTGGAACCAGTATTTAACCTTGGTACATGAATGGGCTTTGGGAGCCCATTCCCTATGGAAGGATACCTTGCTCAGCCTAGATATTGGGGGGAGGGCCTTGGTCCTGCCTCAAGGTATATGACAGACTTTGATGATTCCCCATGGGTGGTCTCACCCTCTCTGAGGAGTGGCTGGGGAATGGGGTGGGGAGAAGGGAGGTGGAGTGGGAGGACTGGGGGAGAGTGAACTAGGATTGGTATGTAAAATAAAAGTTTCTTAAAATTTAAAAAATGAAAAAAAGAAAACATTTATGCTGTTCCATAGACCATGTATGTCAGTGGGTTCCAAGTCTTTGCCTCTTTTCCTATCTTGCATATACCATTAGGAGTTTGTACAGCACAGAACACAGAAAAGGCTTCAAACCTTTAAAACATCTACACAGAAGTGTTAGTGCATGTCTGTCACATGTGACATGCTAAGAATCTTGCATGTATATTCTAATTCTTCACTCTTCACAACAGTTCTCTCAGGTTTTATAGATGTAAATGTAGGGATTAGAATACCTGAAAAATGTCCAACTAAGACTACCGAGTCAAAGGGTTTGGCATGCCATAAAAGATTGAGGAGGGCTTTAGCACATTTGAATTTGAGCCTCTAGATTATACTGTCTTTCTGTTGAAAGTCAAGAGAAATCTTCATAATCAGTGAGTGAGTGCTGATGCTGATGCCAGCCTTCCTGACTTTCGTACTTGCCCCGTGTCTGTTGTCACGAAATGAGATGACAATTGGTATCACTGACAATATTTGTCTTGTAATTAGTTGTTTATGCTGGTTTTCCTTCTACCAGAGTGCCCACAGATAAATGCACTCCCTTACTAAAACACTTTCACAAAACAAATTAGTGAATCAAATTTATATCATTTTGTCTCAAGAGTATACAATTTCTTTTGGAAATGCATTTGGAAAATGCGTTTGTAATTCAGGTCGTCGATCACTTTAAGAAGAAATTAACAAGCATTGGATAGAAAGCCACATAGTAAACACTTTAGACTTTGTGGTGAGACTGCCTCTTTTATAACATGAAACTCCACTATTGGGAAACAAAAACCATGGACAATATAGAGAATGCTTGCACTCCAATAAAACTTTATTCACAGACACAATTTGCTGGCAACTGCTTTTGAGTAAATTAAAAATAATAGCATGGGGTTCTGGTTCTATCAAGTGAGTATTCTCGTCTACAGAAATGATCCCATGAGGCTCTCATCAGTATGGCATTACATCGTTTCACTCAAAGCATGCTAGACAAACTTACATCTGGGGTCATGTGCAATTTGATATATTGACTGGGCCCTGTCACTGAGGAGAGTGTGCCTGCAATTTTAAGCATGGTTTTAAGTCTGTGCTAAACAGTGATGCAACATCAAAACCAGTCAGTTTTCTACATCATCTCCCTAAGGATGTGCCTTGATATTTATCTTTCTTCTAATTTACCATGTGCTATCTATACACATACTTCGATGTTGTTCACCTTGCTGCCAATATTATGGGTTGCTATGACTACACCCTGTCTTCAGCCTTACGATGAGGCAGAGATCCAGGGCTGGCCCAGACTCTAGAAATCAGGGTACAATGTCTAGTTTGCTTCCCTTCTTCTGTTTCTTAAAAATTATTTTGCATTTATTCTTCATATCATCCCTCTACAGTTAGTAAATGCACAGTTTGACCCTTAGGCTCTTCTTCTCCCAGTCTTTTCATTTTGAAAATTTTGAAACATTTATTTTTATTCTGTGTGTCACCTGTGAGTGTGTGTGAGAGAGAGGAGGGTGGGGTGGGAGAAATGTTCATAGAGTCTGGAAGAGGATACTGGATCCCTAAGAACTGGGTTTATAATTGGAGATGTTGAAGCCACATCCTGGTCCCTCACATGTAAATGAATGACAGAAGTTGATGTTTCCATTTTAACTTAAACCTCAATTCTTGATCCTTTTCCAACGAAGCTCCATTGCCTGATTTTTGCCTAACCATTCAGCCTTCTATGCTAAGTTCTCTTTCCAGAGTTCTTGACCTGTACTTTGGTCATGTCACTGATAATTTGTGCTGGAATGTTCTTGCTTCATTCAAAGTCAAGTGTCTTCAGAATCTCTCCTGGAGGGATTGTCCATGACCACCGTTTTTATCTCAGGCAGCTGTACTTCCTGTCTTCATGGGACAGAACCTACTGTACTGAGAGTAGAATCACAGATGAATACCCATGGGCAGCTCACACATGTGTCAGGCACATAATAGGAGCTTGTTGAGCTGAAGAATTGGTAGAGTGCTGAAAGGATAAATGACAGCTCATTTAAAAGGAGGAAGCCAAAGAATCACAGAGATAGGCTGCTCTAAGAACTCCATGAGTTTTAAAACATGACCACATGAAGTTGGAGTCAGAAATTGTAGATAGAATAGGGGAGGAATTAAAAGGACAAATTTGATAAAACATATTTATGCATGTATAAAATTCTTAAACAATAAAGAAATTAAAAATACAACCTTCATAAGGGTTTATGAAAGTTTATTTTTCTCTTTCAAGTTAAAAAAAAGTAGACAAAGGAAATTCCATGGCTAAAAGTGCAACTAATTACTTGATTTTTGCCTAATTTACGTTGCTAAAACCACAGAATGGGTGTGTTCTGATTATAAGCTCCATTCGTACCTGTGGCCACCTATTGTAGTTGATATATGTATGAGTGTATTAATATATATATATATATATATTAATATATATATGATTTCATCAGAGATCCTCTCATTTATAATTCAAAGCTGTGCAAATCACAATAAGCTAATGAAACTGGGCAGCTTTGAAGCAAGAGATTTTGCTACTATTTGGTGTTGCTAGTGAACATAAAAATCTTCAATCAGAAACAGTCTCTTGGATGGGGTATTTAAACGTACACCAGTATTGACCAGGAAAGGGGTCACTGTCCCTGTTGTAAGTGAAGTTAGTGACATGGGCAGCCTTGTTCTTACCCCCTGGACCTTGCCTCCCTCCCCTGGAGCTTTCTTTCTGCTGCCCAGGATATCTGTGGTGAGCAGTAGCCACTTTCCCACACATTATCTGCTCTTTGTGGTAAATCAGTGTCCCGGGCAGAGTTTCCCTCAGATATGACCAGTTTAGAGTGAAAGGTATGTACGCCATGGCTTGAGTTCCACTTGCTCCAGCAATGTCTCAGGAATACTTCTTGTTTCAGGAGAAAAAACAAAACAGGTAGTAAGAAATACAGCAAAACAGAAAGCAAAAACCAACTAAATCCAAACATTTTTGACACATGTCACACTGCAGTGTGAAACTTGAACTAAATAGATGGATAAACTATACATGAATATTTCACCAGCATTTTGGAGATCTCTGCCCTTTGTTTTCTGTGATTAATAGAACACCATTAAAACTAAATTCAGCACCTCTCCTGTGACATTCACTAGTTGTTTTGCTAATTTTAAGAATGATGTCTTCTCCTTTTAGTTGGTTATTGAGATTATGTGTTTTCTGACTCTATCATGGCTAGAACATGATTTTAGCTATGAAATCTGGCTTCCATAACGAAGAAATGCAGCCATAAATGTGATGGGCATATCCAGGGTGTTTCCTAAATTAGAAAGCTCAGAGAATTAGCTCTGACATAAATATACCAGAGAACTGAAAAAGCCTGCAAGGAAGGTATTATATATAAAACCATGTGAGTAGCTGGACAAAGATCTTTTTCCCATTATTTCTCAGAAGTATGATGTATTTTACAGAAAATAAACAAATCTAGTAATCATGTTTTATAATTTGTATATAAGCATCTTCCATTTAATTTTATAAACTCACTAATATTTTCAGTAATCATCCATAGTACATTAAAATATTAAATTGTACTGCATACATATCACTTGATAAATATACTATAGCTATATGTGTATCAGTAATAAATATAAGCTTATAAGCTTTGGGAAATATATTAATACAATGTATGTTTCTCAAAGGTGATTCATATGATATATATTATATATATATATATATATATATATATATATATATATGCATACACACACACATCTCATCTAGGATTTGAGTAACTCTAGATTGAAAGCATTTGGGGCATTTCATTTACTCCTAGGAATTGAGAATGGGAAAGCAACAGGAGGAGAGAAGTACTGGACAGTCACTGGGCACCCCTTGCAGAATCCATGCAGAATGTAAACAGGAGATGAAGCTGGAAAGGAAATCCAGGGTTCATCAGGTCAGAGCCTCAATCTGGAGCTGAATAATTTTGGACCAAAATCTTTAAAAATTTTAGATGTTTATCTGAAATAAGCCACGATCCTTCCAAAATCACTTTTATTAATATTTAAATAGCCTAGTGTGTAGTTTAATTTTTAAACCAATAAAAAAGCCATTATTTCTATCAGTGGTTTATGCTTCTGGCAGGAATTCCTATCTTAAGACTTTCAGGTCCATTTTTGTCTCAAGCAATAGTCATTGTTTCACCATTACATGAAACCAAATAGAACTTGGTTTTAGGGAAACTTGGGTTTGGCAAAATGGTAAAACAAGCAGTAAACATCTGTGATTTAAAAACAAAACTAAAACAAGTTGGTGATATCCAAGTCCCTAAAGCAGGAGTTTATCCCACTTAATTTTTCTCAATAATGACATGAAAACCAGAATGATCTGATCCTGGTGTGCCCTTGGAACAGCATCTGGGATGGAGACCCATTTATATCTTGGCTCCCTCCCTTCTTGGAGTAATTCTAAGACACTTCTCAGAGGGAAAATCAGAAAACAGGTTCAAATCACTGTTTTTTGGAGGAGGTCATAGTAATTGAAGAGTCTTAGAAATTTGTTATTCTTCCAACACTAGTTAAAATTATGCAACAGAAACACCATTAGGTATCTCTGACTGGTTGTGTAGAAATTTTCCAGAAAGGGGTATTAAATACTGTAATCAGTGAGCTGAGAAGGGTTACATTGGTTCCTGGTAAAATTTAGAATTAGATCAAGATGGTCTTAGTTTTAGTAGAAAAATATATATGGTAATAAGCAACAACAAATTGTAAAAATAAGCTCTGAATGGGGCAAGATAATGCAGCTGTGTTTCCTAAGATGGCAAGCCAAAGGATGCAGATGCTGAATTGTTCATTGTACAGATTTTGCAACAACGACTTGGGAAGCATCTTTGAGGTAGAATGGACAGGCTATTAGTTCAGAAAGTCACATTGCTGAATACCTAAATGAAATTAAAATTTCTAAATAAGGTGTCTGAATGGGCAGAGGAAGGAGAGAGGAGAGAGAGAGAGAGAGAGAGAGAGAGAGAGAGAGAGAGAGAGAGAGAGAGAGAGAGAGAGAGAGGATATCACAACTCCACAAGCCCAGGCCATTAAGATCAAGAAATAAGAAAGACAGCAAAAATACAATTTGAGCTAACCTTTAAATCCTAAAGATTGTAAAAACAGCAATGTTTTTCTGTGAGATCAGAACAGAATTCAGGAGACGTGTGGCCAATACAAGTACTTTACAGCACACTGATGAGCTGTGATTGCAATTGCCACAACTAGAAGAGTCCTTTTAGGTTGTGTCTTCTGATTGGCTTTCATGATGTCTTGTGTTTTCCCAACACAGAGACAAGAGCTTGTGGACCAAAACTACCTCTTATGCATGGGAGTGGGTTTCTGTTGAGAAGATTGCTTGAATTTTCCTACTTTTTTGTCTCTTTATGAAAACCTTAGTAGCACTTTTAATAGCATTATCATTTATTTATTATTCAAAGTGTTTCCTTAGGAAGAAGCACCCTAGATGTGTCAGGTGGTGAGAACATGGCCCAAGGCAAGAACCCACCTGGTTGGGAGGGAAACAATGATACAACTGCTCTTCTGGGATCATTCTTGGGCAGATCCTTAAATAATAAGTACCACTTGGCCTGGTTTATGTCTGTCTGTCTGTCTGTCTATCTATCTAACTATCTATCTACCATCTATCTTACATATAAGATGTTATATCATATATATATATATATATATATATATATATATATATATTTGTTTGTTTTGACAGGGAAAATTAAGAAAGGCTTGGGAGGCAAAGGAGATAACAGAATAGTCTCCTAAGATAGAGTCTTCATTGGGTATGGGAGTTAAGGCTTACATTAGGGGCCTTGACTTATGAAACTCATCTTCTTTATAGCACCTTACTCCATAGGCAGGGGACAGGAGCCTGGCAGCAGATCACGGAGGACTGACAGGTAGAGGATGGTCTACAGAAGTGTTTGGTGACTCTTGCATGCATGCTATTTAAAACTTTTGAGAAGTCACAAGAAACACATGGAACAAATATATTGGTGTGTTTTTTTTATTGAACTGAGTACATCTAAAATGTTATCTAGTACATGTTAAATTAATCCATATAAAAGGTTTTTCATTTTACATATTCCATTTTGTTTGTTTTTTTGAGACAGGGTCTTGCTTTATAGACCAGGTATGAGATTTGAGATGTATCTTCCTCAATCCCACAAGTACTAGTAATGACAGGTGTGCACCACTGTAAACAGCCTACAAAAGCTATTGATGAGAATTCTATTATTTTTCTTCACCAAGTCTTCAAAATCCAGTTTATAATTTATGTATTAATCACCTCTGAATTAGATGGTGAATTCTCATCAGACATATATTTGAGTCATGTCCTAGAGTCTATGTTTTAATCTGAATAAATAAAAACATCAATGTCAGGAAAGACTGAGATCATTGATTGCACTTACCACATTTCTAGGACCTTATAGCCAACCATGGTAAGTTGCTAGTGTATTAGATAGCACAGGGATGGAGAAAAAACTGAGTTGTTGTCACAGACATAGCAACAAGCGTTTCCATTGGGTAAATTGGAGCAGAACAAAACCAAGAAGAGATAAATGAGATCTTAGAAAGAAACATAGTCAGTGTGATGAGAGAGTTGGTAAGAAAGTGGTTGGAGAAAGGCTAGAACTATGTGGGAGAGTCTAAGTGGGGGACATTGGAAGGGAGGAAGATGTAGGTAAAGGAAGATAAGGTAAAGGAAGAAGGAAGAAGAGAGACAGAGACAGAAAGAGAGAGGCTTTGATTTCAATAGAGATTCAAAAGCATCTCTATTGAAATGCCCACACTCAAACAAACCATGCAGGATTGGTTCTTCAAAGAGGAATAGGAAGTATATCTGGGCCCTTGAAAGGTTATTCATAGGTGGAGCCAACATCAGCCCAGGTAGTTTCTGGTAGAGTAAGTCTGCCCCTGACCTAAGAAAATATGGCCAAATAGTGGTATCTGCTCAGATACCTTTGGGCAGCTTCTAAGTGTTTAACTCTATTCAGTATTTCTGTTGCACATCTTTCTAGCTATCAACACCTAGTGGTCATAAGAGTGTACCAGAAATTTAGTTGATACATTCTTCCTTTATACATCATTGATAAATATTATTTCCATGTCTTCTCAGATGCTCAATAATTAAATGTATGAATGACAGGTCCAAATGTACTAAATCAAGCCCTAGAGAAGAGACACATGATTATTCTTGAAGTTGTGGAAGCTTTACCAAGATGGTCCATCCTCTTGACATTGTAAAATTTGATATCTAAAGCTATGTTGGGATGGGCATTGATGGCGCATGCCTTTAATCCCAGCACTGGGGAGGCAGAGGCAGGTGGATCTCTGGGAGTTTGAGACCAGCCTGGTCTACAAGAGCTAGTTCCAGGACAGCCTCCAAAGCCACAGAGAAACCCTGTCTCAAAAAACCAAAAAAATAAATAAATAAAAATAAAGCTATGTTGGGCCACATTCATAGCTACCCTGGTGCACATTTGCCCCAAGGCCTGCAAGCAATATGTTTCCATTAACTAATACAGTAATCCTGTAAGACATTCTGTTAACTGTTGACACTATTTAGAGAAATTTGAATGTCACAATGAATATGTTTCTATTTCATAAATGGAAGAACTTTCATCTTTCCTTCAGTGTTCATTGTTTATAAGAAGTTAAATGTTATTTATTTAGGAATTTCTCTTCTTTAAAGAGTGAAATAATGAATGGTAAATATAAAGAAAAACCTTCCTCATAGCTAACATCCTTACAGATGACAAGATGAGCCAAATAAAATAAAATGACATGTAGTGGAGGGTTGAGAGCCCTGTCTCAAACTCTTCAAAATCAAGGACTCAGAAGAGTTTAGACATTGAAAGGAAAAAGTAACCTCAGGCTACTGGCAGATTATAGGTTCTGCATGACTCAGAGAGTGGGAATCACCTGGGACACTTGATGTCCAGATGGAAGAAGGTAAGGTTTTTTAAGGATATGCAATTGAAGTTAACATTTGGTTCTCAACATAATTTATCATGCTAAGTCTAAAGAAGGAAAAAAATCACATACTTAAATCAATAAAAATTTAGTCTACAAAAATCCTATTAATTTATTACAGAACTTGCAGAAAAACAGAAATTAAGAGAATTCTTTCCACTTGATAGATAACATCTCTAAAATATTCACAGCAAATGTTGTATGAGTAGTGATGAGTTCTTTTTCTAAGATAACAAAAAGATGTCTGCTTTTACTATTCTTATTCTGTATAATACTGGAAATTATGGAACAAAGCAAGGGAAGAAAAGTAATGCATGTCAGGGATTGCAACAACAACAACGACAAAAAATTATTATTTATGGGTACTGTGATCATCTACATAGAGAATCCCAGGGAAATCAAACAGAAACAAAATCCTCCTAGAACCAATGAATAAACTCAGAAATTTCAACACACACACATACACTCACAAACACACACACACACACACACACACACACACACACACACACACAATCTAACTTTTTATAAGTTAATAATGGATGTATAAGTAATAAAATTTGAAATAAACTTGGTGATGGTAGTGCACACATTTAATCCCCAATACCTCAGGGGCAGAGGCTGGAAGATCTCTGAGTTTAAGACCATGACTTAAAAAAAAAAGTGAGTTCCAGGACTTTCAAGGCTGTTACACATAGAAACCATGTCTGGAAAAAAAAAAACAACAACATTTAAATTGTTTGAAAATAAAAGTAATATATAGGTATAATCCAATCAACATGACTAGTATATGCTACTGAAAAGTACAGGAGCCTTGATAAAGAAATAGATTCCTAAATAAATGGAGATATACATACTGTTAAAATGAAAACATAGTAAGAGAAAGAAATTGATTATTATCGAATAGACAACAGAGGCTCTTAATAGACATAGAAAAGATTTTTTTCATCATTTAGGGAAATATAAAGGAACTAGATTAAAATAATTTTGAAAAATAAGAATAAAATTCAATAAAATGAAACTGTATTTTTAATAAGGCTTTATTTTGTAGCCAAAATAATCAATACTGAGCTATTGTCTGATGGACAAATAGATAGCAATAGAATAAAACAGAGAACCTGGACATATAATCATAGAAATATGGCTAATTTTTCACATAAATGCAAAAAGAATTGAATATTAAATAACACGGTGAGCAGTCAGAGCCCTACTAGCTTCTTTTCAGGCACCCTCTAGCCAACATGACTGAAAATGCTGCTGGCTGCCTACCATGAGCCTCCAGTTGTGTCTCATGGCCCAGGGCTCCAGAATCAGTCTGTAGTTAGGAAAAACTTTCTCCATGGACCTGGCCCAAGTAGCTCCAGGCACAAGACAACAACTAACACAGAGAGAAAATTTGGGGATAGAGCCTAAATCACTAAAAACTAGACCAACAATGAAAAACAGCAGCTCAACCCCACTACAACGTAGTACCTTCCTGAATACTGTTAGCACTTCCATTGAAAGAAGAAAGGTGATTTGAATGAAAAGAAAGAAATATTGAACTAACTTTAGACTCACAAATCTCGGCACAGAAATAGAATAACATGAAAAACCAAGATAACATGTCTCCCTGCAGAATTACTCATCCTATAATAATAGTCCCTAATAAAAAATGATCTGGAAGAAGTCCCAAACAAAGAATTAAATTGAATCATTGTAGCTATATTCAAGCAATTCAAAGAAGACATGAATATACTCCAATAGAACAAAGAACTAGATGAAATTATGGAACAAATTGAATCAGTCTGAGATATGAAAATGCAATTAAACAGAGTTATAATTGCTGAAGAAATCCAAAACAAAACAACACTGGCAATTAAAAAGTAGGTAACCCAAGATAGGGGTAACTGAATGGAAACCCTCACCAGTAGAATAGACAATATGGAAGATAGAATATTGGGGATTGAAGGCAAGGTAAAGGAACTAAATCATGCTGTAAAAGTCAAGGATGGATTTAGAAAAATGCATGATTAGAATATGAGAAGATTTCGGGAGACCAGAAAAGAGGTAATCTTCAGATAATCCATACCATACCTAAAGAAAGAACTACTCATCTCAGTACAAGAGATATACAGAACAATAAATATAGAAAACAAGAAAATACACCATTCAAGATATATTATACTTCTAACATTAAAAACATAAGGAAAGGCAATCAGAAGCTAAAAGAAAACGTAAAAGGCCAAGTTGGAGAGACAGTTCAGCTGTTAAAGACTGGGCTCACAACCAAGTGTCAAGTTTTAAAAGCAAACCCATCTTATGAACACCTTAGTATTTTCAAGAAACTTTTAAAACCAGAACCGCTTGAAAGGGTGTATTCCAAGCTCTGAAAGATTACAACTGTCAACCCAGAGTATTATATGAATATAGTACTGTGTTAAAATTGAAGGATAAATAATATGTCTCCATGATCAAACAAATTCAAGGTATTTATGACAATTTAGCCAGCTCAGCAGAGGATACTGGAAGGAAAATGTTAGTTTGAAAACAGGGAAGAACATACGTAAAACATCACAGAGCATAAAAACAGAATACTAGAATAGCCAGGGAATAGACGTATGAAAACCAGAGGGACAGACATTAATACGCGTGTCTAAAGTTCACCAATAAAGAGATAGAGACTAGTAGATTGGATCAGAAACAAGATGGATCAAAGACCTCAACATAAGTC
This sequence comes from Cricetulus griseus, assembly GCF_003668045.3. Lineage (NCBI taxonomy): Eukaryota > Metazoa > Chordata > Mammalia > Rodentia > Cricetidae > Cricetulus > Cricetulus griseus. Next base: position 97,230,746 of record NW_023276807.1, read on the forward strand.
CAGCCACAGTGAACCTCTTAGAAGAGAAAGTGGGAGGTATCCTTGAATGAATTGGTACAGGAGACACCTTCCTGAACATAACACCAGTAGCACAGACACTGAGATCAACAATTAATAAATGGGACCTCCTGAAACTGAGAAGCTTCTTAAGGCAAAGGACACAGTCAACAAAATAAACGGCAGCCCATAGAATGGGAAAAGGTATTCACCAACCCCACATCTATCAGAGGGCTGATCTCCAAAATTTACCAAGAACTCAAGAAGCTAGTCACCAAAACACCAACTAATCCAAGTAAAAAGTGGGGTACAGAACTAAATAAAGAATTCTAAGAAAGGAGTCTAAAATGGCAGAAAGACACTTTAGATAGTGCTCAACATCATTAATCATCAGGGAAATGAAAATCAAAACAACTCTGAGATACCATCTTACTCCTATCAAGATGGCTAAAATCAAAAACACCAATGACAGTTTATGCTGGAGAGGATGTGGGGAACACTCCTCCACTGCTGGTGAAAGTGCAAACTTGTACAGCCACTTTGTAAATTAGTATGGAAGTTACTCTGGAAAATGGGAATCAGTTCCACTGTTAGGCATATACCCAAAAGATGCACATTCATACAATAAGGACATCTGTTCAACCATGTTCATAGAAACATTATTTGTTTCCAGAAACTGGAAGCAACCTAGATGCCCCTCAACTGAAGAATGAATAAAGAAAATGTGGTACATTTACACAGCGGGGGGAAATGCAATGATAAAATTCACAAGAAAATGGATGGAACTAGAAAAAAACCATCCTGAGTGAGGTAACCCAGTCACAACAAGACAAACATGGTAAGTACTCACTCATATATGGATTTTAGACATAGAGCAAATGATTACCAGCCTACAATCCCTACTGCCAGAGAAGCTAGGAAACAAGGAGGACCCTAAGAGAGATATATGTGGTCCACTGGAGAAGGGGAAAGGGACAAGATCTCCTGAGCAAATTGGGAGCATGGTGGTGGGGAGGGAGTTAGGAGAAAGAAAAGTGGAGAAGAAGAGGGGAGAGGAGGATATGAGGGAGCAGAAAGTTTGAGTAAGGGGAAGAATAGAGAAGAGCAAGAAAAGAGATATCATAATAGAGGGAGCCATTATAGGTTTAAAGAGAAATCTGGCACTAGGGAAATGTCTAGAGATCTACAAGGATGACACCAACTAAGAATCTAATCAGTATTGGAGAGGCTACCTTAAATGCCCTTCCCTAATAATGAGATTGATGGCTACCTTATATGCCATCCTAGAGCCTTCATCTAGTAGCTGATGGAAGCAGAAGCAGACACCCACAGCTAAACACTGAGCTGAACTCCTGGAATCCAGTTGCAGAGAGGGAAGAGTGATGAGCAAAGTGGTCAAGATGAAGCTGGAGAAACCCACAGAAACAGCTGCCCCAAACCAGGGGGAGCTTGTGAACCCCAGAATGATAGCTGAGAAACCAGCATAGGACCAACCCAGACCCCCTGATTGTGGGTGTCAATTAGGATGTCTGAACAATCTATGGGGCCTCTGGCAGTGGATCAGTATTTGTCCCTTGTATACAAATGGACTTTGGGAGCTCATTCCACATACAGGAACACTCTCTCAACCTAGACACACAGGGGAGGATCTAGGCACTGCTCCAAGTGAATGACAGACTTTGATCCCCCATGGAAGGCTTCACCCTCCCTGGGAATTGGGGGGTCGATGGGAGTCAGGGGAGGAGTGGAGGGGGAAGGAACTGGGATTTACCTGCAAAACAAGATAGTTTCTAATTTAAATTTAAAAATAGAAAGAAAGAGAAAAAAGAAACAAGATCCATCTAAGACAAAAAATGTGTGTCTAAAAACATACCTTACCATCATTGATAGAGATCATTTTTGGGCAAGAGGATGGGTGAAGATACATAAAGTGTATGTAGCCATAAAACAAGAAGATGAAGCTATCTTATTACCTAACAAAAATAGACCTCAAAACTGGTCTGGAGAGGAAGCAATATCACTTCATACTCATTAAAGCAACAATCTTCCAAAAATTAAGTATACTTGCATCCAAACAGGTGTATAAGGAATACTGCTTGATCTACTGATGATGAGTAATTTCAATCATCTACTCTACTAAACAGAGGGGTCAGCTGAACAAAATCAAATACTGAAATTGGAGCTAAATGACATTATAAATCAAAAAGACCTTAAAGACACCTACAGAACATTCTACAAAACACTAAAGAATGCATATACTTCTCAGCAATCAATCCAACTTTCTCCAAAATTGATTACAAAGTAGAACACAAAGCAAGTCTCAACCAATAGAAAAAAAATAATATCCTGATTTCTAAGTACACAAGCTCATGAAGATTAAATAGCACACTACCGAATGATTCCTAGGTCAACTAAGAAACTAAGAATTTTTTTAATTCCTGAATTTTAATGAAAATGATATCTCTACAAACCCAAAAGAAACAATGAATTCAGTACTTAAGAAAGTTCATAGGACACATGACTATATCAGAAATTTTGAGAGATCATAGATTATTAACAGTGATACATCAGAAGGCTTTGGGAAAGAAATAATAAACAATACAACAACCAGAAATGGTAGCTGGGTATAAATAATCAAAATCGGGGACCAAATCAATGAAATAGAAATGAAAAAATACAAAGAGGCAATTAAAAAAGCTGATTCTGTATTTTTATATTTTTGGTTGTGAGCCCAGCCTTTAACGGCTGAGCCATCTCTCCAGCCCTAGATGCCCCTCAGCTGAAGAATGGATAGAGAATATGTGGTACATTTACACAATGGAGTACTACTCAGCAGAAAAAAACAATGGAACCTTGAAATTTGCAGGAAAATGGATGGAACTTGAAGAAACCATTCTGAGCGAGGTAACCCAATCACAAAAAGACAAATATGATATTTACTCACTCATATGTGGACCTGCTTTATGATACATAGAAGTGACCGTGCTTTATCAGAGCTGTTTTTAATGATGTTGCTCAGAATGGTTTCCTTCCAGATGATGATTGAGAAGCTAATTTAAAAAAAATGGTGCCAGGTACCACAAGAGTAACAGAACTGTGCTGTTTTTCTGGGATTTTGTTTTTTACTTTTTTTTAAAATGGAGAGTGATGGATGTCTCTACAATTTTGTTCAAATGACTGCAGAACCTGGAAAAGCTGTTGCTGCTATTGATGCATAACATATATATATATATATATATATATATATATATATATATATATATTCAGATAAATATATCTGATTCTGTGAACTGATAACATTGGCAAACCCTTTGCAAATTAACCAAAAGAGAGAAATGACCCTAACTAAGAAAATTAGAAAATTTAGCAAAAGTGGGGGGGGGAATTAGAACAGATACCAATGAAACTCAGAAACCCATAAGGACACACTTGAATGGTCACTGCTTGTTCCATAGTTCCATCACTTGCAGTATTTTTTCAATACTTTTAACCCAACTTACTACCTATCTCAGTAACAGAATATCTACTTAAATCAGTAAATGTTATTCATCTCATAAATAGACTCAAAGACCATCAATTTAAAAGTTCAGGAGAGAGTAATGGGTCCCCAATGCCTCACACTTAGTTGAAGAGATATTGGCATTTAATGACTGCTAGGTGAGAGAGAAACTTTTATTCAGAGGGTGGTTACTGGTAGTTATTTATCCTCCAAGGGATGGCCACATGGCTGTGTACATAAGGGCAATACTTGTTGGATTCAGTGGGTGGAGAGAAAGAGAGACAGAACTAGAGACAGAGAACTAAAGACAGAAACAGAGAGAAAGAGAGCACAAAGCTGAAAGGATGATGTTTTAGGGGTGAGAAATGAGTTGGAGGGAATGTGTGACTATTACATGACACATTACATGCATACATGAATTTTTTCTTTGGTTTTTCGAGACAGGGTTTCTCTGTGTAGCTTTGGAGCCTATCCTGGCACGCGCTCTGGAGACCAGGCTGGCTTCGAACCCACAGAGATCTGCCTGCCTCTGCCTCCCAAGTGCTGGGATTAAAGGCATGCACCACCAACGCCTGGCTGCATACATTTAAAGAATAAAATTTTAATATAATTAATCTAACAGGACTTGTGCAGAATCATTGGGCATCTACAATTCAAAAAAACAATTTTTTTCTATCAATATATGAATATTGATCTTAAACGAATTAGATAATCTATTTCTGAGATTCAATGATTCCATAAGAGAATTTATTGGAACAATCGTCTCAATAAAGTACATAATAGATGAGAGAAGACACATTTTTAAAGACCCATTCTGCCAGTCTGCCAGGCACACCCAAAGGATTGATACATCAAGGTTAACTGTAGTCAAACATATGGATTTCTTGTTTATATGATGTGGAATTAGGTTTATAAATCTTATAGTAAATATAAAAAGGCACACTAATATTGGTCAAGAGGGAGAGGGAAAGGGAGCTGAGATGCAGATATAGTTTAGAGAGACTCTGTGTCTCCAGAGAGACAAACTCTTCTACAGTCAAGTATTTTTCCCATAACTTTCTGCACACCCTATGACATCAACAGTATCTCCTAATAGGTATGTAATAAGTTATGTGGTTGGCATGCTAAGATAACTGAGGGCAACTGAGAACCACAATTGTATTGCCAGGCTTGTGAACATACAAGTGCTTGTGGAGGCTGCTGGTACTTTGAAGAAAGAGAAGACACCTTCTTAGCATTTTCAATATGTGCCCTGTGCGCTTAGCTAGTGGTTCCTGGAATTGAAGAGTTTTCAAATTGATTACAGAAACTGTCAAGATAGCACAAAAATGTTTAGAACGCATGCAGTCTTAGCAACTGTCTACCCTAATGGTTGAACACTCAGAGCCTTCCAAGTACTGGATACATCAGAACTTTAATATGCAACAGTAGAGGTGGATCAATACTGCAATAACTGAAACAATTTAGGTAGCTGAACAGATAACGGCATTCAAAACAGTGTCAATATTCTTGATCTGGAGAGACAATGTGCAGTGTGTCCCACACAGTCAGCCACCCAAGATGGGCAGCTGGAAGAACATAGAATGAATCCAACAGTGGTATTTTAGCAGTAAATATTCAGTAACCATCAAATCAGCTCTGATGCCTTCTGGATAAAGCTGACAGTGTACTTCATCTCTCTCAACGGGAGTGGTCTCCTTTCTTTAATATCACATTAATAATAATAGTGATAATAAAATAATAATAATTAGTAATAATAATATGCAGGATCCATTTAAAGTCAGATCGCTACATTTCTCCTTCTTTGGACTAATGGGAAGATGGATTTAATACAAGGAAAGTAATTATATTTGCCAGATACCTACTTTATTACAGGCCCTCAAATTTCTTTTGGACCAAATAAAGAAAATTCATTATTTTTCCAATTGTCATCCCATTTGGGCCCTGAAATTTCAACATGGGATGAATACTCATCACATCTCTTGGTTGAAAAGTTCACCATGACCTGCTGTAAGCTCTTTGTAGTGGTTCTCAGCAAAAATTAGCATAAGAGTGCAGAACATGATCCTCTATTTATTTCACATGTAATATATGAAGAATTCATTATTTTCCCCTCAGCAACAATGTCTAATAGGAGAATGAGTTTGAAGCAATGGCCAAGGACATGTCTCCATAACTTTTTCTTGACAAAATGAGTGACAAAAATAATTAAACGAAAACAAAATGTTCTTTCTCAATGGCCCACAGCAATTGTTTGCTGCTATTATTACTAGCCATCATGACCTTATGCCCAGGGTATTATTCCCCAACTTCACAGTTTCCAGGAAAATCCATCTCTCTTAGAGTCACAGCACCCCCTTAACAGAAGTCCATCTCTTGTTTGACTGATACAATGCATCGTACATGGTTTCCTATAAAGGCAGTTCTTCACTCTCTCATGTATAAGACTCATTAGAACTGACGGCCACTTGTCATAGAGTGGGCCTGCTTTTCTGCTGTGGTGATTTGAATAAAAATGGACCCCATGGGCTCATATATTTAAATGCTGTCATCAGGGAGTGAAACTATTTGAGAAGTATTTAAAAGATTAGGAAGTTTGGCCTTGTTAGAGGAAGCATGTTACAGGCTTTGAGATTTCAAAAGTCCTTGCCAGCCTGGAGTGGTGACACACACTTGTAGTCCTAGTTTCATAGAAAGATAAGACAATAGGATTACTTGAGTCCAGGATTTCTGGGCTTTAGTGTAGTAGGCAGATAGGGTGTCTGCTCTTAGTTCAGTATCAATATGGTGACCTCCTGATGACAGGGAACCACCAAGTTGCCTAAAGAGGGGTGACCGACCAAGTTGTTCTTGGTTACAGTCCTTCACAGCAATAGAAGCAAACTAAACCACTACTTTAAAAAGTGTCCAACATCCCTAGTCATCAGGAAATACAAATTAAAATTACTTTGAAGAATCAACATTCTTCAACCATAATGGATAAATATGTGTGTTTCATCTGAGTATGGGTGTGCAGGTCACAATTACTAAGGGACCATGAAGATGGCTGATTTCAAAGGAGAAGTGATAGGATAGAATGGTATGAATAGTTAAAAGGGGAATAAACAAAAGAGGACTTGTTAAATGAGCTGGAGAATAGGGTGACAAATAGAGGATGTAATATGGTAGTACACTGGGAAGTTTCAGAGGGAAGGTTTAAAGACTTTATTGGGCCACATGTTATTCTGAATAAAGATTCTGTGGTTATGGTTAGCTGGGGCTAAAGAACTAACTATGATTAACAAGATATCAGAACTACTAAAGTGAAACCTTTGCTTGTTGGGATACTCCATGTTGGTGATGGGAAATTAAAAGTAATTAAGAAGAAACCAGCATTGTTTAGGATCATTTTGGAAGTGTTTTTTCAGAGTCAGCACACACAAGCTGTGTTCCAGAAGTGACCATAGTTATACCTCATGCTGGCAACCAAAGTTAGTGGTGTAGGAGTCAAGCAAATAGTCCTGGTTTTGAAACACCCCTCCATGGCCTCTGCATCAACTCTTACCTCCAGGTTCTTGCCCTGCTTGAATTGCTGCATGCCCTGCTTTTGATAATATGGAACTGTGATGATGAAATGTTATCTGGAATTGTGAGTGAACTTTGATGGGGAATGTACTGTGTATGTTTATCTTATTGATTGTTAAATAGAATACTGTTTGGCCAATGAGACAGCAAGTAGACGGGACTAGGAGTCAAAGAGGATTCTGGGAAATGTAGTAGAGAAGTGATGTTCCAGACAGGAAGTGACATAGAAAGGAGACTCATATCTAAGCGAGGAAACAGGAAGTGGCCCCCTTTTCCCCTCTGCTCCTGCTCCAGCAGCACGAAGTGATCCACCGACAAGGAGGGACGCCAATAAGGCGTCCGATAAGATAAGTCTTATAAAATATATAGATTTATGATAATTAAGACTGAGTTAACAGAAGAGGAATCCTAGTCATTGGCCAAGCAGCTTTGAACCTAATACAAGTTTCTGTGTATTCATACGGCCCTAACTCGGGCGGGCGGCTGACGTAAAGCTCACACTTGGCGGTGGGGCTCAGCGGCTTTTGGTGGAAAGATTTATCATAACAGAACTTTCCTCCACAATTTTTTTGTGGTCATGGCATTTCATCACAGCAATAGAAACCATAAGTAAGATAGGAAAGGATAACTAACACTAGCATTTTGAAAAAAAAACATATTTGTAAAAATTTCATATTTATAAATCTGAACTTTTATATATAAAAAACAATCAGTCATCTCTATTTTAAATCCTCAGGGTGCATACCCACTCATCAACAGTTTTTTTTTTTATTAAATCATATCAGGAAGCTGACAGCAGAAAAATGTACAAGGAAATAAGCATCACCTTTGATCAATCTGTCCTAGCAAGAAAGGTACATCAGCCAGCAATAGCCAGGCTGCTATTATTTTTGTTCCCTGACTCAATATGGCCCTTGCTAAACTATTAAAAGTGTGACTTCCTAAACTTTAAATTGTTCCCTAAGATTTTATACCTCAAAGTCATTAACAAAAACATCTTAACCTAACTTTACTATGAAATTTGCATATCTAAATTCTTCCTAAGAATGGTGGTTGAATCATTAATCTGCTCCAGCAGCAATGTTTGGAAAAAGTCAGTCACTGTTATTGTGAATACCAGTAACACTTGTAAATGGTGTTCTTAGTTGGTCTAGATAACAAAAAGTCTGAGTCAGATATAGAGGAAAATGCTGAGAGATCAGAGAGAAGGAGCAAGCCACAGCAACCTTACCTCCTTTACATTTCTGCAGACAAGAGATTGATTTCCAGTCTCTCCATGCTTATACCCTGTTTCTGCCCAGCTACCTCACTTCCTTTCTGTCTGTACAGACCTCCAGGCCTCTGTGGTTAGCTAGTGACAACCTCCATTCTCTGATTCCCAGACAGGCTTTATTTGTACAAGCAAGATATCACCACAAACCCTGGCCAGTGAGGAGCTAGAAAGTCCAGGAGAGTTTTCATCCAACCCCTAGATTATGAGGGACATGGTGACCACAATGGCAATGAGCAGAGCTATGCCCAATAACAGCATGAGGTCCTCAGGACATGTAGTTCTTGGGGGATGTACCTCTCCAAGGCTTAATGAATGTGTTTTCTGCTGACCACCCAACCATGTTCCATGAGTTCCAGAGCTGCTTGTTGCTCCCCCTTGTATGGTCACGCATACTGTGACACAGAACATGGAAATGCAAAGGTGGTACTGACCTGGAAGACTCATTCCTACTGGCTGGCTTTCATAGTTCTGGAAGGTGCTATGATAAATATCAACTGATCTTACCCAGTTGTGAACCTTATGAGGGTGAGAACTTGGTGCCCACCTCTCCTTACCATGTCAGAATTTGGCTAGGATGTGTGCAGGTCTTATGCATATGTCACAACATCTGTGAATTCATGTGTTCAACTGCCTTGTTGTGTCCCAAAAATATTTTTTCCTTGTGGGCATACACTGTCCCTCTTCTAAAATAAGCCCCTAAGCCTTGGGGATCATTTTAGATGTCCTCTTTAGGGCTGTGCATATTTCAGTGTTTTATTCTCTGCACCTTGATGAGTTGTGGTTCTGTGTTAATCACCATTTACTGCAAGAAGAAGCTTCTCTGTTGAGGACTGACAGATGGTCTAGTTTCTATGGGTATAATGATCATTCTTTTGAGGTCAGTTAATACTATGTGCCATTAGTGGAGTAATAGTATTAGGTTCTACCCTGCAAACTATAATAATACCAGCTTGGCAGAACATGCCCACTGGTGCTATAGTGATGTGAACATCATGGAAATAACCAACCACTTTCTGAATGGACTTAAGACCTGTTCCACAAGTTGAAACTCATACCTGAAATCAGTATTTTGTTCAAGAACCTGTGCCTGGATGGGTCATAGATGAAATCCTGTCTAAGATACCACCATAGAGTTATTTGCACAAATTTGTATTCTTTTGCTTTATTTGAAACAGCAAGAAAATGAGTCCAACCTAGATGCCCATCAACAGAACAACAGAGAAAAATGAATTACATATACAAAACCAACTACTAGAAAATAAAACTGAAGTAATAAAATTTACAAGTAAATAAATGAATTTGGAAAGTGCTATTTTAATCAAGGTGATTAAATTCAGAAAGACAAAACAAAATAAAAAATATATATGTTCTCTGTCATACACAAATCCTAGCCTACAATATATGTGTTTATATATGTAAACAGCTGTAAGTATGGGTACATAACATTTAGATATTAAAGCCAGGTGATGAAGAAGGACACAATGTAGGCAAAAGGACACATGAGTCATAAAAGAGGATAGAAACCCAAATGTTTTCCAGTTTTAACTCTATCAGAGTTAATCTGTGGTGGGTACCTGCATAAAAATGTAATTGATAGTGGAAGTGTAAGACCCTAAGTGAAGCTCCATTTCTTCAGAACGGCCAGTCTAACTGAATAGAAGTTCACTGAGATACACAGAGGTTGAGGCTGGACAACTGACTAGCTGTGTGGTGTTTTTCATTTATGAATTCACCATAATAAACTGATTTTATTTCTGAAGAAGTTATAAATAATGGAACAGGGGACAGGCCATCTCTCCATTAAGTCCTGGTAGTTGAAGCTTTTGTGCAACCATCTGTACTCTAGTTGATCAAGAAATACTGATGGCTATTGGCTGAAAACAATATCCCTGGGATGAATGTGTTTTAATGATTCTGTTTAGTTTCACCTACAAAATATAAACACAAATCTAATACATGTTTTAGGCAGGATCCTTTTATGTGCATACAGTTTCTAACACAGAGACAGCACATCCAAAATGGTTACATTTGACCTGATCTCTCTTGTCTCTGTCTCTGTCTCTGTCTCTGTCTCTGTCTCTCTGTCTCTGTCTCTCTGTCTCTCTGTCTCTGTCTCTGTCTCTCTCTCTCTCTCTCTGTGTGTGTGTGTGTGTGTGTGTGTTTAAGGAGTGTTTAGTTTTAGTTTGAGTGAAATCATTCTAGACATTGTTGGTAAAGAAGGTTGCATAGCAAGTTCACTGACTTGTATCATTAAAAATGGCTAAGATGTTGGAGTTGTTCCATGCATGTTGCACACACATATTAAATTATCATAATAACTCTACAGATATGTCTTATGATAAAAATAATCTAAATATGAAATATAATTTTATAATACAGCATTTAAAAATGGAAAAGATGATAAAGTTTATATTATACATATTTTATCAGTGTAATTTAAAAACAGTAGCATGCTATTTGCAATTTTTTTGAATTTTTTATTTGAATTAGAAACAAGATTGTTTGCATGTCAATTCCAATTTCTTCTCCCTCTCCTCCTCCCCTGCCCCCCAACTAACACCCTACCTATCCCATACCCTTTCTGTTCCCCAGGGAGGGTGAGGCCTTCCATAGGGGTCTTCAAAATCTGTCTATCCTTTGAGATAGGGCTTAGGCCCATCCGATGTGTCTAGGCTCAGGGAGTATCCCTCTTTGTGAAATGGGCTCCCAAAGTACATTACTATGTTAGGGATAAGTACTGATCTACTACAAGGGGACCAAGAGCTCTCCCTTGTTCAGGTCAGCTGTTTCAGAGGGTTTCACCAACCTGGTCTGGACCCCTTTGCTCATCACTCCTCCTTCTCTGCAACTGGATTACAGATCAGTTCAGTGTTTAGCTGTAGGTGTCTGCTTCTACTTCCACCATCTGCTGGATGAAGGCTCTAGGATAGGATATAAGTCAGTCTTCAATCTCATTATCAGGGGAGGGCATTTAAAGTAGCCTCTCCTCTGTTGCTTAGATTGTTAATTGTTGTCATCTTTGTAGATCTCCAGACATTTCCCTAGTGCCTGAATTCTTTTTAAACCTATAATGTCTCCCTCTATTATGGTATCTCTTATTAACACTTTTCTGCCTTCCATATGTGCAATTAAAATTCCTCAAGGTGAAGATAGCAGAACAAACTAGTATCACTAGATTATTTTCTCCTACACCTGAACAGATACTTACCTGTCTCCAAATTCATAACAGAATACTCTAGCATCACCAACATCTCCTCTCTTCCTTGAATGGAACCAAGGAGTGAATTGTGCCATGCTTGGTTTTGGAGAATCTGACAAAGGATGTTAGTCAGTGAATTTATTGCTTTATTTGCTATGACAAAAGCAAATTAAAGTGGTGGGGAAATGACTCATTGGGTAAATGTATTTTCTGTGCAGGCATGAGGACCTAGTTTGTATCCACAGAACCTGTGTGTGTGTGTGTGTGTGTGTGTGTGTGTGTGTGTGTGTGTGTGTGTGTGTGTTTATTTTTGTTTTAAAAAACTTGACTCAATAGCATGTGCATTTGCAATCCCGGCACTCCTGTGGATATATGGGAGACAGAAACAGGAGAGTTCTTTGAAGTTCATGAGCAGCTGGCTTGGAGTATGTAGCAGTGAACAACAAAAGAGAGACTATGTCATAAGCAAGGTGGAAACTAAAGACCAACAGCCAAAGTTGTCCTCCAGTCTCCACACACACAGCACAGCATCCTCATGCTTGCACTCATACACAAATCAAACTCTCTCTCTCTTTCACCTTCCCTTTCTCTCTCTCTCTCTCTCTCTCTCTCTCTCTCTCTCTCTCTCTCTCTCTCTCTCTCTGTCTCTCTGTCTCTCTCTCTCTCTCTGTGTGTGTGTGTGTATGTCTGTGTGTCTGTCTCTCTGTCTCTGTCTCTGTCTCTGTCTCTGTCTCTGTCTCTCTCTGTCTCTGTCTCTCTCTCTCTCACACACACACACTTTTTAAAAAAGTCATGCAACTTAAGGAAAGCAGAGTTTATTTTGGCTCATCACCTTCATGGCTGCAGCAGTGTGGGGGTATTGGTCATAGTTCATCCTGAGTCGGGAAAAAGAGAAAACAGATGCAGGCTCTCCACTTGTTACGACTTTTTGTTCAGGCTGTGATCCCAGCCAGTTGGATAGTGCTGTTCACATTCAGTGTGATGTCTAGTTTTATGTTGACTTGACACAAGCTAGTGTTATCTGAAAGGAAGGAACATTAGTTGAGAAAATATAAGATTCAGCTAAAAGGCATTTTCTTAATTAGTGATGAATCGGGGAGGGCCCAGTCCACTGTGAATGGTGGCACCCCTGGTCCTGGCTTCTATAAGAAAGCAGGCTGAATAAGCCATGAATAGTAAGCCAGTAAGCTGCATTCCTCCATGGCCTCTGCATTGGCTCCTGCCTACAGGTTCCTGCCCTGTTTGAGTGCCTGTCCTGGCTTCCTTCAATGATTGACAGTGACGTGAATCTTCCCCAAGTTGCTTTTGGTCATAGTGTTTTATTGTAGCAATGGAAACCATAACTAAGACATTCAGGATGGGCCTTCCTCCCTCTCTTAAACCCTTCTGGAAATAGCCACATAGGTAAACCCAGAGCTGTGTTTCCATGGTGATTTTAACTGCAGTCAGTCTAACGAGAAACAACAAGCATTTCTTCAATAGTCTTCTGTCATGAACTGCCAAGAACTTCTCTTTTTTGTGGTGCTCTGCTTTTCCTTCTCTTTTCCATAAAATGTATTGCTTTGGAGACACAAATGCATGGATCATGGGATTGAGTCCATCCTCCTTGGTTCAACTGACATTAGTCACTCATTTCCCATTCTGTTAAAATATAACCCTTTTAGAGAAAGTGTAAAGTATGCTGATGGCAGCAGAACATGAGATGAAGAGACAGCATGTCATTTGTAGTTCTGAATGACAGGGCCATTCCACACCAAATAGGACCTGCTGAGATGTAGTGAGTACTCAGGTGACAGATAGAACAGAGAGACAAGGTGGCCTAAGTATTCAATGGGGTTTCTGTGGACAGGAATAGGTGGGGAGGAAAGTCAGCTTAGGCTTAGTTAGATGGAATGATTTCAGGGCTGAGAGTTGAAATTTTCTCCCTGGCCACTTGGCTCCTGACCCAGAGTGATTAGGGTAGGTGTACTGTGGGCTAAGTCATAGACTCTTACAAGGGACCTTGTTGGGATGTGAGTGATAAGGTGATTTCTTTGTTTTGACAATTGCCCTCATGAGAAACACAATATAGAAATCAGTAAGGGACAATCTCTCCCTGGTCACCTAAGCATTAGAACACAGGGTATAGAAGGCCCACTTACTACATCATTTAACCTGGCAGCTGGCACACAAACCGAGGCTTAAAGAACCTGGAGTGTGTGCTCCGTATAGCGAGGACTGATTTCCAATCCTCCTGTGCATGCGGATTTGATCATAAACAACCCAGTTTTGTTCCTTCCAAGTTGCTCTGTGTGGTGGAGCACAAATGCACACCCCTACATGTTTTTACTTTTTTGTTCTTGGACCCACCAGTTTCTTCACACAGTGTCAGCTCTCCAGTTCTTGGCTGCATAATTTATAAGCCTTGCCTAACCAATAATTTTGGCACTTCATATCTACTTATTTCAGCCAAAGGCTCCATTTGAGCATGTGATTATTCTCATATCTTTCACATCCTCAAAAAGCATCAAGAACAATGCATGTTTCAGTACAGGTCACTCAGAAACCTTTGGCCTCTGTTCCCATCATCATTTCTGTTATGATTCTAGTCATAGTCAATGGAACCAACATATGTCAGCAAAATGTTTAAAGTTCTTTTGGAGAACAGCAACTAAGACAATGATTAAAATGTAAGAGAAGCTGAGCTTAAGCTATAGACTTGATTTCTGTCTCCCCACCTCCCTTCAGCATAAACCATTTATTACAAGTATTGTATAATAACACTTGTGTGACTTTTTACTATATTTTCCTTGACTTGCCAAGATAAAACATTTTCAGTAGTGGCAACTCAAAAAATAACATGACAGTTCCTATAATTTCAACTTTCAAGTAAATATTCAGGAGAAATTCTTCCACATTTCTCTGGCCCATGCCATCCCATGAAGGCCGATGCTCTCTCCGTAGTGTTAAATGATTATTGCACCTGTGTTTTGCTTGCTCCGTTGAGCTCAGCTGGAACCAGAGTGTCATCTACACTAAACATCCTCTGTAGTTGAACTACAATCACATCCCAGGTCAATTTAATTAAACCACAGGACCACTAAATATTGAGATAAACAAATTCTTTCTAGATATGATGGGTGAGCATAGTTCAACTTCCCAAGCTACGCACATATTCTGAATACTTAAAAATCCAAAATGCTCAGCATGCTTTCTTCTTGGCTGGTGTTCAGGTCCCAGTCCCATAAGCACTGTGCTCTTTCCCATGTGCAGAAACATTGTGAAAGTTCCACTGAGCCTGCCCACTTTCTCCTTAGATACACTGTGTCCCTTATTAACGTTTAGGTTGTGGATGCATCTATACTTCTAGCCAGAGGGAGAGGACTGGCCGGGTCCCAGATTCTTTCTTCCCATTTCCAACTCCAGGCATGATGCCAGGACAGAACAGAACAGATCCCCATGAATTTTTGTGAAGCACAGTAATGGGTACATTTCACAAGAAAAAGCCAAGCAGAAATGAAACCTGATACGTGTGATAAGCCAAAGATTGTGTGTTTGGCTTAGACCCAAGAAGGGTGTGAGCCAGTGGACTACTGAAGTTGGCTCTCCCACAGCTCTCTGATGACTGTCTTGGCAGAGAAGCAGCCAGGGTTCTGCATGCCCCATGCTGTACCCTGCTCTGATTACGACACAGTGGGCTCATCTTGTCAATGTGGAGAGTGACAACATGAAGTATGCTTGAAGCAGAGAAGTCTGGTGATGACGCAGAAGTGACTAGGGATTTAGACAGGGCTAAGGGCAGGATACAGTCACTGTTCTCCAGGATTTGATGTGTAATTCAAGACCATTTCAATCTGACTGACTTCTAGAAGTGAATTAAAAAGATGTAACAAAATATGAATTAGTATATTAACAACTACTATACAACTGATTTTTCTAAAATTGATGTAAAGTATACATTTGAGATGAAAAATGTTTTTAATTTTTAAAACCTTACTAAAATATAATGACATCATAAACCCCTTCCATTTCTTCCCTCCACCTTCCCATGTCCCTCTCACTCACTCTCAAATTGATGGACCCTTTTCTTTTGATTATTATTGTACATATATGTGCATAACTATAACCTGATGAGTCCATTTAATGTTTTGTGTGTGTGTGTGTGTGTGTGAGAGAGAGAGAGAGAGACAGAGAGAGACAGAGAGACAGAGAGAGAGACAGAGAGAGAGACAGAGAGAGAGACAGAGAGAGAGACAGAGAGACACAGAGAGACAGAGAGACAAAGACAGAGAGAGAGAGAGAGAGAGAGAGAGAGAGAGAGAGAGAGAGAGAGAGAGAGAGAGAGATTTAGGGCTGACTACTTGGTATTGGATAACCAATTATGGGGCTCATTCCTGGAAAAGACTAATTGTCCCTCTCTCAGTCATTAAGTACCCATAGTTTTGTGTCTAAGAATGGGGGCCTTGTGAGACTTTCCCTTTCCACATTATGGTATCTATTGGTGTTTTCAATTGTTCAAGTTTTGTTTAGGTAAGTCATATTGTTGAGGAATCAGGGATTTAACTTCTCTGTCATTTCTGTGAGACACAATGTCACTGCAGATTTCCTAGAATTCTGGCTTTTACATACACACACACACACACACACACACACACACACACACACACACACACACCAATTTTTCTACAGTATTCCTTGAGTTTTTTTTTTCTTTTCTGATTTTTTATTTGAGTTAGAAACAAGATTATTTTACATGACAATCCCAGTTCCCTTCTCCCTCCTGTCCTCCCCTACCACCCCCCCCCCAACTAAAACCCTACCTATCACATACCGTTTCTTCTATTCTTCCCCTGACTCAACCTTTCTGCTCCCTCATGACCTCTGCATCCTTCCTCTTTTTCCTTCTCATTCTCATAGCTCCCTTCCCCCTCTTCCCATGCTCTCAATTTGCTCAGGGGATCTTGACCCTTTCCCCTTCTCCAGGGGACCATGTTTGTCTCTCTTAGGGTCCTCCTTGTTTACTAGCTTCTCTGGCAGAGTGGATTGTAGGTAATCCTTTACTCTACGTCTAAAATCCACATAAGAGTGAGTACATATCATGTTTGTCTTTTTGTGATTGGGTTACCTCGCTCAAGTTTTACGTATAGGAGTTGTGTTTTATACTAATTCCTTTGAGCTAGGTACCTCATGATCAGTTGATCTCTGCAGTTTAAAAGGTTATGTTTTGCTGTAATGGTTGATGAGGTGTAAAAGATATACTTATTTTTGTGTTTAAGGATAAGCTTTAGAATGTAGTTAGAAACTATGCTGGTTCTAATGAAGTAGTAGTATTAGATTCTCCTCTAAGATCCATGACCTCACTAGTCCCCTGCAGATGGCTAGGTTCTATTACCAGGAATAATTTCCTACCAATTCAGCTGGTCTTAAATATAATCAGACAGCTGTTGGTTACTGTGAAGACATAAGCACCATTATTGTACCTTTAGGGGTATCTTACTAGGCAGGTCATTTTTGTGGCTCATAGGTATCACAGCTGGGTGTGGCTATTGATTGTTTCCCTCCTTGGCATCTTGCATGGTACCTTATGGTATATGAAAGCCAGACTTCAGGAAAGAGGCTTTCAGGTCAGATAAAGCCAGAATCTTCTGGGTCCTATGTTCAAAGTGTGTGGTGCTGTCAGTAATAGGGACTTAACTTAAGCTTCTGGCAGGGAACCAAATGCAACAGCAATAGCCTATGTATCTCTATCTCTTAGACACTCCTGACCAACAACTGGTAAATAAGTTTCTCATTCTTGGGTTTCCTTAAGAATTCTATGGCTCTGAGGAGCATTGTCAGCCAAAGTGACATAACTTCGGTTGAGGAAACTAATAAATGCAGCGTTGGTAATTGGATAAGAGAAGCAAACAGATGGGTCTGTACATTCTCTTTAAATTCCATTTTTTCCTAAGTCAGTGAATATCATGTTTTAGAATATGCTTTAGAGAGGGAGAAGGGATTGACATGTGAAGCAAGCTTGTTCCTAATTTGAACTAATAAAAGAATGAAAAAAAGAATATGCTTTCCATTAAAATGACAAAAGTATAAATGATATGAAATATAGTTCACTTACAAAATCACTCAAGAATTATTCATTCATTCTGTAGCAAACACTGTCACACTTGCCCATGTATACTACCATGGTTTGTTCTGTGTTTCAGTGTCCAAGGTTGGGCAGTGTGTGTTCTTTACTACTATGGGCATTTATTCAGCCTAAAGGCCTGACAGGCAGAATAAAAGACAATATGCTTCAAACATAGATCTGTGAGAGGTAGTGGATTGTTACTTCAGGTCCTCTGAGGAATATCCTTTAGGGTTTCTTGAAAGACCTTATGCAATGGAGTCCCAGTTGCAACAAGCATGAACCTCTTCTTAGATACATTTGTAAGTTTCATTTTTCCAGCATCTTATCTCTTTGTTTCTTTTTATGGGGTTCTTTTGGGATCAATGACTGCTCTCAAAACTTGTTTTAGGGTCTACATTTTGGTGAAATCAAAATTAAAATAGCTAGTCCTGCCAGCAGTCATTTGGAGCAGGACATGGCTATCACTGGCAAGTAGCACAGTATTTTGGCAACAGAAGGACATTACATTAAGAAGGGGCTATGATGAAACTTGTAATAAGCATTAAGCTATGTGAAGCAGATGGGAGTCAACTCTGCTACTGATGATGAAATGACAGAGGTTTCTCCTGGAGAAGAATCCAATGACAGATTGACAAGATTCATAACAGAATAGCAATGTTAAATTCAGCTATAAGAGCTAATCAGCTGTTTCAGGATGACTGGGCATTGGATGCAGATGGAGAAGAACCTGGGAAACCAAACTCAGGCTGAGGTGTTTGAGTTCTCTACCCTAATCAGTGAAAGGTCTTTGAGGATAAAGAGTCATCATTACTAATACTAAAATATTTAAAAGGAGTGTCATGATCAAATTGCCTGCTTAAAGAAGTCACTTCATCTACAGTGAGAAGAATTGAAATTGTAATAAAGTAGACACCATATTAATAAAATAAAATTATGTAAATGGGACTATAAGTATAGCTTAATGGTAAAGTATATACGACGCAAATGTTAAAAGCCCACAATACATTAATAATCTGAAAAAACAAGGGGGTGCACACCTTTACTCCCAACACTGGGAGGCAGAAGAATGCAGATCTCTGTGAGTTCAAGGCCAGTGTGGTCTTCAGAGGGAGTTCCAGGACAGCCAGGGCTACACAGAGAAACCCTGTCTCAGATAAAAAAAAAATCTGAAAAAACTATTAATGTATTAATGTCTTGTCTGGGTTAATGTTGGTAGAAGAAGAGAAGTAAGGACAAAGGGGCTAACAAAAAGGTGCTATGGTGTATTTTCCTAATTCCAATACTCAAAATCTGAGATGTGGTTTTAAGCCATACAAGGCTATATAGTAAATTAACAGATGAATCTGAATTACAAAGAGAAAAGGTCCTCCTGTTTCCTAGCTTCTCTGGTGGTGTGAATTGTAGACTAGTAATCCTTTGCTCTATGTCTAAAGTCCATATATGAGTAATACATACCATGTTTGTCTTTTTGTGACTGGGTTACCTCGTTTAGGATGGTTTCTTCTAGTGCCATACATTTGCCTGTGAATTTCAAGATTCCATTTTTTTGAGTAATACTCCATTGTGTAAATGTACCACATTTTATCTATCCATTCTTCAGTTGAGGGGCATCTAGGTTGCTTCCAGGTTATGGATATTACAAACAATGCTGCTATGAACATTGTTGAACAGATGTCCTTGTATGAATGTGCATCTTTTGGGTATATGCCTAAAAGTGGAATTGCTGGATCTTGTGGTAGACTGATTCCCATTTTCCTGAGGAATCTTCATACTGATTTCCAAAGTGGCTTTCCCAAGAGACATACATGCCCCTCTGGAGAAGGGGAAAGGTACAAGATCTCCTGAGCAAATTGGGAGAATGGAGGGGGAGTTAGGAGAAAGAGAAAGGGAGAAGAAGATGGGAGAGGAGGACATGAGGGAGCAGGAAGTTTGAGTAGGGGGAAGAATAGAGAAGAGCAAGAAAATAGATACCATAATAGAGGGAGCCATTATAGGTTTAAAGAGAAATCTAGCACTAGGGAAATGTCCAGAGATCTACAAGGATGACACCAACTAACAATCTAAGCAATAGTGGAGAGGCTACCTTAAATGCCCTTCCTTAATAATGAGATTGATAACTACCTTATATTCCATCCTAGAGCCTTCATCCAATAGCTGATGGAAGCAGAAGCAGACACCCACTGCTAAACACTGAACTGAACTCCTAGAATCCAGTTGCAGAGAAGGAAGAGTGATGAGCAAAGTGGTCAAGACCAGGCTGGAAAAATCCACAGAAACAGCTGACATGAACAAGGGACAGGTCATGGACCCCAGACTGATAGCTAGGAAACCAGCACAGGACTGTTCCAGACCCCTTGAACATGGGTGTCAGTAAGGAGGCCTTGGCAGTCTATGGGGCCTCTGGTAGTAGATCAGTATTTATCCCTAGCACACAAATGGATTTTGGGTGCCCATTCAACATAGAGGGATACTCTCTCAGCCTAGACACATGGGGGAGGGCCTAGGCCCTGTTCCAAATAACATGACAGATTTTGAAGATTCCCCCATGGAAGGCCTTACTCTCCCTGGGGAGCAGAAAAGGGATGGGATAGGGGGTTAATCAGGGGCAGGAGAGAAGGGGAGGGAGAGAGAACTGGGATTGACATGTAAAACAAGCTTGTTCCTAATTTAAATAAAAAATAGAAAAAAACAAAGAGAAAAAGTCTAAAAAGAAAAATATATTGGACTTTGTGAATTACAGTGTGTGTGTGTGTGTGTGTGTGTGTGTGTGTGTGTGTGTGTGTGTGTGTGTGTGTGTGTGTGTTTATGTGTGAGTGAAATCTGGATCAATCTGTGAGGAAAAGAGTATGTTGGGGATATCATAGCTATTCTATTAAGACTAGAAGACAACTTGGAAACATCTCTAAAGCCACATGACCTAGATCCACTGTACAGAGAGGAAACTTGAACTGTGGGGATAGGAACAGTAATTAAAACATATCTGGGGTAGTATTTAATAACTGCTTGATTTTCTATAATGTAAGTTATCCAACACTTATAAATTAAATATATATATTTTAAACTATTGAAAACATATATAATATAATGCTATCTATATGTATCTATTTGTCATCTATCTATAATCATCATCATCTATATATACATTGATTTCTATTTATATATCATCATCTATATATCTATATAGATAATAATTTATTTATAGATAGATATTTTATATACACAGAGAAAACAGAATTTAACATTTTTGTAAACATGTCTTCTCCAACATAGTCAGATATTTGAGATGAATTCATGAAATGTATCTGTGTAAGTTCAGCTCTGATGTACAGCATTGTTTCCATCAGATCCTCCACAGAAAGAAACCATATACTCATAGGAGGGCTTCATGGAGTGACTCCTTCAACTAGGTGGTCCAAACTTGGCAAGACTGGATTCAACAGGTCAGGACCACAAAGTGGAAACACAAGCAGGGATGATGCTGGAGTGTTAAGGCAGAATTTTCTTCCTTTCTAAATCTAAATTTTGCTCTCAATAACATCAAAAGCATGAAAGAGGTCCATCCATGCATACTGTGGAATGCAGACACCTTTGCTTATAACCAACTGATTGTAGATGTTCACTGCTCAGGGAAGTGTCTACACAGTATGTGCTGGAGTGATGAATGATTGACAACTAATTACTGCAGCCTTACCAAGTTGACATGGGGGAAAATAATCACAAGTGAGAATATGTGTTCTGTACATTTCAACCATTTTACAGCCCCACTACAGCTTCCATCTACTCATTTCTGCATGTGCTCCTTCTGCAGGATACTTACTTTATACCTTTCCTTACCTGTCAGCCCTTTTTTAGAGATGATAGAATCTACTTTTCTAATTAGACTAAAGATTTTCTCATGTTTTTGGTACTTCATTAGATTCATAGGGACTCATAGTTTATATAACAATTATCAGTATATGACACAGTATTAAAGATTCAAAATATCACCTGAGACCTTGTTCCAGATTCATAAATTAATGCTTCCCCCAAAGTTTCAGTTTACTGTCACCAGAAGCCACCAGTTTAAATAAGGAAGTCTACCAGTACATGTATAGAATAATTTCCAATTTAAATTGTATCAAAATCGTTGGTATAAAGAAATAGATAGAAGTTCAATATTTTGGCCTCTTCGTTTATCCAGCTGTTTTAACAATTATTTAGGCATCTACCTTTCCCCTGATGTTTACCTTTAGCCATAAGCATCCTAATATACTCTATTGTTACTCTCCTTTTTTCCACTAATTTGGACAGAGTGATGATTTTATGATTAAGTCCATGGTTCTTAAAATGAGCATAATAATTGTGATAGTTCCCATTGGTGGCTAAGGGGACTAGAAGAGTATTAATTTCTCAACACATGCATCAATATGCACAACTACCTATGACTCCAGCTTCAGGGGTCCAATGTCATCCTCTGACTTCCATGAGCACGGTACACATGTGCATATACATACATGCACAAAAACATGAATGAAGTAAATATTGATGGTAAACATGACATGGGATACTTAGGAAACAAATCTCTGGAGAAAGTTTCTAGAATGAGTTAACAGAGATGAGAAGATCTACCCTAAATACGGGCAGCACCATCCTATGGACTGTGTAATAAAAGAACATGCTGAGCACCAGCACATCTCCTGGTTGTAGATGCAATGTGACCAGCTGCCTTAAACATCTGGTACCATGAGATCTTGCCATGTTATCTGTACTCTCAAACTGTGAATCAAAATGGACCTGTGTTCCTAAATTGCATCTGTCCAGCATTTTGCCACTGAAAAGAAGAGTAACAAGAAATTGATGCCAAGAATTGGGATTTTCCTGTGTTGATCCTAAGTATTCATGCATAATCTTTTAGAACTAGTTTGTGGGAGGAATTTAGATGGATTTGCAATTAAAGAACAAAGGAAACCCCCAGAAAACTGTAAGTAGATATAAATAGGCCATTCTTGTGGAAGTTGGAAGACCAGAATGGCTAGGGTAATGAAGATTATTGCCCTAGCTCTTGGAGTTTGAGAAGGAAACTACTGTAACTAAGTTATAGGCCAATTCAGTTATTTCACAGAAGAATATAGCTTCATTTGTGCCTTGTCTCCAGAACATGATTGAGAAGGAATTAAAAACTTATGGACAGATTTGCTTGGTAGAGAAAATATCAAGTTAAGCCAGCATTCACCCTGTGGCATGGCTACTGTTCACTGCTTTTATCCAGAACTACAGTGGAAAGAAGCAGAAATATATGGAAACGATGTGACTTGTTAAGGAAGAGAAAGTGAGTGAGAGAGTTTAGAGTTGCCAGCAAGGAGCATGGGGAAAGCAGCTGTAAACATCCAAGAGATTAGCAGCATTAAAGACAAGCCTTGTGGGTTGTCAGTACAAGAAAAATAGGAAAGGCCCCCTGAGGATAAAATCATTTGCAAGCTCCAACTTCTAAAAGTGAAAATTATTTGAAAGAAATGAGCCTTAAGTAAGAAAGTTGTTGAGCAGATTCATTGTCCAAAATCAATTACCAAGGGAAGTTTGTTTCCCCAGGGCCAGTGCACAGAGATCACACAGCAACTGTGGTCCGAAGAGCAAAGGCTACATCTTGAGCTAGCAGAAGAAAGTGACAGAATTTTCCATGTAGGTGGGGAGGAAAGGCTTTATTTGGCTTACACTTTCACATCACTGTTCATCATTGGAGAAAATCAGGACAGGAACTCAACCAGGACAAGAACCTGAAGGCAGGACGTGATATAGAGACCATGGAGGAATGTTACTTATTGGCTTGTGCCATGTGGTTTTCTCAGCCTAATTTATTATAGAACTCAAAAACACTGGAGCACAGATGCTACAATGGTCTGTGCTCTCCCCATCAATCACTAAGAAATGCCCAACACAACATGGTTGCTTGATCTTATGGAGACATTTTCTTAATTGAGATCTCATACTCTCAGATGACTTCAGCTTGTATCAATTTGACATTAAACTTAATATCCAGCACATGGGGTTTTTTGTTCTTTTGTTTTGTTTCAGTTTTTTTTTTGTCTTGAAAGATGCAGGAGTTAGACAACATGGAGTTTTCTATCAAGGGTTCTAAAAGCCAATCAAGGCAGCCAATGAATGGCAAGGTCACAGTTCCTAAAAGGGGGTCTTGAAAGGCATTGTATAAAGCTGACAAGGTGAAACCTAACTTGTAGTGGAGGCCCTGGGGATTCTGGAGATGCCAGGTGTAGCACAATTTCTAATTATTCTTGACAATAAGGACTCAGAGTCAGAATTTGGGGTTAATACTGAAGACCAGAGTAACAAAGTAGCCAGTTCTCACCTCTACCAATGCTCAGACTGAAGGGTCATCCTGTCTTCTAACTGCACTTCTCCTCAGACTGCCCTTTCTTATTTTTCCTTTTTTATTTAAATTAGAAACAAGCTCCTTTTACATGTCAATCTGAGTTCCCTCTCCTCCCTTCAACACTGCCCCTCAGGGACCGCCCCATCCCAACCCATTAATGCTCCCCAGGGAGGGTGAGGCCTTCATGGGGGATCTTCAAAGTCTGTCATATCACTTGGAGCAGGGCCTAGACCCTCTCCAGTGTGTCTAGGCTAAGAGAGTATCCCTTTATGTGGAGAGGGGTCTCAAAGTTCATTTGTGTACTAGGGGTAAATACTGACCCACTACCAGTGGCCCCATAGATTGTAAAGACCTCAAAACTGACTTCCAATATCTGGGGGATCTGAAACAGTCCTATGATGGTTTCCCAGTTATCAGTCTGGGGTCCATGAGCAACCCCTTCTTCAGGTCAGCTGTTTCTGTGGTTTATCAAGCCTAGTCTTGACCCATTTGCTCATCATTCCTCCCTCTCTGCAACTGGATTCCAGAGTTCAGCTCAATGTTTAGCTGTGGGAGTCTGCTTCTGCTTCCATCAGCTACTGGATGAAGGCTCTAGGATGGCATATAAGGTAGTCATCAATCTCATCATCAGAGAAGGGCATTTAAGGTAGCCTCTCAACTATTGCCTAGATTGTTATTTGGGTCAACCTTGTAGATCTCTGGACATTTCCCTAGTGCTAGGTTTCTGTTTAAACCTATAATGGTTCCCTCTATGATGTTATATCTTTTCTTTCTGTCCTCTATTTTTTCCCCTGACTAGAACTTCCTGTTCCCTCATGTCCTCCTCTCACCTCCTCTTCTCCCCTTCTCTTTCTTCTAAATTCCTCTACCCTCCCCCCATGTTCCCTATTAGATTAGGAGATCTTGTCCCTTTCCCCTTCTCCAGGGACCCATGTATGTCTCTCTTAGGGACCTGTTTCCTAGCTTCTCTGGCATTGTGGAATGTAAGCTACTACTTCTTGCTCTAGATCTAAAATCCATATACAAGTGAGTATATATCATTTTCACATTTTTGCCACTGGGTTACTTCACTCAGGATAGTTTCTTCTAGTTCCATCCATTTTTCGAGAGAATTTGAAGTTACCAATGTTTTTCTTTTTTTTTTTTTTTTTCTGCTGAGTAGTACTCCATTGTGTAAATGTACCACATTTCCTCCATCCATTCTTTAGTTGAGGGGCATCTAGGTTGCTTCCAAGTTCTGGCTTTTACAAATAATGCTGCCATGAACATGGTTGAACAGATGCCCTTGTTGTATGAATGTGCATCTTTTGGATATATGCCTAAGAGTGGAATTCCTGGGTCTTATATTTTGATTCCCATTTGCCTGAGGAACCGCCGTACTGATTTCCAATGTGGCCGTACCAGTTGGCATTCCCACCAGCAGTGGAGAAATGTTCCCCTTTCTCCATATCCTCTCCAGCATAAACTGTCATTGGTGTTTTTGATTTTAGCCGTTCTGACAGGAGTAAGATGGTATCTCAGAGTTGTTTTGATTTGCATTTCCCTGATGGCTAAGGATGTTGAATACTCTCTTATGTGTCTTTCGGCCATTTTAGATTCCTTTATTGAGAATTGTCTATTTAGTTCTGTACCCCACTTTTTATTTGGATTGTTTGATGTTTTGGAGACTCGCTTCTTGCGTTCTTTTTATATTTTGGAGATCAGCCCTCTGTCAGATGTGGGGTTAGTGAATATCTTTTCCCAATCTGTGGGCTGACGATTTGTCTTGTTGACTGTGTTCTTTGCCTTACAGAAGCTTCTCAGTTACAGGACTTCCCATTTACTAATTGTCGATCTCAGTGTCTGTGTTACTGGAGCTATGTTCAGAAAGCAGTATCCTGTGCCAATCCATTCCAGGGTACTACCTACATTCTCTTTTAAGAGGCTCAGTGTGGCTGGATTTATGTTGAGGACTTTGATCCATTTCCACTTAAGTTTTGTGCATGGCGATAGATAATGGATCTATCTGCAATCTTCCACATACTAGCATCCAGTTGTGCCAGCACCATTTCTTGAAGATGCTTTCTTTTTTCCATTGTATAATTTTAGTTTCTTTGTAAAAAATCAGATGCTTGTATTAGTATACCTGCGTATTTTTGTGTAAATATCAAGCTGTTTTCAGAACTATAGCTCTATAATAGAGTTTGAAGTCAGGGATGCTGATGACTCTGGAAGTTCCTGTATTGTACAGGGTGATTGGCAATCCTGGGTCTTTTGTTTTTCTGTATAAAGTTGAGAATTATTCTTTCAAGGTCTGGGAAGAATTGTACTTGGATTTTGATGGGGATTCCATTGAATCTATAGATTGCTTTTCGCAAGATTGCCATTTTTACTATGTTGATCCTACCTATCCAAGAAATGGGAAATCCTTCCATTTTCTGGTATCTTCTTTAATTTCTTCTTTAAAGACTCAAAATGCTTATAATACAGGTCTTTTACTTTTTTGGTTAGCGTTACCCCCAAGGTATTTTATGTTGTTTGTGGCAATTGTAAAAGGTGTTGTTTCTCTGATTTCTTTCTCAGTGGGCTTATCATCTGTGTATAGTAGGGCTACTAATTTTTGTGAGTTAAACTTGCATCCTGCCACTTTGCTAAAAGTGTTTATCAGCTGTAGGAGTTTCCTGGTTTAGTTTTTAATGTCTCTCATTTAGACTGTCATATCATCTGCAAATAGTGAAAGTTTAACTTCTTCCTTTCCTATTTGTATCCCCTTGAAATCCTGTTCTCATATTGCTCTAGCTAGAACTTCAAGGACAATATTGAAGAGGTATGGAGAAAGTGGAAAGCCTTGTATTGTCCCTTATTTTAGAGAAATCATGTTGATTTTCTCTCCCTTTGTTTTGATGTTGGCATTCGGCTTGCTGCATGCTGATTTAATTATGTTTAGGTATGTTCCAGTTATCTCTGAACCTTCCAAGACCTTTATCATGAAGGGGCGTTGGATTTTGTCAAAGGCTTTTTCAACATCTAGTGAGATGAGCATGTAGTTTTTCATTCTCAGTCTGTTTATATGGTATATTACATTGATGGAGGTTTGTATGTTGAACCATCCTTGCATCCCCGGGTTGAATCAAACTTAAGCATGGTGGATGATTTCTCTGATGTGTACATGGATTTGATTTGTCACTATTTTGTTGAGTATTTTTGCATCAAAATTCATGTATCTTAGTGTTATTGAATAACACTAATAACCCAGGTTATTGAAGTCTCATAAAAAGAGTTTGGCAATGATCCTTCTGCTTCCATTGTGTGGAACACTTTAAGGAGAATTGGTATTGGCTGTTCTTTGAATTTCTGGTAGAATTCTGCACTGAAACCATTTAGCCCTGGGCATTTTTGGTTAGGACACTTTTGATAACTGCTTCTATTTCATTAGGAGTTATAGGTCAATTTAAACTGCTTAGCTCTTCTTGATTTAATTTTGGTAAGTGAAATCTATTCAGAAAATTGCCCATTTACTTTAGATTTTCGAAATTTGAGGAATACAGGTTTTCAAAGTATGACCTGATGATTCTCTTCATTTCCTCAGTGTCTGTTGTTATGTCCCCCTTTTCATTTCTGATTTTATTAATTTGCACATTCACTCTCTGCTGTTTGGTAAGTTTGGATAAAGGTTTGTCTATCTTGTTGATTTTCTCAAAGAACCAACTCTTCCTTATATTGATTCTTTGTATTGTTTTCCTAGTTTCTACTTTATTGATTTCAACTCTCATTTTGATATTTCCTGGTGTCTACTCCTCCAGGGTTGGTTGGGTTCTTTGTGTTCTAGAGCTTTCAATTGTGCTGTTAGTTCTCTAGTGTGACTATTCTCCAGTTTCTTCATGTGGGCACTTAGTGCTATGAACATTTCTCTTAGTACTGTTTTTAAACTGTCCCATAAGTTTGGGTATGTTGTGTCCTCATCTTCATTGAATCCAGGAAAACTTTAATTTCTTTATTTTTATTTTTTCCTCAACCCAGGAATGGAGCAATTGGGCATTATTCAATTTTCCTGAGTTTGTAGGTTTACTGCAATTTGTGTTGTAGTTGAATTCTAACTTTAAAGCATGGTGGCCTCATAAGATAGAGGGGATTATTTTAATTTTTTTTGTACCTATTGAGGTTTGCTATGCTGCCAAGTATGTATTCGATTTTAGAGAATGTTCCATGTGGTACTGAAAAGAATGTATATTCTTTATTTTTAATTTTTTATTTGAATTAGAAACAAGATTGTTTTACAAACCAATTCCAGTTCCCTCTCTCTCCCCTCATCCACTGCCCCCCAACTAACACCCTACCTATCCCATACCCTTTCTGCTCCCCAGGGAGGGTAAGGCCTTCCATTGGGGGTCTTGTGAGTC
Organism: Cricetulus griseus; assembly: GCF_003668045.3. Lineage (NCBI taxonomy): Eukaryota > Metazoa > Chordata > Mammalia > Rodentia > Cricetidae > Cricetulus > Cricetulus griseus. Next base: position 97,259,127 of record NW_023276807.1, read on the forward strand.
TGTCATATCCTTTGGGATAGGGGCTAGGCCAATCCAGTGTGTCTAGGCTCAGGGAGTATGCTTCTATGTGGGATGGGCTCACAAAGTCTATTTCTATGCTAGCGATAAGTACTGATCTGCTACAAGGGGCCCCATAGATTTCCGAGGTCTCCTCACTGACATCCACATTCAGGGGGTCTGGATAAGTCCCATGGTGGTTTCCAAGCTATCAGTCTGGGGACCAAGAACTCTCCCTTGTTCAGGTCAGCTGTTTCTGAGGGTTTCACCAGCCTGCTCTGGTCCCTTTGCTCATCACTCCTCCTTCTCTGCAACTGGATTCCATTTCAGTTCAGTGTTTAGCTGTGGGTATCTGATTCTACTTCTACCAGCTGCTAGATGAAGGTTATAGGATGGGATATAAGTTATGAAGGTTATAGAATGGGATATAAGTTAGGCTTCAATCTCATTATCAGAGAAGGACATTTAAGGTAACCTCTCCTCTGTTGCTTAGATCTTTAGTTAATGTCTTCTTTGTAGATCTCCAGACATTTCCCTAGTGCCTGAATTCTCTTTAAACCTATAATATCTCCTTCTATTATCATATCTCTTATCTTGCTCTCTTCTAATCTTCCCCAACTCAAACTTCCTGCTCCCTGTCCCCTCCCCCATGCTCCCAATTTGCTCAGGAAATCTTGTACTTTTCCCCTTCCCTGGGGACAATGTATGTCTCTCTTAGACACCTCTTTGTTTCTTAGCTTCTCTGGTGGTGTGGATTGTAGGATGGTAATCCTTTATGCTATGTCTAGAATCCATATATTACTGAGTACATACCATGTTTGTCTTTTTGCTACTGGGTTACCTTGCTCAGAAGGTTTCTTCTAGTTCCATCCATTTGCCTGTGAATTTTAAGATTCCATTGTTTGTTTCTGCTGAGTAGTACTCCATTGTGTAGATGTACCACGTTTTCTCAATTCATTCTTCAGTTGGGGGGCATCTAGGCTGCTTCTAGTTTCTGGCTGTTACAAATAATACTGCAATGAACATTGTTGAACAGATGTGCTTGTATATGTATGTACTTCTTTTGGGTATATATCTAAGAGTGGAATTGCTGGATCTGTGGTAGACTGATTCCCATTTTCCTGAGGAATCTGCATACTGATTTCCAAAGTGGCTATATGAGTTGGCACTCCCTCCAGCAGTGGAGCAGTCTTCCCCTTTCATCACATCCTCTCCAGCATAAACTGTCATTGGGTTTTTGATTTTAGCCATTCTGACAGGAGTAAGATGGTATCTCAGAATTGTTTTGATTTGCATTTCCCTGATGGCTAAGGATGTTGAACACTTTCTTAAGTGTCTTTCAGCCACTTTTTAAATTTTAAAATTCCTCAATAGAGGAATTTTAGATTCCTCTATTGAGAATTGTCTATTTAGTTCTGTATCCCACTCTTTAACTGGATTATTTGGTGTTTTGGAGAATAGCTTCATGAGTTCTTTAAATTTTGGAGATCAGCCATCCCTGGGTTGAGGAATAAATAAAAAAAAGAAATTAAATATTTCCTAGAATTCAGCAAGAATGTGGACACAACATACCCAAACTTATGGGACACACTGAAAGCAGTGCTAAGAGAAATGTTCATAACACTAAGTGCCCACATGAAGAAACTGAAGAACAGTCACACTAGAGAACTAACAGCACAACTGAAAGCTCTAGAACACAAAGAAGCCATCAAACCTCAGAGGAGTATACTCCGGGAAATAATCAAATTGAGGGCTGAAATAAATAAAGTAGAAACTAGGAAAACAATACAATGAATCAATGTAAGGAAGAGTTGGTTCTTTGAGAAAATCAACAAGATAGTCAAACCTTTATCCAAACTTACCAAACAGCAGAGAGTGAACATGCAAATTAATAAAATCAGAAATGAAAAGGAAGACATTTTAACAACAGACACTGGGGAAATGAAGAGAATCATCAGGTCATACTTTGAAAACCTGTATTCCTCAAATTTCGAAAATCTAAAGTAAATGGACAATTTTCTGAAGAGATTTCACTTAGCAAAATTAAACCAAGATCAGATAAACAATTTAAAAATACCTATAACCCCTAATGAAGTAAAAGCAGTCATCAAAAGTCTCCTATCCAAAGAAGCCCAGGGCCAAATGGCTTCAGTGGAGAATTCCATAAGAAATTCAAAGAACAGCTAATACCATTTCTCCTTAAAGTGTTCCACACAATGGAAGCAGAAGGGTCATTGCCAAACTCTTTTTATGAGGCTTCAATAACCTGGGTACCCAAAACACGCAAAGACACAACTAAGAAAGAGAACCACAGACCAATATCCCTCATGAACATTGATGCAAAATACTCAATAAAATACTGGCAAATCAAATCCAAAAACATATCAGAGAAATCATTCACCCTGATCAAGTAGGCTTCATCACAGGGATGCAAGGATGATCCAACATACGAAAATCCATCAATGTAATCCACCGTATAAACAGACTGAGAATGAAAAATCACATGATCATCTCACTAGATGTTGAAAAAGCCTTTGACAACAACCAACACCACTTCATGATAAAGGTCTTGGATAGATCAAGGATAATAGAAGCATACCTAATCATATTAAAAGTCATTTAGAGCAAGCCAAGATCCAACATCAAAATAAGTGGAAAGTCAGCATGTTTCCCCTAAATCAGGAACAAGACAAGGTTGTCCTTTCTCTCTAAACCTCTTCAATATTGTCCTTTAAGTTCTAGCTACAGCAATAAGACAACAAAAGGAGATCAAGGGGATACAAATTGGAAAGGAAGAAGTCAATCTTTCACTATTTGCAGATGATATGTCTACAAAATTGCCCCAAAAAACTCTACTAGGGAACTCCTACAGCTGATAAACACCTTCAGCAAAGAGGCAGAATACAAGATTAACTAAAAAAAATCAGTAGCCCCACCATGTAATGATGTCAAATGTGCTGAGAAAGAAATCAGAGAATCATCACCCTTTACAATTGGAGCAAACAACATAAAATACCTTGGAGTAATGCTAACCAAAAAAGCAAAAGACCATATCATAAGAATTTTGAGTCTTTAAAGAAAGAAATTAAAGAAGTTACTAGAAAATGGATAGATCTCCCATGTTCTTGGATAGGTAGGATCAACATATTAAAAATGGCAATTTTGCCAAAAGCAATCTATAGATTTAATGCAATCCCCATGAAAATCCCAGCACAATTCTTCACAGACCTTGAAAAAACAATTCTCAACTTTATATGGAAAAACAAAAGACCCAGGATAGCCAAAACAACCCTGTACAATAGAGGAACTTCTGAAGGCATCAGCATCCCTGACTTCAAACTCTATTATAGAGCTATAGTCCTGAAAACAGCTTGTTATTTTCACAAAAATAGACAGGTAGACCAATGGAATAGAGTTGAAAACCCTGATATTAACCCACATACCTATGAACACCTGATTTTTGACAAAGAACCTAAAGCTATACCCTGGAATAAAGAAAGCACAAATAAACTCTTCCTTAAGTTGGTTCTTTTGTCAGGGTGTTTTGTCACAACATCAGACAAAATAACTCATATAAGAATTCATGCAAACAGTTTTCTGTAAGAAAGATGCAATTTCCTTTCTTGTAGAATTTGTAAACAATAGTACTCTGTGGAAGTGTGCCATGAAGCTCTTTTTTGTTGGTCACTTAGGTAAGGGCTATAAAAAGAATGGATGTTTAGATTATATGGATACATTAAAGCTTGCTTTGGTCATGACTGCTTCTGAGGGTGAGAGATAGTACACACTAGGTAGTTTCAAATTGGCCAAGTCCCTGTTGCTCATTGGAACCCCTTGCTGTCAGTCCTGCTGATAGTTGGAATTAATTAGCAGCACCCGGCCAATTGGTACCACAATGGTCAAATTGTGTACATCTGTGACATTTGTAATGAAAATGCCAGACATATCCCTCTGGTCATTTACTTCCTGGAAATGTAAGTATCCCTTGAATTCTCCTGCTTTGCACTCCATATCTGTTCACTGGGGCTGGTCCTGAGCTCTAATGCACCATTCCTTTGCCCTAGCAATCCATGTACCTTTCCATCTCTTATGTAACCAAGGAAAGGTTCTTCTCTTCAGACTCTCCTTATCCCTTGCAACCCTTCCTACCATGTGATGGCCTTATCATATATTACTGCTTCAGCATAAAGACTCCTCTCTTCATGGCCTGACTTCTTTCATCAGCTGTCTATTGCTCCTGCTCCTGCTTTAGCTGCTCCCTTCTGTTCTATGTTACTCTCACAAGCTACCCTAACTCTCAAGTGCAGTGCCACACCTTCAGTGAACCCACACACCAGTAGCATCAATTGCCCCAAGCCAGATCTCTCTAGTCTCTGAATCTCCAAGTGAACTTGTTTTCAATATTTTTTATGGATACCATCTGCTATCCTTAAATGGAGTAATGGGTTTCTCTCATTTATAGGATAGGCTTCCGATGTGTTGGATGCTTCTTGAATTCATTTACTAAAACTGAGTCTCAGCAATTTTTTTCTTAACAAGCACAGCTTCTCAGAACAGTGAGTGAGCTGAATTTCCCAATTCAGCCATCATCAGAATATTATTTCTTTGCATAAAGATTTAAGTGATGACTGAAACTTATAATGAAAGAAGTATGTAGCATCATGAGAAATGTAAACAAATAGGAAAAATAAGAATGGAAATACAATTGCCTCAGTTATTCTGGTGATTAATTTTTGTCTGCTTGATTTGATTAAGAAATATCAGGGTGACACAGCTGGAGAGATTGCTCAGTGGTTAAAAGCACTGACAGGTCTTCCAAAGGACCAGGGTTTGTATCCATTCCCCCATACAGTGGCTCACAACTATCTGTAACTCCTGTTTAAGGGATCTGACACTCTTCTCTGTCTCCATGGGGACCAGCCATACACATGGTACACAGACATACATATAGTCAAAATATCCATATACATAAAATAATAAATTAATTTTACAAAGAAAGAAAGATATGCTAAGAGGTTAATGGAGTATATCCCTGGGAATGTATGTGATGGAGTTTCCTGAGACAATTAAATACTGAAGCTTTGACCAATTGATGAAAAGAAAGGTGGGGTCTTACTGATGGAAGTAGACCACAGGGGCTTACATTGGGAGCTGTATCTTGTACTGACCCCTTCTTGTGTGTTCTCATCACTTCTTCCTCTCTTCCTCAGAGAAACTGCTCTTCTACATGCCCCCTCAACTATGATACCTTGCCTTACTACTTCTCCAGAAATATGGAACCAAGTAAGCTAAGGACTGAGCTCTCCAAAATTATTAGCCCAAAATTTACTTTTTTTCTGCCAAGAAGTTTCATGCCATTTATTCAAAAGTATTTATTAAAAATTCCACACCAAATCCACAATCACCTAGTCATCCACCATGTTGTCTATCATAGTCTGTCTCTGGTTCTCCATGGCTGTTAAGAACATCCTGCTAGAAGTGGTAGCTCAGGCTTATAAGACAGTAAAACCCAAATACACTTTGATGACTATAGGCCTCAGGATGGCATTTTGGATAGAGCATCTTTCTACGCTGTCATTTTTTTCAACAAGAACAAAGTGTGAATTCTATCTACAGAGTACCAGTATTCCAGTGTGAAATAAAAAATGCTACCTCCTATATTCTTGTCAAGAGAGAAGAGTTATACCCGCTCTCATTAATTTTCTTATAAGCCAATAAATTTCATCACATTATGTTTAAATCTAATGATGTTGACAATTAGAAGAAGAGGACAAAGTGGTCAATGTGTTTGAATTATGAATATTATAAAGATAATTTCATGGCCATTCAAAACTAATATAATTATTTTAAAAGAAAATAAAATATTAGTCTTTCTGTTAGTTTGTGTTTTCCTTAAAGTCTTTAAATAGTTATGATCTTCAGTAAGTTAGTAATGTTTCTAAATCTTTCCATTTGGCTTTGGCTTTTGTGGGATCACATGGTTCAGTGTCACATTAAATCATTTTGACATATTATTTAAAACACATTTAAAATTTTTTAAGCTGACCATTTGAAAGAACACAAACAATATTACCTTCAACTTCCTGGAGCCAGAAAAAAAGACAAAATGGAATGTTTAATTTCCCCATTTTTCCTTTTCAAAAAACAAGCCCTTCTGGGTGGGGCATAATTTTCAATTTCTGAAGAGCATTAATACTGTGTCTCATCTTGGATATGAGAAAGTCGATGCTTCTTACCCAAAGGTGAACTTAGAGTAGCAGTATAGTACATGTGCCAGGGCAGTACTTGTCTGAATCACCTGACTTTATGAAAATCTTGGGAAGCAGATAAAAATCATTACATTCAACTTTCATATGGGAAGAACAAAACATTGGAAATAATTTTAGCTTGTCTGAGTTTCTTAACACCGGAGCCAGGAACAAGAGCCAAGCTGTGTGGTGACAGAGCTTGTGGTCAACTCTCATGTCTTGCATAAAACAGAGTTAGATGTTTGGTTGTGTGAGCAGGAAGTGGGTATGTCTTTAGATGCATTTCTGGTGCGATTGGTTTTTTGTTAGTTACAACTCTCATAACAGTTTTTATTCTGTTACAAAATGAAAAATTATTTAGTCATTCAATAGAATGCTAGGAGAGATGGCTTACTTTTTCCACAGTGAACAAAATTCCCTAAGCATTCACTAGTGCAGAAATTCTCAAAGATCATTCTAAGACATTTTACAAGGAAGCGAAGAACAGGAGCAGCAGAAAGGAGAGGAAATGGTATTCTTTCAGACATCAGCTCTTGTGATATGCATGAGGTCCAGGTATGTGCACTCAGCCTCCATCATCAAGGAGAAGAGACAGTGGAGGTGAGCTCAGAGGGGCCAGCAGAAGCTCAGTCTAAAAATTTTCCTAAGGACTTTGATTTATATTCCAGGGCATGTAGGATACTATTGCAGAGTTCTTTTTTTTCTCTTTTATTATTATTATTATTATTATTATTATTATTATTATTATTATTATTAATTCAAGTTAGGGAACAGGCTTGTTTCACATGTAATTCCCCTCTCCCTCTCCCTCCCCTCACCCCCATTCCTTCTCCCCCACCTCCAACCTACCCCCCACCCCATCCACCCACCACTCCCCAGGCAGGGTAGGGCCCCCAACCGGGGCTCCACCAAGTCTACCAAATCTTCCTGTGCTGGGCCTAGGCCCCTCCCCATGTGTTCAGAGACAGAGCTCATCCCTTCAAGTGGGATGGGCTCTCGAAGTCCCCCACACACACCAGGGCAAAATGCCAGTCCACCTCCGGGAGGCTCCCAGGAGTGCAGGGGCCTCCCCATTGGCATCCATGATCAGGGGGCTGGATTAGTCCCGTACTGGCCTCCCAAAGAGCGTCTGGGGTCGATATGCTTTCCCTTTTTCAGGCCAACTGTTTCTGTGGGTTTCTCCAACCTGGTACAGACCCCTTCGTTCTTCATTCCTCCCTCTCTTCAACTAGGTTCCAGATTTCAGCTCAGTGTATTTCTGTGGATGTCTGTCTCTGCTTCCATCAGCCACTGGATGAGGACTCTAGGATAGCATAGAGAGTAGTCATCAATCTCATTCTAGGGGAAGGGCTTCTAGGCCTCCTCTCCTCCACCTATTGCAGAGTTCTTATCCCGTGTGTCACACATTAATGTGTTTGAGGTGATGACAAAGAAGGGGAAGATTACTCAAAAGGTAATCTGAGTCTGAAAGGATGGTGACACTGAGTAGCACACAGATCCCAGGGATAATAGTAAGGTGCTCAATTATGAATGTATCCTGAAGGTTGAATAAATGATTTTCTGAAAGTTTAGGTGTGGGAAATTGGGAACAAGATGGGAGCATAGATGACTTTCAAGCTTTGTCCAGGTTCTTAGAATCATGGTTTTTCAGCATCCATAGAGAAGTGAGCTGAGAGCTTTTTAATATAGAGATTTCCTCTATTCTATCTTGAAAGGAAGCTGTTTAAAACCCAGGAAATAAACAATCCATGTGTCTCAAAAAGCTCCTGAAATTAGTACAGTCCTCATAGCCATCCACGGGGTTATATAAATGGTAACAACTGCTGGGGGGAAGAAGTTTTCCACTCTATTGAACTCCCTGAGAGTTATGCTTGGAGCTGCAGGAATACAGAATTTGGAAGTCATCACCCATAATGGGGCTATCTTTTCAGTGAAGCACTTACTTTTGAGTCATCCATTCTTCTGTAGGTAGACCTTTTCACGCATGCTCCCATAAGAGAACCAAATAAAATCACTGTCTCACTAAGCTAGGATTAGATGGAAGCTTTTATTTGTGGTCTGCTCTCAATGTCATATTTGGAAAAAAGTAGACATTTGTTCACACTTCTCTAGTCCCAGGAAAAGCCCAAATTGGTCCCAAAAGTCTACAATACAATTAGTGCATGAACAAGGATCCACAGAAGCAAAGTGAGTTAGGAAGGAGTGTTTGCATGCTGCCTTCAGTGGGTGACAGAGCCTGAAACTGAGGCTGATCCATGTGAAACTGAGCACATTTGGGAACAATGGCAGCATGACTCTTCTTGTGTAGGATGGTCATCCTCCTTGCTGAAGTGGTAGTTACAGGCTTGCTGAGATGAGTGATAGGATACACAACCACGGTGAACCAATCTTTGAGTAGAGGGTCGTTGCGGGATTCCTAGTGGGGACATCTTCTCCCACTTGGGATTCTGTGGCAGATACATTAAACAAAACATTCCATTTCCTAAAGTAATGCATATGAGACATGATTGTAAGCAGGCTATGGTGTCATTTGCATGACCTTTGTCGTAGGTGATACTGAATGCAACCAAGTCTCAGCTGTCTCCCAAGAAAAGAATTGCCTAAGTAAAATGGGTAAAGGGCATGCAGTTGCTAGCATTTGCATTTGCCTCTGGGTTGGAAAGGAAACTAGAATAGAGACAAACTGAAGCAGTGTTGCTTTGCTTGCTATTTCTTATAATTGGCAGAATGTGTGTTAGGGAGAATGAAAGTTCAATCTGTATTAAAGAGGCTTTATCGGGATCCAAATCTTGGTATCCATAGGATGAGTCAGATAATGAGGAAGAAAAAAACAGGTAGAAGATACCAGTGGTTATTTTAATAAGAATGGCTCCCATAGGTCCATATATTTCAGTGCTTATTCGCCAAGAATTGGGATTATTTAAAATGAATAGAAGGATTAAGAGGTGTGGAATTGTTGAAGGAAGCACGTCACTGGGGATGAGCAGTGTCTTCCTGTACACCTGTGCACTGCCATACTCTGCCATAATGGTAATGGACTAACCCCTGAAACTGTAAGCAAGCTCACAATTGAATGCTTGTTTGTTTTCCTTGAGACAGGGTTTCTCTGTGTAGCCTTGGCTGTCCTGGAACTAACACTGTAGACCAGGCTGGCATTGAACTACTAAGATCCACTTGACTCTGCCTCCTGAGTGCTGTGATTAGGATTAGAGGCATACAACACCACTGCCTGGGAATTAAATGCTTTCTTTTATAAGAATTGTCTTGGTCATGGTGTCTCTTCATAGTAATAGATTAGTGACTAAGATAATGCCCATCATATATAACTTTTAGTGCAGAGAAAATAAAAATTCATGATCCTTAATAATGAATGGGCTAATGCATGGGACCATGGCAGTCAGGAAATATTTTTTTTTACCCCCACATTCTTTGACTTGAGAAGAAGACTTTGCCAACAGAGAATGAAAGAAATCTCTCATGACTTGGCTCATCAGGTTGTGAGACCCTGAATGTGTGGGATCATTCTGGGTGTTATAGAAGCAGAAAAACTAAATAATCTAACTGCTTATCTCTATGGAGAAAAGACTGCATAACCTAAAGAAATAAAAGGGAAATCAGTCCCAGATAGACTGGATTATGTGAGCCTTTAAGTTCTGGAAGATGAGACAATGAAAAATATAGTTGGGAACACTAGGCATGACAGAGGTGGAGTTTGACCTGCTCACTGGGCAATATAGGACTTTGTTCAGAGGAGATAAAAAAACAGATTGATTCAGTAGGGGCCTTAAGACTGTTAGAGCACTCTAGATGTTGTATGGATTCCCAAGCTAGAAGGTAGTCTTTACAAGACTGAAAAGCTCTGACAGAGTTGAGTGACTTTGCCAGGCTTGTCAGGTTTGTAAATCCCAAAGTCACTCAAGAGGGTATGAGAGCTTGAAAAGCAATGAGGTCTGCACAGGTCATTCACAAGCAAATTTGAGTTTGGGTCAAACTAGAGTTCTTTGGGAAAAATAACAGGAAGCCAAATGCTATCCAGGAAGCTTCAGGAGTGTTCTAAAGCCTGAGCAACAGCACTCAAAATACATAAATGATAAAACAACACAGATACAAAACTTAAGCCTGACCTAAGGGTAGGCACTTTTCCCTTCCCTCCCCACATAGAGAATATAAAGTTTAGTGAAGGTGGAGATTGTTTGTCCAGTTAAGAGCCCTTTCACCAGCCAAGTGTGGCTGACATAAAGGTAAGAGCCACAGTGCTGACCCAGTGCCTGTCAAGAACTGAGTTTCCAGAAGCAGCAGCAGTCACAGCAAGCTAAAGCAGGCCCTTAGCCTAAGCCAATACAGGCATCCTGGGACAAACACTAATGGGATGGGGAAGGACACAGTGGCACTATGGCAACAATAACAAGCCAAGATGAGGACACAGGATGGAAGAGTATCTATGGATTATGGAGGTCTAGAATGGAGACTCCCTGTCAAAGCTTCTGTACCAATGTTAGCATTTTGATGAAACAATTGATAGAAATTATATCTTTTAGTAATATACTGGCTCACGCTAATAGTTTTTTAATTGTGTTGACTATCCAAGACCAACTAGTTCTTATTTAGAATGGGTAGAGGTGAAACTTCATTGACTCTGCCCGCCCACTGAAGAAAAAAGTAATATTTCATTACAGAATGCCATATATTACATATCTAATGGATTTGTAAGAACATCCAAAAGTACAGTTGATCTAGTTTGCCTCCTCCTGCTGTGACAAAATATTCTGACCAAATACAACTTGTGGAAGAAAGTGGTTTTTTTGGCCTACTGTCACCATTAGACTATCACTGAAAGAAGCCAAGGAAGGAATTCAAGCAGGCAGGTACCTGGAGGCACCAGCAGAGAAAAATGAAAGAATAGTGTACACCAGCTTGCTCCTCAGATTCTGTTAAAGCTATCTTCACTACACTTCCTAGGTTCACCAGCCCAAGAACAGTGTCTCCCATAGGAACTGAGTCCTCCCATATCAGTTATTAATTGCAAAAATTCATAGACTTGCCTACAGACAATCTGAAGGAGGCATTTTCTCAGATGAGGTTCCTTCTTCCCAGATGACTTTAGCTTATGTCAAGTTGACAAAAAAAAAAAAAGGCAGTGAGAAATGACACTCCCAGAAGCCATTAGATTGTTGGGTAAAAATCACAGTGTTAGGCATTGGCTACGTCCCTGTGAGGCATTTGGCCAAGGACGCATCTAACTCTGCATAAGCTAACATTGTATACATGCCAACACCTATTGCTGAAGATGCCAATAAGGCATGAAGAATAAGGCTGCTACTGAAATGGAAGCTCTCTCTTTCTCTCTCTCTCTCTCTCTCTCTCTCTCTCTCTCTCTCTCTCTCTCTCTCTCTCTCTCTCTCCTGGCTTGCTTTCATAGTAGAGGAAGGTTCATGTAAGCTACTGAGGGAAAATTGTCACCAACAGTCCTTTTTGGCTATGGGCCAACACACCAGACAAGAAGTGCCTACTGCTGCAATAACAGCATAACAGTTGTTGCATCCAACTGTTTAACAATTAAATTGAAGACGTACTCCACAGAAAAGAACCCATTTCTGGTACTGTAAACCCGAGAAAAATCCCAGGATTGGGAGGTCATAGGCCCGGTCTGGAGGCCACTACTGTTATTTAGTTAAATAGATGCTATGTGACTGTCAAATTGTCTTCTAAACATTTGTGTTTATGCCCATATATCAAGAGTCCTGTCAGCCTAAAGTGGTCTTTAATGGATTTATCCCCACCTCCAGTGGAAAGTACCAATGCAATGCATGATCAGTCAAGATCCTAAGAACAAGTGCTTTTAATGTGGCATAGTGGCTCAATGTTTAGCCATGTAGAGAAGAAAGTAATCAGACAGCTGTTACCCCCTCCAAGGCTGGAGTATTTGGTGGAAGAAAAATATAAGAGACAAAGAAGAGAGTGGGTAGTCTATAGCAATTTCTTGTGAATTTAAATATTATACCCTGTAGGCAGAAATGTCAAGTGTCAGAAAATAAACTGAACCTATAAGGCTCAAGAGGTTAACAACTAACAAGTCTTAGAAAGTTTCTGAAACAACCAAGTCTCAGGTAGTCTTTCTCTACACAGAAATAACTCCTGTAGAAAAGAAGCCTTATAACCTGAAGATGCCTCCAAGTCATACAGGGAACTATAAGGACACAGACTTTTGTATGTCATCACCCACATTGGGTGAACTTTTCAATTTGAATTATCCATGTTTTTCAATTAACCCCAACAAACTCACTTGTTCACTAAACTAGGCTTTTGCAGTATTTCTTTGATGTATCTTTGGTTCCTCATCTGGGCTGGATAAACTTTCATTCACATTCCCTCAAGAAATAACACACAATACTTCCTCAGATATTTTTGGATTCTAACATGACATATTGAAAGTGAATAAAAGGTTACATGTTCCATCTGAGATGTTGAGTGGGTGTTTGGACACATGCATGGATTTCAAAAGAGCCAGAGACCAACAGTCTGGATTTGCTCCAAAGGAATAAAGCCAAGATACCAGGAGGCATTTTCAAATGAGCACTAGAGAGGTAGATAATTAAATGAGAAAAGATCACAGCCAGACCCTGGGGCACACCAGTGAGAAACTCTCACTGAAGAGGCTTCCAATGCCACAGATGGCTTCTTACTGGGGTCTCACATTCACTTATTCACTCTGCCTCTAAGCTGAGGTGTGGAGTCTTATGCCAAAACAGTGTGGGCTTTAGAAGGCTACTGCCTTTACATATCTTGTCTGAGTATGGAAAGCTGAGGCAGAAGAATCTTCTTCATCCTCTTCTAGAGAACTTATCTATTCCATTTGCAATTAATTAAGTCTTGTTGGTGCTTTTCAACAGTTTAATTAGGTATCTGGGCACTAGGCATTTTGGGAAAAGTCCCTATTACTTCAGTGACATGATCAGCAATGCACATTCTCAAAGCGATCATATGACATACATAGAAGTACCCACCAATGAGATCCACAGAGCTAGGAGATAAAATTTAGGAAACAGATTGCTATCTTTAATTATGAGAAAAGGTGCACCACAGTTAAAGTTGGCCCTGCCTTTTTTTCAAATTCACAGATATATGGAATTTGGGGTGGTGGTGGAAGGGGCCTAATGAATCATATTGCCAATGTTCCCAAGAAGAAAAGTTTGAATTCTATCTGACCAAACCCTTCTAGGATACCAATTTCAGAGCTGGTGTGTAAAAGTGTGCTGGGCCTCACTTTGGAGTGTTAGTCTACTCCTCAAGGTAGCCTTCATTGCTATGCATTGGGGAAAAAAGGAGCAGTGAAGTGGGACCTTTCATCTTTGTTAAAGTATTGGATTGAAATGAAACTGCCCCATGACACTGTGGTTCTTGTGTTAATACTGCAGTGGGGGCACTGCTAACCTGAAAGACAAAGATGCCCATCCTGCTGATGTCTTGAGGTAGGTACAGATGCCCGTTCACAGAGGGGTGGGACAGAGCCTCTGATTCTGCACATACTGATATATGAGGAAGGAAGGATGACAGCAAGAACCTGAGAAGGACATCACACAGTGTGAAGGAGCCAAGAAGACAGTCTTTCCCTTAGAATATTGCAGACTGTGGACTTCTTCCCCTCCTGCAACACAGAGTACAGCATGCCTCTCAATGTCTCCTGAAAGAAACCAATAGAAGCCCATGTAATTAGCCAGCATGTTTTCCATGAGTCCTTTCTCATTTTCTTTTCTGAAGGATAACTTCAAATCCCTGAATGACTTCCAGAGAGCTATTTAATTATATGAATGAGTGAATTAATTAAGCATTTTTCTATCTCTACTTAGAATTTGATTAAAACAGTTAACTTTGCCTGTTTCTGTTGAGAAGATTGAACGCCTCATGTTGTGAGATATAGATTCTCTGTCCAAAGGCTATTTGTTTTTCAAAATTTCATCCAGTTGTTTTTCCAGGAAATGTGTGTGAAGCCAAATATTTCAGGTGTGAATAGGGTGTTGCCAAAGTGGATATTGAGGCAGTGTGGTGAGCTAATGACAGTTTGTCAGGTGCCTTGCCCTCCACCATAGTCACTAAATGACACATGAGGACATGCTGGCTATTACTTAATATTGGAAAAAAATGGCTCATGCCAAAAAGATTTGAAAATCCATAGCCACGGGGAAGGACAGGCACTTTAATCCAGTGCCGACCTGGCAAGTTCATTGAAGACTGATGGGAACAGGGAAACCAAGCACGGTAGTCATTAGTTCCAAAGCCCACAGGGAGTCTCACTGTTTTCCAACACAGAAACACAACTTAAGACAAAAATCCAGACCTGCACAATGAGGAAGGCACAGGTGCACAGTCACACAAGTGCTCACCCCTCTTTTTCAAAATCAGATCACTAATTCAGAAACACTATTCCTAAAGGGACCATTTAAGACAATTACACGTTGAGCCATATGCTTAGAAACTATAACCTAATTAGCACAAACACCAGACAGCTATGCAAGAGTTGCACTCAGATTTTGTAGCATAACTTTCCATCTGGAAGTGTCCATGTCCACAAGGAAGTTCAATCAATTGTGAGTCTTTCAGTTCCATATAGGCTTGTTTGTCTGTTTGGGACAGGCTCTCACTCTGTATGTTAGGAACCATGTAGCTGAGTCACCTTGAACTCGGAGTAACACTCCTAAGCATACAAAATGCTGGGGTTAAAAGCATGAGCCCTATATCCAGTTTATGTTTTGAGTTTCTTTTCATTTTCTTCTTTCTTACTGTCCCATCATTCTTGCAGTTACCTGTGGGAAAAACCTACCACCCAATTACCATATGGACACACAATGAAACTGAAATTGAGAATTTCCTGTTGAATTTGTTATACTTTATTAGCTTCTCTTTGTTCTCTCAATCTGTCTCTCCTAGTCCACTTAGCAGCTAGGTCTGACTCATTCATCCCATCTATCCTTTTCCATGGGAGCAGCTGTCATCTGTAATGCCCAGAAGAAAGCTAAGTACTCAGAAGACCAAACAGTCAAAGAGCCTTGTGCTTGCTGAGCATGAGTGCACACACACACATGTGCAGTGTTTGTGTGTGTGTGTGTGTTTTAACCAGTAGGTGTTGTTTTTAGATGTGATGACCAATCAGAGGTGATTCAAGTTGCATCAGGCACAGTTAAAGAATCTTTAGTATCCAGCTTCTTGGCAGGAATCCAATTTTCCTTTGTGAACAACATTATTCTTTGTTATTCATACCATTGTACTGTCCTAGAAATGGGCAAAATTGCCAAAAATAAGGGTTAGCTTTTATTATTGTTTTTCTGTTGATTGCAGCAAAATTCAAAACAACATAACCATGGAGAATATTTTCAATTAAAAAATCATATAACATTTAAATTGATCTTTGTCCATACAAAGTTACACGATGAGAAACTGCACCACTTCTCCCCCATGTACAAGTTGCAGTTCCCTGGCCATTGAAAAGGCCTCACCTGTTTGCTTCTCAATTCCCTTTATCTTTGAAACTCTCCATGCTTATTTGTTCTGGGGATCATGACACTTTGGGGATGCTGTTCTCTGGTGCTCGTTGCTCAGTTTGAAGTTCAGGCACTGGTGGAGCATCTGGGCTCCAACTTGAGAACATTTCGCAACATGACCCTGTTGCTATCCTCTCTGATGACAATGTCCCAAGGCTTTTCAAGAATTTTATGAGAGATTTAAAAGCGATTGCTATTGAAAGTCCCAGAAAATGCCAAAGAAATCACAAACTCACTGCAATGATTGCCAAATAAACCGGGTTCTAAGTGTTTTTGAGCTGTTGACCAAAGGTGCTAAGGGAAATATTGGATGAGATTTTAGTTTGTGGATATTTCTGTTAGTTTTTTTAATATATATACTCATAGTTCCAGAGATGGCCTTGGGGAAATAAGATCAAGAGCATGAACATTTTAAAGGGAGAGATATAATTCTGGTCTATGTTTATCAATGAAGCTATTTAACTACTTTTTAACTTCCTTCACTTATCCTAATAACAACACTAATAATTTCCTATGAAAAGAGAGTGCAGTGTGTGTGGATCCTGTCGATTTCCAGAGTAAGTATCTGATGGTACCAAAGAATAAGCAAAGATTAAAACCAAAAATAAATATAATTAACTAGCATCAAGCAGTGTTATGGCACCTGGCTTGGAGCAGCTGCTTCCTCAGAATGCTAAGGCTGAATGGGAAAGTAACAACCAGCACTGTACTGACTTCTTAGAGAGGAGATCAAGGAAATGCAGTAGACCATGGACACACAGTAGAGAGAAATCTTCAAGGATGCAAGTGAACTCCCAGCCTCTGACTATACTCAAACATTGTGAGAATGTTACTTAACTCTCCTAGCTCAATCTTCCTTCTCTATAGATCAGTATATTAATGGCAACTAGTTAATAAGGCCAAATCTGTTGTTTCACTGGGACATATTGTCCAAATAAACAAACAACAACATATATAATATATGTATGTGGATGAATGGTAACTGTGAATTAATAAATACATACATATATAGTGAGGTAAAAGGATGATTCAATAAAACAGTCATATTTTATAAACAAATACACATTTCTTTAGACAAGAGAATTCCGAATTAAATCAAGAAGTAGGAATTTTTCTAGATAAATCTTGATGTTTAACGTAAGTACCAATTATTTTAAACCAATAGTATGCTTAATGTTTGAAGAACCTATGGGAAATGTAATTTAAATATAAGCACATTCATTGAAGTAAACATTTGAATTAAATCATAAACATGCTATATGGTCTAATATTAAAACATTGTACTGTTTTAAAATATTCAAGAGATAATTGTATCCATTTTATTGCAGTTACTACTAACTACTTACATAAACCCCAAAACCCTTCTTTCACTTTTCTTCTAAATCTATAGTTTACCTACATTTCAGATGCACTTGTGCATTCACACTTCTATGTACACATGCACAGTCAGAAGTAAATATAGTGAACCCATTCCATGCTGTTTACTGGGAAGGTTTCAAGTCTCTTGGAGTTTGGGACTTAATTTAGATTTAGAATCATTGTGGGTACATCTGATCTCCCTGACTGTCAGGCATAGCATATCGGCATGAAGAACCGGCCTTCATGACCATCCCACTTTACCCAACTGTGTGAGAGTGCTACACTCTGCAAGAGGAACACAGTAAGCTTTAATATCTGGGCAGGATAGATAAAGAATAGTCTCCTTTTTTCAGGGTTCTTTACTTCTTGTGTTAGCAAAACATGTATACTGTAGATAAGATGTCCCCCTCCAATACTGGTCACAATTATTTTTCCTACAAAAGACATTTGCTCCAAGTTCATCCTGATGGAAAGTGGGTCAGGATCAAGGTGGGCACTCTTCTATTCATCAATATCTTTTTCTTTTCTATTTGGAAATACATCCTGTGAAGTCTTAGACAATCGTGGTGATACCAGGGAAACTGGTTTCACCTCTTTGGGTTCATAGCCTCACTAATAATGAAAAGTGGAGGACAATTGATGGGGAATGTACTGTGTATGTTCATCTTGTTGATTATTGAATAAAATACTGTTTGGCCAATGGCAGCAAGTTAGGCAGGACTAGGAGTCAAAGAGGATTCTGGGAAATGTAGTAGAGAAGTGGTGATCCAGGCCAGAAATGACATAGCAAGGAGACTCATATTTGAGCAAGGAGAAATAGGAAGTGTCCCCTTTTCCCTGTCCTCCTCCAGCGGCGCCATGTGAGCCACAGGCAAGAGAGGGTGCCATCGAAAGGCATCCTCTATAAGATAAGTCTTATAAAATATATAGGTTTATGATAATTAAGACTGAGATAACAGATGAGAAATCCTAGTCATTGGCCAAGCGGCATTGTACCTAATACAAGTCTCTCTGTGTATTAATTTGAGCCCTAACTCAGGTGGGCGGCTGGCATAAAGCGCACACATGGTGGTGGGGTTCGGCGGCTTTTGGCAGAAAGATTTACCCTAACAGACAATTTTATTAGAATTTAGAAGAAAAAAAATCCCAGTATGGATCAGAGCAGGCAGAAAACTCCAGGGACTGAATGCTGAGAAGAAACTTCTTGCATCAGTCTGGAAGTACTGCCTTTAAACCAACGACACAGCAGGGCATCCAGGCCACTGAGCTTGCTGTTGCTGTCCCAGAACTGTCCCCATTGTGCACACACCTGGCAGTTCACTGGCATGAGCATTCAGCAGTACTGGGGTAGGGGTGGGGCTTGCCTAGAGCCATGGCTCAGTTGTATAGAAAGGATGGAATTGCTTATATATTTATTAAATACTCTTCTATTTAAAATTCAAATCATCTGGTAAATAATGTTTACTAGTTGGGGAGGGATTGGGCTGGGGAAGTTTGCTCATTGATAAAGCACAGGCTTGTTGCCTTGGCAGACATTTGCCGTCAGGTCCCAGATGGTAGGGGGAGAGCTGACTCCCCATGTTGTCCTTTAACCTTTATTGGTGTTCCCTGGCATGCACTCATGCTCAGCAAGCACACATAAACACACACACACACACACACACACACACACACACACACACACACACACACACACACACAATTAAAGAAAGTGTAATAAAAATTGAGGGGCTAGAGAGATAGCTCAGCATTTAAGAGTGCATATTCCTCTTCCTCAGGACCCAAATTTTATTTCTAGGACCCATGTCAAATAGCTCATAATGGCCTGTAACTCCATCAGCAAGGGGATCCCCTGCCTCTTGCCTGCAGGGTCACCTGCACGCATGTCCATCTACCTACATGCAGGCACACAAACACCATAATTTAAAACCAAAGTAAATTTTAAAAAAAGAAGTTAGAAGTAACTATGAAGGAATGAAATTAATTGAATTGAGTTTTTTAAAAAAGGAAAGAAAGGAAGAAAGGGCTACATACGCCCTAAATACCTTATAGGCATATATGAAATTACCAAGTTTCCCTCCATCCCACATTAGAATTAATTAAAATACAGACATAATGGTAAAATGCTCAATAAAAATCAAAGGTTTATTGTTGGAATGGATAATTAAATAATAATCTTTGGTAAGTTTGGTCAAGAAGGGAAAAGGTGATAAATACTATTGTCAGGAAGAACAAAAATATTGAAAATGCCTCAGAAATTTAAATAGATATAATCAGTGATGAATAAATATAAAACAATAATTAAAATATCTGAATGAAACAGAAATACTGAATAAAATGTAACTAATAATATTTTATATTAACAATAACATAACACATTATATATGTATTAAATATATTGATTTATAATCATTATACCTATGAATTACATATGTTTAGCTAAATATTTTAGAAAGCTTGTATAGTAGTACTTTTCTTATGACATTTTCAAAGGTCTGTAGTATTAGTCATTCCTCCCATACTCCCTCCTCTACTCTGTCCTCCCATCCCGCAACCCATTTTACCCTTCCTGTGCCATTATTTCCTTTCCCCCTACAAATCACCCTCATTCTATTTCCCTCCCTTGAAACTCATCTGTCTCCCAAGCCTCTTAAAAGCTTTCTGACTTCTCTGGGTATTTCAGCTTAAAGATTCAAAGTTGGTACCCACAGATGAGAGAGAACATGAGTTGTTTGTCTTTCACTCAGAATGAATATTCCTACTCCATCTATTTACCTACAAGTACATAATTTCATTTTTCTTAATAGCTCAATAATATTCCCTGGGTAAATTACTGCATTTTCACTATCCATTCATCAGTTGATGGATATCTAGACCCTTTTCATTTCCTGAATGTTGTGTCTAGAGAAGCAATTTACATGGATGTGCTAGTATATCTATAGTAGGATATAGAGTCCTTTGGATATGTGCCCAGACGTGGTACATCTGGGTCATGTGGTAAATCTTTTTCCAGCTCTTTAAAGACTCCCCACTGATTTTCATATTTGCTGCAACTGTTTGCTCCCCCACTAACAGTGAATAAATATCCCCCTCGCTCCACATCAACCACAGCATTTATGATATATATCTATCAGCCATTCTGGCTAAGGTAAGATGAAATTTCAAAGTACTTTTAATTTGCATCTTCCTTGTAGTTAATAATGTTGAAACCTATAAAACTATTTCTCAGCCTCTTTTTTTATCTTTTGAGAACATTGTTGACTTTGAGGTCCTAATTTTTTAGTTTCTGAGTTCTTTGTGTAGTGAAGACACTAACCCACTTTGTCAGATGCATAGTTGGGCATGATTTTTTTCCATTTTGCTGGCTGTGTCTTCATTGGAATTATGATGTCCTTTGTTATACAGAAGTGTTTATATTTCATAAGGTACTTGTACTGGCTGGTTTGGTGTGTCAATTTGACACAAGCTAGAGACATGAGAAAAGAAGGCAAGTTAGTTGAGGAAATCTCTCCTTAACATCAATCTGTAGGAAATTTTCTGAGTTAATGATTGATGGAGGAGAGCCCAGCACATTGTGGGTGGTGCCACCCCTGAGATGGTGGTCCCGGGTTCTATAAGACAACAGGCTGAGCAAGCCATGTGAAATAAGCCAGTAAGCAGCACCTCCTCCCTCCCCAATCATGGCCTCTGTATCAGCTCCTGTCTCCAGTATCCTGTCCTGTTTGAGTTCCTGTCCTGAATTCCTTCAATACTGAACAGCACTGTGGAAATGTAACCCAAATGAACCCTTTTCTCCCTAACTTGCTTTTTGGTTGTGGTGTGTGGTCTCAGCAATAGAAACTGTAACTAAGATAATACCATATATCAATTGTTAGTCTTTTTTTTCTTTTTTTAAAATTTAAATTAGAAACAAACTTGTTTTACGTGTCAATCCCAGTTTCCTCTCCCTCCCCTCCTCCCCTGCCCCCCAGTCTTAATTCTTGTGTGTCTAGTTGGGGTTTCTATTGTTGTGATGGAACACTATGCTCAAAAAGCAACTTGGGGAATAAGGGGTTAGTTTCACTTACACTTTCACATCACAGTCCATCACTGAGGGAAGTTGGGGCAGGAGCTCAAGGCAGGAACTCAAGCTGAAACCATGGAGGTGCTCTTACTGGCTTGCTGCCCATGGCTTGCTCAGCCTGCTTTCTTATATCAACCAGGACCATCTGCCTAGGGGTGGCACTGCCCACAGTAAGTTGGGCCGTCCCATATCAATCATGAATCAAGAAAATGTACCATAGGCTTGCCCACAGGTGAGCAAATCTGATGCAGCATTTTCTCACTTGAGGTTTCCTCTTCCCAGTAGGCTCTACCTTGTGTCAGGTTGACTTAAAACTAGCCAGCACACTGTTACCAGAGTCCTGTTCAGGAAGTCTTTCCCATGCCTCTATGTTGGAAAGACTCTCTTAACTAAAGCAAACTTCTCTGATAATTGTACTTATACAAACCTGTCATAACTATTACTTATAATATGTCACGTGTTTGGCATTTTCCTTTCAATGGGTCACAAAAGAAAGATAATTGTTTAAATGAATGTATATTCAACTCTATTCTGGGCTACATTCTCTTCATAGTAAATCAGAAGAAAAAAATTAAAAATTAGAAACTTCTTGATGATTCGATGGCACTCATTGGTGCCAGGATTTATAATAATGCATTTGGGAAATAAAAAATGGTCTGTAGCTCAGGTCTCATCATTACCAGTGTAGCCAATTTTGTCCAATGAGAGTTTAACATCAATGCTCTATTTTTCTAAAAGCAATAAAAATGAAAAGTTGAGCTAAAATTAAAAAGCAATTTGTAATCACATTAAGAATATCAAATGACAAGAATTAATTTCTCCAAAAATTAATATTTCTTGAAAATGCACCTGCAATACTTGGCTTGGCATAGTAGAAGCAACAAATTTTCTTTTGGTAATTTTTACTAGTCAATTTTCTGTTCGATTTGAAACACTTGAAGAGATATTTAAAATTCTGTTACTGAAATCATACAGGAAGAGAGCAATATTAAAAAGCTTTCCAGCAAGCAGAAGCCTCACACACATAGATACTGTCTCTATAAATTTGAGATCTTTTTTCTGCTTTTTTTTCTTGTCTTTAGTTTCCTAATATGTAAGTAAAACCAAAAGCCTAAGGTAAATGGGTAGACTGCATGACACTCTATACAGAAAGGTCTTTTGATCACAAAGCACTATCTGAAGAAACTAGCATACATTTGTGAAGGACACACTAGTAAATAACATACCATATGGACAAGTTTGACAAAGTACAAGTGGGTTCTGGATATTAAATTAAGTATTTTGTTGATAAATTAACTAGAAGTTAAATACTAAAATTAACATATGGAATGCAAGTATTCTCATCTTCACATGTTTTTAAATTAATGACAAATCTAAATATACTGTAAAAATTCTTGGTATTAAAAACCCAAAACTTCAGCCGGGTGTTGGTGGCACACGCCTTTAATCCTAGCACTAGGGAGGCAGAGGCAGGCAGAACTCTGTGAGGTCTTGGCCAGCCTGGTCTCCAGAGCAAGTGCCAGAATAGGCTCCAAAGCTACACAGAGAAACCCTGTCTCAAAACAAAAACAAAAACAAAAACAAAAACACCAAAACTTCTTTATTTTCTATACTATTTCATTAAGTGCTTCACAAATATTTACTTAGAACTTTTAAAAATGTACATCAAAGCCAAGGAACCTATGTCTTTTAGATGATCAGGGAAGAAGCCCAGCCTCCACTTTGATTTATCTTTACTGTGGTTGAAGGCAATGCTCTGTGTTGTTTTGTAAATTGTGCTGTGGTTACTTTAATCTATGCCTTCAGTTACCATAGTCTGATCCTGTTCCTCTCCTCCCTGCTTAAGAGTGGTGCAGATGTCTTAACTTCCATTAAATTCACTGTGTATCCTATGCTGTTTATATTGTCTTAAATGCATGCCCTATATACACTAAATGTGACATCAAACAGTATCATGGTTTTTACACTAACTGTCAAATTTATTTACAAGTGTCAGTGAGAAAAGGAAGAATTTAATACATTAGCATGTTTACTTTTTTTACTCCTGGTTTCTGCTTTTTGAAGATCTCGTCTCTCAATATTTCATTTCTGCAAAAATACTTTAGCATGAGGAGAATATCCTATTCTCTGAAATGTCAGGTTTCCCTGGATAATTCTGGATTCAAAGTTGTTTTTGTTTAACTTCTCTCTGTGCTACCGTTTCTGTCTCACTGCCATGGATTTAACAGACATCTGCTGTCTTCTGAATGTTTTCCAATGCATAGATGTCATTTATCTCTTGTTTTCAAGATTTACTCAGTGTCTTTCACTTTCAGATTTTTGACCCCGGTGTGAGTTTGAAAAGATTTATTTGGTTTTATAATGTTTGGAACTTGTTCCTCATCTTGGATTTTAATATGTAACTCTCTGTTTAAATGATATTATTTTCTCTTACCATTTTTGTTTATATTTTTATGGTGATATAAAACTCACATACATATAGATTATCATGAATCATTTGTGCATGTATTTATATTATGTAGTATTCAAATCAGCATTAAGTGTATTTTTCTTAAAAAATTTGTTATTTCTTTGTGATGAACATGTTCAAATGCCATTTATGCAGCTTCCTTGTAATAAACTACATTAACACTCTGTCCTTG
Source organism: Cricetulus griseus (assembly GCF_003668045.3). Taxonomy (NCBI): domain Eukaryota; kingdom Metazoa; phylum Chordata; class Mammalia; order Rodentia; family Cricetidae; genus Cricetulus; species Cricetulus griseus. Next base: position 97,282,972 of record NW_023276807.1, read on the forward strand.
AGATCTCTGTGTGTGACAAATACCTGAGAAAATCAAAATAAGAGAGAGATGAAGGCCTTATTTCAGCCAGTAGTTCTAGCTTTCAACATGTGGTCAGCTTTGCTTTGGGGCCTGTGAGAAAATAGGGCATCCTTGTGTCCTGGTACAGACTGCCCATGTCACAATAGTCAGGAAGCAAAGGAAGACATAAAGTCAACACAATGAATATTTTGTTGTAGACTTCTGGGTCTTGTTCAATTTCTCTTTTTTTCTGGATTCTTCTGAACATTTTCATGATATACAATCTTTTTAAAGTTTGGAGGAGGTAATTCAAAGACCCCAAAATGCCCCCAACCATAGGTCAAATTTATCATTTCTGTTGACTGGAAAGAGGGTCTTGGCTCTCACATAGGCATTTGCTGATGCCACCCCGGTTAGGAGGGATAGGAGTGCCTTATTAAGGCTGTTCTAATGTGACAGGACGGTGACAATAAGCTTTTGACTTTCTCCACTGAGATTCTTCTACCTATGTTCAGTGGGCAGCTAGAGAGGGACACAAAATTACTGAAGTAAAAATGAAATCTCAGGCTCCCCATAGAACCTATATCTCAACACTGTTAGATGGAGAGGTATGGCTGCTTGGTAAGGTTATAACACACACACACACACACACACACACACACACACACACACACACACACACACACACACACACCACATTTCATTCTCAATTAACCACCTCACCTTCTACATGCAATAAAAAGGAAAGAGTGAGTTGGGGTGTCCTCCCTCCTTCCTATAACAGTGTGCTAGAAATTATTACAGAAAAGTAAACCTTTGCATTACAGCATTAGAAATCAGTTACAGATGGTGGAATGAGTCCTGAATTAAGAAAACAACCCTTCTGAGGGCAGCTTCTTTGGTTATTATATCTGGAGAGAACACTTGGGTTTGGTGGTGGTGTTTTGTTGGATTTATATGACACAGGATTTCTCTGTATAGCCCTGGATGCTCTGGAGCTCATTCTTTAGACCAGGCTAGCCTCAAATTGGAGATCTACCTGCCTCTGCCTTCCGAGTTCTGAATTGAAGGCATGTGCCATCACTGCCCAGCATAAAAATGCTGTTTCCAATAACTGGAGTTTTAGAAAAAGTTCCGATTCTTTCTGCATCTTTGAATTACTACTTCTTGTATATAAAGGAAAAAACCCAAACATACTAGGTGACTATTTTCAATTGTTGAATTACTGTTCTCTGCGTATCGTGTATGAACTACATCGTGTATGAACATCAATTATGTTGGGGGAAAGATGTTGGAATTGCCTCATTTGGGTTAAATAGCCTCCACTTTTCCACGCTCTACTGCTTCACAAGCAGTAGGAAATGAAGTCAAAGGCTACTTTCACTCCAAAGACTGCTACAAGATTTTTTGAAAAGACTTCTTGCCTACTTGGTACCATTGAGTTCCCAATTTTGACAGCCAGATTCTTAAAATAAAGGAAAACTAAAATCCTCAGCACTCTATATGCACATATATTAGGACTCAGCTGAATAGCTGCAGGGTGGATGAGTGTAATTGGCATGGTTGTGACCTGAGTGCCTATTGTCCCACCAAGAACTCACAGGATACCTGGAATGTTATGAGAATTCAGGGACTTTCTTAAACGTTCACTCATTCGTTTTGTTGTAGAAGTTTAAAAAATGGGAAATTTTGATCACATCCTCTACTGAGACAACCTCAATATATGTGTATATATCTCTGTGTATGTGTACATGTCTCTGTGCATGTATAAATGTCTCTGTGCATGTGTACATGTCTCTGTGAATGTGTACATGTCTCTGTGCATGTATACATGTCTCTATGTATATATAACTCTGTATATGTGTACATGTCTCTGTGCATGTGTACATGTCTCTGTGTATGTGTATATATCTCTGTGCATATGTACATGTCTCTGTGTATGTGTATATATCTCTGTGTATTTGTACATGTCTCTGTGCATGTGTACATGTCTCTGTGTATGTGTACATGTCTCTGTATATGTTATATCTCTGTGTATGTGTGTGTACATATCTCAGTGTATGTGTTATGTCTCTGTTTATGTGTGTGTAAGGGGTGAAGAAGAGGGAGAGATAGAGGCAGATAGATGCACAATGCATTGCTAGCATAATAGTGTCTTTGGGCTAACCTTGAGTTGCAGGTCCCAGAGAAAAGCCCAGTGTTCTAGAAGGCTTGCTACCCTAGTAACAGTATGGCTGCCCACTACAACTGAAAAGGTCTTTTTTACTCTGAATTTTCTTGAAGAGAAAATTGGGAGCAAGCAACTAAACTGCCCCTAACTTGTTCTCATGAGCTTCAGAAGTCTCTCCTTTGAAATGAGAGTAAGTCTGCCCTACCCTAGCAGAAGTGAGCAAGCAAGCAAGCAAGTCTTCTACACATCTATTTGATGAAAACCCAGAGAAACACAACAAACTTCCACATAAGAAGAGAAGAAATATGAGTGAGAGCAGCAGCTGAGAGCAGGGAGGATGTGACAAAACAGGTGCCAAGATTTGGAGGTTAACATGATTATAAAGCATCCCCACTGATGACTTACATAAGAATACAAACGAAGATTTTCAAGATTCCTTTGTTTTTTTCCACTGAGTGGTACTCCATTGTGTAAATGTACCACATTTTCCCTATCCATTCTTCAGTTGAAGGACATCTAGACTGCTTTCATGTTCTGGCTATTATAAATAGTGCTGCTATGAACATCACTGGACAGATGTCCTTGTTGTATGAATGTGCTTCTTTTGGGTATATGCCTAGGAGTGGAATTGCTGGATCATGTGGTAGATTGATTGCAATTTTCCTGAGGAGTCGCCATACTGATTTCCACAGTGGCTGTACAAGTTGGCACTCCCACCAGCAATCGAGGAGTGTTCCCCTGTCTCCACATCCTCTTTAGCATAAACTGTCATTGGTGTTTTTGATTTTAGTCATTCTGACAGGAGTAAGATGGTATCTCAGAGTTGTTTTGATTTGCATTTCCCTGATGGCTAAGGATGTTGAACACTTTCTTATGTGTCTTTTAGCCATTTTAGATTCCTCTATTGAGAATTGTCTATTTAGTTCTGTTCCCCACTTTTTGATTGGATTGTCTGGTATTTTGGAAACTTGCTTCTTGAGTTCTTTTTATATTTTGGAGATCAGCCCTCTGTCAGATGGGGGGTTGGTGAATATCTTTTCCCAGTCTGTGGGCTGCTGTTTTGTCTTGCTGACGGTGTCCTTTGCCTTATAGAAGCTTCTCAGTTTCAGGAGGTCCCATTTATCAATTGTTGATCTCAGTGTCTGTGCTACTGGTGTAATGTTCAGAAGCTGTCTTCTGTACCAATTAATTCAAGGGTTTTCCCACTTTGTCTTCTAATAGGTTCAGTGTGGCTGGATTTATGTTGAGATCTTTGATCCATTTGGACTTAAGTTTTGTGCATGGTCATAGACATAGAAACCAGAGCAAAGTGCTGTTGCAAACTTGGAAAAGAACCAAACAAAGCCACTGGAACCGAACACTAAAAATGCAATGAAGAGCACAAAGCAAGCAAAGAGCTCAGCTGAGGAGACAGGGCAGTGTCAGGTCCCAGAGAAACCCAGAACAGGTCTCACTTGGTACCTGTGGCTCTTCTCAATACTTCTCACCCTGAACATATACCCTAAACCTCTCCATTCCAGCACTTCTGGGCTTCTGCTACCCTTCCTATATAACTATTCTTATAGAACTCAGCCATTCTGATTACAAGTTGTCTTGGCCCCCTTGATTCGCATGAGCTGTCTTGGTCCATTCTCCTCTCTCTTCTCTTCTTTTTCTCCCCCCCCCATGGCCCAGTTCACTTTGGTTCCTTCAAGATGCCCTGGCTATATTCTCCCTCATATCTACAGTAAAACCCAGTTCAACTACACCTTGAAGCAATGATGTCCTTATTTTCCTTCAGGCAGAATGGAATGGGGCTTAGGGGCTATGTGAGACTAAAAGGAGAGAAGCCAGTAAAACTATAGAGAGGGTGGACATAGGGGGCCACTGTGTATTGAACTGGGATCTCAGAGGTGGGAGATGGCAAAGAGGCTTTGTCTTCAGTGATAACATTAGCAAATACCTGCAACCTGACACAAGATACTGCCTCATGAGTTTAAGAACCATAATTAACCCCCCAAAACACATGAAATTGACATAAAGACACAGCATGTTGGAAACATGGAAAGCAAGAAGCAAATACCAAAGCCTTGACAGTAGCAGTAAGAGCCAAAGTTATGTTTTTAGTTTTAATCACTGTGCCTTAGAGATCCACAGAACAAAAATGCTTCTAATCTGTAAGCCCCTTGCCCAAGGCCAGCTGCTTCCTGAGATGGTGGAGGCTACTATTCATATAAGATAATAAACAACATGTTTTCACTTCCCTAAACAAGTTTGCTTAACACAACTGCACTGCATGTGCTTGATCACATGTATGGGGGCAGGTACAAAGGCTGCAATTACATCAGGATGTGTGATTGACCCCATTGGATGAAGGTAGGAAGTACGAAGCCTTATTGGTTTGCCTTTATAAGCACCTGAACAATGAAGCTGGTGGTCATTTTCCAGGTTCCTGGAATGGACCTAGCCAATGTCCATCATCCTGCCCAGTATTTAATTAAAGCTTCCTTCAAACATGGCTCAAAACTGTAGTGGTCCTATTCTTCCTGGGTGGGATTAACATAGCCAACCAGTTTAAGGGTGATTGTCCTAGAGAAACCAGCTGTGAAATCTGAGCTCTCACAGCTGATGCTACAATGGGCCAAGCCTGCTGGTGTTGAAATAAGAGGCCATGAAGATCTTTTTCAGATGCCAATGACATGAAACATGTCAAAACATGAAAGAGAATGAGCCACATAGAACAACTCCAATAAATTCTTAGCTGTTTTGCCGATAAGGAAAGTCACGCCAGAGGAGGCCTTGGATGGAAGAAGAAACAGGGCATCAAGACTGCATCGAAATGCAAGAAACTGGTAAGAGGAAGGTAGATTCATGCCCACCACCAACTGGCAAGGTGGTGAGAATCTATCAAGTATCCCAAGCCAAGTATCCTTCACTATAACAGGAAAGGCATTGATTATCATAGATAATAAATAGTCCCTGTAACTTATAGCACCATTCCTAAAATAATGGGAAAATAGCATGTACCGTACAAACCAACTTATAAGAAAAAAATGCCTGTACAAAACACACCCATAGAGACGGCGCTTATAGTTCCCATCCTTTGTTGAACGGTGCAGTGACTTCTTCCTGCTTGTGAAGTTTGGAAGAAAAGGGCCAGGAAAAAAAATACTGTTTCATCCAGCAAAGTTCAGGGTTACCATTCAAGAAGTCATCTTGTTCATGTGTGACCTTGACAATGTATGACAAAGCTTTTTCTGGAGTTTAGAATAAGCAAACATCTGCAGCCTTACCATGAAAGAAAAAAATTCAAACAAATCCCTAACTGAGTAACCTTCCTGAAAACTCTCAAGCATGCAGAGTCTGAGACAAGCTTTGAATGCAGTGTCCCAGGCAAGATCCTGGACAGATAAGTTCAAGAGGTAAACACTAGGAAAATGAAAAGAACTTTGCATTATTGTTAATGTATTATATCACCTCCTTACTCCAATTAACAAAGCTGGGGAATCTCTGCTCTAGATCTCAGGTGTTGGGATGACATTCCTAGCTTTGGGAGGTTGGTACAAGTGTCCTGACTATAGCAAGACATTCTAGAGAGGGCTCTTATGCCCCTCCCTCAGCTATTACACTACTACACCGAGGGGTTGAAATTTCCCCAGGCCTCTGAAAAGGAAAAGGCTGCTTCGACTCCAGTGCCAGCAGAAGGGGGTCTTTCCTTCCGGGAGGAGACTGTGAACAGATTGTCAGACACACCTGGAGCAGGGAACATATGCAATGATGTGTGAAGGATGGCTGGTGGAGGCCAGAACCAGGACTTAACTTATGCATACTTCTTACCCTCTACTTAAACCTAAATCTCATGTCAGAGCCCCAGAGACAGACTTGGGGCATCACTGGATCTCTTGAGTTGCTCTTTTTTCCAATGAGGGTAGTGTTGTAGTTTTCTTTGTAGTGCTGTGATAAACACAGTGACCAAAGCCACCTAGGGAAGCAAAGGTTTGTTTAGCTTACACTTCCACATCACTGTCCATCAGAGAGGAAAGTTACTACAAGAACTCAAGGCAGGAATCTGGGGTCTGGAGCTGAAGCAGGAACTCTGGAGGGATTCTACTTGCTGGCTTAGATTTCATGGCTTTCTTAGCCTGCTTTCTTTGGACACTGAGAATTGCCTGCCCAGGAGTAGAAACCATCCACAGTAAGCAGGCCTCTTTCATCAGTTATGACTCAAGAAAATAACCCCACATGCTTGCTTAAGGGCCAATCTGATGGAGGCATCTTCTCAATAGTGGGTTCCTCTTCTCAGATGACTCCAGCTTGTATCAAGTTCACACACACACACCCACACCCACACACACACACACACACACACACACAGTCAGAGGGGTCAGATTGAGTAGATCTTTCTCTACTTCCACAATTGCTTATCTCTTTAATTAACCAATTGGTAGTGGGTGGCCAAGCCTAGCCTGTCAGGGCAGCACAAGAGTCAGGGCTTTGGTCCAAATGGTAGCAGCAGGTACTGTGGCCTGGGTGGGTATCTGCAGTGTGTGCTGGGTTCCTGTGTCCTGAAATAAGAAATTGGACAGAGACACGTGAGCAGAAGCAGGGACAGTTTACTAGAGAAACCTAGATTTCCAAGAGGTGTGCAGGACTAAGCAGTCCCAGGCTAGCCTCGGACCTGCCCATCATTATCATGGCCAAAGTCTTGCTTCCAAAGTGATCTGAGAAAGTTGTAAGAACTATGTGAAATCTCTCTGTACAAACACATTTCCCCTCTGCTTGGCACCAAGCAGCAGCCTTTTCCTTTCCCAGAGTGAGATTCTGGGAAATAGGATTCCTGGAGGCCCATTGTTTCAAGGACCTAATAGCCACAGGGAGGGGTACAGTGGCTCCTTAGGGAATGTCTCTCCTGGCCAGAAGGTTAGGATTTCCCACCTTCCTCTTTGCCAGCAGGGTTTTCTTATGTGCTGATTTCACACCATGCATAAAGCTTTCCTGGACAGCATTCTCCATCCTGCTTTACCACCTCATTAAAAGCTCTGATAACACTGCCAATACATCCTAAAAGGTCTCATGTGATATTTGTAATGGTTTAGGGCAGACACAGTGGTAGACAATGAAAGGTTATTGAGGGTCTAAGAAATCCCTAGATAATTCAGCTGTGCTTCTGCAACATTCCAACTCTTTCCAGATCAGAAAAGTTGTAATTGTTCAGTTAACTTCATTGAATCCTTAATGTATACATTTTTTTTCTGGGCCATTAAGATTTGAGTAACAGGATAATCAGTAATACCATATAAGGGAAATTCCTATGTGGCATTCTTAATTTCTCTGTCATCCTAAAAATTATTATAAAATGAAAAAGTATTTACAAACAATGATTATGTAACAATGAAAAATAAGAATTATGAGCCATTCTGATATAGTGTGACTTTCTCCTGTAGGTCAGAAAATGGACATTCCATGATTGTCTCATTACCACCTTGGAGTAGAGATAAACTTGGCTGGAGAAGCCATGAAGAAGGACTATGGCTGTGGCAATGGAGTTATTAGCACTATCCAGTAAGAAAGATAGCCACAGAACAACACACCCACTCCCAATGCCCTGCCCTGGCAGCAAGTGATCTTGAGAGATTTTGTAGTACATAGGAATTGAGGTTACTTATGGAAGATGCTGTGATCCATTACAAGGGGGAATTTTGTGCCGCTACAATTCTCTGTGGTCATTGACCCCTTACATTACCCTTCAACCATGCTTCTGTACATAAGTCCAAAAAAACACTAGTTCATCATATTGGACGTTGGTGAAATCCTTTGGTCTATTATCAGTGTCCTATTTGGAGTGAATAGAAGTTTCCAGATCACCAGGAAAAGTTAATAGAAGATAATACAAAAGATAAGTGTTAAATCCAACATGTATTCTCCAAATGGCAGTACCAGTGAGGTGAGAGGGACTCTGGCCTGGTAAATAGGATTGTTATTGAGTAAACAGAAACCTAAATTCAACATTCCTCAGGACTCTCAAATGATGGGTTTCTATTTACCAGGGACTTTCTTGCTCCTCCATAGGTCAACTACACAGGGCAAGGGCATCTAGTCAATCTGAACAGCCTATATCAGCCCAAAGACCCATGCCCTGCTGACTTCCATAAAATTCACTTGGTTTTCCTTCATTTTGCTTCCTTTTGCTCCCAGATTAATAATCATGGTAGTTTGTTACCCAGTAAAACTTTCCATCCATGGAGTAGTCCAGTTGGGTGATTCCAATGTGCACTCATTTACATTTGATGCTGAAAATGAGAGAGACACTGCTCCTCCCCCCCAACAAAGAAAAAAAAAGAAAAAAAAAGAAAAAAAAAAACACCTATTCCTCCAATTCAACCCAAACTGCCAATTTGGCTCCCCTGAGTTTAGATCATTGCCTATGTTGACTTCTGCCATCCACTCTATTCAACTCTAAAATTTAGAATCTGTCATTTCAGCCACTTCTTTCCTCCATTTGCTCTACCCATCCCTCCCTCCTCACCTATTTGGGTAAGTATCCTCTTGGAGCTGCCTGCTCTTCCTCTTTGTGCACATGCTCACTGGAACCTGCTCAACAAAATAATATCAAATTCCAGGCAGCTCCCTATACCTTTCTGAGCATCCCAGAAAAGGAAGCCTTCCCAGTGTTATCTAGGCATCTCTCTGACAAGTCTCAGTCTCTTTGGGGAAACTGTTATTGAGACTTTGTCTCTATGACACCTGCCCTCATAGTGTCCACTCCTATGCATCAAAGGAATCTTCCTTCCTCTGATTTTTGTTTAACTTTCTATGTTTCTTTTGCTCTCTCAAATGAATCATGGACTCCATTCAAAATTAGACCTATTCACTTCTGACTTCTCACCTGACTTTTCTCATCTCATTCCCTCCTTGGACTCAGATATCATTAAGTCTTGCTGCTTTGTTTTTTACTGCAATACAGTTAAGCCTCAATACAAACTTGATAATCCATTCCAATGACCATAAAATGAAACATTCAATTTCTAATTTCTTGCAGACAATGATAACTTCTGTCACTGTACAAGCAAATGATCTGAAAAAAAAAAACCCTTATCCCTAACCTTCTTTTGTTTCGTGTCTCTCCATCTGATCACTGACTTCAGTCTTGCAGAGATTCAAATGTCCTTTCAGTATGGACAATATTGGGAAAACCGTCAGATAAATTTTAGCCTATTAAAAATCTAGCTCTAAAGATGGGATCTGGCCTGCCTACTCTAGAACTAAGCATGTTTGCTTAAAAGCTTTCTACAGAGCCTTTGTCTTGGGTCGGGCTATCCACCTGGGTCTATGACAGGGAGAAGGTGAACAACAAGACAGAAGATGAAAAAAAAACACTTTGCATTTGAGAACAACTGCTCAAGCCTCTAACAAGCTATGTAAGCAGCTCACATGTCTTCCTGCTACCTGCAGATCCAGATGTAGAACTCTTAGCTTCTTCTCCAGACTAGAGACTGTTCTTATGATACTTTGGCAAAGAACATGGCTGGTTTTTGCTCTTGTCTAAAATGTCTGAGGCTTAGTTGAAGAGTTTTGGATTAGTTGCTTTGGCAGAGGGGATCTCAAAACAGTCGAATATTGACTCTGTCATGTAGAAGTCACTCTTATAAAGATCTATAATGGAAAGGGGCAATCTGAGCAAGGAAAAACACAAAATGTACAATCTAAAGAAGAGGGGGCACAGGGAAGTGAAATAGAGCTAAGTCCTGTGTTCAAGGAGATAAACAGATTAAAGAAATCCTGATTTTATATGGAATAAAGGGAGTGGTGATCTCAGGGAAAGATCCCAGCCAGCTAAGCTTCCAACTTGTTAAAAGACTACAAAAAAAAAAAAAAATCAAAGATATGATCAGAGAATGAAATTAAACCAAAATAAAGTAAAACCAATCAAAACACTTTACAGCAATAATCTTTGATTATCTTTGATATCATGCAGATTAATTTTACTAAAATACATAACTTATCTTATGCATTTAGCTATAGTGGAGTTTAAATATTTTAATAGTAAAGAATATAAATAAAATACAAGGAGAAATGGCTAAATATGCAATTTCTAGACCTTACTAAGGTTTTCCTGCACTGGAAGGATAGGCACAGTGACATCAGCTGGTGAGCTTTTACTGAAGGTGTCATAGGATGTGATTTTCAGGCAGGGAGATAACCTCATTACTCTATGGCAGGATGCAAGTCAGGGCCCAATAGATTCCTCTTCCTTTTGAATTTCACATCCTCCACTTTATCTCAAGCATAGAAAAATGATGAAAGGGTATAATATGAATAGAATAGTGATGGATTTATGTCATGTGGGCCAATTCTCAAATAATAGAAATGACTGAATCTCATGCAAATATTCAACGGTCACCAGAAGAACTTAATATCTCAGGAACAAACTGAAACTGCAATTAACAACTCCCCATAAGACAAAGCCTCTTCCCAGGTGTTTTCAAAAGTCAAGGCTACCAAATATTTGAAGAAAAAATGATTTGCTCAGACAAACTATCATTTGATTAGAAAGGAAAAATTTCCAAATTGCTGTGTTAGACCAACATTGCCCTAATTTCAAAATCAGAGAAAGCTATGACAAAAAGAAAAAGAGCCATAGCCACAAACCAAGACACTTTGGGACCACAGACAGTGATACTACTATTGCCTCTTGTCTCCCAGGGTAAGGCCATTAAAATCCTTTCTTTCCCAGAAGCCTATAGGACATCTTCCTGCTAGGTAGCCAGGAGGGAGAAGTTTCCCATTTGAATTGAGATTGGTTTCTCTGTATTCTACAGCCAAAGTGTATGGTGTCTTCAGCAAAAGATCTTACCAAGCATTCATTTATGGTTGATAACTAGGACAATGGCACTAGCCTGTGTTATTATTAAGATACCTGGGGCCTCTTTGGCCAATACATCATAGAGAGCTATGCCACGCCTCACTCTGTAATTTTCTTTAAATAATCATGTCTTCTGGTAGCAGCATTGTCCATCCATGCAGGGAATGTCTGTTTGAACTCCTTTTTAAAATTTATACTTTGAAATTTACTCACTATCTAGTAGGTTTCCATTAGACTTTTTTCATACATCCTTAGTTTAGGTTAGTCTACCTACTACCTCCTCCTGTTCATTCTTTTCCAGCTTCCAGTCCCACTTAATCCTAATGACCCCAGTATGCCCCACTTCCTTCATATTCTAAGTATTCTGCTATTCTTTAATTACATTTTAAATTTCCACTCCCACCTCTCTACTTTCCTTTTAGTAAAATCCACAATCTGTCCTTTCTAGGTTCCTTTTTTTTCTTTTTTTCTTTCTTTTGGTTTTGTTTTGTTTTTCAAGACAGGGTTTCTCTGTGTAGCTTTGGAGCCTATCCTGGCACTGGCTCTGGAGATCAGGCTGGCCTTGAACTCACAGAGATCTGCCTGCCTCTGCCTCCCGAGTGCTGGGATTAAAGTCGTGCACCACCAATGCCCAGCTTCTAGGTTCCCTTTCTAGACAGTCTCTTTAAAGTTTTGCTTTGCATGTTCATTGCCACTTGTATGTAAATCAAGGAAAGGATAAGGGATTTCCCTGTCTCTTATTTAGTAAGTCCCAGGTAAGCATTAGGGGCTCAAAATGTGTTTGTCAACCTAGGTGCTAGAAGGAAGTCATATTTCCCATGGGCTAATTGGCAAGAGATCACTGACGGGCCTGGAGAGACATGAGAGATTTAAATCCCTTAGTTAGCCACTGTAAGATGTCTATTCCTTGTTTGGGTCTCAGACACTCTGTTAATAAGGGAACCCAAGTTAGCTGGTGTAGCATTAGGACAGGCCAATGGAGATAGAGGTCACATCTATTCATGAAGGGTAGTCTCTCTTTCTCTCCATTTTAATTAACACCTTAATCTCCAGTGACAGAAAGCAACCAGAAGACAAAAGTCAAAGATGAAAGAATGCCATATACCATCTAGAGTCCAGAATCTAGACAGATGTCTCGATTGCCATACTGCAAACTCAGAGCTACCTGAGAACTGAAGCAACTTACATTCCTCTAGTTGTTGGCTGTGACTAAATCCAGACCCAGCTGCCACTTGTCATCCAATGTTAGGAGAGAAATCAGGAATTACAATCAGAATTATACTAGATAATGTCAAGTTAAATCTAGACCTGACATTCCTTGGTCATTTGACACCATCTTACAAGCTGACTGACTGTGGGCTCCTGGCCAATTGCCTAAACACTCATTTTGCGTAGCCATTTCTGCCTGTGACCTTGAGCAAATTTATTTCACCTTCTTCTAGATGGCTTCATGGAGTTGTTGTGACCATAGAGTGAGACATGGTCACTGGAAATATCCCTTAGGGCTCTACTTCCAGCATTGTCAGTTGCCTAAGTAAGAGGATAAAGTAAGGGTGTTTACATTCACTTAAGTCCAGTTATCCTAGGCAGGGGCAAAGCAAAGACAGCTAATGGGGGGATAATGCCTAGCATCCCATTGACCAAATGCACCTCCACTAATGTGGCAGCTTATCATTCACCTCCTTGTTAAATTTGTTTAGAAATTCACTCTGCAGGATAAGTACTGAATTCTGAGAAAAATCATCTTGAATTTGGACAGATTCTGGTGAAATGATTTCCAAATCTGCAAGGCTAAAATGCAGGATAGTGCAGTTTTATTACTTGATATTCAATTATCTCACAGTAATAAAATCTACTGGAGGAGCAGATGTGCCCACTTTTAAATCACCCAGGGCTTTGAAATCACGCCATTCATTTGGAATTACCTGCCAACACAAGAAGAAAACATACTTCAGGTCATCCATGTCCCAAGACCCCGAACTCTGTTGTTCTGGCTTTCTCCTTTGAAAGCAAGTTTTAATTGTGCAGTTGGAAGGAAAGAAAAACCAGAAAAGACTTAAAAGGGAGACTTAACTAGACCCTACTCTCTGAGAACCTCAAGTTCCATTCAGTATATAAACCAGTCCTTACCACCCACAGCCCAGCCTTCACCACTTAGTTTCCTGTGATACAAAGAGGCCACATGACTTCTCCAGGCCCACACGACCACCAAAGCAATTGCTGTTTGGAGGCTGAGGTCAATTTTCTAGTAGAATAGACACAAATTATTCAAGAATTGATGAAATCTAAAACTATCTCCCTTACCATTCACATAAGACAGACCTAAAACCAAGTTTCATGAGGGATATTTTAACTACCAAAATCAGACCTCAATTCATCAATTTTAGCAGGTTGTATATATTTTTAGAGAGTAGTTTATTATTTGTTTCATTTATGTTCTGTGTGTTTGTTTGCATAAGGTTAAGTGCACTATGTCCATGCAGGAGCCTACTGAAGCCAGATCCCTGGAAGTGGAGTTGCAGAACTAGTGAATTGTTATGGGGCTGCTGGGAACAGAACCCCAGCTATATGCAAAAGCAATAAGCTGTGCTAATGACAGTCATCTCTCCAGCTCCTAGCAAACAGTATTTAAAAGAACAAGATTAGATATTTGATTAGCTACCAGGCAGTAGTGGTGCATGCCTTTAATCCCAGCACTTGGAAAATAGAGACAAGCAAGTCTTTATGAGTTCAAGGCCAGCCTGGTCTACAAAATGAGTTCCAGGACAGCCAGGGCTACATAGAGAAACCTTTTCATGAAAAACAAACAAACAAAACAACAAAAAGATATTTGATTAGAGACCCCAGGTAACACTTATTCCAAGCTAAGAATATAACTTAAAACCTCAAACAGTAATAAAATTACTTTCACTAGAATCTAGCCAAAAATTGTTTCAGAACTATGTTAGTAATGGTCAAATAAATGGTAATGTTAAGAAGTCACACTGATATTCAAATGCTTATTCACACCAACGTCACCAAAAGTTGGAGAATACCTTGTTGGCAGAAGAGATAGTAGTACCATTCACCTGCCTAGAAGCAACCAAACAGGTAGTGTTCAAAGATATCACTCTCCTACCGCCTTCTTCATATATTTTATATGCTTTTCTAATTAAACCTCATTCCAAGGCTGGACCAAGAAATCTGTGTTATAATCCTGAGAAACCTTGTCACACAGGAAATCATGAAGTATCCAAGACTCCAGAGGATCATGTCAAATGAAGTACTGAGTCAATTTGAAGAGGTCACTAGGGAAGGAGAGTATTAACTATGTCATGCTTGGACTAGATGGAAGGCTGACCACCCAAAGGCTGTCTGAGTTCTAATCCCAGGGGGGTGCTCCTCTTATGCCTACTGATTGGTAAATCTGAGGATTTCCTTCACCATCTGCCTGAGTGCACATCTGGAGAACTATGCAAGAGCATCAGGGCCTCTCCAAGGCACACTTCAAAGGATACAAAATTATTTTGATCATAATTTCTTCATTAATAATCTAGGCATATAATTATTCCTTTCATGCTTCTCAGTACCCCTTTATCTTCTCATTAAGAAACCTTAATTTCAGCATGCTACCCTTGCTATTTCTTCCAATTACAATGTATTCTAGTCTTCATGTGTCTCAAGTTCCAGTCACTCCACCAAGATCACAGCTAGATTCTCCACTAACAAATCTCAAATTTAAGGGGAAAAATCACTTTCACCCTTGGGACTTTTTCCACAAGAAAGTGATCTCAAGAGTCCAATCTGTCCTTCCAGTGGCTGTGAACCCTCAGCTGTAGAAGGAGAGGCAACTCTGGATTCTTTTCTACAAGGATACTAGTTATCATGGACATCATTGAAGCACCTCCATACCACACATGGAGACTCTGTCACTTCAGTAGTAAGGATTACAATGTTGGATTTTGGAGAAATACATATTCAGATATTAGCATAGAACCATGGGTATACTGAATTAGGGATGAAGATGCTCCTATTGGTGTCACCCAATCTTATTATTACTCCAATTCTATTTACAACAAGTTGCCGTTCTTGGATCTGAAGTAGGTGGAACTAGCTTAGTTTTATATGAACCCTTCTCCCTGTTCAACAATTTGGCCCATAGTAACACTCCCCACCTCCTATCCATTGCCTTTCTATCTTCCAATAGAGGCTGAAGCCTCTGAGCTAATATGGTGTGCTGTTGTCCACCATTAGTAGACCTGCCTCTCCTATTATGTCTTTGTAGCTTCAAATGAATGTTCTGTTCAACATCTGATCATAGAGTTTTCTCTGCTTTCTCTAATCCACTGAGTCTTTACAATAACCTCACGTGAGATATGCTGTGGAGCAACTGAGTGCTTATTCTGGAATGTGGCACGTCTCACTGGATTTTAGCACAAGTGCCAAGGTTTGGAATAAGCTGCAGTTTACAGATCCAGAAGCTAAGTGAAGAGAAACATCAATGGCTGGGGCAAGACTATGAAGACTGTATATTCTGCCAGACACCAAGACTAAGTCCTGAAGAATGTTCTGTTTCCAAGAGTTCTTTGACAGTTTCTGGTTAATGAAGTTTTTAAGAAGAGAAGTAAGTGAAAATAATTGATGTAGGCATGTCTAAGGACCCAAGTTTGATCCCCAGAACCCACACGGTGAAAGGAGAGAACTGTCACCCACAGTTGTCTTCAGACCTCTGGACACATGCCTCCCTAGTTAATAAATGATTTTAAAGCAATTAATTTTAAATTCCATCTCTAAATTTCATCTCCAGTAATGGTCTCACCTATACAGCTCTGTGGATCATGATAGTTTGGGGATGAGGTTCATCGGAGTCTTGATTTGGCTTTATTTCTTTTCTAGACCTGACTTGGGGAAACTGGTGCACTGCCTCTGGCTTGAACTTCTGGGTCTGTGTAACAGGGCTAAGAATAGCACTGCTCTAAGAAAAGCTGCTGGGAGATTGAATAAAGCAGCATATTTAGGCCTTAGAATGGTGTGTGGGCCAGCAAGATGGCTCAGTGAGTAAAGGTGCTTGCCACCAAGTATTAAGACCTAACTAAGTTGAATTCCTCGTTAGGAGCTGTAAGGTGGAAGGAGAGAACCAATTCCTACAAGTTGTCCTCTGATCTCCTTGGGTGCAATTACACTGCACTCCTAATGCAAACAAATGTAAAAAGTTTAAAAATAAATAATAACAAACTTAAAACTGTTCATGGGACATCTGAAGCTTCAGTATGCTGGACTCCCTGGCCTTTGTCCTTGTTTTGGGGTCAATGCTGAGGTAAGAATGAGGAGGAAAGGATGCCATGAGATTGATCTGGCACAGTTGCTGGAAATGCATCCTGAAAATGGGCATGTGTCAGCCCTTTGAAGTTTCTGAGCTTGATGACCTAAAAAAAAAAAAAAAAAAAAAACAAAACAAACAAATAAACAAAGGGAATGAGAATTTATGAAGGATGCTGGGGAAGTGGAGGGGTTCTGCTTCACAAATTCAGTTTCATTCAAAATACGACCACAGACAATTTATTCAAAGGGGAGATACAGTGTTTAAATAATACAAATAAAGTCCTTGATAATCAGCAAGGTAATGCTTTTCTTTAGTCACCCCCACCAGATTTTCCTATAAGCAAACGTGTTCTGGAAAACTTGCTGTTCTCCCCCAAATTGACTGATAAGACCATAGTTCTCATAGTTCTGTTTTTAGGGCACATGTGTGCATATGTGTGCTTCCTACAGCTGCTCACTCAAGGAGTAACAGCTAGCACCCAGCCACATGCAATTTCCAAGCCTCCATCCATGCTGATGCCACACTTTCTTAATTAAATACATCAACATATACCCGTGCATGTTGCATTCCTGACTGAGTGGCAGCCATGTGGAGCAGAAGGCTCTGTTATAGGAGAGAATCTGCCATGCATTTCCACATTTATAAGGGATGAGTATAAGAATGCATTCAGAAAGTCACTCCCTGGCAATATGGGTCTTCAGGAGTGTTGTCTGCTCAGCCCACAGTCTGGGCACTGAAGATCCACCAAGGTTAAAACAGAAGAGCTATTAAGTGTAACAGTACTGGGTGTTGGTAAGCTTCTTCTCCTCTCTTCTCTGGATGGCAAACAGACATGTGGTCTATGAATGCCTGCTATGTTCAGCTCTGCCTTTTCTTAAATCTCTCCCTCCCCCAAACCCATAATTTCATTCATCAAAGGAAAGACTCACCTACCACATTAGAGACAATGAACACAGTCACAATAACCAAAGAGGTCAGAAGCAGGTGAATCTCTGTGAATTCAGAGCCAGCCTGGTGTATATAATGAGTTCCAGAACAGACAAAGCTATAAAGAGACACTGTCTCAGAAAGAAAGAAAGAAAGAAAGAAAGAAAGAAAGAAAGAGAGAGAGAGAGAGAGAGAGAGAGAGAGAGAGAAAGAAAGAAAGGAAGAAAGAAAGGGAGGAAGGGAGGGAGGGAAAAGGGGAAAGAGGGAGGGAAAAGGGGAGGGAAGGAAGGGAGGAAGGGAGGAAGGAAGGAAGGAAGGAAGGAAGGAAGGAAGGAAGGAAGGAAAAGAGAGTGGGGGAGAGAGAGGGAGGAAAAGTCATTGTCATTACAACTGTTTGTATTTTCTGTATCCATAAAACAAGACGACTGGAATAATCTACCCAAAGTATGACACCTTGGATGATGGTTTGAGGGCAACCTTGGGTCTATTAATGAGTCCAGAGTGCTTCTTTTGGAAGTCAAGACACGCTACAACATGAATTCTGTCCATTCTGGGAGTATCTCTTCATCTTTGGCTTCAGCCCTACTGCCTCTTTCCAACTGCCCATCCTCTATGCCCCTATCTGACAATACTGTCCTCAGTCCACCTTCAGGGTTACAGTTCCCTTTCCCTCCTTCCTTACAACAGGGGTCCTCCTATGATGGTTAGTTTATCTGTCAACACAGTCTAGAGTCCCCTGAAGTAAGAGACTCTCAAAGGATCGCCACAGCAGACTGGCCTATGGATATGTCTGTGGGGGATTATCTTGACTGCCTTACTTGATGTGGAAAGATCCAACCTCAAAACAGATAGCACAATTTCCTAACTTGTGGCTCTAGGTTGTATAACAGTAAAGAAAGGACACTGTATTTGTTTCTCTCTGATTTTGACTTGGATAAGATGTGACCAGTTTTTCTTGAGTTCCTACCACTGTGACTCCTGACAATAGTGAACTGTTACCTGGAATTCAGAGCTAAAATAAACATTTTATCCCCTAACTTCCTTTTTATCAGGGTATATTTTTATCACTATAACAAAAATGAAACTAGGACACCACCCTACCCAGCAGGGCAGCATCATGTCATGTGACCCCGTCTCCCCTGGCTCAGCATGTGAACACATTGACAAATAACTACTTTTCTTTTAAAGGAGGCTTGCACTTCCTGCCAAAGAAGAACGAATGCTAGCTGGGTTGAAAGTCCCTAAGCCATAAATTTCACATGGGCTCAAGACGTGGAGAACATTTCTTTTCCCTTATGACTAAAAAAGAAAAGGCTTCATCCAGCAGCCATCGAGCACCTGAGTGGGCAGCTGCCCGGCTGAATCCTCCCTAATGGTTTGCCCATGTGTGGGGAGAGAAAGAGATGCATCCTTCACTCCTCATGTGTTTTACTTCTGGCAACTGCTTCCTCTGGCAAATGTGGAAACTCTTGCAACAGTCATGAATAAAACAAAGCTGCAAAGTTTCCATTTCATATGCAAGCCAGGATTTCCTCAGAGCATGGACGCCCAGTAACATCACATGCTCCTCTGAGCGTCCAGCTGGCAGCTGTCTCCACCCATTGTGGAAAGAGGTGCTGTCTTGGGCTTCAGCCAAGAGCTTCTTGATCTTACCCACTTCCCAGCTGCCTTCTTCAGGGTGATGAGTGGGGTGGTTTGCCAGATATACCCCAAGACACAACTTATACAATCCCCAAGGCTGAGCCTGAGAGTTTTCATTTCACTAAGTCCAAGAGGAGAGGCAAAGGGTGAAGCATCAGCTCCCACCTGTGTGGCTTTCTTGCCTATGTTTTCAAGCTCATTTGTCACTACTTCAGTAGCACACAGTTGAACAAGGTCACACCTCTGTGACAGCAACTCCTTATGACATGTCCTCAGCATCCCCTGCCCCGTCCATATCACTGCTTTCCTACCCAGTGTGCATCTTGCATCCAGCTCCACCTTCCACTCAGATAGCTCCCTTAGCTTCAGGAACACATCTATGTAACTGGCTTTATGGCATTCATTAGGTCCCCATTTGTGGCTATGCCTCCAAGACAGCTCCAGAAATCATCAACTTTCCAAATAAACATTGGCTCTTTCCAACAATAACTCCTCAACCCACTTCCACAGTAACTGGCAATCAGAGCCTCACTTTCTGTCTGCATGAACTTGAGAACTGGTACTTCATATGAAGGGAATCACACAATGTGTCCTGTGACTAGCTTATTTCT
This sequence comes from Cricetulus griseus, assembly GCF_003668045.3. Taxonomy (NCBI): domain Eukaryota; kingdom Metazoa; phylum Chordata; class Mammalia; order Rodentia; family Cricetidae; genus Cricetulus; species Cricetulus griseus. The sequence continues at coordinate 97,302,465 of NW_023276807.1, forward strand.
TTTAACATAATAGCTTCCGTTTCTTATCATGCGTCAGAAGTTCCTTTCCTTTAAGGCACAGAGCAGAGGCACACTTCTCATTTCCATTCATCTACCATGGATTGTACATGGGTTGTACCCACTGCTTAGCTGTTGTGCATAAAGGGAAGGAGAATAATGGACCAAAAATTTGAAGAAGGACAGTTCTGCTGTGAAAAAGGAGAGATGATATGGCTTGAGTTGGCTACTTGAGTTTTATATACAGAGACACATCTGTCATGGGCCTCATGGGGCTAAGATGCCAGGGCTCCCCATGGAAGGATTCCATCAATGCTGGATTCAGAATTTTCTGTTGTTGGAATAAGTGATGCAGAGATGAATAAAGTCCTAGTCCATTTCCTTGAATATAGGACTCGGGTACACAGGTTGGCTTAAGAATATGACAAGAGAGGAGAGGCACAGGTTGCTTCTTCCAGGGTGGGTGAGGAGGTTTACTGAGATGGAGTATGGAAATGACAGGGCCTACTGTGCAAATGGAATATGGTAACCAGTCTTTGTTGCTTTGGGATTAGTTGAATTTTATAAACTATCAATTAAAAGAATAAAACACACTATTACATGGTAGAGTTTAATTCTTTCAAATACAATCAGGAAGAGGGACTATTAAATATGTTATTATCCTATGTCTTCTGACACTCAGGGCAGAGATGAGTGACTGAACTGTGGGAAGGGGTTGAAGATTATCAGCCGCCATGAGAAGTTAGGAAGAGCAGAAACAGGCTGTCCTGGGAATGTGAAAGGCCGGCCAACTTATGGGATTTGATCCCCTAACTGTGAAATGATGCATTTCTCTTATTTGAAGTCACTGATTTTCTTCCAGCAGGCTGTCTTAGCTGTCTGAAACAAGTAAGCAGAGAAGATTGAAAATGATCAATGAAGAAAACAGAGAACTGAAGAGTCCATATCTTTTTGTTTGTTTGTTTTTATGTATGCTCTTTATTTGGAAGTAATATTTCATTTTAGAAGCCATTAAATCAATGTCACATTTATTAAGTGTGTATTATATGACATGTCTGATGAATTAATAGTTAACTTAGTTAACAAGGGAAAAAGGTAAATTCCCTTGCTTTGGGAGAATACACATTCTTTTTTTTAATTTTTTATTTAATTTTTACAAATTATAATTTCACATGTCAATCCCTTCTCCCTCTCCCCCCTCCCCCAATCCCCCACCATCCCCTTCCCCCCTCCACTCCCCATAGAGGGTAGAGCCCTCCATGGGGGCTCCCCAAATTCCACAACATCATCCTGGGCCAGGTCTAGGCCCTCCCCCATGTGTTCCGGATGAGAGCATCCCTTCACATGGGATAGGCTCTCAAAGTCCCTTCTTTTTTTTTTATTCATCTATTTAGCTCATAAATAAAGTCATGCACAATTATGATACACAATACAGTATGTTCATAATGGCATGGCTAAATTAAACCAATTAACATGTTATATCACACATATTCATCATCATTTTTGTTTTGAGAACACTTAAAGTATACTGTCTCACAACTTTTAAAATATAGCATATTGTTATCAACCATATTTATCATGCTCTCAGTAGACCTCAAGACTTCACAGAGTCCATGCCTCTTGTCCAACTGCAGTTTTATATCCTTAAACCAATCATTTCCCCATTGTTAAAAACCCACATTGTAGCCTAATAGCCACAATTCTGCTCTCTGTTCCCATTAGTTCATCATTTCTAGGTTACACATAGAATTGAAATTGTGTGACATTTGTCTTCCAGTGTGTCACTTATTTATTTTCTTTTTGGCAAGCATATAACTTTACTACTTACTAAAAATGAAATCAAATTTGCATGCACAGGTGAGCACTCACTGAAACACCTTGGATTCATCACATATTTGAGTTTCAATTAGCATATATATATATATATATATATATATATATATATGTTATGCATCAATAGCAGCAACAGCTTTTCCAGGTTCTGCAGTCATTTGAACAAAATTTTAGAGACATCCAACACACTCCATTTAAAAAGCAGTAAACAAAAAGCAAAAACAAAGAAACAAACAAACAAACAACAACAAAAAAGTAAAAAACAAAATCCCAGAAACCAGCGCAGTTCTGTTACTCTTGTGGTACTTGGCACCGTTTTTTTTAATTAGCTTCTCAGTCATCATCTGGGAGGAAACCATTCTGAGCAACATCATTAAAAACAGCTCTGATAAAGCATGGTCACTACTATGTATCATAAAGCAGGACCACATATGAGTGAGTACATATCATGTTTGTCTTTTTGTGATTGGGTTACCTCGCTCAGAATGGTTTCTTCGAGTTCCATCCATTTTCCTGCAAATTTCAAGATTCCATTGTTTTTTTTTTCTGCTGAGCAGTACTCCATTGTGTAAATGTACCACATTTTTCTCTATCCATTCTTCGATTGAGGAGCATCTAGGCTGCTTCCAGTTTCTAGCTATCAAAACAACTCAGATACCATCTTACTCCTGTCAGAATGGCTAAAATCAAAAATGCCAATGACAGTTTATGCTGGAGAGGATGCAGAGAAAGAGAAACACTCCTCCACTGCTGGTGGGAGTGCCAACTTGTACAGCCACTGTGGAAATCAGTATGGCGACTCCTCAAGAAAAATGGGAATGAGTCTACCACAAGATCCAGCAATTCTACTCCTAGGCATATACCCAAAAGAAGCATATTCATATAACAAGGACATATGTTCAACCATGTTCATAGCAGCATTATTTGTAAGAGTCCATATCTGAGTCCTTCAAAGAGATCAGCCTGGTGCTGGACACAGCACAGGGCAATAGCATGTCAGGGACTAGAAGGATTGAGGCTGATTCTAAAGCATGGAGTAGTGTGGGTCAGGGCAGAGAGTGCTGTTGTGGAGATGGTATAAGCATAAGGGCATAGGGAAGAGGCTAGAGTGAATGGCATATGATAATCTTAGGGGCCCACAGAAAAGGGCACAGGCAAGACAAGGCAGGGAAAAAAGTGAGGAAGGCTGAACACAGGAGTGGCTGGATGATACAGAAGCAGTGGGTGACACAGGAACAGTGAGAAAACTCCTGCCTCAGAACTGGCAGGGGGTGGGGATGTATGCTAACATACAATAGGCCAGTAGGGAAGGCCAGTTGGGAGATAGTCATAATAACCCATGGGAGACACAGAAGAGGCCTGGGAGAAAAATCCTGTCTGCAAAAATGAAGGATCAACATACAACTGTTCATGGGAGGGGGCACTGACCACTTGTGGAAGACATGAGAGAGAAAGAGTGCTCTGTGTAGATAGCATGGAGGCCACAGGAAAACTAGAGGAGTGGAAGCTGAGCCAGGCAGACAAACTGCCCCTGTTGCTTTGCTTGGGAGTGAAGAGGGAGAGCTACCCAGGCAGCACTCACAGATGGTGTGAAAAACAGAACACAGAAAGCAATTACATGTGCAGCTTTCTACCGCCCCAGGTGTGACCAACAGAATATGGGATAAACAAGGGTTCTCTGGAGAGAGGACTGGAAGGAGGAGAAGGACCACATTAGAGAAATAATTCTGGTAGCTTTGCCATAATGTGCCTTTCCAAGGGGAAGCCAGGGCCCCTCCTCTGACCTTTTTGAACAACTGAGCTGTGGGTTCTTTTGGGTCTTATGTGTTCACTGTTGCTCCTTGTAACCTTGTGTGTGTGTGTTACATAGTCATGGAGAAGGATGGTATCTGAACATCCCCCTGACAATAGGTTCTGGACATTCAAAACCACTCTATTGTGTTCACAACCAGGAAGGAGCTGAGAGCTGACCACACTATCCTTGGGGGTCTTCTTGACCCTCAGAGATGGAAAGCACCACAAACTGTTTGACTCTGCCTGAAGACAATCTTCCTCAATCTGTCTTTCCTATCAATGGGAAACTCATCCCAAGTAGAGAGAGGACATGGACAGTGGAGCTGGATCTGATTTCCTCAAAGGGAACTACTTGTCAGTAGTTGCTTTTCTCCCACCTGATCCCATCTGGAGCAGTTTTCAACCTCCAAGCTGTGGCTGACTCCATGGAGGCTTGCACCATTACCAGTGTTTACTTCTGTTGATTTTAGGATGAGCCGAATCTCATAAAAAGCAAGCTGCTTTTTCAGATATGTGACCTGTTCAGATGGGATGATATTAACCACAGGCTTTCATGAGGTTGGAAAGCATGGCATAAGTGTTGCTCCTGATGCACCATTTCCCCAAGCTGAGAACACAAGCCAGCTAGGGCGAGTGGAGGTTAACTGCTTATCCTTTCCAACCTAAGCAGAAGGGCCATAAATCTCAGTGGGAAAGCAGAGTGCAGCATGGCCAGCTTGGCTCTCACTGGCCATGGGGTTTCCAGTAGTTCAGATAAGGCTAAAGTTGCTAATCCAGAGGCCTCATCTGACCTGATTTCCATGTCCAGGTCCTACATAGGAGAAACACCAACTACCAGGAAGCAACTGACCATAAGGTTAGTACTGTGTTTACCTCTAAGGAAATACAAGGACTCTACTTTGTCTGCAGAGGATGCATTCTGAGACTTCAGTGGGTTCTTGACACTGCAGATGGTATCAGACTATGCAGAGTATATAGTGTCTCTTCTACAAAGCTGTAACTATGATAATTTAATTTAAAAATTAGTAACACAACAGTAACTGATAATGAAAGAGACTGTCTTTGAAAGTAGGATATAAGAGATTTTCCACCACCACTCATTTTGCATTTTGGGGTCATTATTAAGTAAAATAATGGTTCGGTTCCTTAGACAAGAGCACTGTGACAATGAGATAGTAGAGCTGATAGTCAAGGTGGCTTGAAGAGCTCTGAGTCATCTCCTCCTGTCATCAGCTGCTTTAGGCACCAACACCAAATGCTCTGGGCTTTCCATGCTCTCCCCAGAAAGAGTAGGACCATTAGAAGTCCAGACTTATGAGCGGTAAGAAGTAAGCATAATTGACTCTGGTTATTTTATGTAGACAAGTAATATTTGAGGTGGAAAAGTTGATAAGAAAGGGAGAAAGGAAGGTTCCCTGGAAGATACCAGCATTGTAAGATACCAGCATCGTGCCACTAGTTGTCTGTCATTGGTAGGCAACCCTAAGAATACAACTTGGGAAGATGCCTTGATCTGACCTCTGCAGCCATTTGTGCTGACACCCTCCTGGGCCTTCAATTTTCCCCTGAGAGCCTTGGGAATTGGTATTGCCATTATGGCCAGCCAAAGAGGGCAACCACCTCTACTGCAACCAATACATACAACAAAGATATGTGGTATTAACAATAGAGCCAAAGTCTATAGCCTGAACATCCATAAAAGTATGCTCTATGATTACAGAGCTGAATGTCAGATCCAAGGAAGCTAGAGACCACTGTGTGGTGGAAAAGCCAAGGAAACTCACTGAAGTGTCTCTGATAGCTACACATATTCATGATGCTCCAAAGTCTCCCATCTTTACAGCATTGCCATGGGGATTATGTTTCAATATGCACATTTGAAGGGACATAAATATTCAGTCTGAAACATTGGCAGGAAAGAACTTTAGAACATCAGATCTATAGACAGAGATAGGAGCAACCTGACCCTGAAGAAACATGAAGGCCCAGAAGATGCTATCTTCCTTAGCACAAGTTCTAAATTCCTCATCAGTCAAAAGATGGGGCATTCCCATGAGAAAAACACGGAGGATCCTTCAGGGCACAAACCAACAGATAGGGCTATTGCAAGACATGATTCCAAAAACATGCGGATTTAACACTTCAGTTCCTACATTTATGTTTGTGGTGATGGTGAAGGTTTTGAAGTTGAAACTAAGTTGTTTCAACCTAAGAAGGTTTTGAAGTTGACTTAAGAACACGCTGGCCTCTTCTCTGACATGAGATAGGCACATTCTGTCCCTGAAGCTCCTGGAGAGGTAAACACAATCAGTAGACTAGAGTTGAAGGCTGTTGCCAAGGAGGGGAACTCAAAATTTAAACAAGTGATCTTGAATACAGAATCATGAAGACCTAGAGTGTCTGGTGTTGTGAACTGTTTCTCAGTAGAAATGAACACTGGTTTTGATAATGTTAATGTGAAAGTTGCTTGCCAGGCAGGCCCATTATCTTAGATAAATTTTTCCTATTAATTATGGAATAAATCTTAGTACAAAAAGACCTCTCAGGTTCTTGGCTATAATGCACCTTGTTCTCTTTGGATAGTATATGCAAGAAGAAAGACATGAGATTGCAAGCAAATAGGAAAACATTTTCTGAAAGTTTACAAATTTATAAACCATAGGAAGGTTAAGAATTTTTGAAATCCTTAATAACTTAATTATGTGTGTCAATCTTTATTAAGATAATGAGAAACCACATGGTTGAATAGATGTCTAGAGACTGGGCTTGGAATAAGAGCAATTGGTAGCTTAGAGGCTTGTTATAGTTTAGATGGGACTCCTAGAGTTGAAGACCACTTTTGAGAGACTGTCATATATTACCCTTCATATATCTAGAATTTGTTATTCCCAGGTCCATCTGGAAAGGAATTTTAGATAACTATATTGATGCTTTATCCCACGAGGCAGGTCTACTATGTTTAGAATATTGGGGCTTTGTCTTATCTTTAAGACATAAATCCCTCTGAAGCTATCTCAGTGTGAGCATGGCTTCAATGAAAATTTCTTGCACCTCTGGATTACGTATTAGAGAAAAAGAGTTTTCATTCTCAATGACATTTGCATTAACAAAATGAAGCCATACCCTGGTGAAACCCACAGAAACAGCTAACCTGAACAAGGGGGAGCACATGGACCCCAGACGGCTATCTGGGAGGCCAGCAGGGAATGATCCAGATCCCTAAACATGGATGTCAATGAGGAGGCTTGGCACTCTATGGGCCCCCTGGTAGTGGATCAATATTTTTCCCTGGTGTAATAAGGGACTTTGAGAGCCCATCCCACATGAAGGGATGCTCTCTTGGCCCGGACACATGGGGGAGGGCCCAGGCCAAGCCCAGGATGATGTGATGGACTTTGGAGAGGCCCCATGGAGGGCCCTACCCTCCCTAGGGAATGGAGGGGGGATGGAGTGGAGGGCTGGTGGGGGTTTGGCAGAGAGGGGAGGGAGGGGGAGAAGGGATTGAAATGTGAAGCAAGCTTGTTCCTAATTTGAACTCATAAAAAATAAATATAAAAAATGAAGCCAAACCACCAATCAAAACTTGGAGTTTTAATTTATTTAGAAATTTATTTAATGTGTGTTGGGGTTTGTTTGTATGTACAAGTGTGTACAGGTACCTTCAGAGACCAGAAGAGAATGTGTTACTACCAAATCTGACTACATGAGTTGATCTCAAGGATCAGTATTGTTGAGAGAACTGACTATCACAAGTTGTCCTGTGACCTTCATGGATGTGCTGCAGTCTTCTTACCCCTTCCTCTCACACACAACTGTGTGAGTTTGTCGTGTGGAATGCATACACATATGTGTTTGTATGTGAAAACTATATTTAAGCATATAAAAATCTGCCCCATGTCCAATAGTGCAAAATTAAAAATTGGAATTAATCTTGGCCCCTTCAAAAAATTGCATAAATTAACAGGTATTGTCTCAGGAATTACAGACTTTTATTTCAAAGACCCACTGAGAATTATTTTTAACTAAAATCCTAAATTTTAAAGTTAGGGGCTAGAGAGATGTCCCAGCCATTTAGAGAAGTTGTTGCTCTTGTAGAGGATCCAGGTTCAGTTCCTGGATCCACATCATGCAACTCCCAGTCATATGCAACCAGAGTTATCGGAGGTTGTGAACTGTCTGATATTAGGGCTTGGAACGAAACCTGGATCCTCCAGCAGAGTATAACCTCCAGCACACTCTCTTAACAAATAAACATCTTTCCAGGCACTAGACTTTTTTCTTTACCAAAAGACTAAGGATCACTGAAAACCTGAATAAAAAAAATACAGCTTGCCTATATTCTTCCTATATCTTCACATTGTTACTATCAATGTACCTATGCAGATGCATTATATCCTAGAGAGTGTCAAGTATACATTAGGGCTCATTCTATGATACTGAACAAACACATAGTTGAATTATCGAATATTCTAGTATCACACAAAGTATACTCACTGTCCTAGTAATTATGTGTTCTGCTGACCAAAATTTGCTTTTATTTAATTTTTTAAACAAATTTCAAATATCCAATTAAAAAAGGCAAAGAGTCAAAGTTCTCTAAGTTGGCTAATATTCTCGTTATTCCACCCGAGATCATGACTGCTATTATGCATAATATCTTCAGAGCCATCTCATTAGCTTAGCTTTCTCTGTATACAGTCTAAAACAGTTAACCAGTCAATGCCATGCCTATGTTCCAGTGGGTTTTTTTTAATTCATTTTCAGCCATCTGCCTTTTCACTGTGGTGTAAAACAAATACCATAATCCATATGTTTCTATCTATAAAGATACTTAGCTAGTCCCATTTATCCAAAGGACTTCCTTTTCTCTGGTGGAGTGATCGGATATTTTTATCAAAATTAAGTTAATTGCTTTGATTTCAGCTGAGACATTTGAGGGCCATAGAAGGTGACACTCTTTGCTTTATAGCAATAAAAAGAATGTTGAACAAAGTTAACAACTTTAATTAGACCCTTCAGAGAACTGAGGACACAGGAGAAGGGATCATACCAAAATCTGGAAGCAAATTCTTCTTTAATATATGATGTTGAAAAATATGTCTCACATGGAGAAAAATGCCAAGAGTTCTACTTCAACCACATCCCTAAGTGAATACCAGTCTATCAGGAGCCTATATGTGAAACACAGCACAGTGAAGCTAACAGAAGACATACATATATATATTTTTAAGCAAAGAAAAATTTGTATCATTTTTACCATGCAAAAATTAATGGTTTCTTTTGAAAATAAGGAAGCAGACTGCTAGTTTTTCCTCTGATGTGTGAGAGATAGGAAATTATTATACCTGTCCGTAATACAACCAAAAAAAAAAGTGCACAAGGAGAAAATCTTTTGCTTTTCTTGGACTTATTAGAAATCTGAGGTCATATGAAGCATGCTCACCCTAAAACTCTGTGCTGATGAGTCATATAAAATCTTTTGTCCTATACCAGCCCCCCAAATGCATTCTAGCCTGTAAGAGCACAGAAGCAGAGGGTGGATATGGGCTGAAGGTGAGTGAAAAGCTCCCAGGGTCACACGCATAGACCAGTCACACTCTGCATGTCTTATCTAAGTGCCACCAACAAGCACTTGGGTGAGAATTCTCCAGCTGAATTTCAGCTATCCCTTTCTCCCTTCCTTTTTCTTCTTGGCCCTCACTTCCTACCACCAACCTCCTTTTCCAACAGGAGATAGGATTCTTAGCCATCACAAAATCCACAATTGCCCTCTCTATGATACAAAAGCCTTAATCTCATATGATGTCACAAGGCAAGACTGAAGAATTCCTGTCTCATTTGGGGAGAAATAACTCCATCATATTCCAAATCCCTGTCTCTCTAAGAATAGAGCTATATTATAGTTATACTAGGAAAGTTTTAAGGTATAAGGGAGGGTGAAACTTTGAAGGACAGCTCTCCAAGGTAGTTTACTGTAACCGCCCCCCAGAGATGGAATTAGTCAAGAGATTTACATACTTACACACACTCTATAAACACACTGCCTAGAACCATGTTAAAAAAAAAATGTTCATTCTCTGAAGGGCAAAACAAAGAATGGCCCCAAACAAACAGGAGAGGCAAAACAATAAATGCATGACAAGAATTTAATTCCTCCAATGTTTTAAGCTACAACAAACATCAATCATCCAAACTCCCAAAGGCTATTATTATCTTAGTACCTCCTACCCTACAGGATAAATCTAGCCCACAATAACAATAATAATACAATCCGTGTCAAAGGGGAAAGATACAGGCCTGAAGTGCAAAAGCATTTATCAGAATCACACTCCACAATGGAATAGATGTTGGAGCCATCAAACACAATTTAAAAAACTAACACTCTAAATGACCTAAAAGGAAAATAATGCACAAGACCAGATGATGACTATAAACAGGAAGATTGGAATACAGATCAAATGGAGATACCAAGCATCAAAACATCATCTCAGGGTGGCAGATGACTTTGATGAGATTGTTCATAAGTAGAGGTAACAGGAACAGGAAAGAAAAAAATGAAATTGAAATAGGTCAACAGAAACTACCAGAACTAAAACACAACAAATAGAACAGAACAGAAATCTGAACACTGTGGTAAAGTATTAAAGGGTCAGCATGCACATATTGAAATACATGTAAGAACAACTAAAATTGACGCAGGTCAACATATATTATCCAACTAAAACACAGAAATGAGAACAGAATACCTGAGCACAGTGGCCAAGTATTAGAATGATTAATATACATGCAATTGAAATACAAGGATGGCATGAAATAGAAAACAGGAGAAAAGGCAGATCTGAAAAGATGACTAAAATTTTTCCTAAATTATTGACAAATACCAAGCTACATATTCAACAAGTTTACTAAGAAATTATATGTGTGCATACTAATATGCTATGCAGACACACATACTTAGATATATTTAAATTTCAGAAAAATAGATGGTATTTCATATATTTGGATGCTGTAATATGTCTAATAGATCAATTTGTCTATCATGGATGTCAACTAAAAATAGTCCTGACTCTTCCTTTAAAATTACCTTTTCAAAGGTTGTGTAATACCTCAGCTTTAGTTTTTGAAACACAGTTTGATTGTTTATCTTCCTTACAGTTTCCCTACACATTCAAAGTTAGCACCACACGTTACAAAAGTCCATTAGAATTTGATTATTTTTCTGTCCAATATATAGATAAATTTCAGAAGAATGAGGATCTTAGTGTAGCAGTCTCCATTGTATACACATTTCTTTGTGTCTTAATTTCTTTCTAAATTAATATTTTTATTTTATCCTCACAAAAGAATTACACAAGCTCATCTCAGAAGGTTTTTGGATAGCTGGTTTTCAGAAGACATAAAAGCATATTTGCAATAACTTTAAAAAATATGTCCAAGTTGTGCTTGGATGCTTGTCTGCATGTGTTCATGGGGGCTAGGAAAGGGTTTCAGACACTAGGGGAACTGGAGTTATGAATAGTTGTATGCCAGGAGCTTCATCTGGTCCTTTGCAAGAGCAGCCAGCCCATACCTTTTATTGTGATTCTTAATTTCAAATACATAGGAAGCTTGTGTAGCCATTCAGAGTTCCATTTTGGTAATTTCTCACATCATCAAGTTCAGTTTGTCATGTGAATTTATCACAATGCATTTCCTAATCAAAGAGGGAGGGATTAATGAAGTATGATCTACAGTAACTTTACTGTGACAGTCACCTGACATAATCAGAGAAAGGCTATGTTCAATGATTGGAATTTTATGGTCCTAGGGATGAAGACAATATGCATGATTTCTATAGAATCACACTCTCTTGTAACATAAAAAAATAAAAGACTGATAGACTGATATTGGGGTTCAAGTTTCAAGCTGAAGATCAGAAAAGCAAAGTGGCTGGCCACTAGCTCTTATTCTACCTCAGACTGAAAGGCGATCCTGGCTCCACAAAACCTCAGACTGCAATCCCAGACTGCTATGTTCTTCTCAACACGGCTGGAGAATCCCGAGACTGAATGTCTTTTTATCCTCAATGTGTCTGGAGAATGAGTGCCAGCGCTGAGATCCTATTCCTGTTTTAAATACCTCTCATGAGTCCTGGGATTAAAGGTGTGTGATCCCAAGTACTGAGATCATCTTTGGGTGAGTTGTTTCTCTTTAGGACTGGATCAATTTTGTGTAGCTCAGTGTGGCCTTGAACTAACAGAGATCTGTCTACCTCTTAATCCTGAGTCCTGGGATTAAAAGTATGTGTCTGGCTTCTAATGGGTTGTGTCTGACTTTGGTTTCTGAATCCTCAGGCAAATTTTTATAAACCATTAATAATAATTACCACATTCTCTCTTCTTAAAATTTTCAAATAGCGATTGAGTCCTTACTTTTGCTACTCTCTTTATTACAGAACTGGAAGTAGAACCAGATTGGATTGTCTCTGGCGATGAAACCAATGACTTGCCAAACATAGCTCTGGGAAAGAGGGGATTTGTGTACAAGGCAAGAAAGTCAGCAGAGTGATAAGAAGTGTGAGGTCTGGGAATGTGGGTCACACTGAAGGTAAATACAAAATACAAAAATCACCACCTGAAACGGGGGACTATAATAATAAACATGCATGTATTTAGTTTTGTGGTTCCCCAAAACTAAGGAGACCAATTACATGAATTACATGTGGTGGATGACATCTTGATAGAATAGAAAAAGGAAAAGAATATGAAGGAGGCTACACAATTGAGGAAAAGAGGTTCATCCCTGGGTGGACCATTTTATATATCTTGAGAGAGCTTCTAGTTGCCAAATGCAAATTGATTACAAACACAAGAATAAAAAATTCTATATATTTATGATGTTGTAAATTATTGAAATAAATGAATATACATGGAAACAAAGCCATCTTACGAAGTTATTTCAGGCAATAAGTAATGAATGAGGGATATGAAAAATGTCATGAGAACATCATTTGTTGCAAGGAAAAAAGAGCACAATCATGGAAGCTGAAGAGATGGCACAGCAGTTAAGAGCACTGGCTGCTTTCACAGAGGATGCCATTTCAGTTCCCAGCACCCACATAGTTGCTCACAACCATCAGTAACTCTAGTTCCAGGGCATCTGATGTCATCTCCAGATCTCTGTGGGCACTAGGCACAGATGTGGTGCTTATACATACATATATAGAAACACTTAGACATCCAAAGCATAGAGAAATAAATAAATAAATAAATAAATAAATAAATAAATGTTAAAATTAGTGGGCAAAATTGTTAGGGGAAATGTGGTACTTTTATGGTCTCTCCTATATGCTCCAAATTTTTATTAACTATGAAGTGGGAGGCTAATACTTTAAAATAATGTACTTTTTTGAGATCTTTTTAAAGACAGGGTGTCTCTTTGTAGCTTTGTTGACCATGCTGGCCTTGAACTCACAGAGATCTGACTGCCTTTAAAATAAGTTACTTCTATATTCCATCTCACCTCAATGATTAATGTTTCCAATTCCAATCATTATACACGGGTAAGGATAAACTACTCCTGTACTAACCTCACCCAAATTGACATTTTAGTCTAAGAAATGACTACAGTAATGAGAACAAAAGCAGATGAACTTGGTGTGATTATTGGCTTGATTGTAGTGAGAAGTGACTGGGAGATGAGCCAAGCTAACTTTGAGTATGTCTTTGAAGATCCTTTCCGAAAGGACTATCTAAGGCACAAAGATATACTTTGGATGTTGGCTGCACCAACCACAGGCTGTGGGTTTAGCTAGAATAAAGTGGGTGATAGAAGAAAGCCCACTAAAAGGGCACAGTCCTTTCTGCTTCCTGACCATTGTGGGGTGAGCTGTTGTGCTCCATAGTGAACTCTCATCTCAATGGGCTACAACTCTGAACTGAGAGAAACCATCTCTCCTTTGAATCTCTATTTTAGGTGTTGGAAGTGATGGGATGACTGAGGAACTTCTCCAGAATGTAGAATACGCATAGCATATGTGGTGCTGTGCAAAAATCTCACAGTCATGGAAGACAAGAAAAGGATCAGAAGAGCTCCCAGAAAGCAAGAGATTCAGGAAGCCGGAGGGCCAAATGCAGCCTTGGAACCTGGAGCAGACCCTGAGACAGAAAAGGGCCATTTGTGGCAAAGTCACATCAATTCTCAAGATTAAAAAAAAATCTGCATCTGGTTAATGCTATTGAATCAGCATTAGTGTCTCGATTTTGAACTTTATTAAGGTCATATACATTATTAGTGCTGAATGACATGTGTACCCCACATCTTGTGATCAAATTTTAGGTAAGTCAACTTTGGCCAAAATAACCTTAATAAAATGTTTTCTTTTTAAATTCTAAAATAACTAACTTAATGAAATGAAGAAACAAATAAAGGGAGGGAGGGTGGGAAAAGGGGCATAGGGAGTGAGAGTAAAAGAAAGGAGGGGGAGAGGAGAAAAATGAAGAAACAGGGGATGGAGGAGAGAAGGAAATAAATAAATAGTTCTTACTCTTACATATTTCACAGACATTAACACATAAAGAATACACGTAATAAATACAAAATGCATCAGTACAACCTCCAGAAGTGAATGTAAGCAAAACGTAAGTGAACATGGCAATGATTTTTTAGACACACAACCAAAAGAACATTCCCTGAAATAAAATCTGATTATTTAATCTTCAGTGAGTTTTAAAAGAGCAAAAGACACTATTATGAGAATAAAAAGACAAACCACAAAAATTACATAATATTTGCAAAACACATGCCGAATAAAGGACCTGTATCTAACCTGTGAAAATAATTCTTAAAGCATAGCACTAAGGGAGTAGCTCAACTAGAAAGAATATAAACAAAAGATCTGAACAGACATCTCCGCAAAGAAAATCTCCAGGGAGTCAATGAAAATATGTTTAACATCACATAGTATGAAAGAATTTCAAATAAAAAGAAGGAGCTGCCTCTGTACATCTGCTAGAATCACTATCTTAGTTAGGGTTTCTGTTGTTGTGAAAAAACAAACAAACAAACAAACAAACAAACAAACACCATGACCAAAAGCAACTTGGAGAGGAAATGACTTATTTCACCTTACAACTAGGAGTCAATCTTTGTAAGTTAGAGCAGGAACTCAAGACAGGAGCTGATGCAAAGGCCATGGAGGATTGCTGCCTACTAGCTGATTCCCCGGGAATTGCTCAGCATGTTCTTTTGTAACACCCAGGACCAAAGCCTATGGGTGGTACCCATCTCAGTGAGGGGCCCCTCCCAAATTAAACTTCAATCTAGAAAATATACCACAGGTCAATCTGATGGGGCCAGTTTCTCAGTTAACTTTCCCTCTTCAAAGTGACTTTAGCTTGTGTCAAATTTGCATAAAACTAGCCAGCACAATAACTTAACCCCAAGACATCTGTGATAACCAATGATGGCCAGTATTTAAAACAATGAGGACTCTCATTCACTGGGCATACCAAATGTTGCAGCTACTTGGGAAGACATCCAGACAGTTCCTCACAAACTAAGCATGCTGTCATCACAAAATCCAACAGTCACACTCTTGTATTTATACAAATGAGTTCAAAACTTATATACACACCATAAATCTTTATTACAGCTTCATACATAAACCCAATTTTGAAATCAACCAAGATATGTTTCAGCAAATGAATAAATAAACAGTGATATAGTCAAGTTATATAACAGTATGAAATGATGAAGAAAAGTCCCATACTGAGGTATGCAAAGAGATGAAGGCAATCTGAATGCATAGTACTAAGTAAAATAAACCAGTCTGGAAAATTCTATTGACTGTTAAGAGCCTAACTTCATACTGGTCTGTAAGGGATGGCAGAATGTTTAGAGGATTGCAAGAGTTTGGAAACAGCAAGTCTAAGATGCATGTTCTTTGTTTGTAAGTAGCTTCTCACTGTGTCAATATGGACTGAGAGGCTGAGCTCTCTGTTGTGTCTTATTGTAAAGATATAAATCTTATCAGATCAAGGTCCTACTCTTACAACTTCATATTTCTAGAAATATCCTCTTTCTCAGTCATACTAGGCATTAGGGCTTCAACATAAGAATATTGGGGAATGAGCAAAATCAGCCTATTACACTTGAATTCCTACCCTCTCATTTTATTGAAAGTAAATGATGCCAAGATAAGGTCTGGAAAGAAAAGAGAAGGGAAACACTGAGCAAATGGACCCTGGGAGCCCAGGTATAAACAGCACATAGGACCATCACAGAGAATGAAGTAGCACTAAGCCATCATTAACTACAAAAGAAAAAGTATAGTAGAACATGAAGATAGTCTGTCAATGAGCAACAAAATTATCCTCTTGATTTGGCTGTTAGATTGCTACATGGTCCTGGGATGAAAGGGAGAAACCCCAACATAAAAAGTTACCACAGAAAAGAAAGTGAGACCTTTAAGAGTTGGTGCCACAGAGCCACTAATTGTCACTCAGAAGTTTTTAAGTGGGGCAGGTATTGCATGGAGAAGTATCTGCAAAGAGAATCCAGAAGACAAGACCTCCCATGAAGATCAGTCTACTACTCCACCGTAGGTGCTTAAGTAGTGCCATCAAAACCCCATGCATGCTCAGCTACATGAACCTGAAGCCAGGCTCTAAGCATGATGAATCATGAGTTCTAGAAGTTCAGGCCCAAAGTCAAAGGGCAAAAGGCTTCAGGGAGCCTGTTCCCAAGGGCACCCATCCAAGGCTCCACTCTACTTTCTTTCAAAACAAAAAAAAAGAGCCACTGGACCAGCTCCAAGTTCAGAGCACTTTATCATTTTATTTTGTAAATAAACCCATAATTATATCTGAATTAGAGAGGATAAACATTGTGAATTCTCTCTTCCTGACTTGTTGTTGTTGTTGTTGTTGCTATATTTGGCTGTTGGGCTGTAACTCAGCACAGATGCCTATCACACTTATGAGCTCAGGCTTCCTGCTCACTGTAAGCCAGACAGCTTTAGAGTAAACACCAAGCAAGAAAAAGAAGAAACAAACTTTATTTTTTTCTCTACATAGTTCCCCAGGGGTCCATTCCCCAAAGTCACTCATCTAATGACTACATTGAAATCATTGATTTCTCAAGCTGAAAATGCACTACCTGGGACATAGGCAGAAATACATATAAGGTTTGGGGAAAGCAGAATGTAATACACAATAAAGCACATTTGACAAAGACCTTAGAAAGAAACTAAGCAAAGTACTGTAATGAATTTGGGTTTCTACACCAGTTATCCTAGACCAGGTGGTTTATCATCCAGGGAAACCCACTTTATCTCTTCTAGAGGCTGTAAATCCAATGCCATGGTGCTGGTTCAGTAAAGTTTAAGATGGGCTTGTTTTTTTTTTCTTTTTTGTTTTTTTTTTTTAGCTTAGAATATATTTAAATTTATTTCACAATTTTTATATATATAAATTTTATTTAAATTAGAAACAATCTTATTTTACATATCAATCCATCCCAGTTCCCTCTCCTTCCCATCTTTCCATACCCTCCAATGACTCCCCCATCCCATCCCCCATCTACTCCCCAGGGAGGGTGAGGCCTTCCATGAGGGATCAATAAAATCTGTCAAGTCATTTGGGGCAGGATCTAGACCCTCCCCTGTGTATCTAGTCTAAAAGAGTGTCCCTCCATGGGAAATGGGCCCCCGAAGTCCGTTCATGCACTAGGGATACATCCTGGTTCCACTGCCAGAGGCCCCATAGACTGCCCAATGCTCCTAACTGACACCCACATTCAGAAGATGGGCTTGTATAAAGAGACTTTTCTCCATTTAGTCTGGACACTACTGGACCAGCTTTCTCTCTATGCACTGGGTCCCCTCAGCAGCTTAAGGAAATAACCATTCTGAGACTTAATAACAGTTATAATTGTTTGGTCAATGACTTAAGTTTCTTATTGACTAGCTCTCTCATAAATTAACCCATTTCTATTAATTTGTGTATCACCACATGGCTGTGGCTTACTTAGGTGATGCCCTGGCATCCTGCCTCCTCAGCACCTACATGACATCTCCTGGACTCTGCCTACTACCTCTCTCCTTCCCTGTTCAGATTTCCCACCTGGCTTTACTCTGTTAAGCCATTGACTGAAACATTTTTATTCATCAACCAATAAGAGAAACATACAGTCATAGCATACAGAAGACATCTCCCATTACAGGCTCTTTCTGGTTTATAGATATCCATTCTTTCTTGTTGTCCACATGTGACAGAGAGGTGACAGACTCTCTGGTGCCTGTCTCATAATTCTATTTTCAAACTATACTCATGAGTGCTCCACATTCACAATCTAAGCAACTCCCAAAGGCCTCTATATTCCCATGCCACATGAAGGGCTAGAGTGTCAACATATAGGTTTGGGGAGACACAACAATTCAATCCATAACCACTACCCAAAAGAGTAGATCGGGGCAAAATCAATGAAAGGGGTGCTTCATCCTATCTCACAAGGTAACAGTACTGCAATTTGGGATAAGTCAGCTAACTATATACATCTTAGCATTCCCAGTGCAGTTATGGTACCAGGGAGTAGAGATAACTGTCACTAACAAAACCACTGCAGGGTTAGAAGTTCCTAAAGCAACAGACTAATTATTAAGTAAAAATTTGATAAAAATCAAATAATAATAATAATAATAATAATAATAATGATGATGATGATGAAGAAGATAGATAGATAGATAGATAGATAGATAGATAGATAGATAGATAGATAGAGTCTTAAGACAGATAGAATTTTCTATATACCTAGTTGTTTAAAAGGAATAGATATGAGGGAAATGAGAGGGCCACTGCTTAAAACAGCTGAGTAAGTTGAAGTACAAATGAATGTCAATTGAATCCATCAGAGCTGCTAACAATATGGATGGAAATATTCACAAGGAATTGACTCATTTGGGACTAGAAATCTCATACTCTTCTCATAGTGTATTAGAGTTATCTAGAGGAACAGGATTGATAGCCTGAATATGTAGTTAAAGAATTTCTTAAATCAGCCTTTGTTAAAGTAATAACAACAGTTATGTAGAAAGGCTAACAACCTGGAAGCTGTTCAGTTGATGAGGCCTCTGTAGTCCCAGTCAGATTTGGCAAAACTAGAAGGTCCCTAGAGATTCCTAAGCTGGTCTTTCATTAACAATGGAAGCCTGGAAACTCTGATTTTGGTATCAGTGAGAGAAACAGCAACAGCAGCAATGGGACAAGTCAACTGGATGACAAGTAGCAAGATGAAGCAAGGAAAAGATGAACTATTTTCCTTCAACCACGCCCCTTTTATGTATCTAGGCTGTTACCAGAAGGTGCCACCCATACTTGGGGTGAGTCTTTCCACATCAATTAAGGCAACTGGGACAGTTCTTCAAGTGAAACTTCCTAGTTAAGCCATACTAATTTGTGGCAAGTTAACATTAAAGCCAACCATCATAAGCCATCTCCTTGCCAAATAATTTACACATGAGCACATCACTTTAAAAAACCATATCTTGTGCAAGCACACACACACACACACACACACACACACACACACACACACACACACACACACAAATAAATCAATCTTAAAAATAAATATTAAAAACCATAATTGTATCCCCTTTTCCCTAAGTCTCAGGGTTATTCCATAATATAAAATAAAATCCAATTTGAATCAAGGGACCATTCTTCCATGGCTGGTGAGAGTGCAAACTTGTTCAGCCACTTTGGAAGTCAGTATGGCTATTCCTCAGAAAACTGGGAATCAATGTACCACAAGACCCAGCTATACCATTCTTGGGCAAATCCCCAAAGGATGATTAATCATACAACAAAGACACTTACTCAGCTGTGTTCATTGAAGTTTTATTTGTATTAGCCAGAACCTGGAAACAACCTAGATGTCCCTATACCAAGGAATGGATAAAGAAAATGTGGTACATTTACTCAAGCTGTTAAAAACAAGTGCACCAGGAAATTTGAAGTCAAATGGATGGAACTAGGAAAAAGTCATCCTGAGTGAGGTAACCCACATGGAGAAAGAAAAACACAGTATGTACTCACTCATAAGTGGATATTAGCTATAAAATAAAGGATAACTATGCTACACAGACCCAGAGAGACTAGGTAACAAGGAGAAGTCATGAGGGGACCTCCAGATTTCCATGGGAAGAGGAAATAGAAGAGATTTTGTGAGTGGATGGGGGATTATGGGGATGGGAACATGAGTGATCAGGTGGGGGCCACACAGGGGAAGAGTGGCAAGGGTGGTTCCTAGGGGCATTTTGGGGTCAAGCAGAAGCCTTACACTTTGGACTATCCCAAAAATCTATGGGGATGACTCCAGCTTAGACTACTAGAAATAGTGGATAAGTAGCTTGAACTGGCTGTCTTTTGTGACTATAGTGGTGCCTGGTCCAACTGTCATCAGAGAGGTGATGGGAAATGTTCTTCTGTGTATATGTATCTCTTATTTGTTAATGAATAAAACACTAATTGGCTCATTGGCCAGACATAGCTGGGAAGAATCAGGATATAAGCAGGGACAAACAGGAAATCATTCTCTTCTCTGTGGAGACACTGAGGAGTTATAACGTAGCAGGCAAAGGAGTTGCAGGTCCAGCATTCCCCAGTAAGATAAGACCACGTGAAACGGGTTAATAATTAAGATAGAGCTATCCAATAAGAAACCCTAGCCAATGGCCAACAGTATTTTATAATTAATGTAAGTCTTGTGTGTTCATTTTGGGCAAGGTGGCTGCAGAACTAGGCGGGGAAATCTCACATTACAGAGAGGTATTATCCAGAGAGGTGTCATCTGGAGGCAGATGCAGAGATCCTCAGCCAAACATTAGGTGGAATTCTGAAATCCTTCAGAGGAGGAGGAGAAAAGAGCCAGAGGGACAAGGACACCAGAGGAAGGCTCACATAATCAACTAATCTGGGCTCATAGAGCCTGAACCGATGACAAGGGAGCCTGCATGGAACTGACCTAGTCATATATGTTACAACATGCATATATGTTACAGTTGTGTAGCTTGGTCCTCTTGTGGGACTCCTAATAGTGGGAATGGGGACTGTCTCTGATGCTTTTACTGTTTTTTGGGACCCTACTGCTCATACTGGGTCTCCTTGCCCAGCCTTAACACATGGGGAGGTGCTTAGTCACTGCAACTTGATATGCCATGTTTTATTGATACTGATAGGAGATGTGCCCTTTCCTAGATGGAGACAGATGAGGAGGGGGTTGGGAATGGAGAAGAGGAAATAGGAGGGAAGGCTGGGAGAGGTACTGCAGCTGGGATGTAAAACAAATAGCTGAATAAAAAATGCATAGTCCACTTTAAAATGTCCTTCAAATTCCTACAAATCCCAAAATTTAAAAAAAAAAAAACCTCCTTACATGTAAGGTCATATAAAAATCAAAAACAGATTGCATATTATGGTATCAAGTATACATTCTTATTCCCAATAAGAAAAAACAAGGCCACAGGAAACAAGCAATCATACCAAAGCAAAATCAAACCCAACAAAGAAAACAGCAGTCTTGCAGTAATGGTCTTGCAGTGACAACGCCTGTTTTGTGGAATTTGTAATGCAATCTGGACTCCAAAGAGCTTGAGCACCAAAATCTTTTGAGGACTGTTTAACTTTTATGTCTCATAGCTTAAATGTAATACACATTTATAGCACTTAATCTCTAATATCTCAGTTGATGTTATATCGTATTATAGACTAGAAGAAAGGATGTAACAAATTGACTTAATGTATGCACAAATATATTCTTAACAGATAAAATAAAAACACTCACATTACACTTCTACTTTCTCTAATTGGTCACATGGCCTAATAGCTTTCATTTATAGATTCTTCCACCCTCAGCAAGCACTTCAGCAACTTGTTTCTTTAATTTGAGGGGTATTTCACACCTTCATCTCTGAGGGGTTTGGACCATTTATTATCCTGACTGGATTATATTTTTGTAGTTTCCAATTGCCCTTAATTATAGAAAATGGTAACACTAAGAGACACCCTAAAGGCTCTCCTATGTTCCAGGAAAAAAGACTTTCTTACCTCCATTCTGGAGAAGCAATCAGATTTTCACTGATCATCTGGATCAATCACTCCTCTTAACACTATTAGTCCTTCCTTAGCTAGTTGTCTCAGGGCATCAGGTGCCTAAAATGGCCAAGAGGAAGTATTAACTTTCAGTTCAGTGGAATATTTGTTGTGTTTTCTAGAAGAAGCATTTTTCACTCTGGAACAAAACTTTGTAACCCCACAGAGCCATAGGAGATGGGCAATAGTGACATACACCTTTAATCCCAAGACTCAAGAGACAAAAGAGATGGATCTCTGTGAGTTCAAAGCCACTCATGGCTACATGAGAGTGAATCAGTCTAAAAGCAGAACTCACACCTTCAATCCCAGCACTAGAGAGGTGTATAACGAAGAAACAAGAGTCTTGTGTGGCATTCAGTCTCCAGCTGTAGTGAGGATTCGTGGAGCCAGGATCAGCCCAGTTTGACATTGAGGTAAGAGCTAAACTGAAAGGGTGATCCTGGCTCCATGAATCTTCAGCGTGGCTGGAGACTGAATGCCAACAGCTGAGACCTTGCTCTATCTTTCATATCTCTCTAGTGATGGCATTAAAGACATGAGCTCTGTTTCTCTTTTACACTGATTTACTCCTGTATAGCCCAAGGTAGTCTTGAACTCACAGAGATCCATCTGCCTCTGTCTTCTGAGTCCTGGGATTAAAGATATGTGCCACCACTGCCTGGCTCCTATGGCTAACTAGTATGGCTATCATTGCATTCTGATCTCCAGGCAAGCTTTATTAAGAGATAAATAATATATCACCACAATCTGGCATTAAGAGTGTCCCTTTTGAGGAATGTATCCCTCCACCCTCCACTATGAATGACTAAGTAATGTTAGAAACCCATGTTAGTCCCTACTTCAACTGTCAGTAGGGAGAGTAGGGACACAGGAACCAACAGAATGGTGCATATTTATCTCTCATGGTTGAATGGAGATTTCACAGGAGAACCAGGAAGAGGCTATACCACCATACCTAGACCAAAAGATGGGGCAAAAAGGATCCCAGAGAACTGATCATCTTGCTATCGAGGAAGGGTAGAAGGGGGAAGATCCCACTCAAATGCCTGAGGAAGATAACCCCTTCTCTGCCAGCATCCTCAGTCCATATTTGGCTCTTCTGCCTTTGAGCTGGGAATAGCTCACCTGGGTCACTTGGAATGGGCTGTCCAGTGCAAGGGAAGACTTGATCAACTTTTTGTATCTTGAGTTGTTTAAGCATGTAATCCTTAAGTTTTTAAAAGCAGAGAAAATAAAATGACACCAAGATTTCTTTGTGCTTGAGGTGGGGAATGCCTGATATTCAAATGCTGGCAGCTTCCTTGAGCTGGGAGAGAAAGTTCTATCTATACAGATAAGTTACTTTGGGTTCTAGAACCCGTGAGGGCTTTAGCTGTTTTTTTCCAGAACCCACATGGCAACTGCTGGGATGGTAGGACAGATACTCCCCTGATGCACACTCCCTTTCCTGTAAGTTGTGGGAAAAAACATTCCTGTGGGTTACTAGGGCATTCCTAGTCCCACTCCTTGACCTCTGAACCTGTTAACTCTGGTTATGGGAGAAACGGTGCCACTGGAGGACCTGTTCTGCTCCACCAAGCTATTGCCACCCAACTGGCACTTCAGTTATATCTTTAAAAGGCCATCCCATGGTTATCTCAAGTCAGATGCTTCAAGATAGTGGAGTTATGTTAAAACCAGCAAATTCTCTGAGCACAAGCCTACTGTCACAGTTTTGTAGCTGTGAAGTGGGGTCCTTCATCAAAAGAAATATTTATGGGATACTGTGATGGGGGATAAGTTCTCTGTATACCCATGGATGATAATTTTTGTTGTTTTAACTTCAGCACAGTAGCTATACCCTATCTATGGCTATTTCAGCCAGCAATTGCAATTCCATAATCACTGGCCTGTTTCTCTAGCAGTGACCTGGCTGCTCAGCCTGGGGGAATTGTGTCCCTACAAGCACCAACTCTGTTACTGCTGCTAAAGGTAGCTTTGTCTAAATCTCTATCATAAGACTTGAGATTCAAAGGCTGGGGTGAAAACCTGCAAGCTTAGAGAGGCTGAATAGTAAAAAGCTAACCTATTCTCCTTGCTGGTGTCTCCAAAAGACCTGTGCTTCTGTTTCACCAAACCAGAAAAACCTGTGCCACTCCAAATCCCTCCCAACTACTTCCTGTGTCCATCTCTCCAGGATGCCCTCTGATACTCTATGATTACTTTATGTCAACTAATTGCTAACTCAACCTTCTGACCTAAGGCACAGAACTGACAGTGTGTGTGTGTGTGTGTGTGTGTGTGTGTGTGTGTGTGTGTGTGTGTGTGTGTGTGTGATTTATTAGAGTGCTTTACAGGCTGTGGGCCAGACAATACAGCAATGATTGTCTACTAAAGGAAAGTTCAACAATCCAGAATCCAGGATTGTTCAGGCAATGAGACTGCATGTCTCAGTTGATCTTCAGTAAATTCTGGAATCCTGAAAAGTAAGCTCTGATGCCTGTTAAGGGATGTATTTTCTAGCACCATTAAGGGTGGGCAGGCAAAAGCAAAAGTATCCTTCTTTCATGTCCTTTACATAGGCTGCCACCTGAAAGTGTGGCCCAGATTAAAGGTGGATCTTCCCATCTCACAGGTATACCCAAACACTTGATTTTAATTAATTCCAAGTTGACAACCAAGAATAGCCATTAGAGCTATCCATATACTCCTCCTCTAAATGTATTCTTTTTTGCAAATTTTCTAATCATGCTCTTTCCAAGTCCCTGTCTGGCTAAATGATTGGTTATAGTCCATGAAATCAGTTTGTAATCACACATGTGGTCATTTCTTTTAAGTAGCATGTGCAACCATGTGTCCTGCTGGAAATTCTTCCTACTGTTAAGGTTTTCCTTCCCTGGTATCCTTCATGATTGTCTTGGAAAAGAGCTGTAGCACTGCAACTACCCATTTCTGGATGGTGCCTGTACAGCATGAGGGACCATCTGTAAGCCAAGCTCTAGTTTTTTCATCCTCAGGAAAAAAAGATCATAAGACAAATTCCATGTGGTGACATGAATGAGAATGCCAACAGGCTCAGATATTTGAGAACCTGGTTCCCATCTGGTGGCCTTGTTTGAATGGGCATAGAAGAGAAGCCTTAGTGGAGAAAGTATGGCACTGTATAATGGGACACTAGATCTTAATAGGCCCTCAGACCTAAGCACAACTGATTCCATGATGGAATTACAATTCAGACCATAAAACTCAACACACAGACAGTATCACCTGCCAAAATAAAATAAATAAAAACTAGGATCTAATCCATCAAAGTCCATTGTTCTGGATAAGTCTCTGAATGTAGTAACCTTGCTGTTTAGCTGCTGGTAAACTGTTCTCTTTAATTGAAGTATGTCAACTCGGAGTATGGTTTTGTGCTTAAAATCTCACCCTGAGAAAGGCTCAGTGCTATGATGGGAATCCAAACACCCAGTGTAGCCACTGGCTAGCTAATAAAGCTTTCTATTTTTTGGCTTAAACCAATGTCCAAGCCATTCAACTGGAGGTGGGTTTTAAGGTTTCAAATCCATGCACTATTCCAAGTTTGCAGTTTCTTGCTTTCAGGTTGAGAGGTGAGCTCCTGGCTGTTCCTGCTGCCATGTCTTCCTGCTGTCATGTTTTCTCACTCTCCTGCTCCAGACCCAATTCATAACTCCAGCTTTCAGAGTCACTTAGCATATGGGCTGGGGCACACACACCCCAGTAGGGAATGTGCTGCCTCCAGAATCAAAATAGGCTCACTAGTTTTTTGCTTCTTTTTTTTTTTTTTTTGGTGGTGGGAAGGTCCAGGTAAAAGTACTTATTCTTCACCTTAAAAGGGGTATCTCTATTTGCCCTGCACCACTCTAATCCTAAATTTTCAACATGGTAGAAGCTCCTTGGGTTTTAGTCAAATTAATTCCACATCTTCATACATATATATGTGCTCTTTATCAACAAATACAAAGTGGCTGATTCTACTGGTCCATTTAGTTCACTCAGCCTAAGGTTATCAAGATAGTGGACCAATGTGATACCTTATGGAAGAGATAAGACAGTGGTTTTCAACCTGTGTGTGTGTCGAGGGGGTCACATATCAGATATTTACATTATGATTCATAACAGTACCAAAATCACAGTTACGAAGTAGCAACAAAATAATTTTATGCTTGTGCATCACCACAACATGAGAAGCTATATTGAAGGGTCTCAGCATTCGGAAGGTTGAGAACCCACTAAAATAAGGTATTAACATCCTTCTAGCTGTGACACGAGGCTGAAGAGTAAATACCCTTGAAGTAGAACTATAAAGGTATACTGCTGGCCTTGCTATATCAAAACAAATTGTGTCCAGTGGTCCTTGTGAACAGACAGAAAGAAAAAAAAATCAAACATTTCCCAGGTCAATGGCTATATACCATGTACCAGGAGACATGCTAATCTGTTCAAATAAGGAAACCACATCTGGCACAACAGCAGCAATTGAAGTCATTGTTTGATTACATTTGTGAGTCAGCTGCCATTCTCCATAACTCGCCTGTATTCTACACAGACCAAACCAAAGAGCTAAAGGGGGACGTGGTAGGAGCAATCACTCCTGCAACTTTCAGTTCCTTGATGGTGGCTCTAATCTCTTTAATCCATACAGGAATGTGATATAGTTTTAGGTTTTCTATTTTTTTCTATTTTCTCTGGTAGAGACAACTTTAATGATGTCCATTTTGCCTTTTCAACCCAGTGACTGTTTGGTGGTTTTCAGTTTCATGCCCTAAACCAGGGTGTCTCAGCCTGAGCATTACCACAAGACCAAATAATTCTGTTTTCACAGTAGCTATTTGATACCTTTCAAGTAACACCAAATCCCACTTCATTTTGAGCAGTATCAATTTCCTCTCTCAGAATGGAGATTGATATAATAGCCTTCTCCCAGAATTTTTCACTTATTCACCTGACACAGTCTCCATGACAACCATGGCAGAAGCTACATAGCCATGCTGCCTTTGCTCCTTGACATCCACTTCACCCATGTGATTCCCATTCTCTGAATCAGAGTTGGTTAACATGTTATGCCTGAGGTTTTGAAACAGTCCTGTACCACTTTAGTATGCTGATGTTACTAGGTACAGTAACAATTGTGTGGCTAAATGCAAAAGAATATATAGTCTCATAGTTCTGAGTGATGGAAACAAGATGAAGGTTTCAGTGGGATTGATTCCTTCTGAAGATTGTAAGTGAGAATCTGCCCAAGGTGTCTCCTTAGCTTCAGGTGGTTCTTTCTGACTTCCTTGGCTTCTAGGTGCATCCCCTCAATGTCTGCTTTTATCTTCACCAGGTGTCCTATTTCTCTATCTTCTCTTTTTCTGTAGTAGTCATGCTGAATAGGCTTACTCTAATTCACCATTATCTCATCCTAATTTCATTTCTACATAATGCCCACATTTCCAAATAAAGCCATATTCACAGGTCATACTCTCATGAGTTGGGCTTTTCTGGCATGGCAAGTTCATGTATAAGGTAAAGCCCATTTCAGATGCAAACAGACTTGCACAGCTACCCTGGTATCTCCAAAATGACAAACCTAGTATGATGTGGTTAAAGTCTGGGCAGAAATCATGCCCCACCGGCCAAAAAGAGGTCCGAAGACCTAATTGCCAATGGGGTTTTGGCAAAACATCAGGTGATCCAGAACACACCATTTATTTACAGTATTTTGCATGATGGTGCTTGTGAACTGTTGGCAGCCCTTCAGCACTTACCTGTCATAACTATAGTCAATAGTCAAGCTTTTATCCAGTTCCTGCTCTCCTTCTCAATGTACCATCCATGAGTTATGCAGACAGCACAGCAGCCCTCAGAGTGTCTCCGGAACTGACTGATGACTAAGCACAGAGTATAGTGAAGCCCAGTCTCCACCCGAAACAGAGTGATACCTTCCCATTGGACAAGAGTCCAGGAATGCTGCACATCAACAAAAGACCCTGAAGGATTTTTGTGATCTGAAGTCCCCAGGACTGTAAAGTGTTTGCAGAATGCTTGGCCTGTCCCAAAACCTCTGGGATCTGCTTCTGGTCCCTTCCCATAAAGATAACTCACCCAAATCAACTTGTTATTTTGCCCATCAAATCTAAATGGTTGCTAAATAAATTACAAATTAGGAAAAATTTAAAAGAGAATAGCAAGTCTCTGCATATTCCAGGGTGGCATGATGATCTGCTGTCTTTTTTTAAAAATTCTAGACATTTCCTCTTACTTTCTCTGCTTATTGTATTAATTTTGTTCACTAACTTCCTAAGTGAAAGAATGTCTTTCATTTTAAATCTTTATTATTTCAATTCAATTGTTAAAAGTTATTGTTATAAATTTTGAACATTCTAATTTCTCCATTTCCATAATTATTTTCCTCATTTTTCTAGTGATAGATGGGAATTTTTCAATTTTATTAGTAATGCATTTGAATTTACTAAGAAGATTGTTGAAGCTGAGGCTGGAGAGATGTCTCAGCAAAAGGATTTGCTGTTCTTCCAGAGGATGCAGGTTTGATTCCTAGCACCCAAATGCTGGGGCTCCCAACCATCTATAACTCCATTTTCAGGAGATCTGTGACTCTCTTCTGGCTTCTGAGGGTACCAGGCATGCATGTGGTAAAAAAAAAAAATATGCATGCAAGTGAAACACCCATATAGAAAACTTTTTTTGGAAAAGAAAATAAAAGATCATTTAAACTATGGGTTTATTTTGCAGGCCACAAGTGAGGGCTTTTTGTTTTGTTTTGTGGTTCTGATTGTTTGTTTGTAACAAGATAGACATAAGTCCAGTGGTGATCCCTCCAGACATCGTGAGCACATCTTATGCATTTTCTTTTTGCATCTTCACATTCTAGTGTCCCCAGAAGAAGCAGCAGATGTCGACAGTGTACAAGTTGTGATGTCAGAATTGGAAGAGCAATAAATGCCAAGTGGTGCATGGGCCAAACCCCAACCACTCCACCCCAGGGAGGCACATCCAGGCCTGCAAACAGGAGTCTGCCTTCCAGTGAACTGTTGTGCTTATGACCTCAGTCTGCTTTGTCATGGCTTGCCTAGAGAAAATCCCTAGTCACTGAATCTCACCATTGGGCCCAAAATTAACCCTTAACACACAAATGCCCTGCACATCATGACACAAGTTGAAACATGACATATTGAGACAATATGTTCCAAAGTGACTGTGTTTATACAAATTTACGCCAGCAGCACAGGAGACTTGGGGTTGTACTCAACTTTTTTTGTCTATTATCTTTCTTCATTTATGTTTTAACATAAAACATAAAATGCTCACATATCTCTGCAGTTATACAACTTTCACTCACATCTGCTATTTTAGGAAGAAATAGAAACTAACTTCCTGTTGGTATGTATCCACTTAAATGGAAATCAAGGTTTCACCTGTGTAGGCATTCCAGTTCCAAGCCTTCAATGCAGGGAAGTGGTATATCTGGCCAGTATGGGAAGACTGTATATAGTGGATATGCTGCTTAGTCTGTGCCCTTTAAAGGAAAGAGGATAAAGGGTTTCCATCCTGCTGTCAGGGGATGAAGGACAGCAACTAAAACAACATAAGAGACCACAGCAGATGCTTGCAGAAAGAACTGAAGCCAGATACGATGGATATCTCCTGCATCGTTTCAAACACCATGCCCAACACTACTTTTTCTCTTAGTTAGGGTTTCTATGGACATGATAAAACACTATGATTGAAATAAACTTGTGAAGGAAAAGGTTAATTTCATTTTAAACTTGCAAGAAACAGTCCATCACTGAGAAAAGTGAAGGCAGGAATTAAAGCAGAGGTCATGGAGGAGTACTGCTTACTGGCTTTCTCTTTATAACTTGCTCACCCTGCTTTCCTATAGCACTCAGGACCACCAAACCAGTGGTGCCATCACCCACAGAGATCTGCACCTTCCCTCATCAATCATCAATCAAGAAAATGCACCACAGGCTTTCCACAGACCAGTCTGGTAGAGGCATGTTCTCAACCGAGGTTCCTTCTTCCCAAATGACTCTAGCTGTGACTAGTTGACATAAAATTAAGCAACACCTGAATGTAGCTTACACTAGATGAACAGCTTCATGTTTGTTTTGGAAATATTTGAGATGTGTTTAAACCCTGTTTCTATCACCTGCCTGCTTTGTGGTCAAGACCACCACACAGTTGTGTGTGGGTCTCAAACTCTTCCTAAACTCAAACGCATGCTCATGTGGCATCAGCTAGAGAGAGAGTGAACCCTAAAGTTTTGTTTTCTCATCCTTACAGTGTACCCATGAGGATTTGTCTAGGGATATAGTGTGACTCACACTTTGTGACTTATTCATATGACTGAAAATTCAAATAGGAACAGGAAGAATCAGCTATGATACTGGAGTTCATCATCCTCTTAAGATATGAAATCTAAAACCTCTGTGATGATTTCTACAAGTGTGTATGAATTTAAAAGATGAAATATGTTATCTTGGGACACTCCATGTGGCTCTACGGATCTGAAGTGCTCTCTTTCTGGCCTGGCTTCTCCATGGCAAACACTGGAAGTTGTCTGAAGCAGACAGGAAAGACTTGAATACTGTGTGCTTTCTCTTCTGAAAGCCTGTATCCCTCTGTCCTTAGCACAGAGCCAGGGTGTGTCATTTTCAAATCTCAGCAATGACTAACTCACATACTTTGAAATTTTATTTCAATTCTGATACTCAGACTCTACTTGTTCAGAGAACTGTGCAGTAGATGGTGAAAGGCAAGCTCACTGATGCACTGTAGACAAGTAGGGGCATCTGCTTTGTCTCCCTCATGATTCTGCTAGGGACACTTTGCTTGGTTCTAGTCTCATTTCTCACACATACTGTGATTGGGAAGACTTAATTTCCCTCTGAAAGTTCCAGCTACCCTCAGGCCTAGCCCACTCAAAAGTCCTTCTTAAGCACATTCATACAACAAGGACATCTGTTCAATAATGTTCATAGCAGCACTATTTGTAATAGCCAGAACCTGGAAGGAGCCTAGATGCCCCTCAACTGAGGAATGGATAGAGAAAATATGGTACATTTACACAATGGAGTACTACTCAGCAGAAAAAACAATGGAATCTTGAAATTTGCAGGAAAATGGATGGAACTCGAAGAAACCATTCTGAGCGAGGTAACCCAATCACAAAAAGACAAACATGATATGTACTCACTTAATGTGGATTTTAGACATAGAGTAAAGGATTACCAGCCTACAAACCACACTGCCAGAGAAGCTAGTAAACAAGGAGGACCCTAAGACAGACATACATGGTCTGTCTGGAAAGGGGGAAAGGGACAAGATATCCTAAGCAAATTGGGAACTTGGGAGGAGGGGGGAGAGCTAGGAGAATGAGAAGGGGAGAAGAGGAGGGATGAGGAGGACATGAAGGAGCAGAAAGGTTGAGTTGTGGGAAGAATAGAAGAAAACAAGAAAGAAGATACCACAATGGAAGGAGACATTTTAAGTTTACAGGGAAATCAGGCACTAGGGAAATGTCTGGAGATCTACAAAGATGACCACAGCTAACAATCTAAGCAACAGAGGAGAGGCTACTTTAAATGCCTTCCCCTGATAATGAGTTTTATAACTGACTTATATGCCATCCTATAACCTTCATCCAGCAGCTGGTGGAAGTAGAAGCAGACACTCTCAACTAATCACTGGACTGAACTGGAATCCAGTTGCAGAGAAGGACAAGCAATGAGCAAAGGGGTCCAGATCAGGTTGGTGAAACCCACAGAAACAGCTGACCTGAACAACAGGGAGCTCTTGGTCCCCAGACTGATAGCTGGGCCACCAGCATGGGACTGATCCAGACCCCAGGAACATGGGTTTCAGTGAGGAGACCTGGGAAATCTACAGGACCTCCTGAAGTAGTTCAGTACTTATCCCTAGCATAGGTGTGAACTTTGGGAGCCCATTCCACATAGAGGGATATTCCCTGATCCAAGACACACAGGTGTGGGCCTAGGCCCTATCCCAAAGGATATGATAGACTCTGATGACCCTCTATGGAAGGCCTCACCCTCCCTGGGGTGCAGAAAGGATACATGATAGGTAGGGTTTTAGTTAGGGGGGGTAGGGGAGGAGGGGAGGGAGGGGAAACTGGGATTGACATGTAAAACAATCATGTTTCTAATTCAAATAAAAAAAGGAAAAAATTGAAAAAACAAAAAACAACAACAAAAAAGTCCTTCTTAGTGTTCAAGTGGCCACCAAATTGTTCCAGGCTACAGTTCCCCAGAACAGTATGCCCTATACATCACTTAAAAAGCTCCCCCAGTTTTTTGCAATCAGTTTTATGGACCAACCTCCACCTTCCTCCAACCACACCAGTCAATCAGATGAATACAAGTTTGATCATAACTTCATTCTACAGTAGTCTGGGATCCAGAGTCAGCAATATTCTCTTACTCCCATTTCTGACCTCTCTCTTCCATTTTATGCTACCTGTGGCTCATGATGCTTTATTTCTTCTTTATGATCCTCAACCTAAGATTCTATCTGCTACTTCCATCCTAAAGACCACCCACCCATAGATGCACATCTCTGCCTTATAACATAAGCACTATTCTGAAGCCTGTGGGCTTCTCCACAGAACCCAGAATCATCTGGCACCAATTGTCTTGTTAGTAAGAGCTGAAACCTTGTGTACCATATTAAAGATGTTATAAAATGCTTCAATCTTATCTGAGTCCAGAATCCATCAGTCCACAGCCCTGAAAAACAGGTCACCAGGCAGAATTGTTAGTGATCTGGAGACTAGTTCTTCACCACAGAAATTCTATCAAGTTTGGGGCATGTCTTCCTAACATGGAGCTTGTATCTGTCAGATCCCTCCTTACTCACCCTTCTCTGTGTTCTTGCAGATGTAGCAAAGGGTGGTAGGGATTGTCCAATCTTAGAGATGCTTTTTAGATACAACTATTGACATGAAAATTGCTTATTTATGTATTTCTATACATTGCTAAGGGGTGTGACAAATCTGAGTACATGGAAACACCTAATGAAGATGAAAAATCATCTCATAAATTAATAAGTTTACTCTGCTATAACTAGTACATTTAGTTCATTTGGGATGCTAAAGCATTGATTTTTAATTAAAGGTTTTAAGGCCAAAGGTCAAGTGAAATATTCAAGAACTAACTGAATTGATTCTAAAATAAACAACAACTGGAAAGATGGAGAGAGAAAGGAAGAAAAGAAAGCAAGGAGGGAGGGAGAAAGGAGGAACAAAAGAAAGGAAAGGAAGGAAGGAAGACAGGCTTAAAAAGCAGAGCAGAAGAAGAGGCCCAGAGTCCATTCTGGAAGACTAAGTCCCAGTAAGCAGTACTCTGCTCCCAGTGTGGGATTAGAGAACAGGAGACACCAGAGAAAGCATAAGAAAATTGACACCCAATTCTTCAGGATATCAGATAAATTGCAGGGGTGGGAGTAGAGGTTTGGAGTGGGGAGAGGAATGAAAGTGTCAAAAAAAGAAAGCAAGACTAAAGCATAAGGAACACTAGACACATCACTGAGCAGACTTACAGTGTAAGCAAATAGAAATCCTGGCATGCACATGACACACAGTCTTCTTTTGCACTGGACTAGAACAATGGCAACAGCCTATTGTAGGGAGACACTCTAGCCCAGCCCCAGGTAACCTGGACAGGTGTGCCCGAACATGCCCGTGAGGGATGGGTGAGGGGAAGTCTAAGGTGATGTAGGATAGGCTTCTTAAGGGACCAAGGACATGTGGACGCTCTCTTCTTCTCTCCTTCATCTGGCCCTGGTCCCAGCTCCCTCCTCCTTGCTTTGGCTTGTGCTTGGCTGGTGTATCCAAATAAAGAAAACCTTGCCCTATTGACTGCTGGTCAATCACTAACAGGGTATTTTAGGAAATGCCCTGCTGAGTGTGTGGTCAGATAGTTCTAAAGGCAAATTGCGTCTCAGAATGGCCCATGTTGCAAACCCAATGCAAGCATCACAGTACTACTTTCCGAATTTTGGCAAGAAGAAAACCTCCAGCTAAAAACAAAACAAAACAAAAAAAAATAAAAAACAAAACAAAAACTGAGTCAGAACTGTGAGTCAGTATTAAACCCAGTAGGAATATGGCCTGAGTCACAGATATCAGTGAGACTAACTAGCCCTTCCAATGAGGGATTAGCAGTAGCAAGAACTTCAAGGTACCAGGCACTAAGTCGTGTTGGTAGAGAGCATGCTGACAGACCTTTCCAGGACCTAGAATCTGACAAACACCTCTAGGTATTGTACCCACTGACTGGCCCACATACCACACCCACTGTTCACAGGAAAAAAAAAGTCATACCAAACAGGTTCTTCTCTCATTGGAAGACACCAACTCAAATATCCAGAGAAGGAAAACCAAGATGATTTAGAGACAGGATATGATTGCTTCAAAAATTAGTAATTTCACAATAATGGATTCCAAAGAGAATGAATTAGGTTAAATCCTAAACAAAGAAGTCAAAAGAATGACTATAAGAATATTCAGTATGATCAAAAGGGGACAGAAAGAAACTCATAAGTGAATTCAAAAAGAATAAAAATTCAAAACTGAATGAAATAATTAAGTCAATATAGGATATAAAACAAATTCACTAAAGAGCAATTTTTAAAAATCAGATTTAAAATTTGGAAATGTAAAACTCCAGAAATGAAATAATATGCTCAATTCAAAGCCTTACTAATAGAATAGATCAAGTAAAGATGGAATGTCAGAGCTAGAAGACAAGGTAAAATAATTACAACATTCAGACATTAACACACAGAATTTAAAATATGAACAGAATGTGGACTCTACCAGATGCTTTGAAAAGAGCAGATTTGCAAATCATAGGATAGAAGAAAGGAAAGAACAAGAAATTATGTAACATTTTTAATAAAATCATAGCAGAAATTTTCCAAATCTAGGATAAGAGATGATTATCTAAATAAGAGGCATTCAGAAAGCCAGACACAACCAGAGAAGAAGGATCCACACCACTCTACAGTCAAAGCATGGAGCAGACATAATAAAACTACATTGAAAGCTGCAAGAAAGAAGTATCAAGTCACATACAAAGGCAAACCCACCAGAACTACAGCAGATTCCTGAACAAAAACTGAAAGCTAGAAGGGCATGGAATAATGTGTTTAAAATTCTGAAATGTGACAACTGTCAAAGCATATTATGATATTTAGCAAGGCTAGCCTTTATAATTGAGGAAAAGGAAAACAGGTTTCCATGATACATAACCAAAGAAGGTATGACTGTGAAACCACAACATATATAAAGGAGTTTTACACATCAAAGAGAGGAAATGAATCCATGAGTTCACAGGAAAGACTAATCTGTACCTGAGATTAAGTCATCAGCTGTTTTTTATCCCACCATTCATAGTTTATAAGTCCAGCAGTAGATAAGCAAGTATAATGAGGAAAATATAAAACAAGACAAAACCAAAAATGAACACTTGCCTTAAATTAACTCTGAATGGTAAGAAACACCATTCTTCAACCAAATGACATAGGTGAGCAGATTGGATTTCAAACACAAGAGCCACCTATTAGTTAACTGCAATCAACAGTGCTTGCTGAAGCAAAGCACACCCACAGGGATAAATGTATAGGGAAGGATTTTACAAGCAAATAGAATTAGAAAACTAGCAAGTGTAGTAATCTTAATATTTAAATATAATATATTTCAAACCCAAATTAGTTAGAAAACATAAGAGAGTTCATTTTAATTCATGAAATAATCTAACAAGTATATATACACACACCAACTATCAACACACAGAATTTCATCAAACAGCATTAATGGAGGTAAAGAAGCATATTTACCCTAGACAGTAACAATGGGTAACTTCAATATCCCATCCTCAACAATATACAAAAATAAAAAAAAACATCAAAATTAAATGACATTACAGATCAATAAACTTAACAGGCATCTACAGAATAGTCCACACAAACATTTCAAGGTATATATTCTCAACAGCCCATAGAACTTTCTCTAAACTGACTCATTTTAGGACAGAAAGTAAGTTTTAACAACTATGGAAAAGTTGAAATAGTTTCTTATGTTGTGTTTCAGTAACACAGAATAAAAGTAGAAATCAAGAGGTGGAGAAATTACAGAATAAAGACAAATCCACAGATATGATTAGCATTATTGAATAATGGTTACAGAAGAAATCAGGAGGGAAATGTAAAAATTCCTCAACTTTAATGTAAATGAAAACACAATTAACAGAATGTGGGATATAGTGAAAGCAATTATAAATAGGAAAATGTATGGTTATAAAAGGCAAATTTAAAAATCAGGGAGATCTTCAAAAAATTAATGATGCACTTCAGGTCTTTGAAAATCAGCAGAAGCAAATAAATAAAAATGACTGGAGCACAAATAAAAAAGAACAGTACAAAGAGCTGGTTCTTTGGAAAGGTAAGAATGACAAACCTTTGGCCAAACTAATCAAAAGAAAGAGTGAATACCCCAATTAAATACTAGAGATGAAAAGGAAAACAGCAGATAGCAGTGAAATTCAGAGAATAATTAGCCCATACTTTGAAAAACCTATATCAAGTAATTCTTTGTTTAGGCCTGAGACTCCATGAGATTTCCCCCCTTCCATGTTAACATGTCTTTGGTATTGTCCTTATTCTTGTCTTGCTTAGGCAGCTGTGTTAATGGGACATCACAAATGCAGTTTCTCTGCAATTTCTAGTAGATAGAACCTCACAGCAAACTTTGTGTTCTTCTGGGTCTTGTGATCTTTTCTTACCCCTCTTCTGCTTTGATCCTTGAGCTCTGGGCATAGGAGTTGGGTTGTGGGTATATTAGTTGGAGCTGAGCACCATATAGTTTCTAGTTTTCTGCATTTTGATCGGTTTTACTTTTCTATAATAGTTTTATTCAGTTGCAAAGACATATTTATTTGATGAGGGTGAGACTTATTCTTATCTGTAGATATAAGAAAAAATATTGAGAAAATAGTAATTATGCTGGTCAAATAAAATGTCAGTTGAAGGTTCTCCTCCAAATCCCATGATTTCACTAGTCCTGGGTGGTTGGCTAAGTTTCTAGTATCAGGCATGAGTTCCCTCTTATTGAAAGGGCCTTATTTCCAATTAGAGAACTTTTGGTTACCACTAAGCTATCAAGCAATAAAGTAATGCTGGTAATAGTTTTCCAAAGGAAAATAGTTTTCCAAAGAGAAGAGCTCTCAAATTGGTTATCTAATACCTAGTGGTTATCCCTTAAAATATATACATACAAGTAACATTACACAGACTAATCAGGTTGTATTTATGTATTTAGATGCACACACCCATGCATGTGCACCAAAACTAAATCAAGAGGAAATAAAAACTTAAAGTTACAAGATCAGCATATTGAAGAGGTAATAACATCTCCTAAGTTGGAAAATGCCAGGCCCAGTTAGACAGACTATGGAATTCTTTCAGACCATTAAAGAAGAATCAATATCAGTGCTCCTCAAAGGAAAGGAACTCTCCCAGGCTAATTCTATAAAGTCAGATACAGAAACTGGATACAAATATAACAACAACAAAGAACATTGTAGGCCCGTTTCTAAGACAAGCATTTTTATGTAAAAATACTCAGTAAAATTCTTATAAATAAAATTCCACAACATATTAACATTATAATTGATCATAGTCAAGTTGGTTCCTTTATAGGAAATAGAGCATGGTCCAAAATCTATAAACTAGGTAATGTGATATAGCATATGAATTGTTCAGAACAGAAGTCACATGATCATCTCAATAGATGCAAGAAAGTCCCCTAACAATGCCAAACTTATCTTTGAGATGGAAACACTGAAGAACTTGGGTATATCTGGAAGAAACATCAACATAATGAAGGCTACTTGTAACAAACCTATGCCCTACATTGCCCTAACAGGAGAAAAACTAAGCGTGTTCTCACTATAATCAGGAATAAGGTAAAGGTGTCTACTTTCTCAGCCCATGTGCCACATAGTGCTTGGAACCTTAACTAGAGCAACAAGGTAGTAGAAAGAAATACAATAAACACAAATATGAAAGAAAAGTTAAGCTATCCCTATTGCAGACAATATGCCCTTATATATAAGATCCTGATGATTCCACCAGAAAATTCATGGAATTGATAACTATTTTCCCTTTCAGCAAAGTAGCAACATAATATATAATCAATATACAAAAATCCCCACAGAATCCAAAATACAAAAATCTACTTCATTCAGAGTCTATCTCAAGCCACTCAAGATGACTGGCATCAAATGCTAACCAGAATGCCAGGTAAAGGTAGGGGGTGAGTGAGCCCTTATACACTCATGGTGGGAATGTAAATTTGTTCAACCACATATGAAGGCTCCTCAAAAATATTAACATAGAACTCTCATATATCATTCCTGAGTATAAGTCAAAGGACTGTAAGTCAACATACCACAGATATACTTATATAGTCATGCCTGCTGAATCATTATCCACCCTTTGTAGTCACTAAGGTTGTACTGTACTATATGCATTTTGGGACATAGGGAAAGCAAATGGAACAAAGTCCCATCAAATCCTACTGGTCTGGAAAATTATTCCAAGTATATCTTTCAAGCTCTTCCTCTGTACTACCACCCCATGCTCTACTTTCCAAGGAGATCTTTTCATAGTTTAAACCATACAATTGTAGTTCTTTTTCCTCCCTCTTCCTCTTCCCTTTCAGTTTTTCTTTTACTTGGAGGCAGCAGTATCTTTTGTTATCTATGTTACCTTTTAAAGTTAGTGATAGGCCCTATACAATTTCCCCAAATATCCATAGTTCTTAGTAGCTTTTCATCTAATTGTTGCCTACTAAATATGTTCAAAGTTTCTTTTTCACAGTGCTGTTGACAACTGTGGAATCTATTGCAATAGTGTAAGTAGAAATGCTAATTTTTTGCCATTATTCAATCTAATAACTATTTTCAAAAGTTTTAATTCATGAATATAGAAAATTTTGGATGGAGGTGGAAATGTTGAAGATAATATCCCACACTTAAATGGAAATAGCCAGTAGACAGTGATATTCAAGTTAAAAGGTAAGCACTTAGATGCTGGATTTACTTTCCTAAATGGTCCTGAGGATAGCTGCACTCTTTAATACCCAGTTGAAAATACTATTTAGGGAGGATGCCTGCTATGTATGGTCTGGGATTTCCTTCAAACTTGATCCAGTGTCCTGCAGACACTATTCATCTTCCAACAACTTATGTGTCTTTTATCATCTTACTCTCATTGCCAAAGCTGTAGGCTTTTTCTCTTTCTAGGGAGTGTGGTGTGGATGAGTTGGAGGGGTGGGACTTTCCCTGGGGTAACTCTAAGTAGACCACAAGTTGGACCACCAGAGTCCTCCAGATAGAAATGACTAACAGTGAGCTTCTCCTAGGACAGACAGTGGGCTTTGTTACTAAGAGCAGAGCAGAGAGTGTGGGAATTGTTTGGTTCGCACTTGCTTCCAGACTCCACATCCCAGGGCAAGATTGTGTCCTCTCTTCATTGCTGCACTGCCTCTTTCCATTACTGCCCCACGTTACTGAACTGAAAGCATAAACACAATTCAGATTGCTTCAGAAAAGGGCAGGGCAGTACAAACTTTTAAAAATTATTTTGTTGTTGCTTATTGTTTTTTGAGACAGTTTCACTGTGTAGTCTGGCTGTCCTGGAACTTACTCTGTAAACCAGCCTGGCCTTGAACTCACAGAGATCCACCTGCCTCTGCCTCCCCCGTGCTGGGATTAATCACCATCATCCAGCTGACTTTTTAAAAAATTGGTTGGTTTGTTGGTTGGTTTTGTTGTTGTTGTTTTATTTTTATTTTATGTGCACTGATTGGTGTTTTGTTGGCATGAATGTCCATGAGGGTGCCAGATCCCCTGGAGAAGTTTCAGACAGTTGTTAGCTTCCATGTGGGTGTTGGGAATTGAACCTAGGTGGTCTAGAAGAATAGTCAGTGCTCTTAGCCACTGAGTCATTTCTCCAGCCCCTATTTTCTTGTTTTTAATCATTAAGAATGTTTTAGAGGAGGAAGCTGAGGGCCAGAAACATAGCTTCACTTGGGATTACATTCTGCAAACTGAACATAACCCCTCCCCCTGCCGGAAAGGCCAGGAGGGATACCTTTGTTATCACTGGGTAAGATTACCAGGGACAGACACGGCAGCCATCTGTTGTAGAAAATAAATGTGAGCCCAAGGAATTGTGTGGGCAGGGCACTGAACAGACATGCTCACCCCTAGTTTACTGTCCATCTCCTCAGGTTTCACTTAAGCATCCACTCTTCCTCCAGATGGGCTATGAGCACATGGTCATGAGGACATGGCAGACAGGGTACCAGCCTTCTTGCTATGTATTCCCTCTGTAATCTCACCTTCTCACTCAGTGCCCCCTCTCCCACATCCCTGCCGTTACTGACACCTGAGTTCTGATTGTGACCATTTGAGAATTTAGTCTATGCAGCCAATGGATCTGCTCCTTGGAAATCTCTTTGGGCAAATGACAAATACTTTCACACCCAAGAGGAAAGCCAGTACACATATTCACAAAGGAACTGGTTTTCTTCTCTTATTCTTTTTTTCAGAACTTAAAATCGTTTATTATATTTTTAAATCTCACTTACATTCCAACCAAAGTTCTCCCTCCCACCCCTACCCCTACCCCTACTTTGCCTCCTGACCCAGTCCAACCCATCTACTCCTCCCAACAGATAAAAGCTCCCATGGGGAGTCAGCACAGTTTAGCACATTAAGTTGGGGCAGGACCAAGCCCCTCCCCAGTGCATTAAGGCCTAGCATGGCATCCCTTCATAGGGAATATGCTCCCACAAGCTATTTCATGTACCAGGGATAGATCCTGGTCCTACTACCAGGGTCCCCTCAGACAGTCCAAGCTTCACAACTGTCTTCCACATATGGAAGACCTAGTTTGGAATCTCGTGGAGGCTCCACATTTGTTGGTGTAGAGCTCGGTTCAGCTATCTCTGTAAATTTCTCCATCATGATCTTGATCTCCCTTCTTCATGCATTCCTTCCTCCCTCTCTTCAACTGGATTCCCAGAATTCAGCCTGGTGCTTGGTGGTGGATCTATGCAACTGGTTCCATAGATTTCTAGATGAAGGCTCTATGATGATAGTTAGAGTAGTCACTAATCTGATTATAGGGGAAGGCCAGTTCAGGCACCCTCTTCACTATTGCTAGGAATCTTAGCTATAGTCATCTTTGTGGATTCTTGGGAATTTCCCTATTACCAGGTTTCTCCCTAACCCCATTATCAAATTATCTCTCCTTTCTCTCCCTCTCTGTCACCCTCTCCCCTGACCATCCCTTTCCTTCATGTCTACATCCCTCATTCCCTCACCTTCACCAACCCTCTTGCCCCCAGTTTACCCAGAAGATCTCATCCAATTCCCCTTCCCAGGGTGATCCATGTGTCCCTCTACTTAGCTTCTCTGGAGCTGTGGATTGTAATCTGGTTATCCTTTGCTTTACATCTAATATTCACATACTGTGTTTGTGTTTCTGAGTCTAGGTTACCTCACTCAGGAAGCTTTTTTTTTCTAGTTTCACCCATTTGCCTGCAAATTTCATGATGTCATTTTTTTTAACAGCTGAGTAATACTCCATCATGTAAATGTACCACATTTTCTTTATCCATTCCTTGGTAGAGGGGCATCTAGGTTGTTCCCTGGTTCTGGCTATTACAAATAATGCCACTATGAATATTGTTGAGTAAGTGTCCTTGTGGTGTGATTGATTTTTGACAAGGAACTAGTTTTAATGTGTTTATTTGGTGACGCTTTCTTTCCTACTTGAGTGACTGCCTTACAAAATAGGCTACTAATGGGTTTCAAGAGGCTAACTCCACATGAAAGGGCTATGAGACATAACTGAGTCACAACAGGGGTCTTGCTAAGAGCATCAGTTTCTTGGGAATGTCATGGTCCTCTGAGGTGGTTATTTAATTTTAAAAGGCAGTGCTTAAATACTCACAGATGCTGATGCAAACCTAGGTGAAATATAGGTATACCCATGTATTTTACTATTGAACAAACTAAATCTTAATAAATAAATAAATAAATAAATAAATAAATAAATAAATTTGCAGCTGCATAAAACAACTGACTAGTCCATAAACTGGGAGCAGATTGTGGGGCTTATCCAAATGTAATCTTGGACTTCTGACAAAGGATCAATGTGGTAGCTCAGGAGGCCATGAGTTCTCATGATTCCCCAGGGTTCTCAGTGGACCACTGTCCCTCTAACTCCTAAAAAGGTCTGCATATTAATCACACTATTACCCATAGTTTTAATCCCATTAGGAACATCTGTGGCAGAGGAAGCAAGGAAATGAAGCCCCATTCCTTGCAAATGTCCTGTTAAGTGCAGGATAATTTCATAGACAGAGAGGAGCTAAGAACCCTATACCGGAAGATCTCAGTACAAACCTCCTAGTGGGAGCAAAACAACACTTGTTCACCCAGGGGGGATACTGGAAATAAATTAGTTATGTTGTACCATATTGTCTTTTTCTGTAAGACTAAACTCAAGTACGATCCTCTGGGGAGGCAATTTGTGATTTTTAAATTTCTCTGACTCCTGAGTGGTGTGAGGAAAGACGGTACTCATTGATTCTTTACTAATATTTTCATCATTGGTTCACTTTGTATTCACAAACCCTTCACTGAGTAGATAGGAGCAGCCCTCTGCATCCTTCGTCTGGCTCAGTTTCTTAACTAGCACTGGAGTTCACTCTAGCAGTTGATTGCTGCCACTGTGGGAGATGACAGCCCACCATGTGCTTTCCATATGGTAGTATTCTATCAGTTCAGTTCCGTGGGAGAAATGCATACAAAGGTCCTTTGTTAGAAAAATATATGCAA
Organism: Cricetulus griseus; assembly: GCF_003668045.3. Taxonomy (NCBI): domain Eukaryota; kingdom Metazoa; phylum Chordata; class Mammalia; order Rodentia; family Cricetidae; genus Cricetulus; species Cricetulus griseus. The sequence continues at coordinate 97,345,165 of NW_023276807.1, forward strand.
ATGGCCTTTGTTTCAGCAATTTACCAACCTGAACAATAGACATGCAGATGTTGTCCAACTATAATGCTTTCCACAGTTGACTAAACCCTGGCCTCTCCAAGCATTATTCCACTTCACTTTAACTCTAAGCATTTCCATATGTCAGAGACAGCCCATCCAAACCCCATTGTCACTCCAGTGAGAGATCTGAAATCTTGCTCCAAAAAGAAGATGGAGTTACAGAAATAAATTCAATAAGCAAATGGATCTACACATAGGGAAATATTAAGTTTCCTTCCAGCATTGTGTCATAGAGGCTAATAGAGTCATAAACAAGGAAGACTTAAGATGCTTACTTAGGTGGGTGGTAATGATTTATGAATGAGATTTATTGCATGTATGCATTGTTTCCCTAGTTCATCTTCTGAATCATGTCTACCAGCAATAGAAGGCTGGAATAAGTGAGCACACCTAGTATTTAGATTGAAGGAAAATGACTGATCCTGTGTCTGGAGAGAGAAAATTCAAGCAGAGGCAAAAATATCCTATACCGGAAGGAAAGGAAATGCCCAGAGAAACAGAAGCTCTTGAAATGGGGTCCCCTGCTAGCCATAAGAAAATTATAAGAAAAATAATGACAATAATGGAACTCTGAGTTTTAAAAAAGTTGACTCAAGAGTGAAAATTAACAGAGGAGGATAAAACCCTCTCTAATACATGAATGTTAAGAGATAAACATAACAGAAATATACATCTTGAAAATCAGAACTGTGGACCATGGAGTGGAATGAGTGGTCTAAGAAAGGGTCTTCAATTTTGTTGAAAATAATCATAGGGGTTTGGGGAAAAGGCAGTGTGCATTCTCTTAAAGTATTGCTTCTAGACTACAATCAAGTGTCAGACTAAGTATCACTAGCCATCAGCAGGGAACAGAACTGTGTCTCATGATGTGAGGCAAAGAGGGTCAGAGCTAATGGCATTGGGAAAAGGTCTTCACCAACCCCACATCTGATGGAGAGCTGATCTCCAAAATACACAATGAATTCAAGAAGCTAGCCACCAAAACACCAAACAATGCAATTAAAAAGTGGAGTGCAGAACTAAATACAAAATTCTCAACAGAGGAATCCAAAATGGCTGAGACACTTGAGAAAGTTCTCAACATCCTTAGCCATCAGAGAAACACAACTCAAAACCACTCTGAGATACCATCTCACTCCTGTCAGAATGTCTAAAATCAAAAATACCAATGACAATCTGTACTGGAGAGGATGTGGAGAAAGTGGAACACTCCTTCATTACTGGTGGGAATGCAAACTTGTACAACTACTTTGGAAATCAGTATGGAGGTTTCTCATGAAAATGGGAGTCGGTCTATCTCAAGATCCAGCAATTCCTCTCTTGGGCTTATACCCAAAGAATGCACATTCATACAATAAGGACAGATTTTCAACTACGTTCATAGCAGCATTATTTGTAATAGTGAGAACATGGAAGCAACTTAGATGACCCTCAACTGAAGAATGGATAGAGAAAATGAAAATTTATACAATGGAGTACTAACTATTGTTAATTGAAAAAAAATGAAATCTTGAAATTCCCAGGCAAATGGATGGAACTAGAAGAAACCATCCTGAGTGAGGTAACCCAGTCACAAAAAGATAAACATGATATGTACTCACTCATATATGATTTTTAGACATAGAGCAAAGGATTGCCAGTCTACAATCCACACTGCTAGAGGAGCTAGGAAACAAGGAAGACCCCAAGAGAAGATTGCATAGTCCCTCAAAGAAAGGGAGAGGGACAAGAACCCCTGAGCAAAGTGGGAGCACGAGGGGTTGGCAGAGAGGAAGGAGGTGGGAAGGGAATAAGGGGAGGGGGAAGAGAACAAGAGGACAGAGACAGGGGAGAAATAGAGGAGGACAGGAAAGGAGATGCCTTGATAGAAGGAGACAGTACAGGTATGGAGAGAGGTCTGGCACAGAGGAAATGTTAGGGGATCCACAGGGATGACCCCAACTAAGAATCCAGGCAGAGGTGGAGAGGTTGCTATTGATGCCCTTTCCCTATAATGAGAATGGTGTCTACCTTGGTTGCCATTCCTAGAGCCTTCATCCAGTAGCTGTTGGAAGCAAAACAGGCACCCACAGCTAAGCACTGAACCATACTCCTGGAATCCAGTTGTGAGGAGGGAGGAGAAATGAGCAAAGGAGCCAAGATGGTGCCAGAGAAACCCACAGAAACAGTTGCCTTGACCTAGTGAGAGCATGGAGACTCTAGTCATAAAGCTGGGGAAACAGCATTGGACCAAACCAAGCCCTCTGACTGTGAGAGCCAGGAGGCCAAGAGAGTCTATGGGACCTCTAACGGTGGAGTCAGTCTTTAACCCTAGAGCACAAATGGACTTTGGGAGCCCATTCCCTATGGAAGGATACTATTGCAGCCCAGATACAACAAGGGGGGCCTAGGCCCTCCCTGGAATGATATGATGGACTTTGAAGGTCCCCTGTGGAGGGCCTCACTGTCCCTGGGGAGGAATTGTGGGATGGGTTGAGGGGTTAGTGGGGAACATGGGAGGATGGGAGGGCAAGGGAGTCGGGGGATGGATATGTAAACATGACTAGTAATTAAAGAATTTAAATAAAAGGGAGAAACAAAATAGAAATGTAACTGCGACTGAATATTGATTGTGCTTGGGAAGATGGGCACATCCAAATGTTAAGATGTTCTGCAGAATGCTAGACCTAAAGGAAACACAATATGCAATTCTTTATTTAATTCTGGTGAAATAATTGGTGACAATTAGTGGTTGTTTTCCTTCTCTTTCTTCTTTTCCTTCCCACTTCTAAGCTAGCCTTGAACTCATAGAGTGCTCTAGCATCAGCTTTCCAAATGCTTGGATTACAGGTGTGGCTAATTAGTAGTTCAGGACTAGGTGTATATGAGCAGATACTCTGTCAGTCTTTGGAGTCTTCTGAAGAACATATGTTTCTTAAATAAAATTAGGTGAAGGGAAGGGTGCAATTGAAACAGGGAACATAATTTCCAATTGAGTGTACTTTTGAGCAATTGAAGTAGGCACGAAATATATACATTGTAACTCAGCAAAAACAACAAAAATTAAATGCTTGACTTAGTTCATGGGTAGAGTAGAGTACCAAGGAAGGCTAAGAAAACAGCTTTCTTTACTTTGAATTTTGCCTTCACTGCCTCGTGGCTGGATGGTCCTGTGAGAGCTGTTCTGTTTTCATTTAGCCTTGCCTAGTCCCGGTTAATAACAAATTGAATTTGAAGTCAAGGGGCTACCATGATTAAAACACAGATATGGGGACAATTATTGAGATAGTTCAATGTGTCAAGTTAAAATTTAGTGGACCAGTGGTGTAGGGACATAATAGTGTGATAAGATAGTAGACTAATAGAAGCATCACAGACTTAGCCTAATACCTAGGGTCAAAGTAGAGAAATGAAGGACTTGTAGAGAACTGTAGAATTATTCCTGCTTGTCCCATATTCCTGACTGTTCATCTTTACTTCTCTTTAGTCGATATGTAATTGAATAAATTTACTGTGGATAAATTGCTACATGAAGACTGGGAAGAAGTAGGGAGGCAGCATTGTGGGAGCTCTGTAAGGGAGCGATCTGCCCTGGGACTCCATGACTACTTGAGAAAGCTTTCTATTTTGCTGTTTTGTAATTACCAGGATTGGTTTGCTTTTATTTCCATTGCAGGGAGGGATATAAAGCTATTATTTAAAGGGCAGGGCATATGTTTCCACAAGCAACATAAAATACTATCTTCTTCTAGCTTCAATAGCTGTCTTGACTACTATGTCATGTCTTCAGCAAGTTCAGCCATATGCTGCTCAAGTCAGGTCCTAAAGATGGATTTGAAAGTGTCTTAGAATATTGTCCTGGAAGACTCTTGATACCTGGCTGGTTTGATGTACAACTGAGTCTTGGCCCTTCAAAGAAGGGTGTCCAATAGACTCATATGTATTAAATAGGTATATCTTCTTTACCAACCCAGAAAACCAACACAGAACCACACATATCTAAAGAAAAGGCAGACAACACAAGTATTGAAGACATGGATTAACAAGGGCTCTGAACCCAAAGGGTGGGCATGTAATGACCACAGAAGTTGTGTGTTATCTAGGTGACTTGAATATATACTAAGTCTGTGCTCAAGACTCTGGCTTTAGTTGTATATCCAATAGAATTGCAATTTCTATGAATAAAAGATGCACTCCATGAATGTTCAAGGCTGCCATCACATTTAAACAGCCCACATGGAAAGCAGAATAGACAAATGAATCTAGAAATTGAATACCATACTGGAATACCAGTAAGAGGATAAAAGTAAGAGGATAAAAGATCTTATATACGCCAGAGCCATAGTGCTGGGTGAAAGAAGCCACAGAAAACACACTAAAGGACATGATCCATGGAGAGATTGAAAATAAGCAAACCTGCAGAAAGAATAACTACCTTTGATGTTGAGGACAAAGGTCTTTATATCCATGGATCACTAAAGAAACCAGGAGCGTTTGATACATACAGGCCTCTTCTCAATGGAGAAGATAAAATAACTGTTTTCCCTCCAAGAAGACATGGAGTGGATATTGTTAATGACCTTGTGATGCTTTTACTATCTGTGAGAGTAGACCTCACCCATCCTTTTGCCATAAAGGCATATCTCACCCAAACTCCCCAGAATGTTTATCCCAGACTCTCCATCCCTAGACAGTTATCTTTAGTTCCCAATTAAACCCCTCCTTAGGGGATATTCCACATATATTTTATAGCCTGCTGACCTCTATGCTATCAGTCAGACACTGCATGAGTTCTGGCCTTCTAGCTATAGAATCCATCTTCAGGGTCACTTGTAGTTTGTAAAGGACTACAGAGTACTCCTTTTGAAGTAGTCATACCTTAAGCTGTACTGTGCACCTAGATTGGGATATTGCTGCCTGGGAACCTTTTCCTAAATTCACTGTGTTTTAAATAAATGACACTGAAGCACTTGGAATAAGACTCCCCAGAGTCTGATCCAGGATGACAAAGTCACTCAGAACCAGTTTTATATCCTCATCTCATCACTGCCTGCATGGACACCTGTGGGGTCCCCCTCACTTTGAGAAGCATGGGAGAGGGGGTGAGAGCATCATGGATCCCAGGTACATTCCCATAGTGATAACACAGCAAGCCACCTCTCTGCTATGTGTGAAGACTTGAACTCTCAGCTCAGCCATGGAAGATGAATACCTCTTTTAATTCTACACATTACCTTGGTCTGGGAAATAAAACAAAATTCTCCTTCCTACTTTGGAAGATCCCCGAGGGACAATAAGGAGACTCTCATGAAGGGCAGGACCTGGCCAGGCTGTGATGGAAGAGTCTCCTCTTCGTGGCTGGGGAGGATTCGTGCTGACTGGCATAGGTGTCAATGCTTCCTTTCATATCTCACTTTCTGGTTCCATCTCCTGCATTACCCATATGGTCTTTTGCATCCCCCTCTCAGAAGCTGCAAGCTCTAGTCACACGTACCTTTTGCCTTCTGTGCATTCTGCACTCATCTCTTCTGAGATGCTTCCCTTAACTAAGTCTGTGCTGCTTTTGTTCAATACTTTCTCCTTTGACTCATCACTGCTGGGATGTAATTATCATTTCTCAAGTGAGACTGCTGGATTCTCCAGGCTAGAGGCAGACTGGGTACATGCAACCTAGAGACCTCAGAATGCAGAAAACTAGTACAATTTTCACATATTCATTCAGTCAGATAAAATCTCTAATTGTCTTTAATGCCCAATATGAAGATCTGATCATTTGGAGTCATCTGAAAAGTATAAAGTATATTAAATTATTGTGGAGGAATATGCTACATGATGTGTTAGAACTTTGTGAGATGCTTGACATGAAATATTCCAGAGAGGCTTTCTAAAGGGGTGGGCAAACAAGGAGTGATCCAATGATGTCAAGGAATTAGTCATTTAAAAATGGGGTTGATGTAGGGAGAAGAAACAATACATAGATGTGGAGGAGAGAAGAAAGTATCATATAAGCTAAGTTCAGGGGAGCAAGAGTAAGTAGTGGTAGAAGAACACTGTGGATGGAGAGGGAAGGCAGGAACCAAGGTATCGGGCCCATGAGATGGCAAGGTTTTGGGATGTAATTCTAAGAGGATGCTATAGGTCTTTAAGTATGGTCATTTTGATTTACATTTTCAAACTTCTCTAAGATCTGTGGAAAGGGAATTACAGAGAGACAAGGGAACCAGAAAAGCTACTGGAGGGTAGTTTAACAGCTAGTAACAGAGGAGGTATCTCAGTTAGGGAGACTGCCAAGGGAGCTGTAAGCAGTGAGTACATAGAAGTACCATTCTAGAAGCATGATTAATGAAGACATCAGCCATGGAATGGAATGTAGTTCCAGACCCCACCCACTTTCTTACCCGGGTGCTCACGCAAAGTTCTTTGAGCACTTGCCAGGTGCACTCTCACAGGTGTATAGACCCACTCCTGAAAACAGCAATGCACAGTCAGTCCTAGATTCCATCCAAAATTCATCCAACTCACCCCTTCCTTGAGTTGTCTAGAGTCACCTTCTCAGCAGCACCCATTGTACAGCACTGGGCTGGATAGAAAAGCAGGAAGGACACATGTTTCTTGTGTTCCTATATAATAGGACACTGCACAAGGACACTTGCAATGAGAAACCACTACACAGCTTTCCATTGATCGCCTATCCCTGCCACCCACCTGCATTTCCAGGAATCTGTTCTGTATGTGTGTTACTAGGTGGTTTCAAAGATACGATCGAGGACCTAACTTTTTCTATAGGACACCATCATTGTTCCAGAAGGAGGCTAGCCATTCCTTTCCCAGTTTTATGACTCTCTTCCTTGTAGACATGGGATTCCTGGTCTACAACTAGTAGAAATAGATGTGGTTTCACCCTGACTCCTCAGAACAGCTTTGCCCCAACTATCTCAGCAGCATTATGGCCATCCAGTAGAACACGTTACTAGCCTGGTTGCCCACTCTAAAGGTTCATTGCCTTCTGCATTTCTACTGCTTTAAAAGAAGCTAATCTTCTGTTCACACTGTAACCCAAGCTCCATATTCTCTAACCCACAATACCCAGAACATCGTTACACAGCTTCTCTGGAGCCCTCTCTGCCTATTCTTCACAGCTCAGGGTGTTGACTGCCTTCCACTCATATGAGCAAAGCTTGCTAGGGTGACCTTTCACCCACAGCCCATTGTCATTCCCAGAACTAGATTAATCTTTCTAGGGAACACTGATACCACAGCACATGGCCCCAGAAAAACACACAACATTCTTTCTAATCAGGAGCAGCTTTTCATGTCATCAGATTTTCATTCACAGGATCTGATAACAAGACAGATGCTGGATGCTGCTGTTTCCAGAATGAGAAGAGCACAGTGGAGTTACCCTTCACTCACAGAAGAAGTCATCTTGGAGGCAAAGGGTCCTGAAAACCTGTAGCAGGTCATAGAGTGGACTTATGAGTGTCTTGGGAACCATACCCCAGCTAGATGTCACACCTCCTACCTGAACCCTGGGGCTCTTTGCAGTTCACCCATTCCCACCCACGGCAAGGTGCTTCCGTGCATTTCCTGAATCATAATTGGTAAAAGCAACCTTAGACTCCTTCTATGTGCATCTAATATTCTTTGACTTGGAGGCTGTGATCCTGTAACAGTCCCCTTTCTTGCTCCTCCTTTCACATGCCCATCCACATCGATCAGGTTTTGTTTGAATTTTGGGATGTTTGGGGGGATTGTTTGTTTATAAGGGAGATTAATTGGAAATCTCCATTTATCCCAAGTTGGTTTGGAAATCATAATCCCTCTGCTTTAGCTTCCCTAGTGCTGGAATTACATGAGTGTAATAGCTTACATGAATCAGTTCACTTAACCATTTGCAACCCAAGAGGGGTTTCTCTCTGACATGCAGTGGGTTGTTTCTACAATTCTTACCTGGATCTCCTGATTGCCTAAGGATAGATTGCTGTTCAACCCACTACTGCTGGAGGACTGCATATTACCAGCCTGTCTGCTCCTTTCCACCCAAGACACCATACATAGGAACCAGGGAATCATTCACACTTCCATTTTTTTAGTTTATATTTATAATTGTGTGTGTGTGTGTGTGTGTGTGTGTGTGTGTGTGTGTGTGTGTGTGCATGCACACACGCACACACACACATATGATAGGGGCAAGCATACCACATGCTGGGCAAGCATGCCAATCTGTATTGTGGAGGTCAGAAAACAACTTTATGGAGTTAATTCTTTCTGCTCCCTTCTGCTCAACTAGGTCATGCATTTCTCTAAGACAGTGAATAGTTGTTACCTGCTTGACTTTGAGTTTTCCATCTCCTAGCATATTAGACAGGATGACTTCAGTCATTGATAGAGTCATTGGACTTTTTTCTATGATCAACCACTCTGCAGGAGTTAATATGTATAAACTATACTTGTGTTCCTATGAGTCAGCAAGCATATGTGCTCTTGCCCTACCATTTTGAGGACATGTGTAATTGAAATGCATCCTATCAAGACAGTCCACCCAAGGCCTGAAGTCTGGGTGACACATCTATTTGGCTTTGCAGTCTTGCAGGAGTCTGCATTCAGAGGTATTTCCTTCCGTGACACATGCCACTAGGTGCCAGTGTTGTTCTACCAAAATGACCCTCCAAAGCTACAGGTGGTCCCCACGTTTAGATGCCCAGTCTTCTTTAAAGATCTGACTTTAGAAAGACATTAGAAGATCAGGTCCTGTCGGGGAATGAACTGTTGTAACTTCTGTATGCACAGGTGTTTGCACAAGTCGAAGAAGGGAAGTACAGTATTTATCAACCTGGATTAAATCAATTCACACACAAAGATGCTCTGGACACTGCAGACTAGGTGTGATCAGTTGTTCATTGAGCAAATACCAAATGAGCTAAAAGTTAACATCCAGTAATCTTACTTTAAAAGCACCGAGTTCTCCTCCACCTCTCTCCTTCCCTCCCGTACTCCCTCCTCCTCTCTGTGTCTCCCACATTTCTCCCTCTTTACACCTCTTTCTCTCCCTCCTCTCCCCCCACCTTTATATTCCACTTTAAGCTTTCCAGTAAATGTTTCCATGTATGGCAACTTAGAGCGCAAGTGTGCTTGTTTCAACATATCTTGTACCTGAATAAGTACATTAAAATGCATGGTCCAATTATAATCAATTAGAGGCAAGTTGATACCAAACTTTCTTGTGCTTCTAACAAATTCTTTGGCTGTGTCTTGAGCTTGTGTTGTGGTATGTATGGAACAGCATGTGATCATGGCCTCTGAATAATCAGTGACAGTATAGGTATAGGTTACAGGAGTTTCACAGCTCATGATCAATGCAATGAATGATGCCTTCCAGAAGAGGTGAATGAAGGAAATTTCACACATGGCAATATATATATATATATATATTATATATATATATATATATATATAAAAAAAAAGACCAAAAACACATACCAAAATGATTTTGCACATGTGTGTGAGCATATGTATGAGAAACATGTCCTGAGTATTTTCTCTATGGTTAGGAGATGAGACAGCATCTATCCCTTTCCTCATAAGGTCTCAGTGGCAAATGAAAGCCTGATTACACCAAAGATCACCCTAGGGAACTAATGAATCTGGGCCTTTTATTTATTCATGCAACAGAACCAAGAGTGAGAAATGATGAGGAGAATTGCAACCCACAGTTTCACTGGTCCTCACTATAATGTAAGCCTGCTGTGAAAGTGACATAGAACACTGTGTTGTCTCTGAATGCACTAACTTGCTTAGTCATTCAATTAGGTGTTGAAGATCATGTTAGCATCATCCAGTTTGAGGTGAGGTCATTTGGGATATCTCCCCTATACACCAGGATCTTTGTATTTAGAAATATTCTCAGTGGCTGCCATCATGCTCCCATGCTGCTGCTTCCCAACAGCCCCATCATCTCTGGACCTAAGACAGAATATGCAGGATAAGCAATATCCTTCCTAGGCCATGTCCTCCTGTCAGGACCTTTCTCTGATCTTTCCTAGTTGTCTTGGCAATCATTGATGACAATCATCAGTGGCAGAACCAGAGGTGGACAGCAGGTCCCTGACTGCTGCTGTGAGTGGGATCCTTTCAGATCCTCTCAACAGAAGTTTCAACAATCCCAGTTTACTGGAAGTGCAGAGGGGAGACATGAGCTGCTTTCTGTGCAGAACCAGGGTCTAAACACACAGGCTGGGAGTTCATGCTGACGCCAGGTGCAAAAAATAATTGACTTCTGGTGGCTGTCCCTGTCTGCTTGGACCCAGAGAATGATAACATTTCTGACCAGGATTTGCAACTGCATGAATCAATATATTTAGCTTTATTCTGCTTTTAATTGACAGAATAGTTGTTCAAGTTTGCAGGTCTAGTGTGATGTTTTGATATGTGTATGAATTGTGTAATAACACCATTGCATTTGGCAGGAAGGAACATGCAAAAAAAAAGTGTTCCTGCTTTCTTCTTTAAACTAATGTCAACCACTAATGCATAAATTATTTAAATGCATTAAATAAATAAATAAGACAATTTCCCAAAAAAGCACCACTTTCCAAAACTCATTAGAAGACACATTAAACATCCATAGACCCATGGCTACTTTGATGTTAACTAAAATAATACTTGAGATATCTATACAAAACAATAAGACTTGCATTTATTAAATTATTTATGAGTAACAGGCGGACATAGACATGTAATCTTTTAAGCCTTTCCAAGAGAATGGAAAACAGGGCATTTTAGTAATTTTAAAAGTGAAGCAATCATAATACAAGCTCCAAATTTAGGTTATGTGAAAAGACAAACTACATATGAAAGTTATTTATGGGAATGAGGATAAATATTCGAATAGAATTGTAGAAATTCCAGCCATGAATATATTAAAAAATAAGATGGAAGTTGAGTTTTTCCTGGGAATATAAGGCTGATTCCAGAGCAGTCAGCCTCTTCCTGTGGTTCACTGCTCTAAAAGTTCAGGTGCAGACACACTTGACCTTTACACTTTATGCCAAAAATGTGCTTTTTCTAGTAACTGCAGAAAGTAACAGAAGATGTCATTATGGGTCATAGGATACCAGAACGTGGAGCTTCTTCATTTCAAGAGAGGCATGAAGCCACAGGTAAGCTTTTCAAGGGGCACCCATGATAACTACAGCAGTCTACAACCTCTCTGTCCACAAAGAATGAAAGCAGAACTCCAGCATGCAGCCCTCCAGAGTGTAGACCCCCACATGCCCAGAACAGAGGGAAAGCAGTCTCTTCTACTCATATGACTAATCTTGGGAATAATTCAGAATCAGAAATTCCGACCTCATGTAGCACTACTTCAAAAACATGTAGGCCAAAGTAAGAAATTCTGCAAAAGAAAGTGGCTCTAGTATGAAGCAAGGAAATATTAACGCCACACAGACAGTTATGGAAGTTAAACAGGAATTTAGCAGAACTCATTAAATAGGAAAATATACCTTTGATACAACCCAGCGATTTCACTCACCAATGCTATTCCAGTGCAGTATCTGAAGAAAAATTTAGCAAATGGAAATGCTTTCCTTCTATAAGCAGGGAAAATGAATGTCCTCAACATCCATATAGTTATACATAAAGGAATGAGAACTATGAGAAAATATGAAGAAGTTTGAAAATCATTCATACAATAAGCGGAAAGAATATGGTGACCTCAGGATAGAGATAATGACATAAACAAAACTTATAAAAGCATATGTCGATCAGATTATTGAACAGATATAAAAGCATACAAAATAATTGCTGTGTTTACAGATTCATGCATACTGCATGACTGCACCCGTCTCCATTGAATTTCAGTGGAGGTGTATTTTCTTGTAAGTTTTGTTCTAACACTCATCATGAAATTGGGTCTCATTCTTATTTTGAAGAAAGTAGGAAGGCTGTCAGTGTGGTCCTGAGAATATGGTTCCTGCCATTACCCCGGGGCATCTCATTTACTTGAACATGGCTAAGCAGGTCATCACTTCACTTTCCCACAGCCATTTGTGTTTTCCTCACACTTAGCAGACTGAGGTGTTATAGAACGGCATAACTCTTAGTTTCACTGTTGATTCTCTCCCTTGCCTTGGGTTTTTTCTCACTCCTAAGTGTATTTCTGAAGGAAAGGCTCATAGCTTGTACATCTTTAACAGATAAGCACAGCCACCACTGGAGATATCCAGTGAAGGACAGTCCAGTATTGTGTGTTACACAAAGGAAAGCTGGCAGTTAACCCCTGCTTTATTGTTCATCAGATAAAGACAAAGACCTTCAATATTTACCTAGTAATAGAAAAAAAAGGTTGGAAGATCAATGTCACTAGCATGTGCCATCTCTACCATCAGAGAATCTAGACAAGATGGAAACTTCACTCTTGAATTGACAGTTCAGCATTGGATCAATCATAAAGGTTCATTTCTATATCTCTTGCCAGGGTTTATAGCACTATGCAGTTCCCAGCTCCTGTTTTCTTCCTGGATGACTACAGACACCACTCAGTGCTTCTTGAGCCTGCAATCCTCTGGGGGAAGATCTAGATATTCTTGTAAAGATGCAGCATGCTTTGGGGTACACATCTTAGCATTCAGAGTATGTTTGCTAGTATTTTTTAAATTAGTATTGAATTAGAGACTTTCATACAATGCTGATAAAGCATTGTACCTTCCTACTCAGAACTCTGTACCAAAGCAAGGTGATTGACATGTTAGTCATTGTGACTCAATCATCCCACACTATACACACACATCACAATATTATATTATAAATGGTACACTTATACAAGTATGTTTATCCAATTAAAAATGTCAGTTAAAAAACAGCTCATGCTTTTACTTCACTGCCTGTGAATAATTTAAGCTCCTTGGTCTATCACACAGACACACACACACACACACACACACACACACACACACACACACACACACAAAATCTCATTATACGTTAATCTGTTGAATGAATTCAGCCCCATCACTTTTTCCTATCTGTTATATCGATAATAGCAAATCTATACAAAATTCAGCAACCTAGAAGATTATAGTTGTATTATCTTAAGACTGTGGTGCATCAGGAATCCAGGTACAGTTTAACCATGCCCTCTGTATGTGAACAATTCATCTTAATCTATGACTTTTCCTTTCTTTTAAACACAGGAAATATTTTCCTTTGGGAAATTCCTCAAGTCCTAGAATAGCCTTGGTCCAGAGCCCACAAGGATGTTGAGATAGCCACTCAACACCGCCAGCAGAACTGATGTTGTGAGAGGTCATCACACAGGAGTGTCTGCATCCCTGCATCACGTTCATCCTAAAATTCATTTCTGATGGCCCTTGACTACAATGTGGGTGTAAACTCCTTTAGTACAACAGCTGCTTCATCATATCACCAACTGAGAAAACCATAGAGAGTCTGGAGAAAAACCAAGCCATCATGTACAAGCTATGACTTTGCCAATGTAATGTCAGTTTGATACATAAGTCATTTAGGGAACAAACCTGAGAGGATGACTGAGAATCAAGAGGTAGGGATCTTGGGGGGAAATTTTAAAAGACTATCTGAGACAGCTCTCCACTAGGACCCCATTCCAGATCTGCACTGTGACCTGGATCTCCTCAGAAACCTCCTCCAATTTTTAGTAAGCTGATTCTCTACTGATTCCAGTAACCTCCTTCATTCCCCATATCTACCTAAAATAAAGCTTTCCTACACAACCAAATCCAGTTTTAGCTCCACTTGTAAACATCCAGGATGCATTAGTCACTTTTCTTAAGCTTTGATAAAACATCCTGATCAAAGGCAACTTCAAAGGAAGAGAGTTTACAGTTCTACAGGGATAAGAGTCCACAATGGTGGAGCTCAGGCAAGAGAACAAGGACCAGCCTTGACAGCTGGAGCAGGAAGATGAGCACTTACAGGCACGAAGCAGAGAATAAGGGGGACGGAGAGTAGCAGAAGGAAAGAGAAACTGGAAGTGACACAGAGTCACTAAACTCTCAAAGCCTACCGTGAGTTACATCCTTTCTCCAACAAGGCTGCATGCATCTCTTAAACCTCCCCAAACAGTGCCACCATGTGGTCAAACATCCAAGCCTATGATGAACATTCTCATTCAGCCTGATGGTGCTTTCTTCTGTTTTCTATGCATTATTCACTGTCTGACCCTTTGGTGCCTGTACCATTGGAAATGTCAATTGAGTATTTGTTATACATGATAATTATTTATAATTTTTTCTTCTCTAGAGGACCAAGTCTCGAAAGAAGAGTCTTTATTCTCTTTTTAATAAATCTGTATGCAGAACACTCTTTTCACATCATGCTTAGCCCATAAGCACTCCCCACAAACCGGCAAACAGAACACAGGGCCTTGATTGCCATGTATCCTGCTGACATGTTAGGTCAGGAGTGTCTTCTGGGATTGCTCGCTTAGAGGCATGAATAATTTAGAGGACCTCTCAGAAGTCAGAGGAGTACGTCAGGGCAGGTGATTTAACGCTGAGTCACCTGTGCTGACAGAACTGTCACACCCTACTAGTTCACCTGCTCTCAAAGTTCCTGGGGGGAAATCCTGAGAACTGCTAAAGCCTATAGTGTGTTTCTGAGTAACTCATCACCACAACTAGACTCATGGCTGACAGGGTGGGGAGCTTGGCTGGTCCTGATGGGATATTTGTCAATCAACATCACCATTACTTTAGCTTTGTTGAAACCTGTAGGGGACTCATAGAAGCACAGAAAGAATTGAAAGTAAAGATGCTGGGGGTTGTTTGTTTTGTTTTTCTTACTGAAGATAGAACTTCACAGCTATCTAACAAAAGAAATATATTCTCTACATGCAAACATTTCATAGACTAAGATTCATAAAGAGACCTAGAGTCTTACTGCAAACTCCCATTTGAGAGGATTTATTTCATACAGTTAACCATAATAAAGATATAAAGACAGTGATTGCCTTTCTTACTATATCTGGACACATGAAAGAATATGCCCTCTTTTGTGAATTGGTAATTATCATCACACAAAATGGTATTTAGTTATTGCATTTGTATATAGAAGCTGTATTTGAGAAGAAGCTTATTAGCAACTAAGCATTAACAAGATTCTCTAATTATAATTTAAAATCCCAGTTTCTGTCTCATCAGCAGTCTATAATATATTGAGAGATACCAAAGCAAGTAGATGCACCATCTGGTTATTCACAGGGACTGTGAAGACTCAACACTGATCTGCTGTGTCTTCTAAAAGCCTTTCAGATAGGATGTCTCTCTGCACAGTGAACAGCAACATAGGGTGACTGACATGAAGTTCTGATGTGGTTTCATGTGAGGAAATGGAGAGATTTGCCAAACACACACTCTTACAGTGTGCCATCAGGCAGGATGAAGTTACCCAAGTAAGACTAATCTTTACTTCCTCTGTGGGAAACGTGGTGCAGAGACTATAGCCATTTAGGACCATCAGAAAATATACAAAGCATATCTCTTTAACATATCAAGTTAGTCAAAGTTGAATGCCAAATTAGAATAAGAGTGGTACATGAGACTATGTGTATTTCATGGTTTCCACCAGGTGAGTTGAGGGAGAATGGTCTCCACATGGGTTGCTCCTGAAAGAAGAACTCTGTCATCTGAAGACACCTCTAATAGTGACAGTGTGCAAATGCTGACTCTGTGGCTTCATGCTCTGAACTTTATCCTGGAGAGACCATGCATGGAGCTGGTAAGTCCATTCACACTAAAGTATTCTGTTTGCTCAAATGCATCATGTGAAACAAAGAAACTACTGCAAAAGATTAAGGAAGAGCTAGCAAGGTACATGCTTCTATCCCCAGCACAAGAGAGAGGGGGAAAGAGACAGAGTTTTCTATACTTCTATATTTCTCTAATATAATGAGTCCACAGCAATATTAATATCAAGTACTTATTGTAACATGTAGGACATAATGCTGTTGTTATATATAAATGTGTAAGTGCTAAAGAAATGCTACAACATGAATTTCTACAGACACTTCTAACACCTGCCATTCATTGAAGCTTTAAAGTTTAATTTTAACTTCTTTCTTTGCTAATGAGAAATTAGAATCTTAATATCTACCGTGTAGTTAATTACTTAAATATTCAACTCTCGGGTACATATTTAGCTACCTCCAAACTACTAACCTGTATTCTTCTAAGGAACAAATAGGCAGAACAAAATGTACATATGTAGCCTATTTCTTCCTCTTCCCTCAGCATTCCATCAACACATTGTTGGAAGCAAAGTCACAGTGGTCTCTGCTTACCAGCCAGAGGAAAACTCCAAGATCTGTAGCAGTGGTCTGTAACTCTAGATGCTACTGAACCCTATACACTCCGTGTTTCTCCACAAATCATGCTAAAGTTGAACTAAGCACAGAGATAAACAGCAGCATGAATAACATAGAGAAGGTTTTTTACAGTATTCAATAATCAGTGTTAGTCTTTAAGGACCATTTGTAAGTAAAATAGGGGCTAGTTTAACATAATCAGAGTATTGATCCCACAGTCAATTTGAAAACCTTCACAGTAACTAAGTGGCCAATGGGCCAGCACCACATACACTACAGATATATTGAACAAATGTTCAATTCCCTTCCAGTTGAATTGGAGAACAACAGTGAAAGATTTTAATCACACTTCTTACAATAGTACATGATGTAAAATATGTAATGTGGTATTTGAGATTCTATTAATTTTTTTTGGAGACATGACAAACTTATTATGTAGCCCAGGCTGGTTTTAAACTCACCATTCCTCCTGCTTCAGCCTCAGAGCATTGGGATGGCAAGTAAGTACCATCATGTCTCAGTAGGCATGTCTTTCTTTCCTTCTTTCTTTCTTCCCTTCTTTCTTTCTTCCTTTCATACCATCACGTGTAATAATTTTTGAGCCTAAGTGCATAGTAAGCATGATGGTTAGTTTTTTGTTTTTTTTAATCAACTTGACACAAACTAGGATCATCTGAGAAGGGGGACCATCCATTAAGAAAAATCCCTCCATCTGACAGGCCTATAGGCATGGAGCATTTTATTGATTAAGCATTAATACAGAAAGACTGAGAAAGGCTGTGGGAGATGCTGGAAGCCAAATATGAGCCTGAGAAACAAGCCAGTAACCAATGTTCTACCATATTGCTTCAGTTCCTGCCTTGCTTGAGTTCTTGTGCCCAATTCTCTCAGTGATGGACTGTAATTAGGATGTGTATGCTAAATAAAACCTCTCCTCCACAAGCTTCTTTTGGTCATGGCCTTTATCACAACAATAGAAAGCAAAGTAAGACAGTTAGTAATCGACTCCACAGATAAGAACAGGGGATGCCCAAGACTTATGCTACACTTTATTTCCTACTCCATCCATTTTGGAGGCAATGAAGTTTATACTTTGCCTATACATTCCATAGCATTTAGCAAATGCCTACAATTTGTAAGTACCACATCAAAGTACCATGTGAAACACATCCATCATCTCAGAACTTGCCATGGGCAGCTTGTTTTCATGGTCCTTCCTCTCTCCCCCAAATCCTGAAACTGCTGATGTTTTGTTTTGTTTTGGTTTTGTCTCTTTATTGTTTTTCAGGAAGTCATATGGATAGAATCATACAATACATCTTGGTCTGGATTCTTTAACTTTACACTCAAAATTAATTATTCATTCTGTTGTATGAAGGAAGCCTTACTTTTCATTTCTGTGCACCTCTGTGTTGTATGAATGCACCACAGTTGGTAATTCAGTATGTTATTGGAGGACAATGAGTTGCTTAGGCAGTAATTAATAGAGCAACAAAGCACTTACATATAGGACTCTTCGTGGAGAGTTTTGCTTACAACAGGCATGGACATGTTAGGTCATGTAGGAACTGTACATATTTAATGACAAGAGACTACCAGGTGACTATACAAAGTAGTCCACATTGCATTTCACTTGTAAAGTAAGTAAAATGCCTACAGCTCTTTTCCTTCCTAAATGGACAGTCAACTCTATCAGCATTGGTTGAAAAGAATCTCTCTCCTACATTGATTTTTACAACAGCAAAACTAGTAGGCTACCATTCTACCATTCATTTCTGAGGTCATTGCTTTCTTCCATCTGTGTCTGCATCCTTTAGGTTACTAGGGAATCAGATAATCCTCCTCTCCTTCCTCCCCCTTCCCCTTGCACCGAATTTAACAAAAACTGTTTCAAGTTTATTTCAGTTATTTTCTTGATTTGTGACACCAGATGGATAGCTATAATTCTGAAAAAGTTGATTCTTTCTTCAAAAAAAAGTAATTATGGTCTTTCAGTTGCAAGGAAGAAAGCAAGCATAAGTTTTTCCACATTACCTCTCTCATTCAGTTCTCTGCACTTCCCTAGTGTAGGGCCACCATCTAATCCTCTCACTCTGCCACACAAAGAGGTCAAGTCAGCTCATTCAGGAAGATGAGGCTTTAGACTTTATAACTCAACAGCCTGTGTCTTCATTCAACTTATAACAAGGAACAAATTAGTTTTTAACTTAATTTGGACCTCACTGAGAAAAATAGTCTAAGAATGGCTTCCAGACATAAAAACAGGAAGCAATGCATTCATGATAACTGTTCTAGTCTATGTTCTGGTGCTGTGATAAACACTAAGAGCAAAGGCAACTTGATGGAAACATGAGTTTCTTTTGCTTACAGGTTACATAGTCCATCACAGAGGGAAGTCAAGGCAGAAACTCAGAGCAGGAAGCTAGAGGCAGGAACTGAAGCAAAGGCCACAAAGGAAAGCTGCTTATTGTCTTGGCCCCATGTTCTTGTTTAGTTGGGTTTCTTATACAGCCCAGGACCACCTTTCCAAAAATGGCATTGCCCCTACACAGTGGGTTGGACCCTCCAACATCAATCACCACAATCTCTTACATACATGCCCACAGGCTAGCTCTGTTCAGTTGCTGTCTGTGTCTCAGGGAGTTGCTGAGGTATAGGAGGATAGGTGGGTTTGGGGGCAGAGTGGGACTTGTAAATTACAGGGTCTGATAGGGGTTTTTGGAGCACCCTGCCTACAGAATCCTTTCATACTGACTGGCTAGTGAAGCTGAGATGGGTAGGGGAGGGAGCCAGAGTTTTGTCCCAGGGCCTAGGGCCTAGAGACTGGGCTGTCCATCTGGGAAGTCAGGAACTCACCTCTTGGTCAGCTCTGTACAGTAGCCTTCTGTGTCTCAGGGAGCCACTGAGGTCTCCAGGGATGGGTAGGTTTAGGGGTGGTGTGGGACTTGTAGATTACAGGGTGCCATGAGGGGGCTGTGGAGCTGCCTGCCTGCAGGAGCCTTTCCTGCTGACTGACTAGAGCAACTGAGTTGGGAGGGGGAGGGTCCCAGAGTTTTGCCCAGAGGTGTAGGGCCTAGAGATTGGGCTGTCCAGCTAAAAGGCTGATCACTTACCTCCTGATGCACTCTGCTGTCTGTTTATCACATATTTTTATTGTTGCTATTTGAATGTATAAGACAGTCTTCCAGTAAAATGCATAATTCTTTAGGTTTTAGAAATAACTTAATATTTACATAGAAAATCTCATTTATGAGCCGGGCATTGGTGGCACACGCCTTTAATCCCAGCACTCGGGAGGCAAAGGCAGGCAGATCTCTGTGAGTTTGAGGCCAGCCGGGTCTACAGAGCGAGTGCCAGGATAGGCTCCAAAGCTACACAGAGAAACCCTGTCTAGAAAAAAAAAAAAAAGAAGAAGAAGAAAATCTCACTTATGTAAAATGTGCTACTCCATGGCCCCTGGAAGGCTTCCTTATTAAGTGTATTATGGTTCTCTTTTCACCTCATGGTTCTTTCCCCTTTTTACAACATAATGCTTCTATATTCCAGAAGAATAAAGGTATATGAATATTCATATTAAGCACATATATGAAAATTATACATGGTATTTTATCACTTTTTTGTTGAAGTTACTTTGTTGTGGGATATTTGTACATGTGAGAAAATGTATTCCTGTGATTGATGTAATAAAACCCTGAATAGCCAATAACTAGGCTGGAGTTGCAGATGGGACTTCCAGGCAGAGAGGAGGAGGAAGTGGGAGATGGATCTAAGAATGTATCAGACACCAAGGAGACAAGGAAGGAGTCAGACATACAGAATGAAGCAAAGGTACAAAGTCACAAAACAAAATGTAGATCCATCTAAACGGGTTAATTTAAGTTATAAGAGTTAGTGGGACAAGCCTAAGCTAAGGCTGAGCTTTCATAATTAATAAGAAGTCTCCATATTAACTTATTATTATTTATTAATTGTGTATAGTTCCTAGTTATACTTTGTAGGAGAAACTGCAGCTGCAGCAGGCACTTCCTCCTTAAGCCAAGCTGCCAAGCCTGCCTCAAGGCCCAGAGACTCTGCCAGAGACACACCTGACCAGGAGACACCAATGGGAAAAGGATATACCACAGAGTCAGCACCTGAGCCAATGGGACCTTGGGAGGGGCTATAAAGGCAGGCCTAACTTCCTAAATAAACGAGTCTATAGCACACTCTGAAAAAAAGAAAAAAAAAAAAAAGAAGTCTCCATGTTGTTGTGAGCTGGTGGCTGATAACAAAGCTTACAACAATATTTTGCTAGGCATCTTTTCTGGTAATCTGTATGTTTTTAATATATACATTTATGTAAGAGATAATATATATAAGTCAAATGGACTTTTAGGGCATATATGCTGCTTATATTGCTTCATGCTATAGGAGATGCTATTCTATTGCATAAGTTTGAAGCAGTTTAGCTTGCAATTTTTCTAATTTTATGAACATATTCCTCCTATGCTCACTCTCTCCTAGTCATTCTCTTTTCCTCCTTTCCCCTCATCATTCCTTTTTGTTCTCTTTAGAATCTTACTTCTACTTTCACATGTACATGATTTTAAGTGACTATGTAAAATCTAGGAACTAACACATGTGGACAAAAAGAAACTCTTACCCATTGCTTATAGAGCTATAATTCAACCTTTATGCAAATCAGAATGGGTTTGGCAAAATTACCTATAAATCTACCTAGCATATGACCCAGCTATACAGCTCCTGGGTATTTGCCCAAAGGCCTCCTAGTTGACAAACCGAAGAGTCATGGAGAAACATGCCGGGTTCTCTAACAGGTAGAGCTGGGGAAGGACTGGGAGATTTATCAAAGCAGGCTCTCGATTTATTCCAATAGGCACGAATTTATATAGGGCTGAGGTAGGGGATAGGACTCTTAGGATGGGGTAAGGTGAGTGTGGAGTAAGGGTCAATAATATTCTACCAAGCTGGCAGGTAGCTAGGCAGGGGGCAGTCTTAACATCAGGCCTTGCTGAGTCACCCCACATGGAAGTTACAGGCCAGAGACAGATTGCCAAATTCTAGCCAGGCTCAGGAAGTTACACTGGGCCTCACATCCAAGCCTTTTTAGGCCTAACAGACACCTGCATTTTAGCACTTACTCCCGGCTTGGTTTAGTGCAGCAATCACACTATTCTCCTGTTCTGACTTGCTATTTCCCAAAATAAGTATGATGAACATCCAAGTTGGGTGTTTTGGATTTTAACTTTGGTTTATTTTATTCATTTCCACTTTGATCTGGTCAATTCTTTTATAAGATACAATTTCAGGGGCATGGAGAAATGGTTCAGCAGTTAAGAGCACTTGCAGAGGACCCAAGTTCAATATCCAGGACCCACATGGTGACTTACAGCCACCCACAACTCCAGTTCCAGCAGATCTGATGCCCTCTTTTCACCTCTGTTTGCTTCAGGAATATACATAGTGCACATACATCCATGCTGGCAAAACAATTCATTTACATAAAGCACAACAAATAAGTTTAAAGAAAAAATTAAAGGTACAATTTCAAATTGCTCTACAAGTTTCCAAATACTTTCTATTTCTGGCTTTGTCTTATCACCTAAAACAAACCAACTGATACTAAGCATCCAGGTCCAGCCTAACAGAACAGAGATGTCTCTGGGCCAACCCTGGCTTCTTGACAGTCTTGTGATCAAGCAGACTCCTGTCCACGCATTTCCTTGTGTATAGATAAGCAAATAAATCCAGTGAAGAAAGTGAGAATGCACAGTACACAGTGAGCAAAGGTCTCCTTGCACTTCTAGAAATGTTTCACTTCAGATCATCAAAGTGTGTTTACCCTGTATCCCGATGTTCCTAGAATGCAGGGCTTCCTGGAAACATACTTCCAGATTGCAGAACTGTCCTGTGCTCATTAGCTCATTTTATTGCAACCAAAACACAATTAAGTTGGCAGGAAAATACATGTTGTCCCCACTGTACAGACTCTAAAACTGATTCTCAAAATAGCAGGCTCAGATTTTCAGAACAGACCCTCAACCGTTTCCTTCTTTGCTACAAATCAGGCTAGTTATGGGAAATCACCCTAAAGAAGACAAGAAGAAGAGGAGAAAGGCAAGGAGGATGAGGAGGACAGTGACTAGGAGGACAAAGCCCAGGAAGAGTAGAGGCACGGTGAACTCCTTTCTCCTAGCTACATAACAAAACAATTCTTCATTTACTTTCTAAATCTGCCACAAGGCATTGCACTTTCAGAATCAGATGCTTTCAATAACAATGTAAATTTGGTACTATGATTTGCATAGACAACATAGTGAGGACATTTGCCAAAAATGCTCCAACACTTACAAAACAGATTTATCAGTTGTGGCAGCCTTTTAGCAACAACAGACCAAGCTCCAGGAGCTGATGGTACATACAGAGTGGCTCTGAGGATCCTAAGCCCCCTGCACTGGCTCCTACAGCTGTCCCTTTCTTAGCCTCAGGGCCCACAGATTTTTCTCCCTATCAGTGTCTGCCAGCTTTCCCTCAGTGTGACACCATGTTCTGCAACTCTCCTGGCTCTCTGCCCCTCTCTGGTTCATTCCAAGACAGCCTCCTCTCTGGATTGTCTTATTTTTACACCCCTTTGTCAGTGTCTCCCAATGGAGGGTATTGTGTCTCTTTGTTTGTGTCTTTTATGAACTTTGTGTCAACTTTAGCATAATCATGACCTGCTAGGCACTCTTTATCTGAGTTTTATATAGTCTTTGCCTTTTCCATCACTCAGGAACCGTAACTACTTCCATTGTCCAAGGCATTTCTACATGGACCTCTCCCCACAATTGATTTTGGCATATTTGCCAACATTTTTGCTTCCCATTGGTGACATCTTGGTCATTAACCTGAGACATGACCTCCTTCTACCATTTCCAAGAAGTATCCAGATCTGTTTCCAAACAATGAAAGTTTCGTCTAAATCATGTCCAATGTCGAGCTAGAGGACAGCATCCCCAGAAAGAACTGGAGTGGTCCAAAGTTGGGCTTCCATGCACGCAGCAGGCAAGCAGGTACCTTGCAGTTCAAGTATAAGCAATATTTTCAGAAGACAGTTGGTAAGAAACAGAAGTGAAAACTTTGAGAACAGTGAATTTTCAGCAGAAGGAAGATTAAGAACAAAGATCAAGTTTTATTAGACTAAGTCATGAAGGAAATGGGAAAGAGAAATAAAATAATTAGAAAATGTAATCTGGATCCTGCTTTGCAGCTCCTCATAATTTTATTCCTTACAAGGACCATGAGAAATGGGCTCAGTGCTGCCCTCTGTCTAACCTGACTTATGAGGAAGACACTGGTCAGCTCTCAGGTGCATTCCAATTTTAAAAAATATTTGCTTCAAATTTGGTTAAAGTTAAAAAGGAAAAAGAAAGAAAGAAAAAGGGAAAGAAAAGAAAATGTAATCTATCTTTAGTAGTTTGGGCAATGAAAAGTGATAGATAAGAGTGAGTGATATCTGGGATACTAGCATGGGACTGATCCAGACCCCATGAACATGGGTTTCTGTGAGGAAACCTCAGAAATCTACGGGACCTCCTGTAGTAGTTCGATACTTATCCCTAGAATAGGTGTGAACTTTGGGAGCCCATTCCACATAGAGGAATACTCCCTAAGCCAAGGCACACAGGGGTGGGCGTAGGCCCTATCCCAAAGGATACGATAGACTCTGATGACACCCTATGGAAGGTCTTGCCATGCAGGAGGAGCAGAAAGGATATGTGATAGGTAGGTTTTAGATGGCGGGGGTGGTAGGGGAGGGCAGGAGGGAGAAGGGAAATGGGATTGTCATGTAAAACAATCTTGTTTCTAATTCAAATAAAAAAATCTGCAAAGACAATAAAAAAGAGTGAGTGAGCAAGTATTGGGGGAGATTGAGAGAGATAATTGCTTTGGAGTACAACAACAATGCCATATTGAAATATTTTTAGTCATTTTCACAGAAGTTACAAAACTGGCAACTGTATACCACCCCCCAAGCTGATGTGGTTGATGATTTCTAGAGTGTGACTAAAAGTGATATCACATGTTATTAAATGGAGCAGTTGAAACAAGTAACCAATGGCTGGTGTCACTTATCCCACTAAATGTTCCAGATCTTCTCATTCCCTGGATCACACCTGTGAGGTCACAGCTCTAACACATCCCTAAGGTTTGCAACAAAAGCAAAATTGCTGTGGAAGAGGAAACAATTGTCAGGAAAGCTTGGTTTTCAAAGCTGCCCTCTCTCAGTCAGAGACCCACAGCCATTCTAATTTTGAATTCATCAATTGAGCATGCATTTCACACTTTATAAAGTCATAGAGATATTTTCAATGAAATTAAAGCACTGTGAATGGAGATATAATAGAGGGAGACATTTTTTGTTTACAGAGAAATCAGGCACTAGGGAAATGTCTGGAGATCTACAAAGATGACACCAGCTAACAATATAAGCAACAAAGGAGAGGCCACCTTAATTGCCCTATCCTGATTATGAGATTGATGACTGACTTATATGCCATCCTAGAGCCTTCATCCAGCAGCTAGTAGAAGTAGAAGCAGACACCCACAACTAATCACCGAACTGAACTGGAACCCAGATGCAGAGAAGGACAAGTGAAGAGCAAAGGGGTCCAGACCAGGCTGGTGAAACCCACAGAAACAGCTGACCTGAACATCGGGGAACTCTTGCACCCCAGACTGATAGCTGGGATACCAGCATGGGATTGATCCAGACCCCAGGAACATGGGTTTCTGTGAGGAAACCTTGGAAATCTACGGGTCCTCCTGTAGAAGTTCAGTACTTATACCTAACATAGGTGTGGACTTTGGGAGCCCATCCCATATAGAGGAATACTCCCTGAGCCAAGCCACATGGAGGTGGGCCTAAGCCCTATCCCAAAGGATACAATAGACTCTGATGACACCCTATGGAAGGCCTCACCATCCAGGGGGAGCAGAAAAGATATGTGATAGGTAGGGTTTTAGTTGGGGGTCGGGTGGTAAGGGAGGATGGGTGGGAGAAGGGAACTGGGATTGTCATGTAAAACAATCCTGTTTCTAATTCAAATAAAAAAGTTGGAAAAAAATTAAAGCACTGTTTGTGGGTTTCCGCCATTCATAATCCCTGCACTGTTTTTGGCATGCCCTATCAACCTAGCAAAGAGATATTGATTTATCTCTTTCCTTTGGTTGCTAATGAAAATTACTTAAGGAGTCTACCTCACTATATCAGTAATATTTTCTGTGAATATCATAAATGATGAGTGTACTGACCCAAAATAGAATTTCTCTATCAAGTAAAAGGATACTGAGAGGAGGAAGCTGAATGTTTCAAAGGGGGCAACAGGGACCCCATCATCTTTCTTTAGGTACCACTATCTGTAGCTCCTGAATTATACATTTAAAAGTTCCTCATGGACTCCCTCAGCTGCCAGGGTCTAGCCAGGACATCTGGAGTGAGGGGGAGCCTGCTCTTTCCTTTAAGGATAAGGTGGGATTTTTTAGGTTTTGTTTTGTTTTGTTTTGTTTTTCCTGGTACCCCTTCCAGCTGCCCTTGATAGACATAGTGCTTGGACTTATCACTACCCAAACATCAGGAATGGTGGCTCCCAGATGGCTACATTTACCAGAACCTGGAACCCACCAAAGAGAGGATAGCAGATGATGGGAAGTTCTACAGTCTCTGTCATTCTGTGATTTTTCACACACATGTAGATTTACTTCATTCATCCTTGCAATACACCCTATCCTGGGTTACATTTACTTATGTAAGACATAGACCCCTGGAGTTCATACTGTCTGATAGAGAGTAATACTTAGCCCCTTTCTAGTGAAGGTTTTGTTCATACGCATGTCTCTTACAGTTTTATAACTAATCCTTTAAATTACAATCTTCCCTCCACTGAGAGTTTTGTTTGATGTTTAGTATATGGTAAAGTGTTGAAATAAATAGGTAAATATGCAGAAGCTAGCCTGCCTTCCCAGCATGTGGATGCTACGGCTCTGTTTGTGAGCATTTACCCTTCCTGCATGCTATCACCCTGTCCACCCCCCCCCACTCCTGCGCTGGACTCCCAAATGTCCTTCCTGCTCCATTCATGTTCCCCCAACAAATCCCACACCCAAACCACAGGCCCACTCTAAACAGAACACAGACACGATGGCTCCACGAGAACCACACTGTTTTAATTCTTACAGTGAAAGAAAAAATTGCCCCAACCCTATTCACAAGACCCTCTGAGATGAGGGCACCTACTTAGATTCCTTCCCAAGGCCACCCTGGCTCCCTTGCCACACACCTGTACTGCTGTGGCACCAACCGCAAACCCTGGCTAATATCCAGCTTCCCACACTGCTCTCACCTGGAAGACCAGCTGCTTCACAGGACTTCCAAAACTTTTAGATTTTTTTCCTGTTTTACACACACAAACACACACACACACACACACACACACACACACACACACACACAGACACACACACACACACACACACACACACACACACACACAGACACACAGACACACACACACACACACACACACACACACACACACGATATTTAGTTGTTTTATGGTTTTCTGCTACTGTTCAAAGACTCCTTCGTTTGCCCTGTTTGGAACCAACTATGCCTTCTACATAGCTAGCCTTTATTCTTAGCTAGCCACTTTCCTGTACTCAGTGATTAAACATGGTAGCTTCTGGATTCCCCCACACCCCCAGTCTTCCAGTGGAACTACACTATTACCTGCAAATGATGTTGGCTTTATTTCCTTTCTTTTCCATAATTCAATGGATTTGATTTTTGCTTCTGTGTTTGATTTTACTCCCTAGACTTTTCAAAGTGACATTGAAAATGTTACCAACAGAAAGGGATTGGAACAAATTCACTGTGGTCCTCCTGATTTAGGGAGCAGAGGCATTACACTGCTGAAGTATAATGCTGAAGGGAGCATGCCTTGAGTCACACAAAGCACATATGTGCCAGCCTCAGCTGCAAGCATCAGCATCCAATATGATGTTCCTTCCTCTGCTATTTTGGGTAACCTATCCTCCAACCTCAGTGAGATGTTCAAAGGTGTCCAACCCCACCACTGTGCAGGCCATTCCCTGGCTGCCCACTCCAGCAACTGCTTACACATTGATAAGAATGGTCTTCTTCATTCATGAAGGCTGTCAGGGCCAGTAGCTCTTTACACAATGTAGCACGTCATGGGAAGTTCAAAGGTGCTTCCTGAAAATATAATGCAGTGGCAAAATACAGTCTAGAAGTGCTAGAACACACGGCATCTAATTGTTCTTTTGTAAGTTGGGGATATCCTCAGGGGTTGGTTTTGTGGACACTCATGGTGAGTCAGTCACTAAGAAGGAAGTTGTGTACACGTACCTTCCCACACTCTGTGAGATGATGAAGAGCGTCCCACACCCACCAACAGCCTCTGTTGCTGAACAATGTGCTGGAAGACTTCAATAGAAGGTGGGAAGAAGACAATTGGCTGGCATTTATGAGCCTACAGGTTCCAAATCGCAGCTGGGAATGACTTCCTACTCCTTCCCCTTCCAGTGACCCTGCAGCGATACAGGATGGGCCCACCTGACTAATACCCATCCAGAAGACACACAGTTATGACAGAGATCATGGAGGGTTGCAGGGCAGTCCAGCCCAACCCAGCCTCTGTCCCCAGTTCCCACACACCCTGCCTGGTGAATGTGGTGTGATACCTACTTATATATCTGTCTCCATGGCTATGCTAACTGTGAGCTATCCCAAAGGAACAGAATTCAAGGTGTCCTCTCCTCTCCCTTAGCACACACAAAGCCTGGTACAGATGGATACTGTCTCCAGCATCTACTGCATGCTCCTAAGCCCACCTGCTACTTCTTAATGAATTACTACAAAACTCAATGCAGAAAGCAATGCTCAATTACCACACCTCATAGTTGTCTTCTAGGTTATTCATGTGTTCTATGTTTTCAAGTAATGAAAATGAAAACAATTGCAGGACTGGGGAGATGGCTCGGGAGCTAAGACCTCTTGCTGCTCTCACAGAGGATGGATCCAGGTTCAGTTTCCAGCACACTTTTGTTGTTGCTGTTGTTGTTGTTGTTGTTATGAGCCTAGCCTTTAAGAGCTGAGTCATCTCTCCAGCCCTCTAGCACACTTTTTTTATAACCATCTGGTACTCCAGTTCTAGGGCATCTAGCATCTCCTGGCTTCTGCAGGCCAGGTACTTACATGGTGCACAAACTTACATTCAGACAAAGCATTCATACACATAAAACAAAAACAAATGGACATAAAAGAACCCAAACAAAGCCTGCAGCACCAGAGTGTCCAGTCAGATTCCAGACAAAGGCTAAATGCCTATGTGGATTTAGGCACAGGAACAGCAAGACAGGCAACTGGTGAGCAAAGAAAACTGTCATGGCAGAATCCTCTGTGACGTGTGTAGCAAAGTTTTTAAATTGGATGTGATGGTGAAATGAAAGTGGAACCTCACAAGCCAGGATGACAGTAGTCCTGCCATGTCAATCAAACTTGTTCCTCCCCCCCTATTTTACCCTCCTTCCTTCCCCCTTCTTTCTTTTTTCCATCTTTCCCTCATCCCTCCTTCCTTCAGTCTTCCTTCCTTTTTCCTTCCATCCATCCTTCCTTCATCTTTCCTTTTATCCTATCTGTCTACAAAATAATAGTGCTTCATCATAAACAGTGACCTCAACAGTTCACTATGCTCTCACATCCTTCCCTGTGTGGAAACCACGGCCTGTGTTGCTGCCTCATGGAGACATTGCTACTAGAATGTGCTGTGGGCCCCAGAAGGGGCAGACTGTGGTGTTTCTTGGCAAGTACAACTGATTCTGGTGGATCCTGCCAGCAAGCATACTTTGCACACTGCTTTAAGAGAGGCCTCAGTCACAGTAACAAAACTGTTGCCTCAGGATCCTGGGCAATTTGATGTGGAAAATGAAGTTTTGAGCCATCTCCATTTCTATAAACATGTTAAGGAAATGCCAGATAAACATAAAGGAACAGAATGTTTGTATCTTGTCCAAATACAAAGCTGACTTTTCTCGTGGGTGTAAGCATTTGGCAGGAAGCACAATGCACACTTGGGCAAATTTAACCCACTAAGCCATCTTCTTACCCCGTAAAAGGAAAATCTCTTTTGCCGTATGTGCAACCCATGGCTAAATGGCATGTGATTTGCCATATTCTGTCCGCTCTGGAAAGTGTGAGTTGACAGGAAGGTTATAACAGAGCACATTCCACAGAGGAGCTAGGCAGAGCGGTGGCATTGTTCAGTCATGCCAGCATAGGGTACAGAGAAGTATATATTTCATCACACCAAATTCTAACAATGCCTAAAAGAGGGGTCCTGCAGTCCAAGGACCCATGTGGACAAGTAAACTGTCAGCTCCTGAGATACCCATAGCTGCATTCAGTGCTCACAGCTAGAAGCCCGTAAGGATGGGAGAGTCTGAACCTTCATGGAGAGCTTCTCTCCATTCCAAAGGAAATCAACCACCCTCAATAAGGAAGACAAGTGAAAGTTTAGAGCCATTGGAACCTGACATATTCTGAAGACTGTACTGAGGCTCGGTTATTACAAAACATTTATTTTAATGTATAGTCACTATTTTCATTACATCACTGTTAACTATAATAAAATAAAGGCAAATCCTTAGGAGGACAGGACATTTTCTCCCTGTCTAGTTAAGGTTTCTACTGATGTGAAAAGACACCATGACTACAGCAATTCTTACAAAGAAAACATTTAATTGGGTCTGGCTTACAGTTCAGAGGTTCAGTCCATTATCATCCTGGTGGGGAGCATGGTGGCATGCAGGCAGACATGGTGCTGAAGAAGTAGATGAGACTCCTACATCTTATAGACAACAGGAAGTTGACTGTGACACTGGGCAATATCCAGAGCATGGGAAACCTCAAAACCCTCCCCACAGTAACGCACTTCCTCTAACAAGGCCTTACTCAAGCCAACAAAGCCACAGCTCGTAATAGTACCATTCCTTATGAGATTATTGCTGCCAACTATATTCAAACTACTACACTAGCCTAATAATAGAGGCAGAAAGAGCTACAAAGTTCTTGGATTGGGATGTAGCTCAGGGATGGCATACTTACCTCATAGACAAGAGGCCCTGGGCTTTAGTGTCAGACTAGAAGTGGATGGGTTAATGAGTAAATGAATAAAGCTAACTTGCATGCCCCAAATTCACTACAAAGAAAGATAACAATTAAGAGCCAAACTGGACAAAACCCAAATAGCACACTGATGGAGATGGGGGCATCTCTGGTCTATTAAAAGCTCTTATGGAGCCAGTGGCATAGCTGATCAGGTAAAGGCACCTGCCTCCAAGCTTTGTGATCCACATTTGATCCTTGGGACTCAACATGGAGGAAGGAGAAAATCAACTCATAAAAGTGGTCCTTTGCCCTCTACATGCAGCCTCCTGACATACATGGACTATGACATGCTCTGGGGATGGATATACATACACAGAGAGAAAATAAATAAATGAATGTTTAAAAAGAAAACTTTATAAAATTAAGTGAGAAATAGCAACAAATGGAAATAAAACAGGGAAATAAGCAATACAGCCCCTGGGAAACAATGACATCTGAGCTTTTAAAAATATGCTATACTTCATCTGCACAAACTCACAGCCTTGGGAGGGGCACTTCTCTTCTAAAATCCAGTTTTCTCACCTAAAACGTGGCACTGACTGCAAAGCTGGCTGCTTGATGCTTTCAATGTAAGATCCACGCAAGGAGAGTGTGCATTCTCTGTGAACAAAATGAATCAAAAAATTAAAAAAGAATTTTAGAAAGTTCTCAAAAAACAAAGTTTGAATTTACTACATATTGAGTACTTAGCTGGATCTGTGTAAAGTGATAAATATGTTCGTGTTATAAATAATGTAACTATGAAATAAAGAATTTCAGAGCATTATGTACAAAGACAGTGCCATTTTATGCAAAATACTCAAACACCTACCATTTGGGGATTTATAAGGCCCTAGAACGTACTCCTGGTGGTCCTGAGGGTTTTCTCTATTAGAAGACTATGTTCTGCATCATTCAAGTCCCTGGTATTCTTTCTGGAATATCCTGTCTCTTGTTTGATAACCTTCATGTTGTACATAGTCTGGGTGTGTCTCTGCCTCAGCAGTCCTCGCAAGGAAGACTTCAAGAAGCTGAGACATTGTGCCTGCAACAGCCAGGCCTGCCTGTCATCAAGGCCCATGGCTGTGTAGTGGAATGTGATGGTTTAGACAGTGTGGGTCACCCCCACTACATGACAGCTCTGCAGATGGATAGAGTACTGCTATGGAAATTATGAGCAGAGCATAAAGGTGCCAAGAGAAATTAGCAGAGATATATGAGCCAGATGTGTGTCTAGACACTCAAAGATCATGACCAGAATCCAGGTCCATGCATGCAATTGTCTTCAACCCTCCATCCCACGTCTGCAGTCGCACAGAGAAGCAGACATTGTCAGCATTCATGCACTCACATGCTATCCCATTTGGTGCACTGGAAAGTCCAACTGTGCTTCAAGCACACATGCTGAAAGGAAGGCTCTGATTCATTCTTGAATGCCATCCTAGAAGGAATGACTGGCTTTCCTAAAAGGGGTGGAGAAAGGAAAGACCTCCCATTCACAAGCTACTGAGAGGCTGCAAAGAAACTCCTCATGCCTTACAAATGGACTTTGGGGGTTGGTTTGTGCTGAATCACACAATAATGTCATAGCGCCGGGATATTTGTGACACTGCTGTTGGCAAGCAGGCAGGGCTTTGCCTCTTGTGCATCTGGGGAATAGCCATCCATTGTGAAGTCTGCAGGACAGGAGGGTCCCCCTCTGCTGGGAAAGCTGGAAGCTGCTACACTGTAGCAGGAGGCATTGCTGTACCAGATTCTCTCTGCCTTGGAACCTCAATAATCATTTCCTGCCTGGGGGCGTTTACTCAATGGGCACGTGGGAATGATGTTTCTACCATAGCTGGAAAGTTCCAGGTTTCTTTGGCCTTTCTTCAGTTAAGAACACCTTTCCTGTTGTTAATGACTGTCCAGAGAGACCACAGCAAAGGGCTTGAGTTCAAAGATAAGAACGGGACTTGCTGAAATGAACTATGAAATGATTACTTACTAGTCAACTCTGTGGGCATTCTTGGGTTGTGAAACATATTCAGGAGGTTTTCCCTGTGTCTCACAAGGATCCAGAAAGGAAAGGGACAGGTGAAGGGCCTTTCCTGACTCCCCATTAACATTTTACTAAAGTGTTTAATACAGATGATACTTTTGCCCAAAGAAATAGAAAAATCTTAGTTTAGCAAACATGGTGGTTAATTTCTTTCAAATAAAAATCCCCTGGGAATACAATATCTTAAGATCAGGGGACAGTTCTACAATTTCATCCAAAACCTAAGTCTGCCTACCTTTAGAATATGGCCTCTGTTGCAAAGGGGTCCAGACCAGGCTGGTGAAACCCACAGAAACAGCTGACCTGAACAAGGGAGAGCTCCTGGGATACCAGCATGGGACTGATCCAGAACCCAGGAACATGGATTTCAGTGAGGAGACCTGGGAAATCTATGGGACCTCCTGTAGTAGATCAGTACTTATCCCTAGCATAGGTGTGGACTTTGGGAGCCCATTCCTCATAGGGGGATACTCCCTGAGCCAAGACACACGGGGGTGGACCTGGACCCTATCCCAAAGGATGCGATAGACTCTGATGACACCATATGGAAGGCCTCACCATCCAGGGGGAACAGAAAGGATATTTGATAGGTAGGTAGGGTTTTAGTTGGGGAAGGGTGATAGGGGAGGAGGGGAGGGAGAGGGAACTGGGATTGTCATGTAAAACAATCCTGTTTCTAATTCAAATAAAAACTCTACAAAAAAAACAAAAACCAACCAAACAACCAAACAAAAAAGAATGTGACTTCTGTCTTCTAATGGGCCTTATAACCCCAAATGGCTCTGAATTTAGAGGTCATGCCCTCTAAGAAAAGGCCCTCCCAATGCCATCTGTCCTATACTTAGCTGGATGGAGGCATGGAAAATTACTTTATAATTGCGATACTGTAGCCCCAAATAAAATGTTCATTAAGAAGAGGACCACTTGAAATCCAGCAGGTATAAACCCTCACCACAGATTACAAACTGGAATCCGGAGCCTGAGGCATTCCCACATCCACATGGCCTTGCAGAGGGTTTCTTACACTGCAGCAAGTGCACTAAACATCTGCCAGGTAATGAAATGCAGGTGACACCTAAGAGATGAAAGAGCTGCCTCTGCCCTGCTGGTGAGTGGCCCTATCATCCAGTAACCCCCTGTAGGTTCATAGATTCGAATTCTTGGTTACCAGGCAGTGGCACTAACAGAAAGGATTTGGAGACATGACCTTATTGGAAGAAGTGTGTCACTAGGGTTGAAGCTTTTGAGTTTCAAAAGACCAAGCCAGGCCCATTGGTTCTCTCTCTTCCTGCTGCCCATGGATCCAGATGTAGAATTCTCAGCTAATTCTCCAGCACCATGTCTGCCTGAATGTTGCCACGCTCCCTGCCATGATAATGGACTAAACCTCTGAAACTGTGAGCCCCAATTAAATGTTTTCTTTTATAAGAATTGCTGTGGTCGTGGTGACTGAGTCACATTCCCTCTGTTCACGAAGAGAGCAGTTACACTCAGCTTAGTCAGGATGGCCAACACCCATCCTATGCTCTGCAAACATGGTGTGGCCCAGAATCCTTTGCTGCTGTGCCTACCCTTCACACAATTCTCAGCAGAGAATTCCATGCATGGCCAGGGGCTGTATGCTAAGCAGTGTTCTTAGGATTTTACACAGACTTGGTTGATTTTTTTCAGCTCAGCTACTGAATCCCAAGGCTTAGCATTTTAGCATTAGGCATGACTGTGTCTCCCAGTGAAAGGGACCTTCTGCCCTATCAGCCTTGCCTTTCCTTGCCACAACTCTCCCTCTCTCTCATTCACACTCTCTCTTTCCTATAGTTTTTTTTTGAAAACCACTAAAATATGGGACCTCATCTAAGTGGACTGCAGTGGGGGATCAGCACAGTATTAGGTAGGGTTTTCTAGAGGAACAGAACCAATTGGACAAGTGTGTGTGTGTGTGTGTGTGTGTGTGTGTGTGTGTGTGTGTGTGTATAAATATAAGTCATTTATGAAATAGCAACAACAGCATCTCTATCCTAAGAGGCTAAGAACCCTGTTGTTGCTTGGTCCTTGGGGCTCAATGCCCAGTAATGGGATCAGTCCCACAGTGGCTGTCTCTCACTGGGGGCACACAAATCAGAAGTTTGCCCAGTCCAAGAGCCTGGCACTTTAGCAATCTCAACCTGGCACCAACAACCTGAAGAGTTCCCAAAGGTCCAGTGCTTTGTAATCCACCAGGAAAGGCTGAAAACACTGGTTCTGATCTCAGCAAAGGAATCAGGGAGTAGATAAATTTACCCAGTGGCAGGTGGGAAGTCCAAATGAACAAAAAATGAATAATCTATCTTTTTTCTGCCATCTTTTTATTTTATTTTATTTTTTAATTTGAACTGCTAATAGAAGGTTCTACCCACATTTGGAGTGGGTCCTCGAACATCCATCAAGGCAACCAGGACAATTCTCCAGGAGCAGCTCTCCACTCAGGTGATTCTGATATGTGGCTAGTTGACCTTAAAGCTGGCCACCACAGCATCTGTCACAGTCTTGGAGGTGACTGTGGCCAAGGCACTCATGATTTTGCTCCTGAGAATACAGCCAGAGGGATAGCTGCAGCCCCTCTAATGAGCCCATCAAAATCTTGGGCACTACAGCTCCAATCCAGACCATTTTCTGAAAGAAAACCTGAGATCCACGTGGCTCACATTAACACTAATATTGAAAGAGTATTAGCCAAGGAGTGTCTTGGTTAGGGAAGTTAAGAAGTCCAAGGGAATGGGAGCCAGGTGGCCTCTGGTGCTGGCTTTGCATGCCATACCTGAAAGGCAAGAAATGAGATTTTCTTGAGGCTTTAGAGATTGCTAGACAGTTAAGAATTAAAACTGGTCTTCCAGAAATGAAACCTCCCCAACTCACCCCCTAACTCCTTCCCAGGGATAGTGAGGCCCTCCAAGGGGGACCTTCAAAGTCCATCATATCATTTAGGGGAGGGCCTAGGTCCTCCTTGTTGTATCTGGGCTTCAGTAGTATCCCAGGATAAATTTTAAAAGAACCAGAAGTCCCACACCAGCTGTCAGAGATAGTGTGGACAACATAGTTCAACATTCTGTGAAAAGTGTGATATAACACAACATCACAACCAAACAATGACACCAGTGTGAGCCTTCAACCATTCTTAAGCGCTGCTGGTTCTGTTGGTTTCATTTATACATGTCTCTTCAGTTCCACACAGTTGCACCACCAGAGTGATGTTGTGGCTCCATAGCCTCAGTCAAAGTACTGAACAGTTCTTAGACTACAAAGGTGACTCAGGGGTTGGACCTCATTCTGAATCCTATGGCTCTATCTTCTGGCAAGAAAATAATCAGTCACCTATTTTCAATTTTGGCATTTCAAAAGTACTAAATATGATAATATGATGGCAGGGCATGGAATCATTTTCGATTTTTTAAACTCACTATAATTCATAGAATTCTTTAGAAATATAATTCTTTAGAATTCTTTTTGTTTTTATTCTGTGATTTTACTTAACTCTTAGTGATTCTCAAGCACTAGCATTCGATCAGATTTTTAATTAAATTGAAAATAATATTAAACATAATTACATGGCTGCCTTGGCAAGAACTCAACATTGTTTGAGTTACACAGTTCTGTTTCTATTTCTAAGCACACATTTCTCTTTTTTTCAGCTTTTTTATTTGAATTAGAAACAGGATTGTTTTACATGACAATCCCAGTTCCCTTCTCCCTCCCCTCCTCCCCTACCACCACTCCCCCCCCCAACTAAAACTCTACCTATTACATATCCTTTATTCTCTCCCTGGATGGTGAGGCCTTCCATAGGGTGTCATCAGAGTCTATTGTATCCTTCGGGATAGGGCCTAGGCCCACGCCCGTGTGTCTTGGCTCAGGGAGTATTCCTCTATATGGAATGGGCAAGATACAAAGGTAGAAATCCAAATGCCACTTAAAACTGAAATAAATGCCTTGTCTTCCCCATTACTATACCACTGAAGATGAGACAAATCCATACACTAATGGGACCTGAAGGACAGGAATTCTCTAAGCAATTCCATAGTGGAGGTGAGCATATGCCAACACAGATCCCTGGCACCAAAAAGTGACCTGCCTTCCAGAAACAAAAAACAAAAACAAAAACAACCTTGAGATGCATTGTCCTGGCTTTGGCTTCACCTTTTCTGTAATTTGCAACATTCTTACCTACAAGGCAGAGACAGATCAATAATTTCTCTCTCTCCAGTCCTGGTCAAAACTTCAAATAAATTTACTTTACATATTTTTCTATACAAGATGTTGTTTTCTTTTATTCTGGATAGAGTTCAGACCCAGAACCATGACTATTGGATGGGGAAGGAAGTACAGGAACACTGCTCTCAGATCACAGACACTGGAATGTTGAGTTATGGTCTTTACATTTGCAGTTTTTATGAAATGGGGATGGAGAACAAACACATTTGAGCTTCGTAACAACAGCCCATAGCTTCGGATGTCGCATTCCAGTTTAGTGGAAAATGAGCCAAAATGTGCAAGAGACATTGGATGCATTTATCCACATGAACATTCACTCGGGTTCACAGAGATGTGTAAGTGAACAGCGGGAGTTAGGATAGTAAAAAGATGATGAAGAAAGAACCCAAAACTTCAGCAATAGGTTATAATCTAGGAGTCAACATTCATAATGGGGAAAACTAAAAGCATTAACTTAGAACCCAAAACAAGGCAAGAGTGTATAATCTCATTACTCTTATTCGCTATGGTTCTTGAGATCTTAGTCAGGACAATAAAACAAGAGGAAAAATTGGAGGACACAAGTAGGGAAGATGCCTTGAAAACTGAAAGCTGTAACATTCCAGGAACTGTAGCATCTTATTGGCTACTGAGAGCTCAAGTTCATGACAAATGAATTGCCAAATCCCATAGGGCAATGTCTTTAAACTTGCTTTATACTCTTTAAGGTTCTTGTTAATCTGAGTTGACAATAAAATATTTCCTATTTGACTCTGCTATTTCATTCTTCAAGACTGTAAGACAGGACCCTATTGGAGCCTCAACACCATGGCTATGAGAGAGAGAGAGAGAGAGAGAGAGAGAGAGAGAGAGAGAGAGAGAGACAGAGAGAGAGAGACAGAGAGAGAGAGACAGAGAGAGAGAGACAGAGAGAGAGACAGAGAGAGAGAGAGACAGAGAGAGAGAGAGAATCTGTATGTGTCTCTCTCTGTGTGTGTACATGTGCACAAGCATAGATGTGGCATGTGTGTGTCCTATTTAGAGCAATCAAGCTTCAGATGTGACATAAAGGGCATCTTTGATCTGGTCACCACAGAAGCTTTTCAGTGTTCAAATTCCATCCCAAATGTTAACTCAAAAGTCTCAGGATTCAAATGGCAACATCTGTAAATAGGCAATGTAACAGAGACAAATAATAAGGCTGAAAATAAGGTTCTGGATCTGTGACACAGAGAGTACTATTTATGAGCCTTTTTAAAAACAGTATTTATTTATTTATTTATTTGAAAATTTCATACATATTTACAGTGTATCTTGATCAGACTAATTTCCATCGCTCCTCCTGTTTCTCTAGATACAGAAATATGCATCCAGGTCCCATAGACTTTGGAGTATAAGTTCCTAATGAGAGATGGAAACATCCCTTCATAGCAAAAATGAACAAGCCTAGAAGCAGAAAGTTTAGCTTGCCATCTGTATTGAGGCATTCACTGTAAATCATGTTTGTTGATTTTAGATTCTGAACTCTAGGACCACTGACTTGCTAAGTCAGTATTTCCCCAAACAGCTAGTATATACAAACATGTAGCAATTTTTCATATGCATGGCTAACAATATCACTAAAATAACCTCCAATTTTATAATGCAGATGGATGGGCAAAGGTGTTCAATTGCATATCCTCCAACCAGGTCACAAGTGGCTGAGGATTTTCTAAGGATGCATTTTGAAAGGTAACCAATGAATTATTCCAAACTGACAATGTTTTGTTTTCATTTTTGAGAAAATAATTTTCTAAACATACTGATGCATTTTTGTCATCTGAGGAAAAAATACCAGGAGGTAAAAAGGGCAATGGCCAGTTACTCCCAAGGAACACATTTCATCAGCCACCCACATCCCCACAAGAATTTCTACCATGGCCTCCTTGGGATGTCTGGCCAAAGGGAAACACCTGAAGTAAGCTGGGTGAGCCAGCTCTACCAAGACAGGGTTTCTACCTGGGAGAATGCAAAGGACAAAAATCTGTCATTCTTGTGTCACAGAGAATCATTTGTGGGTTCTGATGCCAGGAGGAGAAGGCTGGGATATGACGACCTAGAGCCTCTCCCAAGGGTGGGTCCCTGCTCTTTCCCAAAGCAGAAAAGCAGCTTTGTAGATTAAATCAACACTGCATCACACCCTGATGTGAGCAAGCCAGAATCAGCTTCCAGGCTCCGCTGCAGATTAATGTTCTAATGGCCCACAGAACCATCCACGTGCCACCAATGGCTGCCACTTCACACCAAAGCTAGAAAGCCAAAGCTTCTCTTTAATCCTTCATAAAAGGAGGGATGCTAGATTCTATGTAGGTCATCTGTGTTCTGAGAATGTTACACCCCACGTCATCTGAAGGCTATCAAACCTTGATTCTCAGAGGTTAAATGTAGAGCCAGTATCTACTCCATGACTATTGAATCAGAGCCACTTTCCAAGAGGACACTGTTGGGCATCTTCCCCTGGTCAGTAGAAATCACCATCTCTAGACAGTAACCATCAGCTTCCTCTTGGTTACAAATGGAAGGCTGGATCTTCTCTCATTGATGTGCATATTTCAGGGAGGTTCCTGCATACCCCCTGAAGAAGAGCAGGGGAGCACATCAGTTATGGAGCAAGTGTGCCCTCAAGCCCATGCTTCTCTCTCCACCTGTCATCTCAGATGCCAGCAGGCAATGACTTTTGGGACTGATTAAGAAAGATGACCCGTAAGAATAAGGCTGGTTACCATTCCTGGAGCCTTCATCCAGTAGCTGTTCAAAGCAGAAACAGGCACCCACAGCTAAGCACTGAACCATACCCCTGGAATCCAATTGTGGAGAGAAGGAAGGATGAGCAAAGGAGCCAAGACAGTGCTAGAGAAACCTGCAGAAACAGTTGACCTGCCCTAGTGAGAGCATGGGGACCCTAGTCGTAAAGCTGGGGAAACAGCATTGGACCAAACCAAGCCCTCTGAATGTGGGTGAAAGCTAGGAGGCCAAGAAAGTCTATTGGACCTCTAACAGTGGAGCCAGTCTTTATCCACAGAGCACAAATTGACTTTGGGAGACCATTTTCTATGG
Source organism: Cricetulus griseus (assembly GCF_003668045.3). Classification (NCBI taxonomy): domain Eukaryota; kingdom Metazoa; phylum Chordata; class Mammalia; order Rodentia; family Cricetidae; genus Cricetulus; species Cricetulus griseus. The sequence goes on from NW_023276807.1 coordinate 97,385,113, forward strand.
AGGGATACTATTGCAGCCCATATACAGCAAGGAGGGTCTAGGCCCTCCCCCAAGCGATATGACAGACTTTTAAGGTCCCTGGTGAAGGGCCTCACTATCCCTGGGGAGGAGTTGGGGGATGGGTTTGGGGGGTTGGTGGGGAACAAGGGAGGATGGGAGGTCGAGAGAATGGGGGGTGGATATGTAAATATGAGTAGTCATTAAAGAATTTAAAAAAAGAATAAAGCTGATCTTTAAGTTTTATAACAACGTGGGTATTTTACCAAATTTTAACCACAAAACAATGGGATCATGTGCTGTGCTTTAGAGAGGCAAAGAGTGGAGTGTCCCTAGACCTCTTGTAGGCAACAAGGGGTACACTACTCACAGAAAACCTCAGAACAATAACACAACTCAATCAAAGAAAGGGTGGTTTTTATTACCTGCCTGTCTGTAGTTCTAAACTATACAAATGATAAATTGCTACTTCTCCCCCCAAACAACCACATTGTTTGTCTATGATCAAAATAACCTCTCTAGCTACCCTGGATAATCCTGTCACTCAGGTGAAATCTACCATAAAACTGTCAGGGCCAGAAGCCTGGAGGACGTCGGTGCCTTCAGGTTTGTGTGTGGTCCTTGGGGTACAGCACCTGAGTTTTGAGGCACAATTTATAAATCTGTAGTGTCTTTAACTCCCTCATTCCCAGAGGCTACTTAGGAGCCTTTTGGGGTCTGAAACTTGAAAGAGATGGGGAAAGGTTCTAAGAGATGGTCCAGTGCTTTAAGAGGGAAGTGTGGGGACCTGGTCCCATGTTATAAGGAAAAAGAAAATAAAAGAAAGAAAAAATAAACGCATGCCTGCTGGTGTTAAGGATAGTGTGAGGGGTGGTTCTCAACAGCACGGTAGCTAGCCAGCCTGAACAAAATGGTGTGCTCCAGTTCAGCACCAGACCTTATTATCTCATGGCCGGTAAGTCAGATTGAGATAGAGGAAAGGGCTGGATGGTCTGCCCTTGGTTCCACATGTGCACACATAGGCACTCAAGTACATGTAACACACACACACAGGCACTCAAGTGCATGTAACACACACACACACACACACACACACACACACACACACACACACACACACACACACACTCTAAATCAGCAGCTATGGCTTAGAACATTTAATTGTTTCACTCCTTGAGGACTGTTGGGAGATGCTCCACTCCAGCCCGGTGAAGCGCTTTGTATGCACCCAGAAAAGAGGATACAGGAAGCTCCATGAACTTTTGTGCTTCACATGTGATCTTTTTCTTCTCTATCCTGGTTTTCTAATAAAGGTGAACCAGCACATAAAGCTGAAGACTGAAGAATGTGACCTCTTTGTAATATAAACCTTCCTGTCAATTCTAATGGTAATTAATTCAAAGAGTAGTTTTTGTTTGTTAATTTTACATTGGTCTGTGTGTGTGTATGTGTGTGTGTGTGTGTGTGTGTGTGTGTGTGTGAGAGAGAGAGAGAGAGAGAGAGAGAGAGAGAGAGAGAGAGTGCTCGAGCATACACCATGGCATGCATGCATGTGGAGGTTAGGTTTTTCTTCCACTATGTGGGCTCTTGAGACAGATTTTGTGTTGCTAGACTTGGAGGCACATACCTTTACCCACTGAGCCATCTTGCAAGGCCTTGCTTTTTGAGATCTGGTATCACAGTGTAACCCAGCTGGCTTGGGACTTGAGATGCTACTGATTCAGCTGCCTCAGTGCTGGGAGATGCGGTTGCCACTCTAACTAGCTTACAGGATGTATTATAAAATACTACCTAGTCTACCTTAAGTATATTTTTTCACTAAACAGCAAACCTAGAAAACAGCCATTGTTATTGATTAGCCTGTGACTGTTACTAAAAGAAAATCAAATCAGTCCTGTACCATATGCAATCTGATTGGAAGCCTAACATGAAAGGTATACAGCTGACCCATGGCTGGAACCATATTGATTATTTCTACAATTAAACAAAGATACAGAGCAAGAGGATAAAGTTACCAGTACAGCCAAATTGTTTGATTTCCACAAGAAGTTTTCCTTGTACTCTCCAAGATCCAAATCCTACAAGAGTGGGAGGAGCAGAAACAGTGATTCTGATGCACTTGTTCTCTAGCCCCTAATTGACAGCCATGTCACATGATTCCCGCCCATCCTTGCCTCTTGAACCACAAAGCCCAAATTTTCAGAAGCCCAGTTTTCTGAATTCTAAAATAGGCATTGATTAAAATGATTTTCCATGAACACTGGGTCATCTCTGTCGCTTAGAAGAATGGGCCACCTTGGTCCCAACTTACAGGGTGGGCAAAGGGAAGGAAGTTCTGTAAAAATCAGGTGGGTGACAACCACAGGAATGCCAAGCAAGGGACATGGTCACTTCTTACATGTTTCATGTCACAGTGTCAACCTCCCCAAACAAGCATGTACATTTTTTCTTAATTTGGCAAACAGAAATAGCAGAATGTAAATGACTCTAATGCTCCAGTTGAGAAATATGTGAGTGACGGCCCTGTGCTGTCGTGTTCCTACAAGTTAAATGTCACTGAAGAAATAATTAGAGTTTCATTTGCTGTTCTAACAACACTCCAATGATTAATCCTGCAGTGCCTTGCACGCACACGGAAGAGGTGATAGAAAGCACAGACGTCACTGTGCTCCACAAGTGACTTTTTACTATGTGCTAACTTCCTTCCATTAATAAAGGCTAAAAAAAAATAGGACCTTTGGGAGGCTGTGTGGAGATCTCCCCTCTGAAATATTTGGGTAAGCACATTCAAAATGTCTCCTACATTCACTATGCATATTGTAGATAAAGAGAAGTTGCCTCTTTTTTTCTGAATCTAAACTGTTCTGAAAGCTACATTGGCTGAAACCAATTTATTCTCCCCTGAAATCATCCTGCCTCATGTACAGAAACACAGACAGCACAAGAAGTAACAGCGGGTTCCTACTGCCCTTGTTATGTTTTTACTGTTTTGATTTCCCATCAGCTCCCGAAAGCCAAGCCACTTAGCAGACATTGAAGAAAGTAGAATTCAGTTCTGTTCAGAGAACTGGTCCCAATGGCCTGGTAAAATACCAAAGCCTAGGCTCTCTAGTCTGAAGACCCACTGTACAATCTAAGGCATAAAACTCCTAGAAAAAATACAGAGGATTAACCATTTCTGACTGGGGTTAGACGACTGTTTCTTAGAAGCAATGTCAAAGACACAATTCACTTAATGAATGAGAGGAATGCAGAAATACAATCTGATTGCTAGTCTGTCATGTAAGGTATTCTGCTAGCTCCATACTTGGTGATAAACTGAAGATTGTTTCTGTAGCCAAAACCAAGGCACAGGGCAGGAGAACAAATGATTAGACCTCATCAACATTTAAAAAAATCTTTAGTACCTTTCACTCTTTCTTTCTGAATATACCAAAAGAAAGAATATAAAATATATGGAGCAGGAGTGTAAATATTGAAAACAAGAGACACAGAAGAGGATATATTTATAAATAATCCCCCGATAAAACCCTTGAATCCAACTATTCATCAAGCAAGCACACATGGAAAAGTTTCAAATGTCATTACCCGCTGGGGAAGTGCAGATCAAAGCCACCGTGAACTCCACTCCACACCTGTTAGAGTAGCTGAAACCAAGAACATTCCATCATCTGCCAGGTGGAAGATCTAAACCCACACTCTGCTGCTAAAAGTGACAAAGGGTACAAACATGTTAGAAAATGGGTCTTTTTGTCTTAAAAAGCTATAAATGCAATCAGTGTGTGACACAGCCACCCACTCCTAGATCATTACTTAGGACAAAATAAATAATATGTCCATGTATAGATAATTTTATATTTTATTTCTTAATATTTAAAACAAATTTAAATATATTTTGATCATAATCTCCCGCTCCCTGTTCACCCTATTTTAAGTTATTTTTCAAAAAAAATAAAAACCCAATACCACAACAAATTCCCCCAAAACTAGAAAACAAGATATAAACATGATCTCCCAATAAACCACCAAATCATCACCAAATAAAATCACACACACACACAAATGTGGAGTCTATTATATGTTGATCTCCTGAACATGAGACCTGTCCTGGACAATCCAGTGTTTTTATAGATCCCTGAGTAAGGAACAAGTGGGTCTCTAATTCTAGTGTTGGTTTTTCTTCTCTGATACTGAATTGGTAGCTTCTGTTTTATTTTATTATATTTTATTTTTGCTATATGTAAAAATTAATAAATGAATGAAAACCTAGCCAATAAAGTAAAGGTTTAAATTGAACTGTCACTTATACCTTTTGGAAGAGGGAATATCCAGTTTTTTTTCCACATATAGATTTTTTAACGAATATGTATAGTAACTTCATTTCTAATCTCCAAACCCAGTAAACAACCAAAATGTTCACCAACAGGTGAATAAACCATGACATGACCACACAATAGAATGGAACTAAGCAACAACCTCAAAATGAATTTATAACAAAAAAGACATGCAAAAGTATGAATAAGTATGCTTCTAGTAATATAAGATTCTAGAAAGTAGAAATTATTACTAAAAGGGCAAGCATTGCACAAAGAAATGAGAGCTAAGAGAGTAGAGTGAGCTCCAACAAGGTACAAAGACACATTTAAGGGAAATAATACATTCATTATCGCAATAATTGTCTTGGTTTATGTTTCTATTGCTGTGGTAAAACACCACTATCAAAAGCAACTTGGGGAGAAACGGAATTATTTCTCTTACACTTCCATATTACAGTCAGTCATCAAAGAAAGACAAGGCAGGAGCTCAAAGCGTGAATCTGAAGGCAGGAACTGAAGCAGAGGTCATGGGGAGTGCTGATTGCTTAACATCAAAGAGCAAATTTTAAAGAAAACAAAATAACTCTACAATATGTGTCAGATAATCAAGTTTTAAAAGACATGACAAAAACAGGCAAACATAAAAACAGTTGTAGGTTAGAGACTTCTACTTGCGTCTCTTGATATTGAGTGAGATACATGCATAAGTAAACACTAAGCAAGAGTGTGCATCATGTTAGCATTATCAAAATGCTTGATCTAGTTGACTTGCAAAATACTCAACAACAATAAGGGATACACATCATTTTCAAATGCTTATAGAATAGTCATCAAGATTCATTATGTAATTTATCATAAACTAACCCTTGGTAAAAAGTTTTGAAATATAGAAATTATATAAATTGAATCAGTGACATTAAAGTAGAAACCAATTATATAATAAACAAGTACCTAGGACAATCCACAAGTATTTTTCAATTAATATATGCTTTTATGTAATTTATGAATCTAAGGATAATATTCAAAAGAAATTTTAACATTTTGGCCTTTACAAAAATCAAGTAGAGCATAAGAAATTTTCTCCAATGCAACAAAGCACCATTAGCAAGAATTTATATTTTGGGCTGTGAGCCTAGCCTTTAACCACTGAGCCATCCCTCTGGCCCAGGAATTTTATTCCTTTAAATGCTCCTGTTAGTAAAGATAAAGAATCTAAAATCTGTAAGAGCAGAGGTTGTTACTTAACAATGTAATTACATTTGTAAAGATTGTGGAAGATGGCTCAGGAATAAAAGGGAAGCCACAAAAATTCTAATATTGGGATGAGTTAGTTTGGACCATTGCTGAATTTATAAACAGTAAGAAGAAATTAAGATATAACATGAGCAAGTCTACACCATTGTCCTGAAAATATAAATAAAATAGCATAATTACTGTTGAATTATAATTCACCAAAACATACTAAAAATAGATAAACAAGAGTTATACATATTGCCTATATCAAACACATGTATGAAACACACACAATAATTACGTGCAATATTGTGCCCTAGTTTGCTTTATATTGCTATGATAAGACACCATGACCAAAAGCAAATTGGGAAGGAAGGGTTTATTTAATCTCACAGTTTATAATCAAACATAGATGGAAGTCAGGTCAGGAACTAAAAGCAGGAACCTTGAGGCAAACGCTGAAGCAGTAGCAATGGAGGAATGCTGCTGACTGTCTTGCTGCCCATGGTTTGATCAATTTACTTTCATATACACCCTAGTGTGGTGATGATATATTGTTTATGATCTAAGAAAGCTTGCCTGGAGATCAGAATGCAACAAAGCTAGCCATAGCCATAGAAGTTGGGCCGTGGTGGCACACACTTTTAATCCCAGGACTGAGGAGACAGAGGCATATGAATCTCTGAGATTTCAAGGCCACCCTGGGCTACATGAAAGTGAATCAGTCTAAAAGAGAAACAGAGCTCAGGTCTTTAATCCCAGCACTAGAGAAAATATAAGGAGCTCAGTGCAGTCTCAGGAGCACTCTGAGATTTGGGGAGGAGCAGTGCTCTCTGGAGATGCAATCTGAGGTTCAGTGGATCACCCCTTTGGTCTGAGCATTGGTACGGGTGAAAACTCTCAAGTGGTTGGCTGCTTTGCTCCTCTGATCTTTAGCTTGAACATCAATATCTGTCTCTGGGTTTTTATTATTTATGCTATACCCCAGGACCACCTTCCAGGGAGTACCATGCACACTAGGCTGGACCCTCTTGCATTAATCATTAATTTAAAAAAGCCTCAAAGACATAAGCCAGTCTGATGGAGGCAATCACCCAATTGAGTTTCTCTCTTTCCAGATGACTCTAGATTGTGTCAAGTTGAAAAAAAATTAAGCAATATACATGCTTTTATTGTAACAAATACATTTAAGTAAAGAATATGAATTTCTGCCTGAAAGTCAAGATGATATTTGCATTTCATAACAGCAACAATGATGCTAAAGTCAGAAAAAAATGCTTTGCAAGAAACAAAGATGTAGAAATCAGCATTCCTCACATACATAGGCTTATCAGTCTACAGTAAAATATTAGCAAATTAAATTCAGCAATATGTAAAACTATATTAGTGTGCATGCACACGCACACGCACACACACACACACACACACACACACACACACACACACACACACCGTAGAATAAGTCTGTATCAATATTTCAAAGCTAGTCAAAAAATTTACCACGGAAACAACCTCAATAAGAAACACATGAAAAATCGAATGGACAAAAATTCATTTGATGAAATTAAACATTTATGATAAATTTTCTCTATAGATGAGAAATGCAGCTGTGATGGTTAATTTTCCTTTACAATGGTTATCCTGAAAAGTAGTCAGGAGACAGGTAAAGCTCACCTTGGCACATATCCTTGAGATAATTTCCAGGGTTTTAGGTATATAGTGGGTCCTCAAAGTGGCAGTGCTGCTGACAATGTCATAAATGACAGTCTGAGGTCAGCTCAGCCTGGACTCTGACCTAGTGAACAGAGGACTGCTGGAAAATACACAATAGTTTATAATCAGCATTCCTCAGAAACCTTGTGAAGCATGTTTCTATTTGTCATAGGAAGGTATCACTTCCCTTATCCATACATACAGCCAACTACCAGCAATGGGATTGGATACAAAGTAAACTAAAAAAATCAGTAGCCTTGTTATATACAAATGATAAATAAGTAGAGAAATACCTTGGGCAACTATAACCAAGCAAGTGAAAGACCTGTTTGACAAGAACTTAAAGTCGTTGAGGAAAGAAAATGAAGAGGATATCAGACATGGAAAGATCTTCCATGTTCATGGATTGGAAGGATTAACATAGTAAAAATAGTCATCTTAACAAAAGCAATCTACAGATTCAATGCAAACCCCATTAAAATCCCAACGCAAGTCTTTACAGAACTTGAAAAGATAAAACTCAACTTCATATGGAAAAACAAAAAAACCAATGATAGCTAAAATAATCATTTACAATAAAAAACTTCTGGAGATCACCATCAAGATTTCAAGCTGTACAACAGAGCAACAAATAATAAAAACTGCATGGTATTAGCATAAAAACAAACAGGTTGGTCAATGGAAATGAATCAAAGACTCAGACATAAGTCTATATATGTATGGACATCTGATTTTTGATAAAGAATCCAGAAATATACAATGGAAAAAAAGAAAGCCTCTTCAAGAAACAATGCTGGTCTACCTTTATGTCAACATGTAGAAGAATGCTAATAGATCCATGGCTATTACCCTGCAAAAACTCAATTCCAAATGGATCAAAGACCTCAACATTAAACCAGATACACTGAACCTGGTAGAAGAGAAAATAGGGAATAATCTTGAATGTATTGCCACAAGAGACAACTTCCTGAACAGAACACCAATAGCATAGGAACTAAGATCAACAATTAATAAATGGGACCTCAAGAAAATGAAAAACTTCTGTAAGGCAAAGGACATCATCAATAGGCCAAAACAGCAGCCTACAGAATGGGCAAAGACCTTCACCAGCCCCTTGTCTGACAGAGGGATGAATTCCAATATATACAAAGAACTCAAGAAACTGGACATCAACAAACCAAATAAACACTTTAAAAGTGGGATACAGATCTAAATAGAATTCTCTACAGAGGAATCTCAACTGGCTGAGAAGCACTTAAAGAAATGTTCAACATCATTAACCATCATGGAAATGAAAATAAAAATGACTCTGAGGTTCTATCTTATACCTATCAGAATGGCTAAGATCAAAAACACAAGGGATAGCTCATGCTGGAGAGTATTGGAGCAGGAGGAACACTCCTCCACTGCTGGTGAGGGTGCAACTTTGTACAGCCATTTCGGAAATCATGATGTCAGTTTGACCTACCTCAAAATCCAGCTGTGCCACTACTCAACATACCACAAGGACACCTGCTCAACTATGTTCATAGCAGCTTTATTCATAATAGCCAGAAACTGGAAACAACATAAATGTCCATCAACTGAAGAATGGATAGAGAAAATGTGATACATTACACAATGGACAATTATTCAGCTGCTAAATCAATGACATCAGGAAATACACTGGAAAATGATAGAACTAGAAAAGATCATCTTGAGTGAGGTAACCCAGACCCAGGAAGTCAAACATGGTATGTACTCACTTATACACAGATATTAGTCATAAAATAAAGGATAACCATACTACAATCCACAGACCCAAAGAAACTAAATAACAAGGAGCATGCAGGGTGGGGTTGGGGACACAGGAATCTCACTCTGAAGGGTAAATACAATCACAGGAGGATGTAGGAGAACCTGAATGGGGAGTGGGCATAGGACTATGGGGTTTCAGGTGGGGGTTTGGGGTGGGAGAGAGCACTGGAACAACTGGAATCAGGGACATTTCTGGGATTAGTTAGAAACCTAGTGCAATGGAAAACTTCCAGGAGTCTTATGAGGGTGACCCTAGCTAAGAATCCTAGCAATGGGGGATACAGATCCTGAAATGGCCATCTCCTGTAACCAGGTAAGACTTAGAGCAGAGGAATTTGGACCCCAACTCAGCTTCGTAACTTTGAACTATAATTTTCACTGCTTACAAGATGTGTGTTGGTAAAGGTTGTGCAGAAATCATGGCAATTGTTAACCAATGACTGGTCCATCTTGAGAACTATACCATGAGAGGGAACGCACTTCTGACACTGCTTAGAGGGCCAGGACCCAGAGGCTAGACAGCCCAGAGACCTAGGATAGAACCAAACACCAATGGCAAAAAAGAAGTCAATGAAATGATTTCTAATGATATTCTGCTATACCCATAGATTGTTGCCTAGCCCAGTTTGCCACCAAGAAACAGATATGGACAGGTGCAGAGGTCACAGCCAAACCTTAGGCGGACCTCTGGGAATCCTGTGGAAAAGAGGAAAGAAGGATTATGAGAGCCAGAGAGGCCAAAGACACCACAAGAAAACCACAGAATCACCTAACATGGGCTCACAGAGACTGAACCACCAATCAGAGACTTTCTAAACATATGTTACAATAGTGTAGCTTAGTCTTCTTGTGGGACTCCTAACAGTGGGAGCAAGGGCTATTTCTGATTCTGTTACCTGTTTTGGGGTACCCTTTCCTCCTACTGGGTTGCTTTGTCCAGCCTCAATAGGAGAATGGGTACCCAGTCTTACTGCAACTTTGTATACCATGGCTGACTGATAAACATGGGAGACCTGCTCTTTCCTGAAGAGAAAAAAGGAGGAGTGGATTGGGGGCGTGGAGGGACTAGTAGGAGAGGAGGGAGGGGAAACTGTTATCAGGCTGCAGGGAAAAAATAGTTAATTTAAATTAGTAAGAATAAATTTTAAAGAACATCTTTTAAATCATGTAACAGATGTAAAAAGGGTGGGGAAGAGAAAAATAAAAATATAATACCTACACATATACAGTTTTCAAAAATAAATTTAATAAAATTAAATCTTAATAAAATCATATGTAAATGACATAATTCTATCTTAACCTCAAATCTCCCTAAGATTTGGGATGAAAGCATTCTAATCACATAGAGCCAAGATTAGTGGTTTTCAGTTTTAATTATTTTAAATATGTTCATATTTGTGAGTTCTAGTGTAATAATTTAATAAATAAGGGTTATATGTAATAATATAAAAACAACTTTTAAAAAGTGATCAGAAGATCAGGTAAAGCAACATTGTGTGAGAGAGCAACACCAAATGGGTGACAGAATGAACATGAACTGTTTTCAATTAGAAAGTCCAGGAGCATTGGTGGACTGAAGACAAGAGCTACATTCAGGCAGATCGCCCTAAGTAGTGAATAATCCCAGGTGGGTTATTTATTAGCAGTTCTGAAATGGCTTCATGTGTCATTAGAGTTGAACACATTAGAAAGCCCTCTGTGGAAGGTGAGGGCCATGATCTTCACTGGCACACAGATAACAAGCAGAATGGAAGACAGAGCAAAGCTATAGTGCTATACTAGAGCCACATTCGCGCGCACATGTGCGCATGCGTGCGCGCACAACACACACACACACACACACACACACATGTGCATGCACATTCATACACAGGAATACATGAATATACTAGAGCCACACACAGACACATGTGCATGCACACTCATGCACAGGAGCACACATGAGCACATACACACATGAGCACACACAGACACGCACACATATACACATACACACATTCACAGCCATGCAGCTCATAAGAACATTTCCATTAGCATTGGGCCAGAGTGTGACAGTAGCTGCAAGTGCCGTGGTGATGCTGCTTAAACAAACCTGCTACACTGCTAGTAACTTAAAAAAATCATAGAACAGGATACCAGTATTTACAGTAAAATATTGCTCTCAAGTTTTAATAAATTTCACATTTATTTTCTAATCATATGTACGTGTGTCTGTGTCTGTGTGTGTGTGTGTGTGTGTGTGTGTGTGTGTGTGTGTGTGTGTGTGTGTGTGTGTGTGTGTGTGAGTCTGTGCTCATGAATGCAGATGTCCGAGGAGCCAGAAAAGTGCATCAGATTCCCCAGAGCAGTGTGAGCTGTCCAAATGAGTAGTAGGAGCTGAACCCAGGTCCACTGCAAAAGTAGTCAGTGCTTTTAACTACTGCACCATCTCTTCAGCCCCTAACACTTCTTATATATCTGAATTTTTAATATGCTTACCATCACACTCTGCATGGTGAAGGATTTGCACCTACCAATGTTGTTCTTGTCTGTTCAGACACATGATTGAGACAAGGCTGTGTTAGGGATGAATAACAGACCTGTAATGAGAAGATCCAAGTTCAAGCTTGATCCCTGGAAAAACCTCATGCTTTTGGGTGGAGCACTCATTTGCTCAGGCTGTCTCTCAATCTGTCAATCAGGGAAAACCACTTCTACCTCAGGCTGCTGTAGAGATGAAGTTAAAACATGTACTTGTTATTTACAGTATCAGGAAAATGTAATTACAATTTTTATGTATACTCAGAATATACTTCATATATTAAGTTAATATTAAGACATGATACATAGAAAGAACATGAAATGTCAAAGTTTGGAACTGCATGTTAGGTGATTCGAGTCTGATTTACAGAAGAAGTTATTTTGATTGTTCTTCATGCTTCTGAGGCTGGATACCCCAGTGTAGCTCAGGCTGATTTCAAACTCACTATGTTCTCTAAGTTTCCCTTGAAGTTGCAGTCCAGCAATCACAGTCCCCTAGACAGTATCATCACAGGAGAGCATCACCATGCCAAGCTCAAAGGAACATTTTCTAACCACAGGTCTTGCAGATTTCATGGCCAATGGGAAGCCTCCAAACCAGAAGCATCTATACACTGGTATACCTTTTCAGTGTTTTGAGAATTCCCTTAGAGGATGAGTTTGTTCACCATTCATTTCTTTTTTGGAGATGTATTTTTATTTGAATTAGAAACAAGATTGTTTTACATGTCAATCCCAGTTCCCTCTCCCTCCCCTCTTCCCCTACCACCCCCCCCAAATAAAACCCTACCTATCACATATCCTTTCTGCTCCCCAGGGAGGATGAGGCCTTCCATAGGTGGTCATCAGAGTCTATCATATCCTTTGGGATAGGGTCTAGGCCCACCCCCGTGTGTCTTGGCTCAGGGAGTATCCCTCTATGTGGAATGGGCTCTCAGAGTCCACACCATTCTTAACCCACCACTATAAAAGTGTCATTAGTTCAAATACTTTTTCATCAGCAACCTTCCTACAAGACAGAGGCAGAGATTGAGAAAGACACCCACCATACATGTTCCTTGTTTTTCTTCACATAACCAGATCACACATAGTTGTCTCAAGTAAGGCTATCTCTTTGGAATCAACTTAGAGCTCAACAAGCCTCCCAGGAGGTATCTGTGTCTGCAATAGAAAATGGAAGTCACACAGTTCTAGAAGTGCCTCACACAGAACATAGCTGTGAGTGGAGGGCAATGGAGGTTGAGAATGTCCAGAGAGGAAATAGCAGGTGGACATTAGGAGAAGCTATGGTTTCTGTTGGCTAGAGATGAGAGGCTCATGCCATCACATCTTGACTGAAGTCATCAGGCTGGGACCACCAGCAAAACTTCCCAATGCATATACACACACATGCACATGTACACACACAATACACATACACACACATGGAGGCACATGCACACACACATGGACACACATACACTGACAGAGACAGAGACAGACAAAGAGACAGTGAGAATACAAATGTTTTATATCCAGAGCTTCAGTAATGAACTAATTGCAGAATAAGGACATGTAGAAAAAGAGAAATTTGATAACACATTTTAGGGCTTTAGGCAACACAACAGATTAAAGTGTGGCTTAGTTGTAGTTGTATAATATGAAGTTAATTTTTAAATTAATGATGTAAAATACAAATATGATTAAAATAATCCCTCTGCCCCCCAAAAAAGTTGAGGTAAGTGTAAATGACGGTTTTCAGAGTTTTAGAATGTGTTGTGATTTCTTTCCTCATTTGGAGTAAGTGTCCTCATTTGCAACTGATTATGATTTTGCTATTTGATATTCATGGCTATGAGCTCATCTTCTTTTTCAAAAGGATTCCCCTGAATTGCATAAGCTACACGTCCCATAAAACCAGATTAGCCCATAGGCAGGACCATGCCCAAGCAGGAACGGATCAAGTTGGGCAGAATCAAAAGGTTCATATGATGATGCATCCAAGTAAAGGGAGAAAAGAGACACAGAGAGCACGCTTGGCGTATGCAGAGGGATCTTGTCCTTAGGATCACAGAACCACACATATAATCAGGAAAGCACACAGCATATCAGAAACAATCCAAAAGCTCATATAAGATGGTGATTTACCCACATAATGTAGTGAAATGTCCCCAGGGTGTTAGTTACAGCAAGTTAAGAGAGAGATGAGTGGTCACAGAAATATAATTTCTAGATCTGTGTCACCTCACTCAGGATAATTGCTGCCAAATACATCTACTTACCTGTGAACTCCACAATTTTGTATTTTTAACTGTTGAATAATATTCCATTGTGTAAATGTAGCAGTTTTGTTGTGCATTCATCAGCTGATGTGCATTTTCTAATTCCTGGCTATTGTGATGAGAAAATAATGAACATGGACAACCAAGTTTCTCTGGAGATGCCTAGACCAGATGCTGTGAGTGTATGCCCAGTCTCACCTGTAACTGAAGGGCTATTAATAATTGATAACTACTGAAAAGAGGGAAAGACAGATATTTTTAAAGATGTGAAAATAGTCCATGCTCTAGAAGCTAACCCCATACTCCATAGTGTTTGAGCAACACATATTGGACATCGTGTGCTTTAAAAAATAGAAGAAGACACAAAGTTGGGTGGGAAGGAGGATCTGGAAAGAGTTGGTAGAGAGAGGTGAATATGATCAAAATACATTGTATGAAATTCCACCATTTTTGAGTGACCTTACTTCAAACATTAAGTTGGAGACAGAATGATGAAGACATCTGGTGGACTTCTGACCTCCACAATATGAACATGAACACATGTACACACACACACACACACACACACACACACACACACACACACACACACACACACGGGGGAGTGAATATAATAAAACTCATCTGGTTGTATGCTAACTAGAAAAAATTATAAAATCAACCAATGAAAATAAAATAGCCCTTCAAAATCTTTGACAATTTTTCTGTATTAATATAGGAAAGCATCATTGAAATTTCAAAATTGTATTTCTAGCCATAGGTCTCATCCGGAATAACATAGATAATATATTTATCTATATTCATTAAATTGTTCCTAATAATTTATTATATCCCAGAACAATGCCCAAAAATCATTACAGTAGCAAACCTGAATCACTAGCACCTAGGATTTACAATGTCAAGTCACTATTTCATGTCTTTTGAAAGCGTTCTGACAGATGAGGAAGTAAAATGCTAATGTGGGAATGATGGAGAAATGATAAAGCAAAATCAATAACATGGTTATTATAGCTATATTGCATAGATTCCAAAAGCACGAGACAAGAACAACTTCAAGGGAAGACATGGATGACATAGAAAGATATAAAATAAGACTTCTATCAAGGTTTGGTAACACAAAGAGCTATAATACCAACAGCTCAAGAGACTGACATAGGAAGAGCAGGGCTTCAAGGCCTGCTTGTCTATAGAATGAGTCCAATAATGATCTGCCTCAAAATAAAAAAGTAAAAGGATGGTGGAGATGTAGCTCAACATTAGGGTGTGTGCCTAGCATGTGTGAGGTCCTGAGTCCAGCCTCTAGTACTGAATAAAGGAAAGAAGGAAAAAAGAAAGATGGCAAGGAAGGATAGAAGGAGGAAGGGGATAGAAGTCAAGAGATGAACACTATGCTGTTGGGAGAGGAGCGTAGAGCAGATGATGCCCCCTAGAGATTAGATACCATAAAGAAAAGAGTCATGGCAGGTAACAACTATTATAAACGGCATAAGGGTGTCAATGAGTTTTCAGCCTATCTTTGGATGAATGACACAGTGAAACAAACCAAGATACTAAGAAGCACATACAATGGGCAGACATCTGTGGACTCAAATTGTGACTCTGTCCTTTGCTGCCTCTGACCAGAGCCTCTTTCCTTAATGCCCACCACCACTCCCCTTGTGTTTTAGAATGATGTTGGTAATGTCCCCCATCTTAGGTTTCTTGAGAAGATTAGGACTGTGCATGTTCTTTACAAATGTAAAATTCATGAAGTGTGAGTCCTTCCTCATTGTTATCATCTCAGAAATATAATCTTATGAAGAGCACAATGCTTAGAGTTCTGGCCAGCTGTTCATGAGCTGTATGGTGAACACAAGTCACAGGCCTTTATGAACCTCTGTTATCTCACCTATGTACCTCATCAGACATGATTATCTTGGAAAACCATCTAACCAACAAAATACTCTGTATCCTCAGTCTTCTAAGTAGATAGGGCTATAAGCCTGTGCCACCATGCGTTTTGTTTGTTTGTTTTTGTTATTGTTTTTTATTTTCTTATTTTTTGCTTTTTAAATGTCTTCAGATCTGTATTTACCATAATCAATCTTTAGCTATAAAATTTGTGGAATATAGTCATAACAAAGAAATCCTGGCACAAGTTGCCTTTACAAAAGTACTGTACTCCTAGGAAAGTGTCCCTACAGGGATGAAAGGAAAGCTGGGGAGTGGGGCAAGTGATTCTAGCCCCAGATCTAAGCCAGACTAAGTGAAAACATACTTGCCTCCATTCTCTCCCAGTCCTTGCCCCGTGATCCATAAATAAGTACAGTGAATTAACTAAAGGAAATGTCAAAGTGTAACCAAGGCAGTCCCACGCCATCAGATGTTAATGAGGTCAATTGCACTGTGACCCAAAATAAAGCATATTTAGAAAAGTGTTGAGAAACTGAAAGACAGTTTTATTGTAGATTTTTAATGACAAGATTAACTAAATTAGGTCAGTTTCTTGACATTTATTACAGACTGTAGACTTTAGCACCCTTGGTGAAAAGACCTGTGACAATCTAATATCAGCTCACTGCCCTGTAGTTCAAGAAATTGCTTTGGGCACACTGGGGAGTGAAAGCTTACTGGATCTCTGATATTTGAGTACAAAGTTCAAAACTTTCCACAGCTGATAAACATTTAATTTTGCTTTGAAAATTTCATACTAATTATTTTGGACAACAGAAAAGAAATATTTGGCATTTAAGTTTCCTTGGAAATAAATGACTAGATTTTTCTGTGATTACAAGCTCAGAATCTCAGCCACATGGCCTGGGTACTAGTCTCCATTCAAACTCTTGAACACGTGTCCATGGCTAAGATGTACAGTACACTGTTGTTACCTCTCCATACAGAAGTACCAGTGTCTATCTCCTTGGCTCTCATGAGGATTAGAAATAGATTCCTGCATGTTTCCCAAAAACACTGGGCTGGAGTATCTTCCAGGTCTTGCAGGAATATACAAGGGACAAGGGTAGTGGTCTTCTATGCTATTCATGCAGGAAATCATAGTTCTCATCTAAACATTGCACCTAGGCAAATTACATGAAAGAAGGTTCTATTTGAAACAAACACTGATTTGGAAAGAAATGTGAAAACTGTCTATAGAAGGTAGTTTTACTTCAGTAGTAAAATGTATGACATTCTTATGCCCTCAGTTACTTAAAGATCAGCTGACACAAATGGTTAAAATCAAAAACACCAATGATAGTTTATGCTGGGAGGATTTGGAGAAAGGGGAACACTCCTCCACTGCTGGTGGGAGTACCAACTCATACAGCCACTTTGGAAATCAGTATGGCTGTTCCTCAGGAAAATGGGAATCAGTCTACCCCAAGATCCAGCAATTCCACTCTTAGGTATATACCCAAAAGATGCACATTCATACAAGAAGGACATCTGTTCAACCATGTTCATAGCAGCATTATTTGTAATAGAACCTAAAAGCAGCCTAGATGCCCCTCAATTGAAGAATGGATGGAGAAAATGTTGTACATTTACACAGTGGAGTACTACTCAGAGGGGAAAAAATGGAATCCTGAAATTTGCAGGCAAATGGATGGAACTAGAAGAAACCATCCTGAGTGAGGTAACCCAGTTGCAAAAAGACTCACTCACATATGGATTTTAGACCTAGAGCAAAGGAGTAGCAGCCTAAATCCACACCGCCAGAGAAGCTAGGAAACAAAAAGGATCCTAAGAGAGACATACATGGTCTCCTGGAGAAGGGGAAGGGTACAAGATCTCCTGAGCTAATAGGGAGCATGGGGAAGGGCGAAGGAGTTAGAAAAAAGAGATGGGGAGAAGAGGAGGGAAGAGGAGGACTGGAGAGAACAGGAAGATCTAGTCAGGGGAAGAATAGAGGACAGCAAGAAAAGAGATACCATATAGAGGGAGCTAACACAGGTTTAAAGAGAAATCTGGCACTAGGGAAATGTCCATAGATCTGCAAGGTTGACCACAACTAACAATCTAAACAATAGCAGCAGAAAGGCTACCTTAAAAGCCCTTCTCCCATAATGAGAATGATGACACCTTATATGCTATCCTGGAGCCTTCATCCAGTAGCTGATGGAAGCTGAAGCAGATACCCACAGCAAAACACTGAGCTGAACTCTGGAATCCAGTTGCAGAGAAGGAGGAGTGATGAGCAAATGGGTCAAGACCAGACTGGAGAAACACACAGAAACAGTTGACCTGAACAAGGGGGAGCTCATGGACCCTAGACTGATAGCTGGGAAACCAGCATAAGACTGTTCCAGACCCCCTGAAAGAGGATGTCAGTTTGGAGGTCTGGTTAATCTATGAGGCCTCTGGTAATGGATCAGTATTTATCCCTAGTACACGAATGGACTTTGGGAGCTCAATCCACATAGAGGGATATTCTCTCAACCTAGACACATAGGGAGCATCTAGGCCCTCCTCCAAATGATATGACAGACTTTGAAGATTCCCAAGGAAGGCCTCACCCTCCCTGGGAGCAGAAAGGAGACAGAATAGGGGTTGGTTGGGGGTCAGGGAGGAGAGAAGGAAGAGGGAACTGGTATTGACATGTAAAAGAAGCTTGTTTCGAATTTAAAAATAAATAAATAAATTTTTAAAATGAAAAAAAGAAACATAAAAGATCAGTTGACACATCTAGTACACTCCCAATAACATAAGCAACAGCCTATTGAGACACTTATTTTTGTACTGGTGGTAGAAAAACATTCAAAAGAGGTAGAATTTTAAAAATAAGAGTGAGTTACATACAGAGGTGAGGGGCCCACCATACAGGAATGTACGCAGTAGAAATGATCATTTAAAGAGATTAACAACCACACACCATTCATAGGTCCATAAACTAATGAAACAAAACTACAAAGTGGACAGGATTCATAAGAACAGTTAGAATGTGGCAAGTCAGCATGTCAGGCCTGAGGGAATAAATATTATCTTCTTAACTGTCCTGTAGCCAGAGGCAACAAGTTCCTATGAGTCCTGGCCCTCCAGCATCACTCCTAAGGAAGTTTCCCTCAGCTCTCACTTTCAGCCTTGCTTCCCCAGCGTCTCCAGGACTGCTGAGCTTGCATACCTCTTGAATATCTGCCTGATGGCCATGCTTCTAGGCTTTGAGCCCACACTGGCAGCTGAGCACTCTGACATGGCAACCAGACCTTGAAGAGATGACTGAAATCCCTACAAAAGCACACAGCAGGCTTTTAACTTTAGGGGTCCCTACTTATGGAATGGAGCCATGCACTAGAGGCATCCAATACCCTGGACTCCAGAGAACTTTGGCTCTGAGAGCTGTTCCATGCATTGGCCCCATGCACTTTTCCCTCTGGACATCTGGAAAGAGGAAATATCTGGTTTATTTGCTGTCTATTTTCACTTGGTCTCTACTGAAGAAAACTCAGATTTAGAAACTTAGAAAAACTGTTCCTCGAAGCTCCAGGTGTAGAAAGGGAAGCCTGTGCTTCCAAAATAGGAAACTTCCAGTCACACTTACAAAGTAGGGATGCAGGCTTGAGAAAATGTGGCCCTCAAAGTCATTCAGCTGCTCTTCTTTGGAAACAGAGCTATGGTTCTGAAATTTGCTTCTTTTCAAATAATGTTGGATTATAAATGTTTTAAGACTAGAATGTCTACAAAGATTTAGTTTAACTAGCTAATATGAGAAAATACCACAGGCAGGGCAGCCTAGACAATAACCTCTTTGTCATAGTTCTTACTACTTCTTAGACTACAAGTCTAAGATTCCAGCTGATGGTGGTGAGGTGAGGCTGTTGCTGGTTGAATAAGAATGGCCTCCATTGGCTCATATATTGAATATATTCAGCCATTTTTTTACAAGAATGTTTACACTGAGAGGGATTATGAGGTGTGGCCTTGTTGGAGGTAATGTGTTGCTGGGGGTGGGCTTTGGGATTTTAAATGTTCAAGCCAGGCTTAGTGTTGCTCTCTTTCTGATGCCTGCAGATCCTGATGTAGAACTCTGTTACTTCTCCAGTAGCTTGTCTGCCTGCATCACATGTTCTCCAACATGATGGCAATGGATTAAACCCCAGAAACTATAAACAAGCCCTAATTAAATGCTTTTCTTTATAAGAGTTACTGTGGTCATGGTGTCTCTTCACAGAATAGAATAAGAAAGGACCTCTTCCTAATTTGTGCACAGCACCTCCTGCTAGAGTTTCACATAGCAGAGAGAAAGAGAGACTTTGATGTCTCTTCATTTTCTAACAAGGCCACCAATTCCATTATGAGGGCTTCATTTTTAACATCTACTGAAAGTCCTACCATAGATGACATTTTATCAGAGTGTAGGAAGGATTCCAACATATGAATGAAGAGCACACAAAATAGTGGATGGATGTAAGCTTGTGTCTACAGAGGGCATTGGGAACAAGAACAGGATAATCAGAAGCTAACATCTCTATGAACTTCACTGGAATGTGCAAAGATCACTGTGAGTGTATTTATATTGTTATATTTGAATGCTGAAAGAATATATTTCGGGAGTGGATGGAGACTTCTGAATTACAAGGCAGGACACTGAGCTGGAAATAGGTCAGAGCAGAAAGGAGAACTCAAGGTGAGGAGGGAAATTTTCTCCCTCAAGACCCCACATGTCCTCGTAATGCTTACAACACAGACACATTGAATTAATATGCAAATACTTATTCCATTCTAGGGATACAAATGAACAAAAGAAGTCCTGCCCTTTAGGGTCTCACTTTTCAAAGCTTTCCTGCCTGAAGGACTTGGGCAGAAACATGGAATGCAGACAGATTGAGGTGTTCTGACTGTGGGCTTGCCATGTCTCTCAGTCTAAAGACTGTGCATGGTCTAATTCAATAACATGTGGCCTACAGATCTGAACATTGAGAGAAAGGTCTGTGCCTTGTAACTCACATTGTGCAGAGAAGTGTACAAAGTAATAGTTCAGAAACGTTAAACCACAAGAAAAACTATGGGTGGAGAGACCTAAGACATTTAAAGTGGCCCAGGTTTAGAAAAGATGCTCACAGAGAAATAAAAGACATACTGAGTTGGTAAAATGAGAATAAATGGTTGACAGCCTTATCCAAGTTGTATTCCGTAAGGGAGGGAGGGACTCAGATTTATCATCAGGGGTGGCTCTAGCTCTACAGTATGCATGCCACTAAGTGTGTAGACAATGAATGGCATCCTAAAGATGTCCTGAATATGGGAGAGGAGACAGAGTTCCTAATTCCTTTATAAACCTATACTCAAGAGCCCAGACAAATAATATTTAGTAAGGTGACATGGACTTGAGCTGTGATGGCCTCACACAAGTTTTGGATGACATTACAATTCATCTAATCTTTCTAAGCTTGATATCTCATGAGAAATTATCAAAGGTACCTGCTTCATTGATTACCAGTATTCTGTGGCTGATACCCACACAGCACTGGACAAGGTTCAAAATGTCCCCATCCTGCTCAGCACCTGACATCAGGCAACTGGTACCCCTGGATGGCTTAGATAAAATACTACCAACAGCTATGGATGCTTAATGTCATTGGGTTTTGGTTGCTGCTTGTTGCAAACTCTGGAAATAGCAATTGAAAAAAAGTGTTCCAAGTATTTTCAGAAGAGGAAAGAATTTCTAAGTGGGAATTTCATTCATCTAAGAGTGAGCCAGGAGCAGATTCTTCCACTTGCTGTTGGCCTTACCATTTCCACATCTTTCTAGCAGAAGTTCTTCTGTCCAAGCCCACATCAAAGCAGGCCGAGAGACATAGAGACTGACAGGAGACTGGCAGCTGGAGTCAACTCTTTCCAGGGCTGTCAGTCTTTCTGGTTAGCATGCAGGCACATTTCTTAATACAGACATTCACTTAGAATATAGAGTATAGACAACGGAAAATGTAGAAAGCCCTCACACTTGTCATTGACCCGGGGTTGTGGTACTGTTCAAGGCAGGGCCTTCTCTGACGTGATCTGGGAGCACATGCTAGAGACTTTCTCCCTCAAGGCCTCTGGAGGAAAGGCTCCTTCACCATGAGGAACTCTGCACTTCTAGGCTGGAAACAAACCCTTGACCTTGTATGGTTCAATTATACCACGAGCAGCTGAACAGAATTCCCTTTATCTTCAATGACCTGAATAAATCTCCAGCCCCCCCTCAGTATCCAGAAGGGACCAGTTCCAGGAATTCCTCTCTCTCAACACAAAAGCCAAAGTCAGGGCATGCACTGACCTTTATATACAATGGCATCATGCTCTCATAGCATTTATGTACTTTAAAAACACCCCTTGTATATTTGTAATCATCCTCACAAATCCAGCCTGAAATATACTTGCTCCCTTTTATTTGAGGTTTTTTCCTCCAAGGTTTTAGTTATCCAGAGTCAGTATATTCTAGAAACACTAAATGGAACAAAGGTAAAATCTTTACACATTTCAATAATTAATATTGAATAATGAAAAATTTATTTCCCTACTAGTCATTATTAATATTTTAGTGTGGCTAATTAATCAATTAAATTTCACCATAAGTACTCATATATAGAAAAAATGTTGATGTTGCAGGGTTCAGTACATCTGGTGGTTTCTGGTATTCACCATGACTTTCCCTCAATAGATGGCAGGGGAGTAGGGTAGGCTGTAACCAAAGTCAGAATGGTAGGGAGGGGAAAATTCTAAACTCAGTTTCCATTTTAGGATATTCATTAAAGTGAGCCCCAGGGTTGTAGGAACAAAGTTCTAAGAAATGGCATTACTGTTACACACAATGGTAAATGAAGAATATAATGAATAAATATAAAATAAAATGTCTTCCCAGGTTTATGGCACCATTCACATGTTTGATCAATAATCCACTTGCTTCATTACCAGTAGGTGATTGCACAATAAAGGACACTCTACTCTCCTGGATCCCAAAAGCTCAGAAACAAACAAATGACACCCAGCTCATTTGCAGTAAGTGGGCATGTGAGTCACACCAGTGGGTTAGTGCCTGCAACCTAAGAGCCATACTGATGGGTTAGTGCCTGCAGACTAAGAGCAATGAAGGAAAAATAGTTTTCTTTATTTAATATCTATTTTTGTTGCTTTTAGTTATGTGTACAGGTCTACACACTTATATACAGGAGTCTAGAGGCATCAGATCACCTGGAACTTTACAGATGATTGTGAGCTGCCATGAACTTCTGAGAACTGAACTGGAAGAGCAACAAGTGTTCATAACCACAGAGCGTTTCTTCTGGCCCTGGTCCTTTCTTTTTGATCCATCACATACTCTGACTTGAGGAAGGGGCCATGACTGCTCAAGAAGAATACTGATTCCTGTCCCTTCACATCACCTGACTCTGGCTTTGACTGGCAGAGCCTAGGTCCTGAGACAGCATCCACACAGTGTAAGGAGTGGAAAAGGAGGATAGACACTTCTGTTCCATGGTGGGACATTGGCTTTTGTCAAACCAAGTATCTGTCTGATATTCCCCTGTTCACTTGGCGGTTCTTAAGTCACCCA
Organism: Cricetulus griseus; assembly: GCF_003668045.3. Taxonomy (NCBI): domain Eukaryota; kingdom Metazoa; phylum Chordata; class Mammalia; order Rodentia; family Cricetidae; genus Cricetulus; species Cricetulus griseus. The sequence continues at coordinate 97,408,458 of NW_023276807.1, forward strand.
AAGATGACACAGCAAAATATCCCATTGTTGGTTTCATCAGTAGTTCCATGATTACCCCAAGATGACACACTTCTCCTAATTGTGTAAGATTTGCTTCTCTCTATCTCCAGTTGGTATTTTCTTGGGTTATTTGCTTTCTTCATAGATCGGGTGTGCTCTTTGTAGTTGTGTGTGCTGTGATCTTGCCTTGTCACATGGCTCTCAGCTCTTAACAGAAAGATCAATTTAATTTTTATGCTGTGGATGACATTCCTGATGGCTGAAGCCTGCCCATCAGTAGTGACCAGTACTTTTTATGCCTTGTCCAAGATCTCTGAAAAGCAGGTCATATGTCCTTGTGGCTTTTCCATTAAAATAAGGAAAATGTCAACACGGTCAGAAAAACTTCCCAGTGGTATCTGTCTTCCCAGAGTGTAGTCATTGTTCCTTTTCTGAATGACTTATTGATACCAGTGGGTGACAAGGTGATAAATTCAAGCAAGTCCACTTTGACAAATTGTTGCTCATCCTGATGACTGATGATGAGGTAAGGTAGCCTGGAGCTGAGAGAGGTTCCCTGGGGCTAAACAACAATGGAAGGCAGTATGGATGCCACCTGCTTCCACTTCTGTTGATTATGTCCTTCACATTGTACGCATATTAGTTCCCTATGTAACCATATATGTCAATCATTTTATCTGTCCTATGCAAATCATCAGTTTTCCAAGTAATTTTTATTGAATGGAACTTCATTCATTCATTCATTCATTCATTCATTATACAGATTCTCAGCTTCAGATTTGTTCTGGTGTTTTGCCTGTGTCCTTTTGATCAATCTAATATTATGCCCATTGCCCCTGTCTTTAATTCTTGTGAGTTTTAAAGTTATGTCTTGACAACCATGCTGTCCCAATATTTTATTCTTTTGAAATATTTTCATTATTCTATTCTTTGTTTATGTATGTGAAAATTACCAATGTAGTTGCATACACACGTGTAGAGAGTTTTAAAAGTGCCCTTCCTTTTTTACTCTTCATTTTTATTTTACATGTATGAACGTTTTGCCTGCATGTATGCACTTATATTATATGATTCACAGTGGCCATAAGACGGCTTTGGAATGCCTGGAGCTCAAGTTACAGATTGAGAACCACTGTATGGGTTTCTAGAAACAAATTTGGGTGCTCTGGAAGAGCAGCCCATGCTCTTAACCACCAAGCCATCTCTCCAGTTTCAAAAGTGACCTTCCAGAACAAAATTCCCTTATTCATGGTGAAGCTTAGGGTTTTAAAAATAAAATATGCAACCATCACTTCTTATGCTTATTGCTAGTGATTATATGTGCCTTTTACTATATTGACGTGTCCATTTTCATTATTATAGTGGTAGCCCCTTATGAATTCTAAGTCAGCTTAAGGTATTTATTATACAATTAAAGCACCTATGTAGTAAAATTCACAATAACTTAAAGGACAAATGATACTCATCACTCCCACTTGTCCTGTCCCTTACTTCTATAGCTCTCCAGAAACAGACATAACTTCCTATTGGCGTTATGACACTTTCTGTTTCTGTAATTAATGTCTGACTCTGTCAACTTACAAGGAAGGAAATGTATTTTCTCTCCCATTTTAGTAGTTTCAACTTATAGCTACATGGCCCCATTGCTTCAGGTTTTCGGTGGCACAGTGAGCCATGGAAGCTCATGGCAAAGACGGCCATTGTGGGCATGGGAACAGGCACAAATTGCCAGACTGATTCTTACAACCAAATTCCATAGAGGAGAGATGCATACTATTCATAAGAACATTTGTTCTGACTCACAGGTCTCCAATTAAATCCAAATCCAAAGAAAAAGGCTCAGAAGTGGGAGATGAGGCTGGGGCACGAAAAGCAAAGGCAATGTTGATGTTCCAAGAACAGACATGAATTGTCTCCAATTTCTGGAAATCTGAATCTTCAAAATAATTTCCTTTATTTCTTTATATTCTGCTTACTAAAACAATGCAATCCACTCCATACTCAATGTATCCTCAATTCCCTCACAGTGAAATTTCTTCCAGAATAGTAACTTCATCTCCCAAAACACAAAGTTCTACAGACATGCATTCCAGGCAGCTGAATGACATAATTAATATGCCCATACGCTTACAGTTGCCAGTGTCCAGATAACCACTGGAAGAAGATTAATTCTTCTTTTTAAATACTACCTGGTTAGATAACCTAACCGGGATCCCTGTTTCATTGCCTCCAAATTACTTTGAGAAACAAATGTATTAGTGAGTGCTCATTCAGTGAAGTAGAAGCCTCATAAAAATTTTTGAGAAAGATACATTCAACATAGGCAAAGTCTGATATACCATTGCAAAGTCTTTGGGAAACAAATCAAAAGCCATTTTCAAAACTGTAATGTCCAAGAATTATAAGGAAAAAAATTCCAATGACCCCAGATACTTGCAGTATTAAGGCAGATAATGACCAGAGAGATGTTGGAGTCATTGTCAGCCAAGCAGACAGTTTCAACTGCTACCACAGGCCAGTTCTGAGGAAAATGGCTTCTACTCTTCTACTACTTACAAAATAGCATGAGACCATCTGTCTTCCATTGTGAAATCAACATGGGAACACTGCAGAAATTCTGAAAAAAAAATGCTGATCCACAATCTGCACAGAAAAAAAAAAAAAAACTGTGGACCAAGAAGAACTTATCCCTGCCTTTGTATAGGGTACCCCCACAGGGATGGGTGTCATCCCTCAGAGCAGAGCTGAAACCATGTCAATACTCCTTTTTCTGGCTGGCTTCCCCAGCAGGAACCCCGAACTATACCTCATTTTCAAACACAGAATTGCACCCAAGCATTTACTTCTGATCAACATTTGAAAGATGATGCTTCTCTATGCTTATTTTTCTCTCTAGTTCTTTCTGTAACTCTAAAGCATATCATTCTTATTTGTACACAAAACTATTAAGGAACAATTTTCATTTTCTTAGATGACTCCATCCTGTATATCTTGTCCATACATTTTTTTTAAAAAATTCAATTATAAATTATACTAATTTTAAAGTTCTCCAAATTCACCCTGATTCTAGCATTCCTTATCTGACATCAAAGGCTTCAATCTGACCACCATTTATCTGTGCAGATATTTTTCACTTATCATTGTTCTATATCTCACATTCTAATTTAACAGCAAATGGACCCATTACTCAATAGTCAACCTTCACCCTAGTGATGCTTTGCTCATCCTTGACCCTCCTATTGCTTGTCAACCCCAATTTATTTCTATTGACCTTGAGCCTACATTGAAGAAGCTCAGAGCCCAGTAGAAAATATAGGTAAGTGGTGGCTATTGAGTGCAGGAACAGTACAGTCAGAAGTGTGACCAGGCACAAGGAGAGTACAGAATGCCCTCTTGTTGGAGCAACGAAATCATAAGGATGTCTAATTGTCCCATGATCAATGTATAAAGAAAGAGGGAAGATGGGGATATGTATCAAATCAAGAGGAAACGCAAATTACTTATTTCAAAGACCTGCAAGAAGATGGTAGTGGAAAGAAGGAGCATCCGTGTGAATATAGAAGGATGAGTAGAAGTACAAACAACCATCATACTGTTGAAAATAGTGAGGCCATACTTCAAAGCCAGGGCTGCATCTCAAAGATGACAGATGGCTTTAACAAAACATTAATTAGGAGGGTGACAGAATAAAATTCGAATTTCAAAAAGTGACAGAAATACTGTATCAAGTAATTTTGGAGACACTAAGCTTAGGCAGTTGTTCAAACAACATATGAAAGAAATGATGAAGGCTCTAACTACATAACTACAGAGTGGCACTTAGAGAAACCCCATAAGAAATACTTAGGGTTATTGTGATAAGAATGGGGCAATGACAGAGGGTTTTTTTCGTGGGGGGGGACAAAAAGAGTGCTCAACACTCACCACCACATGAGAAAAAATGGGAATCTGTAGCCAAGGATCAGGTGGGAGTCAGCACAGGGAGGTTACCCATAAAAATAGGGATAAAAATATTTTGGCAAAAATTAAGGAATATTTTTGCTAAAATCTGGCCAGGGCCTCAAGCATCATTGGAATAATAGTGGATGGGGGATCTAATCATATTTCAAGGTTGATTACATGTAGAGGGGGTTCCTGCTAACTGACATTAGCATGTGGTTTGCTAAAGCTGGATTTTATACAGTGCTGCACAGTCAGTCCTAGGAAGATGTTCAAGAGTCTCAGCAAGGTTTGATCAGGAATTTGAGTGAAAATGAAGAGGAGGTAGGGGCATACCAAAATCTTGGGAAATAAATAGACATACAAGAGACCCATGGTGGAGATGGGGAGCCAGGACCATGCAAATAGCTGTAAAATAACTAAAGAAATGAAGTTTATGTAGAAACTGAATTCAGTCTAGGATTCAGTGAGTCTGAAACATCAATGAGGAATACCCATAGCCAGTGCAGACAGAGCCATAAAAAAGTGTGAATTATGGCTGCTTATGTGAGACTCACTGAAGCATGCATGCAGGTCCTTGATGTGTCCCTAAGGAGGGTTTACACTGAAAATCATGAACTGGAGGGAAGTGATACACAGATAGGTGCATGAAGCAGAGAAGCAAGAAGCTGAACTTGGAGAGGCTGAAGCCAGGAGCTGCTCCAGGCAGAGTGAATGGCATATGATCAAAGGTAGCAGAAGTCTGGGGGAAGACAAACAAAATTTCCCTTGAATTCCATAGCCAAGGCTGTTCATGACCTTAGTGGGAAGCATACCCACTAAATAACACAGACAAAATGCTCACTAGCTTCTCTGCAGATATGCTTTTGCTAATTACCCGATCCAAGGCCAGACATTGGTTAGAGATGCCAAAACAGCCCTGCATCACCATTTAGGCTGAAACAGATACACTTCAAAAGTATTTATATCATCAATAACTCACAGCCTGTCAAAGAAAAATCCAACCACTTTAAAGAAAGCAAGCAAAATCCAGTCATTTGAGAAGCTAACAGGCACGATTTCCAAATTCCACCCAAACTTCCTTGATGCATGGTGAGGCAGGGAACTGTGGGTGAGGAGTGGGAATGGGAATGGATTAATCACATAATGAAGCCCACGGTGGTAGAATGGGAGGAATTATGAGACATATATGGTCATTATAAACAGTCTCAAAAATTAAAAAGGAATATATGAGCCAAAGAAGGAAAACTGAAGGTATAAAAATCCAATGCAATTTCTATAAATAAATACAGAATTTGAGATAAGAATGTAGTTGGCTAGGGTGAGCAGCAAATTAATAGCTTCATGAAAACAGAGGGGGAACAACTAAGTTTAAAAGCGAACAGACTCCTCCAGGAGTAGACAGTGCCAAGTGATTGGACGTGCTCTTGTTTGGAGTCCCAGAGAAAAAGAGAAAAGGATTTGAAATGATGGCTTTTCTTTCTGAGCTCAGTAAAATAATAATTCCCCACGTGTAAGATTAGGTTGAGCACAAAGCACAGCACACCGTGATGAGACCAGAGACATCCACATAAAGAAAACATTAAAACAATCAGAAAAAAAGAAGCAACGTTACATATAGGCACCCAGGGATAAAAATTAGTGCTTCCTTCTTGATGGAAATACTACAAACCAGAAGGAAGTAAAACAATATCTTTAATGTGCTAAACTAAACGACCAACCAAAAACTCTCTATATCCACTAATAACTCTCCATAAGGTTTGAAGAATAGTATTTCCAGATAAATGAAAGCTGGGAGAATGTTTAAGTTCAGCATAACTGATATTTAACAATGTACTAAATATCCTAGCTACTCTTATAAGAAAAAGATTTTATAAGGTATACAAAATGAGTAAAATTTTCCAGAAGCATGGTTACATACATAGAAATCACATGGACTCTAGTAAGGGCTACTAAAAATTATGAGTGTATTTCTTGTGATTACAGCAGTTTAAGGTAAAGTTGGAAAAAAAGATCACATTTGAACAAAGTAGCACCAATTAAACATAAAATTTTTAAAAATTACAACATGACTGCCTATAAGTATAAACCATGCAGGAATAAGTTGAAAAAGATGTGTTCAGACTTGCACACAAAAAATTAAATATGCCACTGAGAAAAGTTATAGATGAAAGTACATTCAAAGTTTATCAGTTGGAAAAATAGAATCTAAGGCTTACTGGCTCCTCAAGAGATACTTGTTCAACATATTTTTATTACAAATTCCACCAGAATTAATGGCTGGAGTAGATGAAGTGATTTCACATTTTTGATAATTCAAGATCCTAGCATATCCCCCAAAAGACCGTTGTAAATTAGAACTATTGCTGGGGGTGGGGGTGGAGATCACTTCATAGTCTCAGTTTGTACTGAAGTGAAGGGGGCAGCTGGCAGACTGCCTCTTGAACAGATAAAGGCAATCCCATAGAGCACTGTGAGATGGCCACTGTGTACGTGGAATATAGAGTCTGATAATGTTGGCTGTGTTGTGGGATTTCCTGCACTTCACACTCTTCCTAAAATTGAGCAGGATGCTCAACACATCAAGGACTAGACTAGAAAATGAATCACTCAATGAAAGAAGCATATTCCTATGGGTGTGGCGGGGCAGGGGGGTTCACACTATGAGGCAGGGCCAGCTTGGACAGGAAATCCTGAAGTAAGTCCTCATGGGTCAAGGGGTGGGAGAGGTCACAGTGTGCACAGGTGTGGCCATCCCCACAGGCGACTGCCCAGGGCTATGCCATGAGCACCTTCCTTTCCCACAGCTGCTGGCCATGACCCCAGGCCTGAGAAGCTGGGGATTTCTTCAGAGAGGAAGTGAAGGCACACCTGCTCCCAGGAGAAGACAATGGGCATTTGGTTTCTAGTCACAATTCTTTCCAGAGAGGATTTTCTGAGTAGAAGAGGGAAAAAATAATAATAAACCCTGTGTGTAGCATGTGGAGGGAAAGGGAAGCCTGGATATGAATGGCTTTTCTTCCCCTTTCATGTGGCTGTCTCAGATGACTGCCCTGGCTGCTGGGAGCAAGAGGAATGCTAGTAATTTCCAATCCTTAGTCTGAGTCTATGATGTAGTCCAGGTCTGTACAGTGCAGTGTGGTGTGCCATGTGTCTGAAGTAGCCAGGCCTGTGCCACCGAGGACTGGAGTCATAGAGGCTAAATTTCTGACTTGTATGGGGCACTGATCTTACCCTCCCCAAACTCCCTCCATAGAAAGCCCTGCTATAATAGTTTACTCACACCCACCATCCAGCCTGTAAACCTGAACACACAGCAGGAAGACCATGGGGGGTTCTTGTGCCTGATCTTGTGGTCAGGGACAGCCATGGGTTAAATATGTTAACTAGCTGGAGATCCAGAGATCCTGGCTTAGACTACATTGCAGTCAATTTTAATTTATTGAGAAATTATATTTGTGCATCTGTATGGGGTACATCATGACATTAGATATATTCATCAAACGTTTGATGTCAAACCACGGTAAGTACTCCCATCTTTTGTACATGAATCAATTTTATGTGCTGTGAACTTGTGTGCTCTTAGAGTCATTCTATATGGTATATAGAGTGTTGTCTCCTTCTGCCTGCACTTTGATGTGCTTTATCTAAGTTTCCATCCCGCTCCCTACTGCCCTACTGTCTGGTGACCACTGCTCAACTGTATTCTATTACCAACTTTCTAGTACCTACACATGTGTAAGAACATTCAGGATTTCCATCCCAGCATATTAGATATCATTTGCTTGTCATATCCATCTCCTGGTCAACATCAAGCCTGGGAGTCTGTAGTGTCAGGCACTCTGGTGCCCATGCAGTCATACCTTGCTAGATTTTGAGTTGCTTTGTCATAAAGACTAAAAACAGTTGGCAAATTTCCCCATGCTTACGTTAATAATTAATTAATAATTTTGCTTGTTTTATTGTGAGTCCTGCGTCATCGTTGTGACTTATGTATACTCCCTTCTAGCCTGTGATGTGTTTTTCACTCCTTAACAACATCTTCCCAAAGCAAAAGTTCCTAATCTGAAAGGAGTTCTTTTCATTGTTTTCTTTTGCTACTTCAGTATTAGAGTTGTTTACAAGGAATCTTAGCCTGATGGAGAAGTTCAAATACTTTCTCTATCTGTCTTTCCAAAGGCATTTATTCTCCATTTATTTACTAAATTTACATTATGTTACATAAGCTCATTTCAAACTCTTAGACTCAAACAATTCTCCTGCCTCAGCCATGGAATGGATAGAATTACAGTCACTGAAGACTTAACAGTCGCATGTTTATAAAAGTCTATGATCATTTTATGTTTTTATTATTTTTGAGAATTGAATACACAGAATTTTGATCATAGTCACCCTTCTTCTACCTTTAGCTCCTTTGAGATCTACTCCTACCTTACTATCAATCCTGTATTAATCTGTTTTCTATTGCTACAATAAAATACAATGACCAACAGCACCTTGAAGAGGAAAAGGTTTAATTGATTTACATATTCTGAGTCACACTCTGTCACTGAGTGAAGTCAGGGAAGGCACTCAAAACAAGAACCTAGAGGCAGGAACTGAAGCAGAGGACATGGAGGAATGCTGCCTACGGGTTTGTTCGCCATGGCTTGCTCATCCTACTTCTTATATGACCCAGAACCACCTGCCGTGAGGTGGTATTGCCTTTCCATATCAGTCATCAATCCAGAAAATTCCTCACATAATTGTAAATTAGACCATGAATGCCAATTAGAGCCATAAATGTCAATCAGTGCAGAATATTCTATAGTTCTTTAAATCAGTACTGATTTGATTTTTCCCAACTTGAATTATTGAGGAAATGCTGGGAAATGTCTCAGTATAATCATGTCTATTTCCCATGCAGTTCCAGGATGTTTCTCAGCATGAGATATGATGCCCTAAGACTTACCACCACAAAACAGAGTTCCTAACAAAATCACAGCATTGTGAATGTGAAGTGATATATCTGGTAGTGTTCCCTGCTGTGAAAGCTATCACTTTAATAGTTGTTAATTCTTTTAGAAAAATCATACACGAGGACTTAAATTCATAATGTCTTCATTAATTATTATTGTTACACACATCTACTCACATATACTCACATATACTCACCTACACTCACACACTCTCTTACACACACAGTCGCCTATACATATTCACATATACACACATACACACTCATCTATATACACACATGTGGTGATATTTTGTTTATGATCTAATAAAGCTTGCCTGAAGATCAGAGTGCAGAGCTAAGCCATTAGTTAGCCACACTCCTAAGCCACTTGTTAGCCATAGCAGACTGGCAGTGGTAGCCACACCTTTAAAGCCATAGCAGACTGGCAGTGGTAGCCACACCTTTAATCCCAGCACTTAGGAGACAGAGGCAGCTGGATCTCTGTGAGTTCAGTGCCACACTGGGATACCTGAGAGTGAATCAGCCTAAAAGAGAAACAGAGCTCACAAAACATGTGGGAAGAAATGTCTTTATTCCCAGGACTAGAGAGAACTTTAAAGCAGGAGGAGACAGGAGCAATCTAAGGCAGTCTGAGGTTTGCTGGAGAGCAGGGCAGTCTGAGGAGCAGTGCAGACTAAAGATCTGAGGTAGAGGTTAGAGCTAGTGGTTGGCCTCTTTGCTTCTCTGATCTTCAGCTTTAACCCCAATATCTATCTCTGTGTTTTTATTATTTGTGCTACACACACTCACCTAAACACACACGCACGCGCACACACACACACACACACACACACACACACACACACACACACACAATTTTCTCACCTACACAACACTCACCTAGATACACATTTACCTATACACACACTCACCTAAAACACACAGGCACACACATTCACCTACATACAGACACACACTTATTTAAATACACTCACCTATACACACTCACTGACACACAAACACACTCACCTATACACATATCCTTTTGAGTCCATTTAATGTTGTTTGTGCATATATATTTTTTAGGGCTAACCACTTGGGGTTGGATTACCTCCCTCAGCACCCATTAATTGCCTATTGCTCTTTATCTAGGAATGGGGCCTTGTGAGATTTTCATAAAGTCCTTGAGGTTTTGTGTGTGTGTGTGTGTGTGTGTGTGTGTGTGTGCGCGCGCGCGCGCGCGCTTGCGCCAAGGCCTGCTAAGAAGACTGTGTATTCTATAATCTTTGTTTGAAATATTCTGTAGATATCTGTTAGGTCTATTCAATTTATGGTACCATTGAATTCTGATGTTTTTCCACTTATGTTTTTATCTAGATGATCCATTGGTTCGTGAAAGTGGGTTACTGAAATAACCTACAATATTACTGTGTTGAAGTTAATGATTTGATGTCCTGTAGCGCACACACACACACACACATGCACAGGCACATACACATACATATACGTATATATTATGTGTGATATATGATGTATACATATATATTTTATATATATGTATATATATTTCAGTTTCTTCTTTAAGGATTATATCCTTGATTAGAATGAAAAGACCTTCTTTATCTCTTCTGATTAATTTGCTTTAAAGTCTGTCTTGTCAGATATTAGAAACAGTGACACCCTCTTGTTTCCTGAGCTCATTTGCTTGGAAAAAATTTTTCCATCTTCTAATTCTAAAGTAGTATCTGTAATTAAAAGTGAAGTGTATTGTTTAGACAATAAAGAGATGGATCCTGTTTCTTAATCAGATCAACTAGCCTACATATTTTTTTTTGGAGGGTTGAGATCATTAATACTCAATATTGCTACTGAGAAGTCTGTGTTGGTTGGTGTCATTTTGTTGTTTGGTTTTTTTCCCCTTTTTTACTTAAATTAGAAACAAGCTTGTTTTACATGTCAATCCCAGTTCCCTCTCCCTCCCCTCCTCCCCTGCCCCCCACCAACCCCCTATCCCATCCCCTTTCTGCTCCCCAGAGAGGGTGAAGACTTCCATGGGGGATCTTCAAAGTCTGCCATATCATTTGGAGCAGGGCCTAGGCCTTCCCCAGTCTGTCTATGCTGAGAGAGTATCATTTTATTGTTTTTGTGCTATTAGTTTTCTTGATCTATCTGTTAAGGTAGTATTGTCTTGTCTTCCTACAGTCTCTTGGCTACACTTCTGTTTAGTTGACCTGTTCCCTCCAGCAGTTGGCTTGGTTTACTTTATCTGTAACATGGAAAGTTCTTTCTTTTTCAACTATGACAGACTTTCTGGATATATAGTAGTCTGGATTGTCATTTGTAGTCTTCCAGGACTTGAGGTATATTGTTCCAAGTTCTGAATTTTAAAGTTAAAATTGGGAAATTGTCCATTATCTTCATAGCTCTGTATTTACATATGACTTGTAGCTTCTCTCAAACCTTTCAACACTCTTTCTTTATTTGGAATATTAGTATTCTTATAATAATATGACATTAAGAGTTTCTGCTCTGGTCCTGTTTGTTTGGTATTCCATGTCCCTGTGCCTGAATAGGCATATCTTTCCTTAATTTTGGAAACTTTTCTTGGACAGTTCTACTGAAGATCTGTTCTTGCTTTGGACCCAGAAGTCTTCTCCCTCATCTATTTTCATAATCATAGATTTGGTCTTTTAATTATGTTCCAAAGTTTCTATACATTCTGCTCATGAGGTTGTGGTTTTTAATGATTTGATTTTTTCAGATTTTTTTATTTGAATGAGAAACAAGTTTGTTTTACATATTTTTTTTTTGATTGGTGATCCAGCTCCTTTACATTCTGTCTTCTGAGTGGTCTTATCTCTAGGTGAAGCTGCTCATTGAGTTGTTTAATTGACTTACTGAATTTTTCATTTTCAACTTTTTCAGCTAGAGTTTTTCTTAAGTACTTCTACCTCTTTATCAAGTTTACTTTTTCATATCTTGAATTACTTTCAGTATTTCTTTTAGCCATTTGTTTGTATTTTCTTGAACGTTGTTCAGGACTTTTTTTCTTTCCTCTTTAACTTCAGTTCAGTGTTTATCTGTGTCCTCTCTGAACTACTCAAACTCTTCAAACATGTTTTAATTGTTCTTTTAAAGTCTGTCTTGGGATACGTTTAGGTCATTCTCATCAGAGATCATTTCTATAATATTGAGGATTCTAGGGTGAGATGGATACATTGACTTAGTATTTCTTATCACTTGTGGTATTTGTTGTGATGGGTCCTGGGCATCTGGAGTTACATTGCTATCTATACCTTTAATATGAATTTCTATGTCATCTATGTTGAATGATTGCTTAGTTCTATTTTACTTTTATTGTGTCTGGGCTGGTTTGGGATTAGGTGGGAGGTTCTCGAGGCTCAGTCTTTCAGAGACTTGGTATTGATTTATGTGATTACAGATTTGTGGTCACAATGGGGTCACAGGCTTACTGGCTGCATATGAGGCTGATTAAGTAAGACCCAGGGACTAGCAATGGGATAACGGAGTTTACAGGAAGTGGCCATTAGCAGGGCCATGAGCATGGCTTCTTGGGCAAGGTCCTAGGGAAGATAACATATGTTCTGACAAGTGTTTATATATTACATTTTCTGTCTTACTATATGGCTTAAATTTCTAGTACTATGGTGAATAAGCATGTTGAGAGCAGGCAATTGCTCTGTCCCTGATATTAGCAGGAACACATTCTTTTTATTTTTCTGTTAGGTACTAGGCTGTTGACTTGTTATTGTAATATATTTTTGTCAAGTGGAAAAAGAACAAATTACCTTTCATTCTGTGTATGTGTTTGTCTTATTGGATGATTAAATAAAGTACTGTTTGGCCAATGATGCAGCAAGTTAGGCAGGACTAGGAGTCAAGGAGAATTCTGGGAAATGTAGTAAAGAAGTGGTGATCTTCAGAAAGTGACATGGCAGGGAGACTCATATATAAACAAGGGCAAGAAGGAAGTGGGCCCCTTCTGTCTTCCTCCAGAGTCACCATGTGATCCCAAGATGAGGATGCCAATGGAAGGCATCCTAAATAAAAAAGTCTTATAAAATATATAGATTTATGATAATTAAGACTGAGCTAGCAGATGAGAAATCCTAGTCATTGGCCAAGCAACATTTGTACCTAATATAAATCTCTATGTATTATTTGGGGGCCTAACACTGCGGGCAGAACTCAGGTGGCTGGCAGAAAGCGCCCACGTGGCCGTAGGGCTCGGATGGCTATTGGTGGAAAGATTTATCATAACAATTATCATAAATGGAATTTTTACATGTTGTCCATTTCCTTTTCTGTATTATTGATAGGACCATAAATTTTATTATTGAAAAACATATCGTGGACTTTATGATAATTGTTATACAAATATTTAACCAATCTTTTATCACTGTAATAAAACTCACTGGGTCATAGCATTAAATTAATTTTATGCTTTATGTGTTGCTGAATTATATAATACTAATATTTAGGAAAGACATTTTGCATTTGTGTTCAGATAGAATTTATCTTGCCTGGATTTGACAGCAGATAATATTTTTTTTTTATTATTCAGGTTAGGTCATTTTCTATCTTACTCTCTGGACTTGATTGCAAAGGACTGAAATAGATGTTGATTGCTTTAGAAAATTTGATAGAGTGGTCTCCAGGAGAAGCCCCTGAGCCTGGAGACTTTGGAGGAAACAAAGCCAAATTCAAGTTTCAGAGAAAAGAGATTGCTATTTAGTTTTATTAATAATTATAGGGCTATTCATATTACTAACTTTAAACTGGGTAAGGTGTAGTGCTATGTGTCTCTGGAAGAGTCGATTATTCCATGTGCATGCATAGTGTTGTTTCCAATGTTGTTCTGTTCTTAATCTGATGCTTCAAATCTTTAAAGACAACTAGTGATAGACTTTGATTACTTCTCAAGCAGTGTAATTTATCTCTTACATCTTTTGTGCATTATCAGAAATCTTAGAGACTGTCTATTTTATTGATTTTTAAAAATAAATAGCTACCTTCTTGTGTCCTTGGGTTTCTTAATATTGTGTAATTGATTTGGGGGTTTTACTCCTTCCTATAGTATTCATTAAATAATAAAAGATATAGCAACACCATTTGGATATTATCTGTTCATTTCTATGTGTCATACATTCTCTTAGATTCATTTTAACTCAATACATTTTTCAACTTGTTTCCTGTCTTAGTTACTGTTCTACTGCTGTGAAGAGACACCATGATTAAGGCAACTCTTATAAAATGAAGCATTTAGTTGGGGGCTTGCCTACAGTTTTAGAAGCTTAGCATGATCATTATGGTGAGAAACAGACAGGCATAGCACAGCTTTGCATTCTAATCCATAGGCAACAGACAGGGGGGGGAGCTCTGCTGTGGGCTTTTGAAACATCAAAGCCCACCCCAAGTGACATACCTCCTCCAACAAGGCCAAATCTCCTAATCCTTCTTGAAGAGTTCTACTAAATGGGGACCAAAAATTTAAACACATGAACAAGCCTGTGGGGGCTATTCTCATTTAATCATAATGCTTCCCTTTTGATTTCCTATTGACAATCTATGGGTGATTTTAAAATTACTTAGTTTTTAATCAGGTGAAGATTTTCATGTTGTTTTTCTATTGTGAAGACCTGGTTTCCTTTAATGTGGCTAGAGAATAGACTTCGTGATTTCAATTTGGCTAACATTGTTGAAATGTGTTTTGTGATTCAGGATAACGTCTACTGGTCTTGATGTTTTCCCTAAGTGGTAGCAGAGAATGTGTGCTTTCCTCATTTGAGGTGGATTAGATTGTACATGCCAATTGATCGTTTTATATCTGGGAGTACAATGGCTTCTGTGATGTTACTAATGTTCTGATTTCTTCTATCAGTGACAGACACATTGCTGAGGTTCTCAGTTATAACTGTCTGTGTGTCCTCATTTCATTTCAGTCAGCTATTCTTTTGTGAAAATTTTAGCTGTTTTATTTGGTGATTGTACTAATACTGCTAAAGATTTTTGGTGTACAGACCCTTTTATCAAAATCATTTGGATTTGTTTATTTATTTTATAGAGTTTCCTTTCTTTCTCACTGGCAGTTTTATTTTATGTCTGCTTTATTTTATAGTCACTTCTTTCTTTTGATATTTGTATGATATAACTTTGTGTGTGCTTTTCTTTCTAACTGCTTTTATAGTTATATTTAAAATGAGTTTTCTTTTCAAGAAGCTTGCTATTGGCTCATGTTTTTAATTATTGTCTGAGAAATTTATCCATTTATCCATAATACGGTGGGTGAGTTAAGACTTGAATGTGCAATTTTGTTTTTGTTTCTAATCTCTTGCTGTTCATTGCTCAGCCTTCTTTCCTTGCATTTCTACGTATAGTAGTTTTTTTAAGAACTGCAGTTCTAAGAATCATCTTTGCTGTAGATTTTTAGCAGTTTCTGTGTATTTGCTTACATAACCTCACAGTCTATCTGTGCCATCATATTACTTGTTGATGTAAAGTCTAGAAACCTGATGTCTTTGGTCTTTTTCTAGAATTTGTCATATCATTAGAACATGGGTGTGGTAAACAGTCATGTGAGGTGCACTGAGAACCACATATGACAATATTGCATTCTGCTTCTCTTCCCACAATTGTTTAGAGCTCTCAGTGGAGAGTGGCATTCAAGTGTCCCTGTTTATGATTTCTTTTCTATTTTCAGAACTTCCTTAAGTCATTCTTACAAGGTATGTCACATGGTGACTGGCATTTTTGGTTTTCTTCTCTGTGAGAATTTTTGTATTTACTCTCTTCTGGGAGCATGTTTCTGATTAATGAACAGGCTTCTGGCTCAATAGATCTTTTTTTGCAGCACTTGAAAAATATTGCCACTTCCTTCTGGCTTCTGTAACCTCTAATGAGAAATCTTCTAAAATGTGAATTAAATTCTCTATCCTAGGCACTGTTTTCTCTTTATATTTAAGTTATTTTCTTGGTAATTTATTTTTAGAAATTTGATTATGATCTTCCCTGATAGGGATTTCCTTAAGTGTGTCACAATTAAGCTTACTTTAGCACCTTGAAACTTTGGTTTATGTTTTGATAAAATTGGGAAGTTGGCAGCCTTTATTTCCTTAAGCATCTTTAAGCCTCCCCTTCTTCATAATAAAGAATGCACAGAATATATATACAGCACCTCCATTTTATTCTTATCTGCTACCCATTGGTCTTCTGTGTTCCTCCTCTGTTTCCATCTGGTCCCCCCTTTCCTTCCAAATAGCACTTTCTTCTGTTTTCATATCACATATACTCCATTATTCTCTCCCCCCCCCCACTGTCTCTTCTCTTCAGGTCTTTCTTCCACTCTCATGGTCTTCTTTCTGTTTTTATACTCTCTCTCTCTCTCTCTCTCTCTCTCTCTCTCTCTCTCTCTCTCTCTTTCTCACACACACACACAAAAAAAAACCTAGACTCTGCATTGTAGAAAGCGTGAGATATTTGTCCTTATATGTTTGGCTTATTTCACTTAAGGTAATTACCCCAGTTCCACCCATCTTTCTATAAGTGCAATTTCACTTTTCTTTGAAATTGCTATATTGAAAGTGGATATCAGTTTGGTATTTTGACTTAGAATCTTTTGGGTATATACTTACGAGTGTTTCAATTTGTTTTTGTTTTTGTTTTTATTTCTAAATCACCACAATGATGTTCATAATGGCTGATAATTTACATTACTACCAGAGGTATCTGTGCATCCCTTGATCCTTGCATCCTCACCAGCATCTGGTCATCTGTTTGAACATGGTTTTCCATGTCCTGCTTCTTTGTATTGAATGTAATTACTGACTCAGAGATAAGGAGTGGCAGAAGACAAAAGAAAGTGTTCTATAAACATGTAGCTAAGCATTTTAATGATTTGCGTTTTTTCTTTATGAAACATGTGAATGTTCCTAGCAGTAAAAAGATAAAAATATCTCATATAATATTCCAAATTATATCATCATTAAGTCATGTCTGTGTCCACAAACTAAGGTAAATTTTAAAAGACTGGTACTTCAACTGGAGTGAGAAAAGTGGACCATATTGCCACAGAAAAATAAGTTACGGGAAATGTCATTGTTTGCATCTATGTTGCTGTTATAAAATACTGATCAAAATGACTTGAAATAGAAAGGGTTAATTTGGTTTGCAAGTTATAGTTCAGGGAAGACAAAGAAGGAACCTGGAGAGATGGAATTGCTACAGTGGGCTAGATCCTCCTATATCAATTGGCAATCAAGAAAATGCCCTACAAACATGCCCAAACTCCAGTAGGGCAGAGCCAGTCCTTCAGCTAAGTTTCCCTTTTCCCAGGGATGTCAAATTGACAACCAAGGAACCATTCATTGAAGGAATGCATGCTTATTTTTAGAGCATAAGTGAAAATACAAGGAAAAAGTGGAAAGTTGTACTGACAAACCCTAACTCAATAAATACTGAGCAATCACTATTATTACTATTATTAGTAGTATCATTATCTCTCTTATCCCCTAGATACATGAAGATGAGGTTCAGACACTTGAATTAGAATGGCACCCATGCTTTCCCCAAGCTTCACTGTCCTCTTTATCCTCTAACTACTCAGCCAATTCATTCCCTGAGACAGATAACCACAACCTTACAATATGCAAGCAATGTGTAAGCTGAATTCTCATTTTAGTGAGACAATGATATAGTTGAGATTGGGTGGTAGACTCTTCCTGGGCTGTATGTGCCTTCAAATTCCTGCTGTTGATTATGTAAATGATGTCAATGCTAACCAGACAAACCACAGTGCTTCCTTCTCTATTACATTCCTTGGCCTCAGCACCCCACCCTCCAAAAAATCAAACTAAAACTCCAATTTTTATGATCTAAATTCCACAGAGAAGTGAGGTTTAGCTAGACAAATAAAAGGTGTTTTCTTTTTGAAGCTACCTGGCACCAGCTTGGAAAAGCTCTTTCATAATGGTTTGAATAATTGAGTACACCCTCCACGATACAAGATCTTCATGCTGATAAACAGAAATTGTGTAACACTAATTTGCTCAGTCCTGAGTCATGTTTCATGTTCTCTCCACCCTTCTTTAAAAAAGAGAGCGATAACCAAATTACAAGATTCTCAAAAGGGTCTAAGAAATACTGGTCAACTTACAGATTTTGAATTGATGTTGATGGGAAGGACTTTAGTCTTAAACTGTGAAGATACTCTGTTTTGCACAAGCAGGGATGGTGATCAGCCGTTGGTTTCAAATTCATCCAGTGGCACATTCTTTTATGGCTCAAGAGGATTGCCAATGACTGGCTTTCCCTTCAGTCTCTCATAAAATTTAAGGTAGAGACAAGGGTTTTGGGCAACCATGGATAAATCTAATTCAATATTTCTAACCAAACATTTGAATGTAGTTATTAGAAAAATACTCTATCATTGAACCATATAAATGGGAATATAATTTATTTTGAGAAATATCTTGACTATCAGCAAAATTTAAAGACAAGAAATGACGCAAGTTAGTTCAAAGCCAAGGGTACAACATACAATTAATAGAGGAATCCATACAGCTGGTAACTTAAATAGATACTTCAGCTGTCATCACTGTAGCAAAATTCTAAATGTGAAGTCCTACAGATGTTATACCTTTCAATAGAAACCAAAATTCTTTGGCATACTTTTCTTCTTTCATTTTGATGCATGCCAAATTTCGATAAAAATTCTTTAAAATTTCTCTCTCTCCCCACCTCTCTCTCTCTCTCTCTCTCTCTCTCTCTCTGTGTGTGTGTGTGTGTGTGTGTGTGTGTGTGTGTGTGTGTATGATGTGCAGAGTGTGTTTGTGTGATTGCAGGCACAGGAGTGCCACTGGGGTACCTGGAGATCAGAAAACAATCTTGGTTGTAAGTTCTCACATTCAGCCGGGCGTTGGTGGCGCACACCTTTAATCCCAGCTCTCAGGAGGCAGAGGCAGGCAGATCTCTGAGAGGTGGAGACCAGCCTGGTCTCCAGAGCGAGTGCCAGGATAGGCTCCAAAGCCACACAGAGAAACCCTGTCTCGAAAAACCAAAATAAATAAATAAATAAATAAATAAATAAATAAATAAATAAATTCTCACATGCCACCCTTTTTGATATACAGGGTCTCTTTATTGTTAGCCACTTTATACACCAGGCTAGCATGATGTCAAGCTTCTTAGAATCTCCCATCTAAGCCTTGCATCTCACCAGAGGAGCACTGCAATTACAGTTTTGTGATACTGCACCCTGTTTTTTTTTTTTTTTTGGTTTTTGTTTTTTTTATGTGGGTTCTCTAGATTCAGATCTCTTGCTTCTACACTTAGCTATCTCACCAGCCCCAGGAGTAAGTTTTTCAAGGAATTCCCATACCATTTTTCAGGAGGGGTGTACTAATTAATATTCCCACCAACCAAGGATGAAACTTCTCCTTCTTTTATTTTATTTTTTATAAAACCCATCCTTATTTGAATATGGATTGTTGGGATTTTAATTTGTATTTCCTTGATGATGATTTGTGATATAGATACAAAACCCCTTTGTTCATTGCAGTATTATTTCCAATTGCCAGGCTATGGAATCAACCTATGTTAGCATCAGTCAGACAATGAATACAGAAAAGGAAGTACATATACCTGATAGAGTGAGGTTGAGCCAGTAAAAGCTGTGGAATCCTATCATTTGTAGTAAGTGGAGGATCCTAGAATACATCAAGTAAAATAAGCCAAGCATGGCAAGATACATGATTGCATGAGCAGGATCAGTCCACATGGTAGCGCTCATATATAGAGCTCAAAACATTGAACTTGTCAATGCAGGGTATAGATTGTGGCTACAAAGGACTGGGAGAGCTATAAGGGAAGGCTGGTCAAAGTTGCAGTTAGGTGGCTGGGATGGCTCTCTGTTTTCTGTTCATTCAGTGTAAGATAGCTGTGGTAAACAATATTATTTTGAGTATTTGAAAATGTCTAGAAAAGAGAACATTGACTTTTCTCAATACGAAAAATCATGATGAATGTAGGATGTGAAGGACATGCTAAGAATTTGGTTATTGTATCAAAATGTCACACATTGCCACATATATGTACAATTATGCATTAATTGAAAAGCAAATATATGTCAAATTCTAAAGATGACTATAAAATATAAGTCTTTTTAAAATTACATATTTTGTAAAAATAAAACTTAAATTTATAACTACAAAATATAACACTTCCCAAAGATAGCTTACTGGATGCTAATGTTTCCACTAAGGATATAAATAAAGATACTGGGAGAAAGTGCTGCTAACAGCTTCCCTCCTGTCTCCCTCCCAGGAACAAATGGACTGTCAGATCCTGTCAGTTTTCTAGAAAAGCCTCAAAGGTAATGAAAGGAAGAGCTTTGAAATGGGAAGCAGCCACCACTTTCCCAGAACTGGAGGGCCTAGAGTTTCTAGCACAGAAGAACCCTTTTCCTCTCAGGTCTTAAGGAGTGCTCATCCTTCCAGTGTCAGAGCTATGATGATACCAGCCAGACATCACAGAAAGGGCCCCAGCTTCATTCACTATTCAAGTCTCCTGGGTCACAACGTGAGCTGTTCTTTTCCAATCTGCATTGCCCTATGCAGGTGTCCAACTCCCAATTTCACTGAGAAACAATAATGAAACATCCAGAGACCCTCCCCATTTGCAGCTGTCCAGCCATGCCCTCTGCCCTCCCTCCCATGCTCCCCAACCTGGCCACAATAACCCATATTCTGCCCCTGGCTAAGGACAGGTACCTACAAGTCTCTCCTCTCTTCTACACAGTTTTCTATTAACACTCTCCTCTGCTAGGTTCTCATCAGCATAAAAACATGCTATCATGCCCATCTGAAAACACACACGCACACACAGGACTGCATTTTCCACACCAAGCATATCCCAAGTCTCTCTGCTCCTATTAAGGAACTTCCAAGTCTTTCTGTCCTAGCTATAGGAAAGGTTTTCCTTCTTATGCACTAATATGAAAGTTAAGCTTCTGTGCTTAGCATCCAGATTTACTCATTAGCAGGGTGCTAGCACTGTCATTTAGCTGAGCACAATGTTCAAATATCACTCTTGATCTTCTGTGCCACATTTGACACATTCTCTCCTAAAATATCTAAATTGCCTTCTAGATAGCTCTACTAATCTCACTAACTGATCTCCTGTTAATAATCCTCAGTTCTGCATGCAAGCTCATAGTAATTACCTCAAGTATCTTTGGAGCTGTTAACTCACAGACTCGCTGGAGACACCTCACTACATGGCTCCTCTGCTCTTTGACTGGAGATCAAAGTACTAATTAATATTCTGGACTGGACATACTGCTATCTGGATCAGTAAACTCTTTCCTTTCACAAACCGTAATTTCTATTAACAACTCTGATTGATTTTAAGGAACCAGAAAGTCGTAAATCTTTCCAGAGCTTTTGTCAGGTAACTTGGGGAAAGTTGAGGTACTGAAAGAATGGTGACAGATAACAATAGAATGGACATTTGGCAGGAGTCTATAAGTGATGCTGTCCAACCATGTTCAGAATCTCATTGGTATACTTCTATTAAAGTAAGTGCAAGTCTAGAAAACTGCATCTCCATTGACACATTTCAAAGACATTAAATGGAGGCCAGGTGTCTTCATTCATATCCTGAATAGTGATTTCAGTTCCATCCTCAAAAACAATTTTGAGCTCCATAGAAACAGACCAGATCTTACAGACAGCATATACCACCTCCCATGGCCTGATTACTTTTACAGAATGCAAAAGACCATGTGTCAGCTTGACTAGACTGCAGTGCCCAGATGTTTAGTCAACTGTAAATATATATTAGATGTGATTAAAATTTACACTACTGGACTCTGGGTGAAGCAGATGACACCCCACAATATGAGTGGGTCTTTTCCAGTAGTTGGATCAGAAGAGCACCTTCAGAAAAAAGACTAAGATTTCTCACAGAAATAAAAAAGAATATTGCCTCTAGCCTGTAACACAGAAGTCATCCTATGTCTCTAGTCTGCTGTCTTCCCTAGTAAATGTCAGGCTCTCCAGCCCCATAACCAAACAAGTCAGTCCCTCAAAATAAACTCCTCTCCTACTGGTTTTTACTCAATAGGATTCCAGTTCATACAAGTGGGGGATGGTGTATGTCTGTGGTCTGTCAGCTTAAGATATTTGAGAAGAAGTACATTGAAGAATACTCTTGAAATCAATTCAGGGTATTTGAAGATAATTGGATCAAGAAACTGCACTGTTGGGTTCAAACGGTTTAATACAGAAAGCTGAGGCTGGTGTGGCCTTTACAGCTATTCATCTGGGAACCTAGTACTCACACTGGAGTCAGTTGCAACTTTCTACTCCAGTGTGTAACAAGTTCTAATTCTTCTTTCCTTTGTTTTTCATGGTATTGGTGTCTGAAGAGTCATGGTTGGATATTTTGTAGAATGGTGTGAAATTCAGGTTTGGCTAGTATGCTCTTTCTTGGTTTCCCTTTAACACATCCTTTCCAGTGTTGTGTTTAGATAGCCCCCAAACAGTGCTAGAATATAGAAAGAAATCAGAAGATATTCTTTGTGTACACACGAGTGCATTTGTATGTGTGGTGTATATGTATGTATACCCAGGACAGAAGTGAATGCAGCTCAGATTCTGTCTGCATTTCTTCTTGACTAGATTGGGTTATGGATTTGAAAAATGTATCAATTACCATTCTGTTTCTGTATTAAAGTGCCATTACCAAAAGCAACTTGGGAAGAAAGAGTATTTATTTTGTCTTACAGCTTCAGAGGGAGAGTTTGTGATTGTCAGGGAAGGAGTAGTAGTAGAAACAGAAAACAGAGATCACATTTCATTCCCACACAGGAAACAGAGAAAACAGGAAGTAGGTGGAGGCTATAGCTCTCAAAGCCCACCCCGAGTGACAGACTTTCTCCCACAAGGCTCCACCTCCCCCCAAACACAGCCATCATCTGGTGTCCAAGTATCCAGACATGTGAGCCTGTTGGGGGACATTTCTCACTCAAACCACAACAGAAAGGACAATCACAGAGAAGGCTGGGCCTTCTTATCCTGTCAGAGAGGTATATGACATCAACATACCACATAACAGCTGATAATGAAAAATGATCGCCTGGCATAGGTGGTGGTTTCCATTTTCTTCATTGCGACATGATTTCTGTGTGCACCCATTTTCTAAATGTCAGTTACACCTTGTGAACTACAAAGGCTTGGAGGCTCATAATTAGAGAGACCTGCCCCAGGAAGGTGATCTTCAAGTGCAGGTACAGTCCAACAGGCAGGCAGATGGGTGTACACTCTGGATTACCCTGCAGTTTAGACTTAGGATGGGATTTCCCCAGCCAACAATTCCCAAAGGAATTCCAGGTTTACAGGGAGGGTGTGACCACAGAAGATTCCTCCCAGCATGATCTCCTTCAGATAACCAGGAGTCCTGTAAACATTGGCATTTGGCACCAATCAAAATGAAGGCTGTGTCCTGCCCACATGCAACTGATAGGTTGTTGACACATTTCAAGCAGGGGGAAGAAAACCACCTTTAAAAAACAAAAAACATAAAAACTAACATTTGTGTGTGTCCAGCTGTGGCCATGAGGGTAAGTGTGGAGTCTAGATTGAGGGATGGGAAAAACTGAATGAAAGGCAATCACTTGGGTTGGAAGCAGCGTTTTCAAATGCAAAACAACCCAATACCTAAGAGGATAGAGAGTCATACTAGAAGAGAAAAGGCCACTGAAGGCTGTAGGGTTAGGTCACTCACTTTCCACTTCATACCTCCTGGAGAACTCAGGGTGTCACCATTCCTATCCTCTCTCAATCCACTGTTCCTTCCCAACTAGTCATCCTGTCATCTGCCTTCTAGACCAGTTGTCTCTCCAGATGACCTCTGAGCCACATTGCCCTCCAATCCTGAGCCTCATCCTCATGAATTGTATCACTGTGGCACAATCTAGAATGTTCTTTGAAACAGATGCCTGACTGGTATGTCTTATCCTATTTCTTGCAGTACACCCAGATCTTTACCCCAGTATCCAGACTCCCACCCTCTCCCTGCTTTGTTATCCTGTACTCCACCATCCTACATGCTGCTATGATTTACTTTTACTGCCATGCCTCTCTGCTTCATTCCTGCCTCTGGGATGCCTCTTCAACTGCATTCTTTGTACTTACTCATACCAAACATCTAGGAATTCCTGAGTCTGAGCCAGTCTCTTAGTCTCTGTAATCCTGGCCCAACTCCCAGCCTAGGGTCCCCTATAGTATTTTCTCTGGGATGTAACATTATCATTCTTATGAGTATTTGGTAACTTGCTTATATGTCACTAATCAAATATGGGACAGAATAGACAAGGCATTCTGTACCTCTCAAGAAAACAACTATAATATAAAAAACTATAGTCAGACATCCTTGGATTCTGTATCCACAGATTAAACCAAGTGCAGGCTACACATGTGTGAAAAAGAAGAACACAGGTCCATACTGTGCATCCATGCATTGTTTTTGCTGTCAGTTATGAACAGTACAACATAACTATTTACACACAGAGAACCATGTGTTTGGTGTTAGAAGTATTCTAGAGATGATTTAATATGGGAAGATGAATGTAGGTTTTATAAAACTTCTAACCATTTTCTAAAGGAACCTGGTTGCTCTTGGATGTGAGTATATGTGGAAGGGATCTGGAACCTGGTGGATACAAGAGAAAACTGTAAGGAAAATAACAGACAAGGTTGTTGTTGGCAGTAGGAACTGCTTAGCAGGACTCCTCTCACTCTATGTTGCCTATAGCATTCTTACCCTAGCCCTGCTGCTATGATCAGTGTCTCTTCCTGTCTCCCCCAGAAGGCTACAGACTCCTAGAGAGCAGTAAAGATATCCACATCATCTTTGAGTCTATAGCCAATAGTCTGCTGCCTGCCCCATGCTTACTTTCAGTAAGAACATAACAATGGAAGATGGAAAGAATGTAACAAGTCAATTAGATGCTTTTTAATGCTAACAAGCCAGAGCTTCCCAAATGTCTGACCTGAACCACTTGGAATCTAGTCCATATAGAATTGTGAATCAGTAATAATCATTGTTGATCAACAATGAAAATATTCAGAGAGGCCCACACTAGAATATTACAATACTTGGAGGAATCAAAATAGAAATAATTGCTAAACTCTGTTTTCTACTAACAATGTCTTTCCACAAACATTTATTTGAAAAAATAATGAGGCAGTGGAAGAACTTATGAATGGAAATATCTCTAGTAAGCCAGAAATGCCTGAAGATCTCAAATGCTAGACCACTCAAGAAGTGTCTTAATCATTGTGAACAAGGCTCTCAGAAAATGTCTCCTGCCCATCCAGACACACTCCTTGATGGTAAACAACACCTTAACTGCTGCCTGGGGTTCTGAGAGAAAGAGGGACAGAGGAAATGCATGCAACAGCCTCACACCAACCCAGAGATGCCAATGGATTGGAAAGAGGGCTAGTCTCAGTGCCACCATGCCCTGTGGTCCATGAGCCAGGTGTGAGAACAAGCATCAGAGAGGAACACCATAGGGCTTGCTTCCATGATCCATCACTGCTTCCTAAAAGGATTAATTCCACAACATATTTAAGTAGAATTCCAATAATATATCAGAAACAGAATGTAAATATGTGTATTTTATGTGCAAGAAATTTTAGAGTAGTCACATCTAGTCATTTCCTATCAATATCTAGAAGACAGGATCAGACACACACACACACACACACACACACACACACACACACAGTACACTCAGAACCTATGATGTCACAGCATCCACAGTATCTTCAGGACCCACAGGATCCTAAGAATCCTTAGGGCTCTCAGTACTCACAGGCCCACAGTACCACACTAGACATGTTCTCCACCTCCCACTTCTTCTCCACAATGAAACTCCTTGAAAGTCCTTGGCTTCTCCTATTGCCTTTCAGGTGTGCCCTTCATTCTCCAACTCTGCCCTGCCAGGTTTCCCGTCTTCCAGTGAAAATGCTCTCATCAGGGTGACTAATAATTTCTATCTCCTCATCATCTCAGGTCTTTCAACAGCATCTGACAGCCAACATATCACCTTGCAGACACTGTCTGCCCTGCTGGAGTAACGTCTTACCAAGACCCCCCCAACCTCTACATCCTTCCATCTTCTCCCAGTTCCCAGTCACTCACACTCAGCCTCTTCCTGTTTTCTACCACTAATTCTTTGAAGTAGCACTTGTGCTGGCGTCCTACACCTTGAGTGTCTACCATAGATTGAGCACACAAACCTGCCTGCTGACCTCTGCACAAAGGCACTAACAATGACCTTCACATAGGTGAAACTAAGGGCTTACATGGATCCCTCCTTGTAGAGTAATCCTTTACACTGCGTAAATATGTTTCTGAGATTGGTTTAATGAAGAAACTGACTGGCCAATAGCTGAACAGGGTAAGTTTACATGAGAGAATCAGACTAAGGACGCTTGGAAAAAGAAAGGCAGTCTCGGAGGAGATGCAAAGGGAAGCAAGATAAACATGCCATGTTGGAAGAATTACCACCACATGTCAGAGGGTAGATAAGAAATATGCATTAATGTAAGTTGTAAGAGTAACAAACATAAGCTATGGCCAAACAATTATAATTAATATTTAAGACTCTGTGTGCTTATTTGGGAGCAGCTGATGGGACAAAAATTTCCACCTATACCACTTGTGGTCCTACACCTGATGCCTCTACCAGTTTTCCCAGGCCATGATGCAGACTCCTTCAATCCTCAGTACCCATAAGTAAGCCAGAAAATATCTTTATCAAAGGTGAGGTCCTCACCCAAATAGAATACTTTTCTTGCGCCTTTCCAAAAAATTCTCCATGGTTGCTGAGTGTCACTTTGCATGCATGTCTTCCATAGATTCTCACAATAGGAAGTGATCATTTCCTCTTGGAAGCACCAACAGCTCCCAATGAATACTTCATGTGTCTCATTTCATCCCAGACTGGCATTTCCCAATGCTCCTCTAAGACAGCACATACTAAAGAAAGTACACACCCTCAGCACAAAGGCAGTTCTGCAAATTTGGAAAGAAAATTAAGGGAAGGATTTGGAAGGAATGGAGGGAAGAAAGGAGGGAAGGAAGGAATGGAAGGAGGGAAGGAAGGAATGGAAGGAAAAAAGGAAGGAAGGAAGGAAGGAAGGAAGGAGGGAAGGAAGGAAGGAAGGAGGGAAGGAAGGAAGGAAGGAAGGAAGGAAGGAAGGAAGGAGGGAGGGAGGGAGGGAGGGAGGGAAGGAAGGAAGGAAGGAAGGAAGGAAGGAAAGAAATATAAAAGGAAGATCAGAATCCTTTGGTTCTTGACTCCTCTGTGCTCCATCCATGAACAGGCTCAGCATTTCCTTTGACCTTGGTCTCCTAAGCTCTCGCTTCAGCTGCCTGTATACCCACCCTCTGGGGGTTTATATCGGAAACTCTGCTCCTGTGTCCATCTGGTCTTAGAGTCTGCAACCAACATTGGAAATCTACTGTCAGCAAGAGGCCTTATGTGTTAGTTCAAATGTAATTGGTCCCATAATCTCATAGAGAGTGACACTACTAGGTGTGGCTTTGTTAGAATGAGTATGGCCTTGTTGGAGGAAGTGTGTCACTGTGGGGATAGGTTTTGAACTCTCATATGCTCAAGTTACAACCAGTATTACAGATCATTTCCTGTTGCCTATGCGTCAAGATGTAGAACTCTTAGCTCCTTCTCCAGCACCTTGTCTACCATAATGCTACCATATTGCACCATGATGAAAATGGACTAAACCTTTGAAAATGTAAATCTACCCCAATGAAATGTTTTTTCCTTTATGAGAACTGCTATTGTCATGGTGTCTCTTTACAGCAATAGAACAGAAGTTGTTACCAGTGACTAAGGAATTTCTGAGATAGGCCTAACCATGAAGTTTTTTTTTGTTTTTGTTTTTTTGGTTTTTTGGGGGGAGTAATATAGACTTCCGTACTTTGTGTTAGAAAAGCAGTGGAATGCTTTCAGCACTATTTAATGGGCCATACTAGTAGGATATTAGTAGGAGCATGGAAGATAGAGGTGCTAACATTTATTTGAACTATGTGGGCTCACTCGAGGTTTCAGAGGAGAAGAATTTCAGTATGCTGCCTGGAGATCTTTCTTATGATATTTTGGCAAAGAAAGTGACTGTACTTTGCTCTTGTCCAAGAGTCTGCCTGAGGCTAAAGTGAAGATTTGGATTGATTCATTAGGCAGAAGAAATCTCAGAACAGCCTAGTATAGACTCTGTCATGGGTTACTAGTGTTCATGCTTATAAAGATTTGTAATGGAAAGGAGCAAACCAAGCAGGGGAAATTACAAAATGTAAACTTTGAGGAGAAAAAGAGAGAACGGAGCAAATTGTTGAAGGAGATAAACTGACTAAGAAATGGAATATGGGAGCTGGAGAGATGACTCAGTGGTTAAGAGCACTGACTGTTCTTCCAGAGGACCCAGGTTCAATTCCCATCACCCTCATGGCAGCTTACAACTGTCTGTTACTCTAGTTCCAGAGGATCTGATATCTTCACCCCAATGCACATAAAATAAAGGTTAAATAAATTATAAAAAAAGAAATGGAATATGGAGTGGCGACCTCAGGGCAAGATCCCACCCAGCTAAGTCTCCAACATGTGAAAAGGAATGGAAGAAAAGCTTAGAGGGACCTGGATATGGTGGGGGCACACCTTTAATCCCAGTACTCAGAAGCAAGAGGCTGGTGGATCTCTGAGTTTGAGGCTTACCTGGTTTACTGAGTAAGTTTCAGGACAGCCAATCTTAGGTAGTGAAAGACAGAAAGCTGATGAAGATGTAATGTCATGTTCCAGCCTCAGCAAGCAGTGGAACTTGGCAGCTTTGGCCACATGGTTCTGGCTTTAGAGTAAAGGACAGAAGAAAGGAGTTATGGAATAAAGCCACTGAGGCCAGGCATGTGTCAGGAGTGCTCTGAATGGTAGCCTAGTAGAGATGCCATTGCATGAAGTTGTAAAGTTGAAACCTCGATTTCTTTGAAGAACCCAAGGTGTTAGAGATGTCAGAGTTGTGGGATATTGCCAAGGAGAGCTGCTAATGGGGAGGGGAGTGGTACCAGTCCAATAGAAAAGAAATTGTGTTTCAGTCAACAAAACTGAATGGAGTTAGAGATGTGGGGAGCATTTTGACATCAGACATGGAGATGTAGAGTTTGTAGTTTGCTCAGCTGGCTTTTGGTTTTGTTTTAGTCCAGTATTTCCTTGCTATGCTCCCTTCCCACATTTTGGAATGGTAATATATATCCCCTACCACTATATGTTGGAAGTATCTGGTAGATTTCTTTATTTGATTTTTACAGATTACAGTTAAGAGATTACATGGATCGCAGAGACTTTGAACTGTTGAGACTGTGATAGACTGGACTAAAAGAATTTTGCCTTATGATATTGTTACAAACTGGGAGTGGAATGTCATAATTTGAAAGTAATTGGCCTCCACAATCTCCTAGGGAGTGGCAGCATTAGGAGGTGGTGTTTTGTTGGAGTGTGTATGGCATTGTTGGAGGATGTCAATGGGGGGGTGGGTTTTGAGGTTTCCTATGCTCAGGATACCATCTAATGAGTTAGTTGATTTCCTGTTGCCTACAAGATATAGGACTCTCAACTATCTCTCCAGTGCCATATCTGCCTATATGCCACCATGCTCCCCATCATGATGATAATGGACTGAACCTCTGAAACTGTAAGCCAGCCACCCCAATTAAATGTTCTTATTTATCAGAGTTGCCATGGTCATGGTATCTCTTCATAGCATTAAAATCCCTAAGACACCAAATCTGCTGAGTTAAAGATGTTTTCCCAGATACTCATTGTCCATCTGTCTAGAATGTCTACCCAGCTATGGGAAGGTCTGTTTATATAACCATGGGCACACTCATTGTCCATTGGTACAACATGTTCCCCCAGATATGACTGGGGAGTTCTGTATTAGAATAGTGGGAAACTTATTGTCAACCTGTCCAGCATGACCACCCAGCTATGGGGGAGGTCTGTTTTAGAACTGTATTAGAACACAGCACTAAATCTGAATTCTAGAATCAAAGTCCTGGGTTTGTATCACAGTTTGAGGTCCCTTTTTCAAAAATGATTTCTCCTTTTTAGAAAAATCAAGACTTCTTGCAGCTTTAGTCATATGTCCCTTCCCTTCTTGACTGAACAATTTTATCCTGAATACCTCCCCTCTTCTACTGAACTCCTCAGACTTACAGGCCCATGCCTGGGACTCCACCTTTACCCTGCAGGCCCATGCCTGAGTCTCAACCTTTACCTACCAGGCTCCCTTTTCTCCATCTTCCACCCCAGTAAGGCTTGCTTAACATCTGTACATCCAGCTGAAGGTATTTGCACTAATCCTGTGGAGAAGGACCACTAAGCATCATGCAGGGCACGGAGGCTGCTGTTTTCCTCTCAGCCCAAGAGTCTGTAACACATCAAACAAGTTACCCACCACTAAAGACACTGAATTACTTCCTTAGTCCTGTTTCTATCTTTGATCCTAGGGAAACTTTACTAATTTTCCAGGCTAAGTATGTGGGCAAAGAGAGAGAGAGACTCTAGCTAGCCCAATTTCCCCTCCATCCATATGGAGGCAATTTCCCCTTAGAGGCCATCGATGGCTCTTAACTACTCGGTTGATCATCCTGGGTCCACATTCACCACCTCCCTATACTCAACCCCTTACCTACCTAATTACATGATGGAGAATTAAAGTGAATCCAGTCAGCCTCATCATGAACCTGCCCAGACACTAGTGACCCTATGCCTTCTTCTTAGCGTCTGCTGGCTAGGGGTGAACAGTAATGCTCCACAGTGATTCTGCCTTCATCTGATGCCCTCAAGGAGAGATGCTATACAGCTTGAGTACTGACTCATGCACACTAGTGTTCTGAACACATCTGAAGGACAGAAACGTCACAGGCAAGATAGAGGGATCAAGGGAGCACATACTTCCCACTCAGCTTAATCCACCATCATTGAAACAGTAAACAATCTGGCACAATTTTGTCAAAAGGACATGTTGATTTTTGTTAATGGTGATTAATATTATTTTAAATCTTATTGTGAGAAAAACATACAACATAAGATCCATACTTTTAAATTTTCAATGTCATATATTGACTGTGGAAGGTTTTGGGACCCACTCATCTCACTGCTATTTAGGAACTTCCAATATCCTCCCACTCAACCCCTAGTACTTTTAGAGACTCTTTCTTGACTCTTGACACTTCCTATGTGGAATAATGTACTCTTTGTACATTCTGGAGGCTTATTTCACGTTGTCCCTCTCTGTTCTTCCATGTTTTTCATATGATATACAAGTTCCTTCTTTGTTAATGTTGAGAAACAAGATGCATCTCTTTACCACTTTTCAGCATTGTTCTCAATAAACACAATGAGCAAACAACTAGATGCACATGGATGGTTGAATGACAATGAAAGGAGTTGTGAGTGTGTTGTAGTTAGGATTCTCTATTGCTGTGAAGAGACACCATGACCACAGCAACTCTTATAAAGCAAACATTTAGTCGAGGAGCATGGCAGCACAAGGCAGATGTGATGATGGAGCTACATCTTATAGGCAACAGGAAGTTTACTGGCTGTCACAATGAGGGAAGCTTGAGCAAAAGAGACCTCAAAGTCTACCCCCACAGTGACACACTTCCTCCAACAAGGCCACACCTTCTGATAGTGCCATTCCCTTGGGGGGCCATTTTCTTTCAAACCACCAGAGAGTGCAATTCTGCCAGCAGGAGGTCTGCATAGAGATGCTGCATCAAAGGGGAGCAGAACAGCTCAAGCAAGAGAGGAGAGAAGTGGCAGCTAGTCCCCAGCAGAGCAAAGGAGGGTCCTTGGTCTTCCCACAGGGCTCTACCCCTACTCTGAGCAAGACTGTAGAATTCAAGAGCAGTGATCTGGTAAGAATCATTGTCCACAGATCAGTGATATAAAAGGTTGAAAAACAAAAGCATGGGCTCCATGGAGCAGAGTCAAATAGCACTATAACTAGAAAATTACAGCACCATTTCTCAATCTGTAGTTTAAACCATATTCCTGGGGAGAAGCCGCTGTATGATGCAGCCAACCTGGGGCAACATATGGTGAATCTGACACTGACCTCTGATGGTGATCACTCCTCACTGTGTCAGAAGAGATGGATATCTAGCCCCAGGAGATATTTGACCAAGCTTGTTTTATTTCTCTCTTCAGACCGCCTCTCCTAGATGGCTTCATCTACCCCCAGAGACCTCATCTGTCTGACCAGGGAAATGTCATTACTTCCAGGACAAAGCTCACATAACCAAACACAGTGAATCCCTGAGCTGAATACCCTTTTTCTACTCCCACTACACATAGCACTCCTAGTGCCAGGTGCTTCCTTCTAGATGTCAATTCTAGAGAAAAGCACATATCTTCTGCCATGTTATGGACTCAACAGCCAGTTAATGCAGCCCTTACTGTTTCAGCTCTTATGAAACAATGTGGTGTGCAGGAAAATTCAACTGATCTGTTTAAGTCTGGTGGGAAAACGGGGTTGTTTTTAAGTCTGGTGGGACTGGGAGGAGAAGAGCAAAGAGTGATTGGAAAGGAGACCTTCAAAAAGGTTGATACACCAAGATGCCCCAGTTTCCAGACAGTCTTCATCTTTGGGGCTCACCTTGGAAGCTGAATGAATAAAGCTCCCACGGAGCCAGCATTCAGAGTCAGAGCATACAGCTTGATTTCTCAGAGCCCTCTTTCTGTCAGGGTTTCCAAGTATTTCAGTAGTAACAATAAAATTCACATTTTGAGCCTCAACTCATCAATACGTTGCTAAAATTATGAAAACATATTCTAAGAATAGTGAGCGGGAAGGTTCCAATTAGCAGCAGGATAACTGTTCTAAATTAAAACCTGGCATTTTTTGAGGAAAAAAAAACAACAATTGCAGCAGATGAATGAAACATGTTCATTAAGTATGAGGCAATGGAAACGTTGATGTAGCAGTTAGAGAAAGATGACTTCCTTAGCGAGCAGCAGGAAGCTCAGATTCATAGACAAAATCCCTTGTTTCCCACGCATGGAACTCTTGAGAAGTCAAAACCTGAGAAAATAATCAGGATGCAACTCCCACCACCAAAGCGGTATACAGTAAACCCAACAAATAGTATCCATTTCCCTATGAAGGATGCAAGCAATCACAGTGAATGCATGACAGCAGAAAAAAATAATTTCATAGGTGATGAAGCAAAGTCACCCAGCGTAGAACATGCTGTGGGACCCGAGAGGACACTGATTGGCAATGTGCACATGATTACAAAAACAACTGTTGAGTTAGAGCCTGGCCCACCTGGACTATGACAGTTGTCAACCAGGCACATGGACTCAACATTGCCTTTTGGGAGACACTGCATTGTTTCATCTGAAAACCATGGCTTAAGGATTTCTTTTATCTGGAGGGAAGTTTCCATCTCCCAAGCCTGAAGCTTCTGTATGAACATAACTACCCTTCAGACCCAGCAAAGTTGCATCCTTCCCTGAGCTTTCAAATTCCTTTTCACTGTCTACTATTTGCTCTCCAAAATTCTCCTTTTTAAAATTTAATTGAAGAACTACATGTTGCTCCATTCTCTGTAGGTGCACCCCAATGTTATAGAAGGGGATCTTGATGGCATGGTCAATATGTTGGAGCTAAGAGGTCCCATGGGCCACGACCCTGGCTTCTTACTCAGGGTGTAAGCTAGTTAAGAGGTTATGTAAACCCCTGGGTACTTTAGTTGTCATAAAAAATAATACATTGATAATAATATAGTGTTCATAAGGATTAATTAAAACAATCTTAATTAAGAGGGGGTGCATTTGTGGTTGGGATCATGGTCATTATCATTATATTGGAAGCACATGCATGGTGAAGTCTAATTCTCTTCAGTGGTTCAGAACTTATATGTAAAAGTCTGCATGCAGCAGAAGGAATTGGCCAGTTGAAAGCAGGAGGGCAGTTGTAAGGTTGGGAATCTCCAAACTGAACAAAAAAATTTAGGTTCTCCTCCGACTTCTGCCGCATTAATTAGATTATTTGAGCCACTGAAAAGAATGCCATCCTCTTTATGAATGGAGCTCATTCAGATGAAAAAAACAGAGGTTCAGGGAGTCTCACATTTCCCCCTGTCTACTTGGAGACAGTGCTTTGGCACAGAAGAATGGAGCTAGGGTCATCCCACAGGTTCTCAGGATGCTTCCTATGCTGAAGTAAACCCATAAACCCAGATGATCCTGTGCCATTGGGTGGGAAGATATGATTACAAAGAAAAGTTGTACAAAGAAAAGTTATGTTGCATCCCACATGTGACAAGAGCCTATAGGTGGAGAACACAGCTCACCCAAGTGCTATCAGGGGCTGGCCTTATCACAGAGATGGAAAAGGTTAGGGTGGGAAGACAGGGGATGTGTATCCTCATGGGTTCCATGAGCTCACAGCAAGTCGGGTGTCTTAAAAGAGCACATAAGAGAATGTGCCCAGTCAAGCAACACCACATAGAAGATGGTGCAGAAAAGAGACACAGAGATGACTTAGCTCATTGCTGCCTTGCCTTGCTGATGTGTGCACAGACAATAAATTTCACAGACCTATACACTCTTCTACTGAGCTGGAGAGTAACTGCCCAAATAACCGTTTGGTAGTTGTCTGTCAGACAGACTTACTTCTGATTAAAGGTTAGCCCAAGCTTCCCACATAGGTTGTTCCCATGCCAGAAAAATCACTAGAGCTTGCACTGCAGCTGATCACTGCAGATTCCCCTGGGAAGCCCAAGAGCATAGGAGAGGTATGTGTTGCCTCGTGATCCTGAAGATCAGGGTGTTCTTTATGCAGCTGGGTGTCTGGAGTTGGCATCCATGAATGGGCCTTTATTTCTACAGTGGCCCTGGTTCTCACCTTATTGGCTCAATAAGGTACAGAGATGGGAAAGGTCAGGGCTGTCAGTTCATGGATAAACCCCTATTACCTGCAGGGAGACAAAAGCTTCCTTTCTATAATTCTCTTATGTAAGACTCCAGCTAGCTCAGGACATTCACAAAGAGGTCCAAAAAGAAGACCCACTCAGTCAGGGGCCTCTGGGAACAATGCAGTGCTGGGATTGTGTTTGTAAGGGAAGATAAGATGTTGGAATCTAGTTTAGAATCCCTTGTCTTGACCCTGATGTCATCCTTCTCCATGCAGGTGAGATAGGCAGCTTTGTTCCCATGGAGTCCCTGTGGGCTTTGTCCGGTTACTGTGTCCATGGATTCCCAGCTCTCTCTTTGTGGCTCTGAGGCCACTTTCTCACACATAAAAATAGTGGCCTACTCGTGTAAGGAAACCACAATCTACACAGTGAAAAATGCCCCTGCCTTCTGCCATGCTGACTCCAAAACCAAGGGTTGGTCCTCTGGAAGCTGTCTTCAGAAGACCAGTGACAATCACTTTCTACACAAAGGCCAAAACTCCTACACCTACTTGTCCAAGTTCCTATGCTGGAGGCAGTGGTCTATGCTCTGTTGATGACAGCTATAGAGGGCTGGAGTGAGCTGGAATGAACATGGTGGAAAGACCCAGAGGGAATTCTTCCTCTCACCACTCTGAGTCCACAGACTTGGGAGCTGTCCTCTGACCTCAGGCCTGAACTCCAATGCTCTCACTTACATGGGAAGTGAAAATGCCACAGAGTGCATCTGTGAGTATGCCCTTAGGTCTAAGATACAGGTGTGAAGAGAATTGTTGTAAATATTAGCTTAAGATATCTTACATTTGTTTATGTTGTGGAATATTTGTCTAATGATGTACAAATATGTTGCATTCTTTCATGTTGCATATGTTTAACTTTGTAAAGCTGTGTTACTTTGCCTGTCTAAAACACCTGATTGGTCTAATAAGGAGCTCAATAGCCAATGGATAGGAAAGAGAGAGAAATAGGTGGGGCTGGCAGGCAGAGAGAATAAAAGAAGGAGAGAGAGGGAGGAGCAAGAGAAAGAGGAGAAGACACCAGGGCCCAGCCACTCCAACCAGCCAAAGACTAAGAAGGAAACAAAGGTATATAGAATAGAGAAAGGTAAAAATCCCAGAGGCCAAAGATAAATTGGATAATTTAAGTTAGTTTAGAAAACCTGGCTAGAAATGAGGCAAGCTAAGACCAGGCATTCACAAGTAAGAGTAAGTCTCTGGGTATTATTTATTTATTTCGGAGTTTGGTGGTGGGACCCCAAAGACCAAAGAGGAGTAACAAAAACTAACAGAGAACATTTCTGTGGGTTTCTCTACAGAATAAAGTATCAAGATCATAAGCAATGCAAGCCAAACAAGTTACAATTGTTTGGGCATTCAATAGGACTCACAGACTATAGGGAATATTGATTTTCTTAAGTATTTTTTTTTTTACTTTTTTAAGTATTTCTTTCCCCTAAGAAGAAAATCTTCCCAAATCCATCTGTGCACTACAAGATGAGGACTGGGTCACGTAGACACAGGGAGGGGGTCACTGCGGATGTTTGAATGAGAAATGTCCCCCATTGCCTGTAACATTTGAGCACTTGGTCCCCAGTTGTTGGGCACTGTTTGAGAAAGTTTAGGTGGGAGGATGAATGTCATGGGTCGGGGCAGGGGCAGGGGGGCTTTGAAACTAAGAGTCTGAGCTACTTAGGGTTTTCCCTCTGTGCTTCAAGGGTGTGGTTAAGGTATGAGCTCTCAGCTGTCATTCCTGCCACTTGCTGCCACACTTCCCTGCCTTGATGGAGTCTCATCCCTTTGTATCCATAAGCACAAATCAACTGTTTCTTCTTAAAGTTACCTTGGTCATGGTGTAAAGTAACTAATACAGGCATAGACAGTATCTGGTGCTAGGGTTTGGAGACAGGCTGGGATGGGATGGTGACTGTAGTGTCAACACACAAAGAAAAAGGAGGAGGTGAAAAGCTCTGCTTCATCCACAAGTGAATACAACTCATGACCTGAAAGAAGAGGGCAAGGATGTGACCTCAGGAAAACCCTAGGGGGAGCCTGTGGGTCTCAGGAGATGCCTGCCCAGAAACAGGAGATGAGGATCATGCCCTCCGGGCATATAGCTCTTCACTGTCTGAATGGCCACAGTGCA
The DNA here is from genome assembly GCF_003668045.3 of Cricetulus griseus. NCBI lineage: Eukaryota > Metazoa > Chordata > Mammalia > Rodentia > Cricetidae > Cricetulus > Cricetulus griseus. The sequence goes on from NW_023276807.1 coordinate 97,445,548, forward strand.
CCAGGCCTCCTCCATGCCTGACAACACAGGTTATTGTTCCATGACTAACACCATGGGTTTATGGTGCCTCAGTGGGATTTTGTGAGTTTGCGGTGTTTACACATGTTCCACCAACATTAACGCCCATCTGGATTCAGGAGAAGAGCGTTGGTTCCAAGCTAAATCCCCGGAGTCTGAGGTCCTTCAGTGGGACCTGCTTAGTAAATGCAGCTGGATTTCTGTTCCTGGAAATGAAGCTCAGTTCTCCAAAACCTGCCATGTGTCAGACGGTGCCATTTGGCTCTGATGAGAGGTCATAGCAGGCACCCTGCAATACAGCCTGTGCTGATTACAAGGGTCTCAGTGTGAGGTCCTGGGATGCTCCTCTCCAAGGAGTCACTGTCACCAGCTCCCTGGGGCCCTGATTCCCTGCCCCCTTCCTAGTCTGCCTGTGATACATCTCTGTCACCCCAGAAGCCTAACTTCTGGTGCCAGGCGTGAAGGAATTTCCTTTCTTCAGACGAGTGAGGGAAATAAGGATGTATACTGCCTGGGAAATAACAAAGTCCTCTCACCTCTGTCCAGCCCTCCATGAAACCGACACCGCCTTCTCCAATTCATTTGTTTTTATTTCCATAGCATTTCCTGGCAGTTGTCAGGAATTTATAGCAAAATTCTGGGAAATGAGAAGGGTGGATTCCATTGGATCCTGGTGTGTCTGAAGCAAAGAAATCTTAGGCAGCTACATCTGTGGGAGGCCCCAGTCCTCTTGCCAGCCATAGAGCAGGGGCATCATAGAGAACCCTCAAATGCCTGAGCTGGCTTTAGCATGCTTTCAAAACAGCCTTCAGAAAAATGTTCTCAAAATAACACTGTGAATAAATGAACTCTTTCATTTGAGCAGGGTGTAGCAGGTATGCAGACACTGGGAAAGGGGGAAGGAAGTCTGTCACATTGATTGTCTTATTGATGGGCGCAGGCTCTAGAGGACAAAGAGGCTGGTGCAACACTTGATGGTCCCTAGGGTTGGGGTCACCACTCAGTCAGATGGGAGGAAGAGCCTCTTGTTACTTGAGATAAGTTCTGGCAGAGAATTAGCTCACTAAGCAGAAAAGGTACAGGGCAGAGAAGGGGTGGGGGGAGCCTTGTATATATTAAGGGCAGTGGCTTCCAGAAAAGACCTGTCAGCTAGAAAGAGGGACAGGAATGAGAGGGTATCATAGGTGCTAGAAGTCCCTTAATATGAGTGACAGGAAGAGCCTCACTCGGGATTAACAGCTGGGAGTCTTGGGGCCACACAGGCCCTCTATTAGGCTGACTTTTTTCCCCTCTGTGGAACTTACCACTGTGACCAAATTCCTTGACAGAAGCAACACGGTGGAGACCAGAATGGGGGGGGGGTTATTTGGGTTCAGGGTTTCAGAGAAAAGCAGAGAAAACAATCCGGGAACCAGCCCTGCAGCCTCTAGAACAGCACCACAAGCCAGGGAACCAGCTTTCAAAACATAAACCGGTGTGAGATCTTCCAAATTCTAATTCATATGGACTATCCCAGGCCCCACCCAGGCCTCCTGATGTGACTGTGCTATACCAAGCCTATTAAGACATGATTAGGACTGGGGATATTGCTTAGGGATGGAGCACAAGTGTGGCATGTGTGAGACCCCAGGCTTCCACATTCAGCATCCCCTAAAGTAACTATAATAATTTTGAAACATGAATTTTGACGGTCTCTGCAGAGCAGGTCTTGGTCTAATCTTATGTCTTCATCAGATGAGATTACACACACACACACACACACACACACACACACACACACACACACACACACTGGGGGAAGAGAGAGAAAGACAGACTGCCAGGCAGAGACAGAAAGGAGCAGCTGTGTGAAGGCACAATTACAAGGTAGGATCATATTAAGGAGAATGGCCTACGGAGGAAGCAACTCCTCTGCCAACTAGCTTCCAGTGATGTAAGAAAACACATTTCTGTTGAGTAAGACAGCCAGTGTATGACCCTTCGTTAAGGGAGCCCAAGCCCAATATTTAAAGCCTAGCAGACACCCACTAAGCAAGTAGAGCTGGGACTTGCCAATGATTGCCCTGTGAGGAAGCTGCCCCGTATGCCTAGTCATGGTCTTCAAATAGGCCATCTGTCTAGAAGGCTGTATTTCCCCTGGAACCAGTAGGTTTTGAGAAACTAGGCCTAGAACTCATGTGCCTATATTGGAGACTAAGGTGCCCAGGCTCCTGGAGAAGATTTACAGTCACAGCCCTATATTGCTAAGAAATGAACCAAGAGGGAAATCAGTTATCACAGAATGTCACACTAGGCAGTGATGTGAACTGAACAACAACCTGTGCCTCTGTCATAATGCTGTTCCACGTAGTATGTCTCCTTCATTGAATTACCATTGGATCCCCCATCCTATGAGGCTAGTGCTGGGGCAGGGCAAAAGCCCTAGGCACAGGGACAGAGGGCCATCTGTCTTCTCACAGAGCAGTGAAGGTGATGGTACAATGTGAAAGAGGGCTGTTCTGACTCCTGATTGGGAGGATCACACAAGCACCCTAGAGCAGACTTCCATTCTGTCAGCCTTGTGCAGATGAGGAAAGTTGGGCAAGAAAGTGGACGGATGAACACGAATGGTGGTTTGAGGGACCAAGGATGCTCACAGAAGGATGCTGACAAAGGGATGGTCACAGGAGGATACTGACAAAAGGATGCTCACAGAAGGATGTTCACAGGAGGTTGCTCACAGAAGGATGCTCACAGAAGAAGGATGCTCACAGGAGGAATCTCAGAGGAGGAAGAAGGATGCTCACAGGAGGAGGCTCACAGAAGAAGGATGCTCACAGGAGGATGCTGACAAAAGGATGCTCACAGGAGGATACTGACAAAAGTATGCTCACAGAAGGATGCTCACAGGAGGAGGCTCACAGGAGGAGGCTCACAAGAGACAGGAAGATACTCACAGGAGGATGCTCACAGGAGGAGGCTCACAGAAGAAGGATGCTCACAGGAGGATGCACACAAGAGACAGGAAGATGCTCACAGGAGTATTCTTACAGAAGGATGCTTACAGAAGGATGCTCATAGAAGGTTGTTCACAGAAGGATGCTCACAGAAGAAGGATACTCACAGGAGGATGCTCACAGGAGACAGGAGGATGCTCACAGGAGGATCCTCACAGAAGGATGCTCACAGAAGGATATTCACAGAAGAAAGATCCTAACAGAAGGATGTTCGTAACTGCTCAGTTAAGAGACAGCACTTCCTCCAAGAATGCACAGACCATCATCCCACAGACATCACTACCCTTTCCCCACACAACTCTGTCCATTCCTGCTGCCATGCCAGCTCACCAGAGGAATCACATGACTCATGGGTGTGTCTGCCCAGATTCTCCAACCCATTCATTGAGAAAGGACCCATGTGACCCATTAGCTGCCTTCTGCAAATGTTTCATGACTTTTCTTTCCTCAGTCCTTCCAATAAGTTGATGGTGGTGGGGTTGGGGGACCACTGCTGCTGTATGGCAGCCAGAAACTGACCTCTTCAAACTCAGCTTTTACTAAAAGGGGAAAGAGCTCGTTTATTCTGTGCTTAACATAAATGACTGTGGCTCATGGAATGTGGGTTCAGGTTACCCTCAAATGACATGTTCCTCTGTACAAATGGCTACTTGAGCTTATATATTCACTGAACAAAAAAAAAGCCATTAATGACTGCATTTGCAAAATACAAAGGCAGGACTCAAACCAGCAGGTTACAGCAGAGCAGGGGAATCATCGTCATAGGTTCCAGATACTAACACACAGAATTCATAGTCTGGGGGCTGTGGAAACTAGATCTCATAAGCCAAAGGTCATGAGACCATCCAGTCATGATACAAAAGGTTAGGAAGTATGGCTCTTAAAGTGGACTGAAGATAAACAAAGATACTTCGGAGTCTCCATGTGCTCAGTCACTTTCTCCAAAGTCAAGAAGTCTCAGCAATCATTCAGTCTTCAATCTCAAACACCAATATGACTTCTTCAGAGAATTTCTGTCCACAGAGCTAAAAGCTACAACAATCAACATACCCAAGGTTCCTAAAGACAGGAATCCTCAGGGGAGGATTACTTGAGACTGTGGACTACTGGGTCATGAGCACCATTGAGCATCCTACCCACAGACAGGCAAGTTTCCTAGGCAGTATTGATTCCTACAGATGAAGGCTTCCTGAACACGGACCCACATTTTTGTATAGACTCCATCTTTATTCTCCAAACAAGACGGCCATAGATTACACAAGTAGATAGCAGGCACAGCTCCCTATTGTGTCACTTTTGCTTGCTTTCTGGGAGGAATCAGGGCATCTCACTAGTCAGATCCTTGGCCACCATGAGCCTGTTTCCTCAACTGTTGAAGAGCTCAAAAACAAGAACAACTCTGTTTCCATGGAGCAATAATTATTCCATTTTAAGAAAGTTTGACCTAAATGGCAGCCTGGGACCATTCTAGAAGATGGAGTGAGAGAATTGTCCTTGATTTGAACTATAAACAATGTGACTGTTGTCTGGTGGAATCACAGCTTGTTACAAGGACATATTTTCCTTTAGTTTACAAATGCCTCCTCTCATCCCTTTCATCTCTCCCAACAAGGGTAATATGTTCTATGGTTGTCCTCACATTCTCAATGAGCCCACCCAAGCTTGGTGACTTATGGGAGATTCCCAAGGGCTGGGCAACCAATTAGGAATTAAATACTGGCTCCATTTAACTCCAGTGTTACTCCCTGCACTCTGCCAAAAGTGAGGCACACCTTTCTTAAATAGCATAGCTTGAGAGCATCGTTTTGCATGTCATAGTCTTGCAGGGCTCCTCCTTAGAGTGCTAAGTTGTGACAGGCCCAGTACCTATTAATAGCTGTGGTGATGTGTTTTCTGGCACTCATGCATGGTTTCCAAGGGGGCAGGTGGAGGAACAAAGAATGCAGAAGGGTGGGGAGAGGCATTTGAGTTCAAGGAGAATTCCACAGCCTGAGGTGGCTGCCCAGATGCACTGGTGACTTCCATCTATAGGCAGAGAGAGACTCTGAAAGAGCACTGAGCTACTGCAAGCCTAGCCCTGTGTGAGCAGAAACCAAATGCTATAGTTTGATCATTGGGTGTCTTCGAATAGGAAGTGGGGCCTGGTGAGGGGTTTTATGTCATCAGGGAATACTTTAAAGAGGATCGTGGGATCTTAGTCCCTTCAATTATGTTCAGTGAGAACACAGTTGAGGCAGGAATGTTTCTAGAGCTGGCATCTGAGTGGAAAGCTTGACATGGAATGAGAATGAGGACAAAGGTAGGAGTAAGGCACCTTGCTGAGCCTTGGAGTCTGAGTGGGGCAGCAGCAGCTATCTGTAGTTCAGGCAAGGATATGAGAAGGTGAAGGTGAAGCATTCATATATACACGCAGATGGGAGAAGCCCTGGGTATAGTGGACCTCTCACTTTGGAATTTCACCTGAATAAATGTTTTTCTGCCACACACACACCTTAGTACAGGCCCCAAAGTAATGGGCCAACTGATCATGGATGTCTACACCAGAAATAAAGCTCCCACTGGTATATGGTGATTGCCTTAAGTATTGCATTACAGCAATGTCAATCTAGCTACCATGTAAATGATGGCACAAGCCTGAGTGCCCCTTGGTAGAGCAGTCTGTGATCAGAGTGCCATGAGAGCAAATGTGACAGCAGAGGCCATCAGAGACCTTCCTTCAGGGCTGCATGCATCCCTTAGTGCCAAGGTAGCAGGAGACCTGAAAGAAATCAGCGCTCATACATGGCTTTTCCTCTCTGTATGTGTATAGGACATCACCTTCTCACATCCCTGCTTGACCTTTAGATACATGCTGCTCCCTTCTCTGACCCCATGCCTCAGCAGGGTGCCTTATTAGTAAACAGCTTCTATATGGCAAGCATAGCCCTGGGTAAATCAGAAAAAATTGTGGAGTCAAGATATCATGAGGAACTTAGGGGTAGTCTTTTGGAAAGGGGTCAAATTTATAAACTCAAGAAGAGGCTCAGTGTCTCCAAAAAGAGGAATCAACCATCATTAACCTTCAGATAATTCTGTGTATAGTCAGAAAGCATATCCAAGCCCCAGCCCATCAGAAAAAGAATGGCAAGCAAAATTTTGCTATAGAGGGAAGCAATAATGGGAGGCCTCAGCACAGTAGGTTAGAGAAGCCAGGGGAACACAGACATGAGGAAGAGTCCAAAGATCACAGTAGCAAGTAGGACATCCCGGAATCTGGGATGACTATGCATGCTGACCACGAAGAGAAGGCACAATAGTGACAATAGGCAGAAGGAGCTGAAGTCAGAGAAAGGCCCACACAGGGAAGTGGGGAAATGCACAGGTCTTAGAGATCATGGTAAGGCCCTCTTAGAGAGATGGATTTTATTGTTCTACAGAGTTAAAGGATAAACTTAGACTCATTAAACTTTTAATGAGTAGATTCGGCATTCAGTGATTCACAGTCAGACAGTGCCAGACCACAAACTGCTCCGTGTTCCACTGAGGGGACACACTGGGGAACTTTTATAAGGTGTTCCAGGAAACCAGACAGAGAAAATATTTGATGAGCTAAAGTGGAAAGTTCCTAAAGGGCAGTGGCAGTTCCTAATAGGTTAAGCTAATGTTTCTTCTTATCGTTGACAGTGAGATGATCTTTGGTTGGTTACCTAAAATAACTGAGGCCCAAGGTTTGCCTCCACCTAACAGCCTCTCAATAAGTTATCCAAGCAACTGCATTCTGTATATACCAGCATGTAAGAGCCCCAAACCTAAGGCATGTCGATCCTTGTCCTCTTGCCCTCTCTCCCTGACAGGTACTCATGAAAAGTTTCTTTATGCAAAGTAGAGAACATGAAAATGTGGTTCTGGATTCTCTTTCTCTCTTTGTTTCAACACAGAAATAGAAACCACTCCAGCTAGAAATTGTTCCTGCAGGCAGTTTTATCCCAGGTACATCACTAGGGACATTTAAACTTTGCTGCATTATCTCAGGCTGGCAGAATCGTGCCTGCTCAGGTGTTTACCCAGAAACCGACCCTAAGCATTTTGAAGGACACACAGCAAACAGTGATTTCATTTGGCAGCTCTCTAGATAAGCACTAAATTCTAGAGACACAGCAAGAGCTCAGACTGGGTGGGAAGGGTCATAGTTCTAAGAGGCAGCCAGTCTGGACATGGAGGTGTGGGCACAATAGGGGCCACTCAAGCATGGGCCTTAGCCAAGGAAAGAAAGCAACTGATAAAATTTCCTAACATGGCTCAGTGGATAGAATGTGCACATTAAGTGTCTCTAGTTTCAAGGTTCAATATGGTTGCTTTCTGATTCCTGTCCCCCCGCCCCCCTTCTTCACTCACATAAAAAGATGTTTCTGGAGATGAATCTGGCTGGCAGCACTAATGACCATGGCCATGGTATTAGCCCTGGACCTGAAGAGCCCACTCTCCAGAGACCAAAGTCCTTCCAGGGGCAGCTCCTCCACGGAGCTCAAGCTCTGTGTGGATGATAGAGTGCAGAAAAGAAGGCTCCAGTTTGTAGAGCTCAGCTATGAAGAAAAGGAAATCTAGGTATATGGTAAGAAAGGGGTCTGGGGTCTGGCCTTGCTTGTATGTATGTGCATCTATATATTGAAGGTGGTGTTAAAACAGGTCAGCAAAAACACTGAAAAGAATAAAATTATATCAGAACCAAGAAACAAAAAACAGAATCATCATGGAACAGACAAGAAAGGGGGTGCTTTGAAGGTGGGAAACAGGTGGAATCTAGCTGAAAGAAAAGACCCTAGACTGAGAAACTTTAGCTGTGGGTACACAGAGGAGGTCTCAGCAGCAGTGGACACCATCTTCCAGAAACTGCAGTTGACACACACGTGGAAAATGCCAAGCTCACTCAGTGAACCTCTCTGAGCAACAGGATGGTCACCACAGAGCCTGTCGACATCAAGGAGCCAATGAACATACAGCTTCGGGAAGTAATGAGGCCACGGCAGCTTCCAGGTCCCCAGAGGGTGCAGTCTCACTGTTCTAGAAGCTTCTATCCTCAGGAACGCACCCTGAGATCCGGCATACGGAAGAGTCACATTCAAGCCACCACATGTCTAGCAGAAACCAGTGCGTATGATGCACATCTCCACAGAAATAATTCACTTGAAATTTGAATTAAGATTAGTATCTTCAAAAGGATTTGAGAGCACAGGCTGCTCTCTCTCTCTCTCTCTCTCTCTCTCTCTCTCTCTCTCTCTCTCTCTCTCTCTCTCTCTCACACACACACACACACACACACACACACACACACACACACACCAAGGAGTTCTATGAATTAAAGAAATATTCTTTTTTAAAAAATCAAAATCACAGATGGGCCCAAACTCAGATTTTTTTAAAAGATGAAAATGGAAATATCAAGGGAGAAATTTTCCTAAAATCAAAACAAAAGGACAAAAACAAGTAGAAATTATCACAACAGCAAAAAAGTCACACACACACACACACACACACACACACACACACACAGAGAGAGAGAGAGAGAGAGAGAGAGAGAGAGAGAGAGAGAGAGAGAGAGAGAGAGAGAAATTTAGACACAAAAATTCCAGTAGAGAAAACTGTTCCATAGTGGAGATTCGGGAGCCTTGGTGTGAAAGAGCTGCCCAGTACTGATGACTAACCTTGAGGACAGGAGTTTTAGGACCCACTGGTTGTATCTTCTAGGTGCCTGTAGGACCTTAGACCATCCTCAGGGGCTTCTGTACCTGAGCTGCAGGAAACCCTTCCCTCACCTGGGGTTTAGCTTTCTTGAAGTGGCTCACACTTGATGAGAGCAAGAAATTGTGTAAAGGCTCCTCCTTCACTCCCTTAATGTCTGTCTGAAGCTATGGTGTAGGGCATATTAACCCCTCCTATTGTCCAATACTGCCCTCTCATCCATCAAAGACCACTAGTTCAGCAAAGTACCCAGCCAGCAATCACATTCCACCCAACTTGCAATGGATACTTGGAAATAAGGAGACAACCTGGTGTCAAAGACACAGACCAACTTCAAGAAGGGTCTAGGAGTACAGGAAGGCTGGTATGTCTTTGCAAGGCTGAAAATAAAACTAGTGCAAAATCTCATAATGCCATTAATTAAAAGGACAATGGCATTATCAAGGTAAATGGTGTGAGCCTATTATTATTTTTGTAACCATTGTTTCTGTGAAGCAGGAGGTTGTTGGGAGGTGGGCAGAATTTCTGCAGAGATGATAACCAAGAAACCTGCTATAACAATTTGTAAAATAATTACTCAAAATTTGGGGCTGGGAGTCCAGCCCATTTGGTAGAGTGTTTGCTCAGGATAGTTGAAGCATCCTTGTTACAGTAGTGCATCCCTGTAAACCCAGCACTGAGAAAGTAGAGGCAGGAGTATCAAGAGTTCAAGGTCATCCTCAGATATATAGGGATTTCAAAGCTGGCCTGAGATACATAAGGCTACCTCAAAAACTGTTGGAAATTATAATCCAACAAAATATAATTTTAAAATCTCCGGAGAGTATAACAGGCCCAAAGCTGTGATAACAGGCAGGTGGACAAAAGCTACTGTGTGTCTATGCAATTTCTACTGCACAATGGAATAGAGGACTCTGGAAGGGAATCCACAGACAATAAAATCTGAAGCTCCTAAAGTAAAATTTTGGGAGAAGGGGAGAAAAGAAGGGTGAAGAGGGAAAAAGCAGGAACAGAGGGCACAGTGTATGAGAAAAGAAAAGCAGTAAGCAGAAGGGAAGAGACAAAGTTAAAGGCAAGAACTTCCCTTATGGCCTTCAGGTCATGGTCAAGGTAATAGGGTACAGCTGGGGCTTATGTGTGTATTATGTATTCGACAGGTAGTTGTATCATGGACTATGAGGGAAAGAGAGGGAGTGTGAAAGATAATCAGGTTAGGTGTGTTGTGTTCTACCACTGAAGATAGCCCAGAGCCATATTGTAAAATAAAAGGACTTAGTCAAAAGGACAGCCATAAGGTGAGTTATGAGTGCTTGCTCAGGACAGGGCACACCTGGAACACTCCCTGTGTTTTGTGCACCTTGGCCTCAGCATTTCCAAGTGTCCCCTCCTCCACCTCTGTTAGATGGGGCTCTTCAACCCCTGACTATCACTGGCCAAGTCTTCAGACCTCACGCTAATGGTGATGAGCTAAGGTGCTCAGCAGACAGCAAGCTTTCCAGCTGTCTGCTGTGGCCACCTACAGACCACTGTCTCTGGGATAGAATGGTTGGGTGTGTACCTATGTGCCCCAGCTTCCCTCCTTCTATGGTTTCTCTCTCTGCACTACCCCCAGAGTCAGTAAGACAATTCCAGCGTGGTGCTACCCATCACTGGACTGACTCGTGTTGCAGCTGAGAAACATTTGGGAAGTCAGGAAATCCCAAATCTCTGAGAGACAGACCACAGGTAACCCCTCTTCTTCTAATACGAAAATTACAGAGGCAGAATCCTGGACGAATGCTGATCTCAGTAATTATGAAACTGCTTTTAGACTCTCCATGGAGTTTTTGTTTCTTTTAGCCAGGCTGGGATTAGAGAAAATCCCAATACCCAGCAACAGTAGGCGGCATGCATTTAGTGCTCTTAACATCTCCGATGTTATTTCAAACTCCTACAAAGTCCAGGAAACAGTCACAATGCTGTGTCCAGGTGTCACCAATATTTTGTATTGGCTGTTGCAAGAAACAACCAATACCAAGGGGTTCACATGACATGAGACTGACAAGCCCCAATGTATTCAGTAAGTAGGGACAAGCTATGGCTACAGATCAAATCCAAAGACAGGCGAAGAACGATGTTTCTGCCCCACCATCATGCAGGAGAATTTTCCTCTTACTCAGTCTTTTCCATTCTGGCCTTCAGAAGGGTGGCCCAGAGCTCCCTTGGGAAGGGCCACCTCACTCAGCCCATTGCCTTAGCTCTGATGGACTCAGAAACACCATCAGAGCCACATCTAGAATGCTGCTTGACAGCCTGGAGTCCAGTCATGGTGACACATAAAATTAACTTGTACATCTACTAACTGGAATTACTTGCTTTTTCAAAAAAAGAAACAAATTTTCTCCTTACTACATGGAACTGATGGAACTATAACAGACCTTCCTTGCCTGCTGATCATGTAACCACACAGGCCAAGGGAAGCAGGTACCTGATAACACAGACAGAAACAAAGACTACAGAGAGTCTTCTGATGCCCAGTATCATGCTGATTCATGGGAGGACAGGTAGGCAAAACTAACTCTGCACATAGTAAAAGTTAGGAGCCTTTCAACACAGCATGGAGATAGCCTTTAGAGACTGGGAAGTCTGGTAAGAGCTGGCTTGAGCAGCTCACCGAGAGGCAGAACACCTAGAGGCTGTAGGTTACACTTGAAAATTTTGTGGGCACCCTAGTATGTAGTAAGAAAGAATACACTGGAAGCAAGGAACCCTGACACATGATAACTTAAGTCTCTGGGTGGTGAGTGACATCTGGTAAACAGGGACAATACCTACCTGGCAGGAGTTGAGGAGGATTCTATGCCTGTGCAGTTGTGATTTGCTGGGCACAGTGCCCAGCACAAAGAGTAAGGGAAGCTGGTTTACTGTACCCATTAGCTTCACATCCACAGAGTCACCCCTTCCATCAAAACACTAAAGAAAGAACGATGGTGCCCATTATAGCCACATCTGTGCCAGTTTTAGCCACTACTGGATAACCAAGGAGAGTGAAGATCTCAGAAATGGGGTCTCATTCTAGTCAGTACTGTAAGTCAAGTTCAGAGCAGCCAAGAGGCTTGCACAGATTACATGTGTCAATGCTCTTTAGATAAGGGACTGCAACCTTCAGATTTTGCTGCAGAATCAATTCCCTATGCTTACCAAGGGGCAGCTAAATGTGTCAAATGGATCAAACCATACCATGAATTTCATGTAGTAAAAAAAAATAATTTCTGACTAAAGATCATATCCCTCCTGCTTACTGGTGTCCCCATGTCCTACCTGGGGAAGCAGAGGCATGGTATTCACTGACTTCCCAGCATCTCAGAGCTAGGATCAGCATCCCATTGTCTCTCTCCATGCCAGCTTCTCACTCTAAGTGGGGCTCATGAGCACTACCTCTCAGAAAGCTCTTCAGGCTGGCTCCTCCCAGCCCTTACAGTGTCTGTGTCTATCTTAATTCCCATGCTGGGAAGACACCAGCATACAGCCCTTCCCAGTGGACTTCTTTACACAACCCTCTGGGTGATATCCTACACCTAACTTCCTCACCTTAAATCTTTGAGGAATGTCCTGGGACCCAACCCAGGCTCGCCTGGACGTGCTCTTGGGCTTGTGTCACCAAGGATGAGATGTGAGCTCTGGTCACGTTTCCACAGTGAAATTCTGGACAAATTTATGAGGTCATAAGTAGTCTTGAATAAGAACAGAATAAAACTGAATGGAGTAGGACTTTGAGGGCTTTCTAAAAATTAAACTTGTTCCTTGATAACTTCATGCATGTATGTAATGCATTCTGATTACTCTACCCCTACTACCTTTATCTCAAACTCAGCCTTGTCAACTCCTCCCCACCAGCTCCTTTGCCACATCCATGTCTTCTACCTTTGTTTTGTGACCCACTTAGTTTAACTAGGGCCAGTCAAGTGACCATGGATTTCCAGTTAGTTCCCAGAACTTTCATTGTGCTAAGATGCACTGCCAGTCCCCCAAAGGTGATACATTCTATCATGCAGTCATCAAATACCAACTTGATGATCTGCCAGGCCTCTTTTCGCCCTCATATATATGATACTACTTTGCCTCCAAATCCAACCTGTTGGAAGTTGCTCTGGATGGTGGAGGAGCTGAGAGAGGTCAGGTACTTACATGCAGATCCAGTTGGCCTGATAATTTTGGTAAGAAGTTATGGATTTACTAGAGACAGAGAGTGGATCTTTGAAAAGATTTAACCTGCCTGCCACATAGGACACACTGGTCACTAGTAGCCCTGCCATGCAGAACTGGCTTATAGCACATTGGTAACCTCTCAGCCTGACTCCCAAGGTCCCCTGGACCATGTTCTTGTCCTCTTCCTATCCTGTTGCTGAGGTCCCTGCCCATCCTAAAGGCCTCCCAGATTATCCCAGGCACTTTTTCTTGCTCTTTTTATTTAATTTCTTTCATTTATTTTACATACCAACCACAGTTTCCTCTCCCACTTTTCTTCCTGTTCCCTCCTCCCATTTCTTCTTTTCAGAAAAGAGCAGGCCTCCCATGGAAGTCAACAAAGCATGTCATATCATGTTGAGGCAGGACCAAGTTCCTCCTCTTGCATCAAGACTAGAAATAGGTTCCTTAAAGCTAGTTCATACACCAGAGACAGGTCTTGATCCCACTGCTAAGGGCCCCATAAGCAGACCAAGCTACACAACGTCACCCATATGCAAAGAGCTTAGGTTGGTCCCATGCAGGCTCCCTAGCTGTCAGTTCAGAGTCCATGAGATCCCATTAGCTCAGGTCATTTATCTCTGTGGGTTTCCCCATCATGATATTGACCTCCCCGCCTCTTGCTCATAAAATCCCTCCTCCTTCTCATCAATTGGACTTCCAGAGCTCAGCCCAGTGCTTGGCTGTAGATCTCCGCATCTGCTTCCATCAGTTACTGGATGAAGGCTTTCTGTTGACACTTAGGGTAGTCCCCAATCTAATTACAGGAGAAGGTCAGTTCAGACGACCTCTCCACTATTGTTAGGAGTCTTAGCTGGGGTCATTTTGTGGATTCCTGGGAGTCTCCCTGGTATCAGGTTTCTCCTAACCCAAAATGATCCCCCCTATCAAGATATCTCATTTATTATTGTCCCCCTCCATCCCACCCCTAACTTGACCAACCATATCCCTTATGTCCCCATCTCCTAATCCCCTCCCCTTTACCCCCACCCCCAGTTTACCCAGGAGATCTCACCTATTTCCCCTTTGTTACAATAAATCTTTCTGCCAAAAGCCACCCTAACACCACGTGGGCGGTCTCCGACAGCCGACTGAGTTCTGACCTTCGAGTTAGGGCCCAAATTAATACACAGAAACTTGAATTAGGTACAAATGCTGCTTGACCAATGACTAGGATTTCTCATCTGCTAGCTCAGTCTTAATTATCATAAATCTATATATTTTATAAGACTTATCTTATCGGACACCTTCCATTGGTGTCCTCCCTTGCCTGTGGATCACATCGCGCCACTGGAGGAAGAGCAGAGGGGAAAAAGGGCCACTTCCTGGTTTTCCTTCCTTAAATATGAGTCTCCCTGCTATGTTACTTCCAGCCTGGATTACCACTTCTCTACTACATTTCCCAGAATCCTCCTCGACTCCTAGTCCCGCCTAACTTGCTGTCTCATTGGCCAAACAGTACTTTATTTATCATCCAGTATGACAAACACATACACAGAAGCACTTCCCCCATCACCCCTTCCTAGGGAAATCCCTCTTGGGGTCCTCTTTGAAAGAAAAATGTGGTACATTTACACAATGGAGTAGAAAAACTCATCCTGAGTGAGGTAACCCAGACCCAGAAAGACAAACATGGTAGGTATTCACTCATAAGTGGTATTACCTGTAAAGCAAAGGATAACTATGCTACAATCTAGATAATGTTTCTCCCATGAGCAGCGGCTACTCTCACACTCACCAGAGGGCATCAGAGCATTACTACATTTTCTCCATTAGAGGGTAAGCAGACCTTTCCTGTTCATTTGATGGTCCTCCAGAGAGGCCCAGCTGTTGACTATGACAAGTAGAGACCAGAAGTCATCAGTGAGTGAACTATGGGTATACAGAAAGAAGCTAGGGAACTCACAGATGTTGATGTGTTCTTTCTCCTCAGGTAAGTCAGAATCAACACCTCTATGTCAGTGTGTGACAAACTGGAGGGTCTGCTGGCTCTTCTGTGACACAGGTACACCATGGCTGAAATGTTTATGTCCCACACAATTCATGGAGTCTTTGTACTTAGGGAAATGACATTAGGAAACTGGGATTTGGATGGATGATGACCCATAAGGACAGAGCTTCAAAGTGGGTTTAGTGATTTCATAACAGAGACCCTTCCCTCTCCCACACTGTTGTGTGACACTATTTCCAGGGAGACATAAGGAAACATCTACTGACTCCCAAACTGGGGCCAGGGGCAGTGACAGACCCCAAGCAAGGATACCATGGAAGTCCCATTGTGTGAACCAGGAAGTTCACTTGGTTACTTACATGAAAATGGATGAGGTTTTTATTTACAGGAGCAGATATGACACAAAGACAACTGGATCACCAAATACACCACAGCAAGGGTGAGAGCTCATGAGAGGTGGGAACCTGGAGCACACCGCATAACTTGCAGGCAGCTCAACAGTTTGGAGAGTGTCCCTTCCAGACAGCTCAGTTGGCCTGAGAGGATCTCTCAACAGTCTTTATTACTTACATAAGCTTGGAAATGAAGAATCTTGGCACACCTGGTCAGTTTATGGGACTTCTTATAGCTTTTGAGTTGTTTACTTCCTAAATTTTAAGGAGCTACCCTGAAGGTTGGAATATTTCACTTCCCGTTAGAACATCCTTAGTTTAAGAGCTTCCCTCCAAGATAGTGTTCCACTTTGGAGAAAATTGCTATAACACACACACACACACACACACACACACACACACACACACACACACACACACTATCTATAGACCAGGATGTGGGCCATTACTGCATGTGAAGTTAGCTGCATCCTTGTCTGACCATGGGCTTCCAATTCCCAAAACTGTGAGAAATTTATCTCTGTGGTTTAAACCACTCAGCCTGTGGTATTCATTTATAGGAGACTGAGTTGACTAATATTGCATTCATCTCCATAACTTCAAACTGAACTCTGGTAATTAATTGCAAAAGTTACCACTCACACCAATCCTTCCACTCTGTCTCACACAAACAAGCTCAATCACATTTAGAATGTCCACTGGAATTCTTAAATCAAAGTTCATGTTTGGAGATGAAAGAGGAGTAGAACTATAACAATATCCCATGAATTGATCTTATCCAGTGTCCAAGTTGGTTGTCATTGTCAACCCATTACCTAAAGTCATCTGAAAAGAAGAAACCTCAACTGAAGAATTGCTGAGATTAGATTGGTTCATAGCCATGCCTATGAGACATTGAGTTGATTGATGATTGATTTATGTGTGGGGATCCAGCCCACTGTGAGTGTTGCCAGCTCTAGATAGGGGCTCTGGGTTCTAAAAGAAAACTAGCTTAGTATGAGCCAGTGAGCAACTGGTAAGCTATGAGTTGGCCCACCCCAACATCCACTTCATCTATGAACTGTTAGAGCAGAAGAAAGAGATGAACCTGTAGATACAAAACCACAGGATCTCCACAACAGAACAACAGGATATCCAAGAGGAGCCACAGTGAGAGCCCATTATCAATGGTATAGCAGAAAGCCAGAGGCCTAGAGCCAGACTAATGACACATGGTAATGAACACTTACAAGTAAGTTAGATGGGCTAAAGGGTAAAATGTGTGATTCAGTCAGACACACTACAACTTCCATACAGGATTCTTCTCTTTTGTTGGTTGGTTTGGTTTTTTATTTAAATTTGGTTTTGTTTTGGGGGGGTTGTGCAAGAGGAGAGGCAGATGTGAGGTGATAGGGAGACAAGTGGGATCAGAATGCATGATGTGAAATCCACAAAGAATCAATAAAAGTGAAAGAAAGAAAGAAAGAAAGAAAGAAAGAAAGAAAGAGGGAGGGAGGGGGGAGGGAGGGAGGGAGGGAGGGAGGGAGGGAGGGGAGAGAAGGAGAGAGGGAGGGAGGGAGGGAGGGAGGGAGGGAGGGGAGAGAAGGGAGAGAGGGAGGGAGGGAATGGAGAGAGGGAGGGAGGGAGCAAACTAGAAGATTCTATTCAGACTGTGTTCTCTTTCCTGGGACTCTTCATCCCATACTGTCCCAGTTCCTTTCTGCCATCTGATTCTGGGAGAATCCAAACTCTACTATAGTCATTGCTTTCCTGTTGCTGAAATAAAATACCATGGCCAGGGCCCTTGTGAGATTGTTCGGCAGTTAAACACACTGGTTGCACTTTGAAGAACCCAGGTTCAATTCCCAGCATAAGCATGATGTTTCACAAACATGTTACTCCAGTTCAAGGGGTCTGATACCCTTTTCTGGAATTGGCAGGCATATAGTGTACACACATGTATATGTGGGCAAAGTACTGTAACACATAAAATAAGTAAAAAAAATTACCATGATCAAAAACTTCAGCAAGAAACATTTTATTTTAGCTTAAAGTTCCAGAGGGCATACAGTCCCCATGGCAAGGAAGGCATAGCTGAAGAAGCATGAGAAAAAGAAGAAAAAGTGGAACCAGGCTGATAGGGGGTGTCCTTCTGTATATATGTTTCTTTTATTGGTTGATGAATAAAACACTGTTCGGCCAATAGAGGCAGGAAGATAGGCATAACTAGGAGACAAGAAGAATTTTGGGAAAGATAGGCAGTAGCCGCTACAGGAGAAACAGGCTCAGACATTCTCCAGTAAGCCAAGACCATGTGAAAATATATAGATTAATAGTTATGGGTTAATAATTAAGAGAGAGTAAGAATCCAGCAAGAAGCCCTAGCAATAGGCCAATAGTTTAATAATTAATATGTCTCCGTGTTTATTTGAGGCTCAATGGCAGCAGGACATGGCAGGACAAGAAAACTCTAGCAACACCAGATTATAAAATCTGAAAACCTTTCCCCAGTGAGGCACATCCTCCAGTAAGGATACTCCTCCAAAAGATTCTATAACATTCTAAACAGCACCTCCACCTGGAAAACAAGTGTTGAGATGCAAGAGCCCGTGGGAAATCTTCCTCATTCCCACCATAGCACCCACCCCAGACTAAGGCTCCTATGGTGATGCTTCTCTGACATCTTGCTGCAACCACAGTTGCATTAGAAGGCCTTTAAGCTTGGCAGGTGGTTTCTCCATGGGGTCTTTTGGTAACTCTGAATTATAACTGAATGCCCAGCACCACACACAGTACCATCTACTTAATTTCAAAAATAAATGGCTGTCACATTAAAAATATATCAAAGCATCATTAGCTTTTTCTCTATGTAGCCATAGACCCTCAGACAACTGATGCCAGGTAATAGCAAACTATGCCATTCTTACCCAGAAAGGAGCATTCAGAAAAGTGTCATCATTGGCACTGGCTTTCTGATCTAACAGTGCATACTCATGGTGCCCTAGTTAGTGAGCATCAGCTGTCAACTTGACACAGCCCAGAGTTATCTAAAGAATCTTAGTTGGTGGATTGCCCAGGTCAGATTGATTTGTGAGCTTGTCTGCAGGGCATTTTCTTTATTGCTCATTGATGTAAGTGAGCCCAGCCCACCATGGGTGGTGCTGTCCCTGGGCAGGTGAGCCTGGGCTGTATAGTAAAGCTAAGTGAATATGAGCCTGGGAGTGAGCCAGTAAGTGCCATTCCTCCATGGTTTGTGCTTTTGGTCTTCCCTTGAGTTACTGCCCCAACTTCTATCAATAATGGTTTATTATCTGGGGGTTGTAAGCTGAACAAACCATCTTATCCTGTATCCTGTATGCCAATTTGACATAAACTAGAGTCATCAGAGAGGAGGGAGCCTCAATTGAGAAAATGTCTCCATAAGATTGTGCTGTAGGCAGATGTAGGAAATTTTCCTAATTAGTGATTTGTGAGAGAGAATCTAGCCCCTTGTGGATGGAGCCATCCCTGGGATTATGGTCCTGGGTTCTATAAGAAAGCAGGCTGGGCAAGCCATGAGAAATGAGCCAGTAAGCAGCACCCCTCCATGGTCACTGCATCAACTTCTGCTTCCAGGTTCCTGCTCTGATTGAGCTGCTGCACACACTGGTTTTGATGATGTTATATGGAACTGTGAAGGAAATAAACAGCTTCCCTCCCCAAATGCTTTTGGTCATGGTGTTTCACCATAGCAAAAGTACCATAACTAAGATACCTCTCTAGGTTACTTTGGCCATACTGTTTATCACAGCAACAGAAACAAACAAACTAGGACACAAGGTCTTCTTCCTCATAATATGTCTAGAATGCTTCTTTTCCAGATTGAGTTCTCTTTTAAGTCATATGTGCTGATATTGACTAGAAAGCAATAGAAAAACCAGTCTTCTGGTTTTTGGTTCATCAACCACTGCTGATATGAAGTACCAAGAGGCCTTCAAGAGATTTATCATGGTGTAGGGGCCAGGGGTGTGTGACCACAGTCATCATCATCATCAGGTGTGTACACACAGTCATCATCATCATCAGGTGTGTACATACAGTTGTCCCCATCACCTGTGTACCCATGTTCATTGCCATCTACCCTGGCCCTGTCAGATAGCCAGGCTCCCTGAGGATGTGAAATCAGGTTCTGTCCTGCCCTCAGGTATGATGAGCAGATGGCATTGCACGCTGGGAAACATTTGAGCTATACAGTCACATGCTTCTGGAGATCTGGTGCATAGCATTTGAATACAGTTAAAGACATTGTGGTGTGTCCTTGGACCTAGACAAGAGAAGAGAACTTACGTGTTCCACAAAGAAATCAAAGTAAAGTGGCAAACGTTCATTAACTGGGTCGTGGTGCATGTTTCACAATATCTGTGTGTAGCAAAACAGCAAGTTTCAAAGCTTAAATATGCAATTTCTAGTTGCCAAATTTGTCTAAGTAAATTGAACAAATTACGACAAAAATAAAATTAAAATTTGTCTAGAGCTGGACATACAGCTCAGTGGTAGAGTGCTTGCTTAGCATCCATAAGTCTGAGTTCTGTCCCCGGCACCAAAATAATAAGCACATGCTTTCAAATCCTAAAGGATGTATTTTTTATTCTTATTCATTTAAAATTTATGTGCATGGGTGTTTTCCCTGCACATATCTATCTGTACCATGTTTGTGCAGTGCCTACAGGAGCCAGAAATTGGTGCCAGGATCTCTGGAACAGGAGTTACAGTTGGTTGTGAGCTATGATATAGGCTCTGAGAATCACACCTGAGTCCTCTGCAAGAGCAACAAGCACTCTTAACCATGGAGACATCTCTCTCCAGCTCCTCTGAATGCTATTTCAGGCCTTACAAGGTTCTACAGTTTATCTAGGTACCTTGAGGGTAACTGATTTCTGATATTTTTCTAATGTTTACAGAAAATAGTTTATAGCCCAATGTGCACTATGTGCAACTTCAATCAAGTAATTACAAGTGGGAGAGGAAAAGAAAGATGGAAAGGAAGAGGACAGGGAAGGAGAAAGGGCAGGAGAATGAGAGGGAGACTGTTTGGATCCCAGGACACTCGTTATGAACTGCTTCTTGTTGTTTAAGGAACACTGAGGTGACACAGGATAAAAATGGGTCATTTCCCCTCTATCCTACCATTATTCTAAGATTTAGAAAACAGGAATTATAAAACAGAAATAACTATTTTTTATTTAGCCATAATTATTTTTAACAGACTAAAACATACTTTAGTTGCATTCAAGTGAGATCTAAATTAAACAATTGTGTTACCTCTAAATCTTTCAGTATCAAAACTCAACTTTTATTTTAAAGTAAAATAAAGTAGAGAAGACATTGTGCACAAACATCTGTCCATAGAGCAAAGGTTCTTTTCTGTCCTGCCTTCTTTCTACCATCATTGCTACTACTATATCCCCTCAGAGTGAAGTACAGCTATTGACCCACAGTCCTCCCATGGTGGTGTGTGGTTACTGATCCATGGTCCTCTTATGGTGTGTGGTTACTGATCAATAGTCCTCTCATAGTCTGTGGCTATGGATCCACAGTCCTCCCATGGTGGTGTGTGGCTACAAAATGAAACAGTATTTCCTAAGCCTATCTTTCGACCTCACACACTTCTAGATTTAACAACTCCTTTCTCCTTTCTGATTTGGGAAGACCTCAGAGGAAATACCCTTTGGGATTCTATAGCAACCAAGGACAGAGCTGTTCTACTATGACCTTAGTGCACAGATAACCCTTACTCCACTGCCCTGTACTATGATAGTCAATTGAGAGACACTTGTCCAAAGGGTACTTTGAATATAAAAGACAGAATTACTGAGTTATTGATTAGACACACCCTGGTTACATGACTGGAAAGAAAGTGAAAATGTAAAGATCAGTTGCTCCACTTTTGTCACTGGATATTCTCCTAGGACATGCCAATCAATGAGACCCTGAATGGGATCTGTAGAACTGAGGAATTCTGTTACACACTCACATACCTCGCAAATGCTGTCACATAAGTACTGCTCACTGTTCAAGTGAAAAGGGAAATCAGTGGCCAGTCCATAACTTAGGGTGTTCTGAGATAGGATGATGAGCGATTTACCATTGAAATTTTGTGACTAGAACCTGATTTCTAATTGGAAAATTACAGGGGAGATCAACAGCACAGCCAAAATTAGAGAAGACAGCTGTTACCAACCGTGAAGGGAAAGGAATCTAACACAGAGGGAAAGAAATAAAATCTCCTTCAGAATAGAAAATTGAACCCTTTCAATGTGGGATGCAGGGGGCTGGGGCAATTATCAGGTCATAGGTGAAGGAAAAGGACACCTTGATTAAGAAGAAATGGTTAGGATAGGGTTTAGCAACTGATTTATGTATTCACCCAATGATCTGGAGAAACTGGCAACAGGCCACCTTAGCACTTCTACACCTCTCTTCCCTACTCTGACTCTCAGTGGGGGAAGGGACTAGACACAGAGAGGGCAGAACATACACACAAATAAGTGCAGCAACTAATTTGCCAAAAATCCAGCTATAACTACCACTGAAAACTCCCGTGACTGTCACAGAGAAGGACTCTTTTCTCCCCCTGTTGCTCTTGCTCTAAAGTATAACTTAGGTTGCCAAGTAAAAAACAACTTTGTGAAACTAATTAGAAAGTGTTTCCAAACATTTAGATGGTGACTGGGAGCAAATCTTTCATGCAAAATAAGAACTTTAAAAATAAGAAAAGACATTGAAGATAGGCCTGGCAATTGTTGGCTAGCAGAGGCCCACTTGGATTTGCTTATCAGTTATAAGTCAACTCTTCATGGGTGTGGACACTGGCCAGCTCATTTGTTAATTTATGATGAAGATGTAGAACTCGGAATGTGGGAAAGTATCCAAGAAACAGAAAAGTTTATCATATTTTTCTCATTGCCCACAGGGGCTCTGAAAAGTCCTGAGTGAAACAGACATAACCAGTGTGTAGATGGGAGTGAGCACAATGTCTTCATACATTCAGCTTCTCTCGTGTGTGTTCAGCATCTCTTGTGTGTATTCAACACCTCTTACTTGTGTTCAGCATCTCTCATGTGTTCAGCATCTCTCATGTGTTCAGAATCTCTTACACATTCAGCATCTCTCATGTATTTACAGTGGATTTAAAGTAATTGCACAGTACAGGTCCACTTACTAACCTGCACAAGAGAAAAAGTCATTCCAATCATGGCTTGTCCTCAGAGATTCAGGGATGGAAAATAAAGTTCAGGGCCTCTCAAAAGTTTGCCACATGCTTCCCACAGGTCTCCCCTCATTGTTGGAGCCAAGGTCCAGGAATCGTGCTTTGACATCCTTACGTTCTTGGCTTACCTTCTTTCCCTGTGTAGAGTGTTCTAACAGTTCCCTTTGCTAACTGTGATGTGCCTCTACCCAGCCCTGTGAGATCTCAAGTTCCCTGATCCTGGATCTTTAAGTAACTTAGAAACACTCACCTATTGACCAGCTCTTGCCAGTATTTGTTTTAATCCAGCCATTCTGGGTTCTGATATTGTTTGTGCTGTATAATTTACTCTAATCTAAGTCTATTAAAATGAAGGTGATGATGCAAAGACGACCAGAGAAACCACTTGGGAATGTTTGGGACAAACTGAAAAGAAGTTCATGACCAGGGGATCAGGGCTAGTGCAATGTGTGACAACACGGTCACAATCCATGTCAAGGTCAGCATAACTGGAATTCAGGAGCAAGGTCCAGGGCACAGAAATCTGGTTCTCCAAGTCAAATGGCGTCAGACAGGCCTTATCTTGCTTCTGTGAAATTAAGCAAAATCATGAACTCTAATATGTAAAGAATTCCTCACTGGACACTAACCAGACCCAAAAGATGCTGATCGGTCATTAGTAGCTATGTGTCTCAGGGTTTAGTGTCCCAGGACCTTAGTTAGCTTCTAATCAGTCCACTTGAAATAATAGCAAGACAACACAGTGTAGGATGGTTGCTGGACTAGAAGTAAAGAAAAGTCCGATCTATTGCATCCTTGTAATTATTTCTGGTATGACCCTACAGCATTAGGAACTAATGACCTAATGACCTAAGCAATAGTTATAGTTACTGTTGCTGCTATAAAACACCATGACCAAAAACAAGTTGAGGAAGAAAGAGTTTATTTGATTTACATATCTTGAATTATAGTTCATTGAGGAACATCAAGGCAGGAACTCAAACGAGGAAGGCATCTGGAGGTAGGAGCTGTTGCAGAGACCATACTGAAGGAATGGGGTGGGGGGACCTGCCTCCTGTCTTGTTCCTCATGGCTCAATCGGCCAGCTTTATTACAGAACCCAGGACCACCAGCTAAGACATTATACCACTCACAAGAGCTGTGTTTTTCCCATTAATTACTAATTTTAAAAATCCCCTGTAGGCCTGCCTACAACCTGATCTTATGGAGGCATTTTCTCAATGGAAGTTTCCTCTGCTGAGATGACTATAGCTTTCGTCAAGTTTGCATACACCTAGCCGCACACACACTAACTACTTTCTACACACACACACACACACACACACACACACACACACACACACCTTTTCTCTGTGGCTCTTAAAGACAAGAGAGTGATCTTGGAGAGTACCAGCCAGTGTTTACCAAAGCTTATAAATGGGAGTTTCACATGCAAGAGAGGTCAGAGAACATCAAAGCAGGTGCAGCCTGCATTCCATGGGTACTAGGGCTTAAACCTATACTGACCTCTGAGCTATTATTATATTGGCATGCAGTTTTGTTTGAAGTGTACACTTTCCTTCTCTTTATAAGACAAAAACAACTTAATAATATATTTCTGGTTACATGACATTTTTTTCAGTTTTATATAATGTTCCTTTCTCTTTTTAAAAGTCTCACACCACAACGTATATTGGTCATATCCACTCCTACTCCCTATAGCTCCCCAACCCCCTCCCAACACATTTCCAAACTTCATGTATTTTTAAAGAATATTTATTTTGCAGACTGTTCTATTTCTGGGGGAAGAACTGCCCAGTGTGAGGCCCCCCATCTAGAAGAGAAATTGTGGGCACTGCCAGGAAGAACTAGCTACAGCTTTGGCAAAGAAAGGACACTACATGGAGGTGTCTATCTGGCTGCTTAAGCAAAGCAGGCTGCGCATGTGTTTGCCTTTCTCTGTCGTAAAAGTCTGGTTACCCAAAGTAGATGATTATAGTTGTTTTAAGATCATGGACCTCAGTTGGGTATAGTAGTGCACGCCTTTAATACAAGCACTCAGGAGGCAGAGGCAGGGCAGATCCCTGTGAGTTCAAGGCCAGCCTGCTCTAAAGAGTGAGTTCCAGGATAGCCACAGCTACACAGAGAAACCTTGTCTGGAAAAATAATAGATAGATACATGGATATATAGATATATAGATATAGATGGATATATATAGATATATAAATGGATAGATAGATAGATAGATAGATAGATAGATAGATAGATAGATAGATAGATAGATAGATAGATGATCATGGAGCTCAGATATGATGCCTGTAAAGGGCTTTAGCATTTACCTAAGAGAGTGTGATCTTGGTTTTAGTATTAAAGAAAAGCCACAAATAAAAAATGTCCAAAGTCTATTGAAATATATAAAGTTAGATCTTAGAAAACTGAGATGCAATTTGGTACTTCCTCACCACTAATCCAAACCAAGTCATGATGTTCAAATAAGGAACAGGCTGCTTCTTTACAGGCTTTAAAATGATTTGTTCTCACAGGGGTTAATATTGGTGTCTTACTGCCCTGAGTTAAAGCCCATGCTGGATGCTGCATCTAATCCCTGATTTCCTTGGGACTTTCCTGATGATTATTCCCTAAGATTCTGGAAATTAAGAACCAAATCGGCAGACAGAATCTGGTGTCCATACCTCCATGGAAGGCTCCCTGCTTGGGGATAATTCAGAATAGCAATGTGGGCTAGGAACCTGGATATCGAGAAATGCAGATCTGCATCTCTTCAGTGTCCCTTGCCATTTTGGGCCAACAAGTGCAGAGAGGATGAAATTAGCATGTATGCAGTGTCTGGGAGAACACTTGTGAAAACCATGATGAGGAGTGCAGCTGTTCCTGTGGGTGTTTCATGATGGCTTTAGTGTTAGCTGGGTGGGATGATGTGAAAGCCAGGGTTTAAAATAAGTAGCATCTTGGGATTCTGTCTGCTAGGACAAACAGATGTGTGCATTAATGACTCCAATAAAAGCAAGATGAGGGCTCTACCACAAAGTTTAAAGGGGTCTAGAAATAGCATCCTGAGGGAGAGGCAGGGAATGATGGTCATGGATGATAGACAGTGCTTTCTGGAATGAAAAAAGCATGAAAATAACCAGAACTAGGAACATTCAGAGAGTGCCCCAAGAAACTGCAAGCTCTGGGACTGCTTTTAGAATATTTGGCAGATTCTGTGGGTGGGAAGGAGAGCAGATGGAATAGATCTTAGGAGCAAGTCAGGATCTCACCCTAGGAGCAAAGGGGAATTGTTGAAAGATTTTCAAGAGGGGAATGGCATATTCTGAGAGGAGAAGAGCTATGCAGGGCAGACAGTCAAGCATAGAACAGGCAGCAGGCCAAGGACAGTGTGATCTGCCAGCACCACCTTCCCCAGTGACTCTTCTATACTGCTTATACATGAATGCATGCATGAATACACTTACATACATTTACACATATGTACTAGCATGTACCTGGATTCATGAACACAAGAACAAGCTCCTACACACTCACACATATCCATACTTGTACACATGCACATGAGCACACACACTCACACAGCAATGCACATGAGCACACACTGTGTACCATAGCACCACCAAAGGCCCAGGACAGTAGCTCATTCCACACCCATCACCTTACCCAGATTAGTGCTGAGACTTTCTGGGAGAATTTGATAAAAATGAGGCAGATGGTTGGGTGATGGAGAATGAAGTATCCTCAGGGGAGTAGGGAGAGGTTTTCACTTGTTCCTGAGAATTGTGACATCTAGTCAGTGCAGTCAAGACAGAGTGAGAAGACCATGGCATCCATCCATAGGTCCAGTGAGTGAAGCTGGCTGTAGGCCTAGGGGACAACTGAATGTTGGTACCCCGTCATGCTATGAAAGGCTTAAGTTGAATAAATGATGAATTTTGAGTAATAGAAATAGTCCATCAATAGGACCAACTTCAACCCAAATGAAATGGCCCCTGCTTAATTCAGAGCAAAACTACATGCAGGCAACTATATGCAAATAAAGTAAGAATAAGACAGGGCAGATCCCTTGGAAGACTGAAGGTCACGAGGGAGAAGAGTTTGACAAAACAGTTCCAGATAGAAAGGTGCATGTAGGTTTCTGCTCATGGGCAGACACATAGGCAAGTTAGAAGCTAACCACTCACTTCAGGCAGATCAGGACTCCTTATCACAAACTTGTCAGTCATCAACTCCTGCCTTCAAGTAAGCAGAATCATATAGAGTGGTTCTTAGAATGAACCTTATACAGGTGATTTTCAGGCTAATTATGTGTATAAGTAATCTTCTGTTTTCCCTTGCTGTATAATAGTCTGCTCTTGACAAGTATGAGAAACTTTTCAAACAAGACCTGGTGTGACAGAACTGGGACACTTCTCCTCCTGACAGCCTTTTGGTTAAGTGTGTAGTTCAGACCTGTAGATTTAACATTTGAAATATAATTGCTGGCTCAGAGGATGTGTTTATGTGCTCACTTTTAATTAAAAAATAACACAAGACTTAGCAAAAGGGAGAGATAGAATGAGCAGACTTGAAAGCCTTGTGTATAAAGAAGAATAAATCCGGACATTGAGGATGATGCTCACAGTTCGAGAACTGATGGTGGTGATAAGCCCTAGGGGAAAGCATACTACTGTCACTCTGCTAATGAGATATAGTATCAAGTCAATTCCTAATGACTTCTCATTAGTGAATCTCTCAACCCCATCAAAGAAGCTTCAGTAAATAATGAGTAACTCAGAAACCCACAATTGGCCAATTTGTGCAGTGACTATGGAATGTACAGACTCCAAATTCTGCCCTAAAATTTCATTCTGTTTGCACTGGACATTTGTGTGAGTCTAAGATGACAGATCCTTATTATTGTCTAAGGGAGTCTGAACATCTCATCAAGGTCCTTGAAGGGCAACAGTGCACCGAGTCACACCACACCAGGAGTTTAGAGCCCTTGGCTACTCTCACCATAAACTGGATGTTTGATGGGTACACTTCTGTGGCACATTCAAAAGGCATTTGGGATTAAATGACAATGTTCTCAGAGCTACAGTTTCAGGTTTTACTTACCCTGAAGACTAGGGATTAAAAAAAAAACTGTCCAGAGGGAATCAGGAGGATCCTGAGAAATAATCTAATCTATGATGGGTATGAATACAAGTGCATATAACTTTATCAACATGGATCAAAAGAAGTATGCAATGTCAACTGATGAACTATCTCTCCATGCCATAGTAATAGTAATAGTTTACAGTATATCCATCATCAAGAGGAGAGATGGAAGAAAAGAAATAACTGATGCAGGGTGTTGGTGGTGCACTCCTTTAATCCCAGCACTCGGGAGGCAGAGGCAGGCAGATCTCTGTGAGTTCAAGGCCAGCCTGGTCTCCAGAGTGAGTGCCAGGATAGGCTCCAAAGCTACACAGAGAAACCCTGTGTCGAAAAACCAAAAAACAAACAAAAAAAGAAATAACTGATATGTGGTTAAGACCCATAATTTTAAGACATTTTTTAAATGTAATATTATTCATATAAAGCAAACTTGTGATTAAGCTATTTAGCTATAGAAAAAAATATTCTAAAAGTTCATGACAAGATGGTAGCCTGTTACCTTACGATTTGGGGTGTGGTGTGCATAATTGGGCTCATATATATGGTTCTTCCAGCTGTATTTGGGTTTGCTCCGCCTGTAAAAAGTACTTCTGCTCCCTTTTGCAGTCAGGGGGTGTGCCAGCCACCCCAACCCAGAGATAGAAATAGAATGCTTCACAGTGGGAAGAGCTGCAGCAGCACGGGGGGGGGGGGAGATATGAATACAGCAAGGAGAATCTTTACAGCCATTACCACCACAGTGAAGAGAAGGTGACATAGGCCTTTGGGGCATCAAGAAACAGAGAAACCTAATGATCTAGGCACATGGGGGAAAGGGGAGACTTGGATTTAGAGAAAGAACTGTATTTAAATCTGGGACTTCCACTCTTTGCAAGTGTGTTACCAAAATTCAAAGAACCTCAATTCCCTGTGCCTCTTGTCATCCACAGGTCCCCTTGATATAGTCATCTTATAAAGTTGGCCAAGCTAAAGTTCGAAGGCTATAGTGGGCCACAGAGGATCTTTGAAGGTTCCTTAGAGGTGCGCTCTGACTATCTTCCTACAGAGAACTTTAATTACTCCTACAGAGAACTTCTAGTAGAGTTCCATGGATGAATATAGTGTGACCTATGCTTCCTCTGAGGGAGACCAGAAAATACCATCAAAATAAACCATTTTGTCATGAGGATTGTTTGGGCTGAAAGCAGTTAAGAAGCAGCAGATTTCAGGGAAAATAATCTCTTCCTTGGATGGCTAATCTCAACTGCCAACTTGATTGGGATAAGAAATGCCTGGGATGGGGCTGGAGAGATGGCTCAAACATGAAAGAGTACTGGCTGTTCTTCCAGAGGACCTGAATTCAATTCCAAGCACCCACATGGCAGCTTACAACTGCCTGTAACTCTACCTCCAAGGAATCAAACACCCTTACACAGGCATGCATGCAGGCAAAATACCATTGCATGCACATAAAATAAAAATAAGTAAATCATTAAAAAAAGAAATGCCTGGGACATTTCTGAGTCACAAATGTGGGTGTCTCTGTAAGGGTATTTCCAGGAAGTGTTACTTAAGGAAGAAGACCATCCTGAGTGTAGGTGGCACAATACTATATGCTGAGGTCCTGAGATAAATACTAAGAGATGAAGACAAAAGTCAGCTAAGCACCAGCATTTATCTCTCTGATTTCCAACTGTAGCTGCAATGTGACCGGCAATCCCGTAGTTCTGCTGTCATTTGTGATAGGCCACCCCCTCAAATCATGCCAAAACAAACCCCTTCTTCCTTAAATTGCTTCTTATCAGATGTTGTCTCACAGAAAGGAGAATAGTAGTGATGCCACCTTCTCCATTTTTCCCCAAGTAAACTATAAAGTCTCTCTGGGAAGGTACGACTCATCTATGCTTCCTAGAAGGGTAGCTCAACACCCAGTCATCTAAGGGTTCCTGAGTTAACATTAGCAGAGGCAGAGCTGACAAGAGCCCATTATTTCAGCTGACACATTTGGCATGCATGGCAGCCCATGTTTACTTTTCTGTGTGTATTTCTACAATTTGTCCTTTGTTAAAATCATATAAAAATTTACAGATCCAAACCATCTCTTTTTTTTTTTTTTTTTTTTTGTTTTGTTTTGTTTTTCGAGACAGGGTTTCTCTGTGTAGCTTTGGAGCCTATCCTGGCACTCACTCTGGAGACGAGGCTGGCCTCGAACTCACAGAGATCCGCCTGCCTCTGCCTCCCGAGTGCTGGGATTAAAGGCGTGCGCCACCAACACCCGATCCAAACCACCTCTTGAGAGGAACAGAAACAATAGTCACACCCTGCCCCCTCTGTGTGTTATAAAAGTGGGTTTACCAGATAAGCATTCAAGATAGATTGATCAACCCAACAATGGTTATCCCCATGGTGGAGTGACAGAGAGCCTGTCAGCTCCTCATTTCTGAAAGCTGGATCCCTCCGCAATTCCAGCATGGTGCTAGAGAGTTATGAGATAGCAATGAAAATAATTTTATGGCTGGGAGTCACCACATTATAAGGAACTGTATCAAAGGGTCACAGCATTAGGAAGGTTGAAAACCACTGCCATAAGTGCTTTTCAGTAATTTGAGTTCCTTCTTTTGAGAATTCTATGTTTAGATCTATACCCCATTTTTAAAAAGTGCATTATTTGCTTTCTTGATATCCAGCATTTTGAGTTTTTATGTATTGTGGATTGAACTATTCCTTTGACTTGGTAATGTTACCTGTTTTCCTACTTCAGCATACTGAGATAAAATGCAAGCCCTTTGTATGCCAGGCAAACAATTTTGTACTGAGACACAGTCCTAGTTTTCATTTTCTCTTTTTTTTCTCACTAAGTTGCTTATGATGGCCTTGAACTTCTGATCCTCCTACCTCAGCCTACTAGAGGAGCTAGGAACACAGGCATGGAACACTAAAACCTTATGTGTTTTGTTCTGCTCTGGTAATATTGCCATTCATTGTATTAGGGTCTACTCAATCTCAGTATGCCTTCTTAGCTACTTACAACTGCAGAGACTATGTCTAAATGTGGCAGTCCTGATGGGTTCCAGGTAAACAAGAATTCTGAAGAAGGGCTAGAGGTACATATCTTTGCAGGCAGAAGGAAAAGACTATCCTTACTAAGTTTTAATATGTTAATTTCAAGGCTTTGAGATGGGTGTCATATCTCTCAGAAGCACATAAAAAGAAATTTCAGGTCATTTCTAAGAGCTAATAGCCAGAAAGGAAATCAGGACCTCCTATCTACACTACATGGAAATAGTTCTGACAACAATTTGCAGGTGGAAAAAGACCAAGCTTCAGGGATGAGTGTACCCAGTTGATATTTTGATTGTAACCTTGCAAATTCTGATAACCCAACCAAACCATGGCCAGGACTCCTGACCCATGGAAACAAAGAGATAACAAATACACAGACTTTTATGGTAAGAAATCTGTAGTCATTTATTATATTGTAATTGTTAAAGTGTTTTGAAGATTCCTTTCACTAGGTTTCTCAGAGTCTAGTCCACAGGCATGTCTTTAGCTCTGAGTTGTAGATACCGCCTACTGGGTATTCTCATGGACCAGTAGGTGTGTTCTATATAGCTTAGTAAAATAAGACCTTCATAGATTCTGTATCCTATCATCTCATTTCACAAAGAAATGTAACAATGTACATAGCAATTGATTCTTGATCACAGAGTTAGCAAGTGGAAGGGACAAACACAGGACTCCTAGAACCCAAAATAATATTTTCGCCAATATTATAGATCCTCAACCACAGATCTTTGAAGATTATTAATTTTGATTGCAAACTTGACTGGATTGTGATATGCCATGGAAGTAAATAAAGAACATATCTGAGTATGCCCTGAGATAAATAACTAATGATGGAAAACCTGCTCTGAATTATGGAAGACCTGCTCTGCACTATCCAATAAGTTGGGTGCTTCTTGGAATAAACATTGAAGGGACTCTATTAGCAAAGGTTCTCCCTCCCTCCCTTCCTGTTTCATGTCTGTCTCTCTCTATCTCTCCCTGGCTATCTGGCACTCTCTCTCTCTCTCTCTCTCTCTCTCTCTCTCTCTCTCTCTCTCTCTCCCTCTCTCTCTCTCTCCCTCTTGGTATTTCCTGAAAACACATGAGGAAAGCTACTGTTCATTACACTCCCTTCCATAATGAAACAAAAATTCTTAAAACCTGTTATCCCAAATGACGCTTTGACTTCAAATTTTAAGTCTAATGACAGGCTATTTGGGAAAAGAGTTTTTGCTTGTGTTTTCATAGAAAATGGAAAGCTATTAGTCTGGATTAGTCTGGATTCCTTCCAGACTAATATGGTTTGATCAATCAAGACCCCCTGAAGCACTGGTCCAACTGATCCTACATCCAAAACACCTGAGATGATGCATCCATAGATGACTACGGCCAGATTTCTGTGTTTTATCATGATCCCCATGGTATGGACACTGCCCCCAACCAGCAGGAAGCAGTTTGGGATGAAGGACAACCACATTCCCAAATATTGTTTATAAATGCCTGCTTTCATTTAAATGGGGTTGGTTATAAATGGTAATGATCACAGTCAATCTCTTTTTAAAAGAAAAAAAGGGGAATAAGATATGGAGATTAATACTTTACATTGGTATGGATTTTCATTTATTGACACAAATTTAAGGTCAATTTTGTGATATGCATAATTAAATACAGATTATATAGTCACCTATAGTAGTCACAAGCTACAGTTAGGTTAGTTAGGTTTTCTAGATATACAGAGATGAATTTGAGATGGATAGATATTCTTTAAACCTTTCAAAGACCTACAGAATATATGACATTTAAATGGGTTAGGCTTTTTCTTGACAGTGAGACACAACTGCTCCTGGCACACCAATTACGTCAGAAAGGAGGATGGGCATCTAAGAAACACGTTATGGAGTTTGCCTTCAACATGGCAAGATTAGCCATTTTGGGCAAGAAACTGCTCTTGCTTGGACTGTTTGTTGCTGTATAAACTGGACATGCAGGCCCCACAAGAAAGTGACTGCTGAACTTAGAAAACAAGATGAACAGTCCTGAAGGGTTCCTGCTGAAATGGAGAAGTGTGCCAGACACACTGTGGCCTATGGGCTGAAGATGGATGCCCCAATGTTAGAGAGGAACTTTGGGTGACTGTCCAGGTAACAAGATGCCTCTGTCAATTCTAGAGTTTATATATCCTTCTGTGGTCTTTGATGGAGTTGAAGACAGATAGTTAGGGTTATAGTTTTCTTTAGTTATTATAAAAAATAAGCTACCCTTCTTTTTATTTAGACAGAAAAGAGGAGATGATGGGGGAGGTCCTTCTGTGTAAATGTTTGTTTTATTGGTTGATAAATAAAGTACTGTTGGCCAATAGGAAAGCAAGATAGGTGGGACTAGGAGTCTAGGAGGATTCTGGGAAATGTAGTAAAAAGAAGTCTTGTGATACAGGCAGGAAGTAACATAGCAGGCAGACTCATATATAAGCAAAGGCAAGAAGGAAGTCGCTCCTTTTTCTCTTTCTCCTGCTCTCTGCTCTGGAGCTGCCATGTGATCTCGGCAAGAGAAGATGCCAGCAGCTCACTTCTGATAAGATGAGTCTTTATGGTTGATACTTAAGACTGAGCTAGCAAGTAAGAAATTCTAGTCAGTTGGCCAAGCAGCATTTGTACCTAATATAAGTCTCTCTGTGTTACTTGGAACCTTAATGTGGTGGCGGGCAGAACTTGGGTAGCCTGCCAGAAAGCGCCCACATGGTGGCAGGGCTCTGGTGGCTTCGGCAGAAAGACTTATCAATACAATTACCCAAGAAAATCTCCAGGGTTATGCTTTTCTACAGAATCTGTAGAGTAACTTGGGGGAGAATTAAGTGAGAATGACCATGTATTCATTATTCTGAAGAAAAAGAAACATAAGTTATTAAATATTATTAGACATTTTGTTAGTTACCTTTAGCATTACTATGACAAAACCTTCCACAGAAACAATTTATGGAAAGAAGAGTTTATGTTAGCTCACAGTCTGAGGGCACAATCTATCATGGTGGAGCAGATGTGGTGTTAGGAACAAGAGGCAACCATTTCTATTCAGTCTAGGACCTCAGCTTATGGAATGGCACTCTCCACATTCAAGACATGTCTTTCGACTTCAATTAAACCTCTCTGGAAACATTCTCATGGACATTGTCTTGCTGCTCATTCTAAACTCTGTCAAGGTGACAGTGAAGATTACCTATCACAGGCACTAAGTAAAAGATGATGCTATGAACCCTGATGTAGGAAAGCAACTTTTCTCTTGCTTCCCACTTTGTCTTGCATATTCCCATCAGTCTTGAGGGTATAGAACCATTGTGTCCTATGCCTTCCCAATTGCTCTTCAAGATGCTTGTCTTGGAAAATCTCCCATCACCTCCGTATACTCTACTAAATTCTTTCCCCAACACAAAGCTATGGTGCATTCAGCAGGTGGGCACCTTAGACAATGTCATTAATATAGATCAGCACTCATTACCAAGAAGCTGGTGCAATCAAGAAGACATGAGGGTATTCTGCTGTGTCTTCAAAAGTCAACTTGTCAAGACTTGTTCATTTGGGCCCCCCAGTGCTCTCTTCTGGGGGGGCCTTTGTGCCTACAAAGCTGGCACTGTCCTTGCTTCAGCTTTTCTCTGGCTGAAGCTTTGTCCACCCTCTCAGTGGTGGGAACAGACCCTGGTGGCTTCTATGTTTGTATGCCGACAACCACAGTAGAGAAACTTTTCATGAAGTCTCTCAGTTCACTCTTGTCAAGGCTCCAATCTCTTGAGAGAAAGAATTAAGTTGTTTTCTGTGTCCCCCTCTACATAAATTTTGTTTTTCATAAACAAACTTGTTTTGAAACCCAAGGAGGCCCATGTTAAGTCATTTCTTGGAAACATAAGAAAACATGTTAAATGAAATGTGATGAGCCTGTTCAGTGTATATTAGTGCCCGTGGATACTGTATCTCAGAATTGAACTCCAAGTGCTTCTGTGGGACTGAGCAGAGGCTTAAGGAGCCACACAAGTCATCAGCTTTCCATCAAGGAGCAGTCTTGTTGTTCCATGAACCTCAGTTTTTCTTTGCTTGCTCAGACATTCATAATGGTCAGACAGAGCTTCAGTTCACTCAGTTAAAAGCCAATAAGCACTTTCAGAAGTTGACTGTAGATGTCAACTTGAACTTGATTCTGTCTAAGTATACCCACTGTGAACACTATGTACCTGGTGCTTCAAGCCCCTGTACCCTAGACTTCCCCACTACAGTGGACTGTAATCTTGTGCTGTGAATCAGAGTAAACCCTGTTTCTCCTCAAGTTGCTTTTGTCTCATTTATCAGAGTCATTTATCACAGCAAAGGTTGAGAACCAGGGCTTTATACTATCATCTATTGTGTGGCACTTTCTTACATGCTCTGTAGTGCTCAACCTTCCTAATACTAAGACACTTTATATATTTGCTCTTGTTGTGGTGACCCCAGACCATAAATTCATTTTCATCACTATTTTATAACTGTATTTTGCTAAGGTTATGACTCATAATGAAGATATCTTGTAGGCAGAATGTCTGATATGTGACCCCTGTGAAAGGGTCGTTTGACTGTGAAAGGATCATTTGACCCAAAAGGGTCAAGACTCACAGGTTGAGAACCACTGGTATAGAAGAAACTATTGTTACCAGAATTCTGGATCATCCTGGGCTATAACTAACTTTTCCTTTCTGTGCACCATTTACCTTTATTTTCTATGTATAGTTTTGAGCTTTCATTTCCTTATGATGAAAATGAGAGGATTCACCTCTTCTATGTGCATATGTATTCTTTCATTGAACAAATACTTATTGACTATTTATTCTTCTTCATCAAGGCACTAAAGAAGGTGAGTGATGGT
The DNA here is from genome assembly GCF_003668045.3 of Cricetulus griseus. Taxonomy (NCBI): domain Eukaryota; kingdom Metazoa; phylum Chordata; class Mammalia; order Rodentia; family Cricetidae; genus Cricetulus; species Cricetulus griseus. The sequence goes on from NW_023276807.1 coordinate 97,481,120, forward strand.
GAAACCTTTTGCTGGATTATGCTAAGTTCAAATGCAAAATTGTGTGTGTGTGTGTGTGTGTGTGTGTGTGTGTGTGTGACAATTTCAGTATAGAAATAATAACCATTCATTTTTGTATGACTTGTGAGATGATTATGTACCAAAGAACTAAGGAAAGAAACCAGCATCCTAAAACCAGCAGGAATAGAGTGTAAGAAAGAGAACATGAAGGAAGACTGGTGACATGATAGGAACTTCTGGGCTATCCCTCAGTGCACTTACTACACTGAATGACTTTTCCATCTTACTGTGAGACACATTCATGGCCCTGACCTGGGAATGTTTCTAGAAAGTCTCTTATGAGGAAACTTCCCTGTTCTGTGCTAGTGGGCCATGGTATGCATGGTCATATGATGTCTTTGTCATAATGCACTGCTATATAATATAGTGCATCATGGGTCATTTCTCCACTGCTAGATGATGGCATGTGCTAAATAGATGCTGGCCTCTCTCTGGATCCTAGAGGAAAGAATGTCTCTGGAGCAGATTAATGAGGAACAAAAAGATGTTGTTGATGAGACTACCAGTCTTTGGTTGATGGTATGCTCTTGGGATGCTGTCTGATGTGAGCCCAAGATAGATGATGAACTAAAAGACACTTCAAAATCCATACCATGCTCTACAAATACAACTACTTTCTCAGAAAAGCATGCAAGTTTTACCATCTGATACACTGTGATGGCCCCACTGAGTCATGCCTTTCACAATGTGTTCCACTCCCTCTTTGTGAACTCTAGCCTAGGTACCATGAACTGACTGTCTATGAGGCACAAATCCATGGCTATCAGTAGAGGTTCTAGGTGATCTTGGGTATTGGGGCTCATCTCATTTCTGTTTCTGAAGCCAGCCTACATAAAATGAAACCAGAATAACCTATCAAGACCTGTAGTCAAAGAGAGGTGAACATCACCAATGAAACATATAGACAGGGTATTCTTGGCTTTCTGGATCCACCAGGCCTCTGAGCCAAGTCTACACTGTGGAATTCTGTACAACTGTGATAATGTCATCTAACAGGAGTGGCTTGCTTGGCAGCTTTCTCCCCAAGGACCTGGTAAGCACTTAATGTGTGGCTGCTCCAGCTAAGGAACAGAGATTAACTTTTTCAGTGAATTAATGATTTCAACATTTGGCTGGTGACTACTGTTTTGTGCAGTACAGTTCCAGATGACCACAGCTGTCTGTAGGACCCAGGCAAACTTAGCCAAATTCTGAACCCAAGACAAACATAATAGCTCTTTAGTTAGCTGGAAGCCATTAACTAAACTTTGGAGTCATTTGTCACCCACCCATTGACAATTAGTCCCCTGACTGACACCTAGCATATAGATAACTTGCCTTGAAAGGTCTGTCTGGCAATTGTCATGTCAATATAAAAATCTCTTCTTATTCTAGTTTTTCCCATTTTGCTTTGAATTGGCAGAAACTATTACCTAAACAAATGTACTACCTAGGCTTCCCAAACTTCATATGCTCCCCTGAAAGTCACACAGCCTCTATTCTTTGGCTAAACAAACTGTATTTAAATCTAGGAGCAGCAAGTAGATCTAAGTAGTGGATTATGGTTGGTATATATTTATTATTGAGGAGGCATGAGGACCAATGCAGTCATATCCCAAACCCATCTCATGGCTTCACATTTCAACTTGAACATCTTGGAGTCAAGTCAAGAAACATCTGTGAGGAGATCATAAACAGGATAAAGAATGAAAGCATCAAGTTGAAACTGAAGACCACCCAGGAGCTTCCATGTACTACAAAAACAGCAACCACAAGTTGGCTGTGGAACAACTGAACAAGGGCGTCTGCAGAGCTCTGTCTCTCTCTCTCTCTCTCTCTCTCTCTCTCTCTCTCTCTCTCTCTCTCTCTCTCTCTCTGTGGCTCTGGAGGGTCACCTCCTAATCTTAGCAATAGATGGTTTCTGTGTTTGGAACTCAGTCCTTCTACAGAATCATCTCTGGGGATTTATACCACATAGATGAAGCTGACTGTTCTCATCTGATATTGTTAGGAAAAGCTGGCTGTTTGGGCTAGGGGAAGGCTCTGTGAATAAAGTGCTTGCTGCATAGACATGAGTACCTTAACTCACATAAAAAATACAAGTGTGGTGGGTACAATCCTATAATCCCATTGCTGGGAGACACAGACATGGTGATACCAGAAGATTGTTGCCCAACCAGCCTAGTCAATAAGCGAGCATTGGGGGAAATGAGAAACCTTGCCTCAAAAAATAAAGTGGATGGGGGGTGGTTCGTAAAAAATGAGCATAAGCCAATGGCTTCTTATATGGTGGTGATGAAACCTAGAAGCAGAGAGAGAGATTCAGACCAGCACCAGGAGAGGGTGCAGCCTTCTAAGGCCTATACCAGAGACATACCTCCACCAGCCATGCCCTAAACCCTGATAGCATCACTATACTGAAGGCATTTAAAATGCTATCATCTATGCTAACTTAAATGTTCCTCAGTACTCTACTCAACATGGCTTTTAAGCACTGTAATGATGCTATATGTCAGTATAGACAGATATACAATCTGCTCACACTGCAGTGGTTTTCACAATATTATTAATGATGGATGATAGCTTTCTTAAATGTAAAGGAATCAGGTTGCCTGTGTTCCTAAGCCCTAGTCTCTCTTTCCAAGGGTTTATGCTCATGGAACTAAGAAGAAGATTCCAAGCAGGATGTGTAACCCATGTATGTTGGTGTGACTATGTGTATATAACACATATTAGTAGGAGTGAGGAAGCTGTGAGGTGAGAATGTATTAAGTATGTAACCACCCATGTGTGGCATTATGTGTGCCCTGATGCTATGATATCTGGCCCTCCTTGTTTCTCTACTCCTTGGAGCACATAAATGTCTGTGGGCAAAACAGGAATATTAAGCCATCATTTATTCTTTCATCTTTTGTATTGAACTCACCTTATCAACAGGCAATAAGCCAACTTAACAAAATCACACCCACTTGTCCATTCGTTTTCACACTGTCATCTCCGTGATTATCAGCATGCTCACCTGCTCTGGCCTCCCTTCTCTTTCAGCATCCACATCCCTTGAGTTCATGGTGAGAACACCACTGTTGGAGGCCAGGAATTAAAGGGTAGGTCTTGCAGCCATTTCAGAGATACTCAGGAACCATCCTCTGAATAATGGGACTCTTGGAAATGGACTCAAATTGCAGTTAAGGAAAACAACAAAATCTATAGACTAAAATGTACCTTCAGGAATAAAAGGCAAAGATCATGGTTGGTTAGTTCCTTGTCATATACATCAGAGGATAAGTTCACATTCTTAGCAAACTGCATGCCATGATTTCGAGGGGTTGGGGGAGGGGGACTTTCCTCCTTGACTCTCTGATTCTGCTCCATTCTCCTTTATTTTAAATGATACATACTAATGGAGCCTAGCGGAATGTTTCTATAAATGCATACATTGCCTATATATAATGATCAAACCAGAATATTTGGTATGTCTACCTCTCTTCTATTGACCATTTCTTTGTGGTATATACAGACAAAACCCTTTACATGGCTTATTTAAAAAAATAACCACTACTTTAGCTTTAACTACAGTAAGGTCCCACATAAGAGAATGCCAGCCCTTGTCATTTCTATGCAAGTGCAATTTTGTATCCAGTATCTTGCCATCATACCTTCCTCGAAGTCACCTACAGTCTTAGTGACCACTATTCTACTCTGCATGTCCATACATGGCTTTTGGGGGTGCACAAACAGGTAAGAACATATATCCATCTCTGTTCACCCACTGCCTTCAATGAATGCCCCACCTTGCTCTGTGATGCTGCAAAGGACAAAGGTTTTTGCTTTGTTTTGTGTTGTGTTTCCTATATTTGACTAGTATTTGAATTGTGTGGAATGTGGAAAAGCACTCAGATTCAATTTTTCCAAATACAATTTCATGAAAGAGATCAGAGATGTGACCTCAGCATGTGTTTGAACTTCTCCACCGGCAAGTGATGGATCAGCTTTTCAGTGAAACTTAGGTGACACTATCTACCTCAAGAGAGCCTCAGATCCCTTCGAGGGAGAGGGCTCAGTCCAAGTAACTGCTTTCACTTCCCAGTCATAAGCCTCAGGTTATCGTACCCAGGTTTCCGCCTTACTGGCTATAAGTCAGTTTTCCTTGCATCTTAGTCTACAAATCAGATAAGTCTGCTTGAACTCTGTGTATCTGAACAGGACACAGGAAGAGATCCCCAGGGTGATCTATAGAAGCAAGCATCATCCTTCTAAGCCTGCTCAGATGGTCCCATGTGTTGAGCTAAGGAAAAGCTCTATCCTTTGGATGTTATGGTGACTCTGTGCTAAAGGTGTGACTTTAACAAGGACAATCATGCAAATGTCATGGGCACAAAGGGTCTGAGGTAATGTTAATGACCTGGATTGGAAAATGCAGTTAGGCCCATCTACTGAAAAGATGGGAAATTCAGACAGGCACCACTACTGCTGGTGCCCTTCCTCATTGGAGACAAGGGATTAAAAATTCCAGTCTCAGCCCTACCAGTTCTCTCTCTCTCTCTCTCTCTCTCTCTCTCTCTCTCTCTCTCTCTCTCTCTCTCTCTCTCTCTCTCGCGCGCGCGCGCGCGCGCGCGCGCGCTGCCCTGGAACTTGATGTGTAGACCAGGCTGGCCTCAAACTCACAGGGATCCACCTATCTCTGCCTCTCAAGTGCTGGGATTAAAGGCCTTTGCCACTACTGTCCAGCTGAGAGCCCAGTTACTTGCCTGGAGAGCAAACATGTGCTGACTGTGGTCCCTCCCAATGCCCCACACACTGTGGATCTGGATCTTTGACTGAATCTTGCTTGGCCCATTTTGCTACTCTCTTTGGGTCCTTTACTAATTTCCTCTCAGGACAAATGCTTTGAAATCTCTTATTATCACCATAGGTCTGCTTTTAAAGAAAGAATCCTGCAGGTCAGAACCAGGGAACAACTGGAGAAACAAAGGCAAGAGAGCAAGTGTGACTCAGTGAAACAAAGACCTTCCTTTCCCACACCCCCATCTGGAAGGAATCGTGTTTTCTTTCTCTGCTGGGATATTCAGGACGCTGGGAAGGCAACTAGTTAGCACATCAACCCAGCATAGAAGAATATCCCACAGAACATGAGCACATGTACTCCCTCTTGTAGGGGAAATGTTAGCCACACCCTCTTGGGGGCTGGCACAGGGGACACAGACCACATACACTGGGGCATGGTCAGAGTGACTTAGCAAGACCTTAAGTATGAGGGATGCACACAGGCGGCTCTCTCTATTCCCTGACGTGCCTAGTAGTACAAGACTGACTCTGTCTCGTAAGTACTTTTTCTAATAAAATTCTGCTCATCAAACTTGCTCTGACTCCATGAAATCCGAATATATTGTGTCTCACTTTACCCTCTGGCTGTTCTTGCCATAAGATGCTTAGTGAACTTCTGAAATCAACCACAGGGCCCCATGGCTGCGGCACCCAAGTCCAGACCTTACATCTATGGGGCACCACTAAAGTTGTATTGGTATAATCATCACCAATAACAATTGCATCAAACATCAGGTTCTGCACCCACATTTAAAGTAAGCATCGAGGCACTGTCTGGCAAGATGCCACAGAAGGATGCTAGACTAGCATCTGGAAAGATTTGCATTCTGGTGCCCCAGGGTCTCTTTCAGCTCAGAGAGATGACGCCTGTGTGATCCCTCACCAGCTGAAACCTGAAACTTTTTCATGACTCACCTTCACCTGAGACACCTCCTAAAGGAGCGGCAGGTGTTTTTGATCAGGGGCAAGACAACTCCATCTTCCAGCAACACTGAGCTGTGAGGAGTGACAGCTCTGCTAATGTACTCAGATAGTGTATCTTTCCTGGCACTACCACTGAATTGCCAATTGCCGCACAGAAAGAAGCAGAGAGATCAAGGCACCTGCCAAGGCCTGAGTCAGGCTGACTCCTACCTGAAGCTATGGGTAACACACGCATCACTCCAGGCAGTAAGTCATAGCTGTGTGTCATAGCTAATCCAGGCCAAGATGGAACCCACAAGTTCCAACAGTGGAGTTTCACAGACTGGAAAATACCCCTGAGTCGCCCAATAATTCTCCTTGTACTTTGTGGAATGTAGTAAGAGAAGCACCATGTAACTGCTGAGTCACAGGGCTACAAGAGGTCATTTGCCCAGATCCGGAGGCCCAAATCCAACCAAGCTCTGTACAAAAGCTCCTGAGAGTATGCTAATCATTCAGCAGGAACCACCCAGTTAATCAGGCAGGTGTCAACTCCCAGGAGACCAGGAGACCAAGAAGAGGAGCATGATGGGAACAGGAGTTTACCAATTTATTGCAGTCATTAGCATCAGGTTAGCTCCACCAGCAAAACGATCATGCAAATTTAAAATATTTTTATTTTATTTAAAGAAAACTTTATTTTATTTGATGTTTACATCAAATAAATGAATGAATGAAAACATGTATCTAATGACATAGGCCATTTTTAAAAGAGGCAGGATTCCTTACACACATAAAAAGAAATTCTGCCTCCTGGTGAATAATTACTATAGCATTTTTCCTATCTTTGAAAGAGGTCTCATCCCTTTAGGAATTCTTTTTTTCTTTAAATATTTGTCTTGTTTTTAATTATATGAATGTATGGTGCAGGTATGTGCATGTGAGTACAGGAACCCCCGAGGCCAGAAGATGTCAGATCCCCTGCAGTTGTATTATAGACAATGTATGTGGGTGTTGGGCACTGAATTAGAATCCTGTACAAGAGCAGTACATGCTCCTAACCACTGAACCATCTGCACCAAGAACTATTTCCTTTACATGGACATTTAGATATTCTCCTAGCCTATAAGCACATGCAGAGACTACAAATTGCCATTGGTGTTACCTTTCTCAGAAAACAATGCTTTTAAAGTTATTGAATGAGTGGCCAGAGAGATAGCCTATCAGGAAAAGCATTCAGTGCAAACACCTGAGGACTTAAGTTTAGTCCTTTCAATAAAATTGAAAGGAAATAACCAACTACAAACTCCATAAGCTTGTCCTCTGACCTCCACACCCAAGCCATTTGATATCTGAGCACCCCCCAATCATGCACACATATGTGCATGCATACACAACATGATGATAATAAATTAATCTTTTAAAAAGTCTCTGAATGTGGGGTAAAACAGAACTCCAAAGAATGGCACGGAAGGTGGCATTAACACCTCAGCAAAGGCAAATCCAAAGGGCACTCCCAGAGCGCCGATTCCATGCCAACATATTTCCAGTGCTCCAGCTCACAGTGCTGTGAAGCAGCAGCAGAGTGAGAATAAAATAAAGGGAATGTGAGTTCAAAAGGACACACTTTACAAAGAATGTGGAAAATGGGCAGAAACTGCAAAGAATTTAGTAAATTCTTGAAAGGGAAAAGTTGCTAAGGGGAGCCAATTCTCAGAGAAATTTAATTAGAGAAGGAAGTATGCGACCTACATCCACATATCATATATGAACTAAGTAAAATAATGTTAATTTCCAAACTGCATAATCCTGTTGCTGGAGAGACCTCTCAGAATGGGGAACAAGACACAGGCTAAGAAGACCCAGGCCAGGATTGCTTTCACCCCAGTGAATGTGCTCCTCGGTGCAACCCTGTGTTCTTTCCTCTTCCTTGTGATGTCAAGGACCTTCTACCCCCAAGAGCCTCCCTCCCTCCCTCCCCAGTCCCTTTCAAGCATTTTCTCCAGCTTTGGTTTCCTCTAAGGATTAATGGATTCTCTTTCCAATAAGTCCACCCTCACGGACTGACCCCTTTATTTAATAAAAAAAAAAGAACAACTCTTTCTACCCATAAGTTTCTAAATACCATGTGATACACACATGTATTTCATTTATGGCTTGGAGGCTTTCTTTCCATTAGAATTAAAATACATAGAACTGTCTCTTTTGTTCAATGATACATTTTAAATCCTTTCACTGGAAGCTCCTGTAGGACAGTGGCTCAGTAAGAAAGTGTCAGTGAACAAATCAGATGACTGTGGCACAACCCCAAACCAGGACTTTGGCCCTCATTAGGCTGTGCTGGCTTCCTTCATATGCTGGGCCTGCAGAAAAGCAAAGCCCAGATATCTGGCACACAGGTAAGTCTCTCCTTCTCTCTCTCTCTCTCTACCCACAAGCCTGACTTATTTTCCAAAGTAACTTAATTATTTTAAGGGTTACAACCGAAAAAACGTCTTAGGTAAGAGGAGGAGCCTCCTTGTCTGGGTTGACTCCTGTATCTGCTAGGCAGGGAGAATGCTCATCTTCATAACGAAGCTATTATTTTCCTTTCTTTTATTAGAGATGAAACAGTTTATTGACTAGACCACAAAGAACCCCCAAATGTTCACTCATGTCATGAGACAAATATGGATAATGGATGCTTTGGTTGTTTTGTTTTGTTTTTCTTTTTTCAGTTTTTGCAGCTTTAATTTCCTTTAAGGAATTAAAACTTGAAGTTCGGCCAAGAAGGAGATGAAAATATCAAAGTTCTTTCAGAAAATCATAATTTGGCTTTAATGTGATGTGGTGGTACTGGAAATTCTGGGAGAAAATTTGTTTTCATTGCCCTCCAATCTTGGTCAAGACACAAAACAATTTAATGACCAATTTAAATCTAGATGACCTAACACCCTAATCCAAACTCCAACCATTACAACTTGCCCTATGCTGCTTTCCCCACATACACAAGGGAATGTCAGGGAACTATTATAGACAGATTTTTCTTTGGGCCCACAACACACAAAATACAACACAAGACTTACTATTAATTATGAAAGCTCGGCTTATAGCTTAGACTTCTCCCACTAGCTCTTATAACTTAGGTTAACCCATTCTTTTAATCTATTATGATCAGGGAGCTCCATAAAAAATTCATAAATTAATCCAAGTACCAATTGTGGTCATCGTGATCTGCCCTTGAGGTCATTGTAGAAACAGTTAGTGGGAAGCATGGGAAGCTTGGGAAGCATGGGGTTCTCTTTTTAATGAACCAGGAAAATGCTCATCTCCCTCCCAAGGTGATGAGAGATGCAAAGAAGCTTGCACAGTGATGGCCAGATTGGTCAGGAATGAGGCCATGAAGTTATGCACCGATGTAAGGATAATTTGTATTGATCTGGGCAAATGAGAGGACTCCAGGAGGTGCTGAGTGACAAGAGGAGCCAGATGAGAACTGTGTTGATAGTGGATAGAGGAATAAAGTTAGAGGGAGGAAGCTGGCAGTAGTTCCCAGGGGAGCCTTGAGGAGGCCAAGTAAAAGATTGTGGAACCCAGAGCCAGCTACTGGGGCACTGGTGGGGTGATCAATAAGCCTGTAGATTAGTGGCACTCCCCGCCCCCAATGGTCAACAGCAAGCTTTCATCTTGAAAGCCTTGTTAATGTGTCTGCTTTCCTGCCTGTTCTGATCATCATGTTCTCTTATCTGACTCATGAGCAACCTCCAGGGGGGGTTCTGACTTCAGGATCTGCTCTTCTGCAGACAAGAATAAGTTGAGCCTGTGTTAAAGTGCCCGCAGGGCAGGGCCAATGCCCAGTTCCTAGCAACACTTCCAGAGTTCTTGATTAATGACCTGGAGATGAGCTTAAAGATATATATTTCCAAAACTTTCCTAGTTAACACAAATATGCTAGACAGGAGCCTGAATTTGAAGCCCAGTGATGGCAAGCTAAGAGGCCAAAGCACAGGCACTGAGGCCTTGAGATTGCACACTCCTAAGAACCGTCTAGAGCTGTGAGTCCTTGTGCTGACTGGTCTTATGTTACCTTGACACAGGCTAGCATCATCTGAAAAAAGGGAACCTCAGCTGAAAAGATGCCTCCGGAAGACCAAGGTGTAAGAAGGTCTACCAGACATTTTCTTAATTAGTGATTGATGGGGAGGGCCCAGCCCATTGTGGGTGGTTCCATCCCTGAGGAGCAAACCAGTAAGCAGCAATCCTCTATGGCCTCTTCATCAGCTCCTGCCTCCAGATTCCCACCTGTTTGCATTCCCATCCTGGCTTCCTTTGATGATGGACTATGATGTGGAAATGTAAGCTGAATAAATCCTTTGTTCGCCAATTTGCTGTTGGTCATAGTGTTTCATCAAAGCAATAGAAACCTTAACTAAGACAGTCCATCTGTGCTTTGTATATACTTCTAGGACTGATATGAAATGGAGCCCAACCAAAACATATCCTGTTATCGAGGAAATGTGTGAGGTGGTACTTTACTACTTTGGTTGCTTGTGAAGAACATGATCCCTCGTAGTCTTTCTGCACCTTGGTGGAAATAATAGGGAGTTACTGGGAGAGGAAGTCCTCTGTGAGCAGAAAAGGTTATAAATGAAAGGTCAGAAATGAAATAGATCTTCAATGCAAACCTCCAAGTAACCCTCAAACAGAAAAAAAAAAAATTCCCAATTTTGTCCAACTAGCAGAACAGCAAAATGGTGTGACCAAACAAACTTAGCTGTACTTGATACCAGAGACCTGTCCTCATATGTATGGTAGGAATTGCATAACAAGAAACTTTATATGCACTGGTTCACCCTTTGAATTAGGACTTTGACAAAATACAGCATCCCCCCCTGGGGCATACACACATACATATAGCCCTTTGCTCTCTATGCAGTAGCACAAAGCAAACTTCTTTCTGCTCTGGTCTAAAGGGTGAATTCTTCCAACCCAAGTTAGTGATTCTCTTCCTCCTTCGGCTTTGGGGTATGAGAGTGGATACCATTTCACATTCCACCAGACCTCCAGCTTCCATATGAACATAGAACAAAGATCGTCTCAGTCATGAGGCACCCATAGGTCTTAGGATGAAGCTCTGCATGTGCTCAAGCCCTTACCCACAGAGCTTCCACAATATCCCAGATTCCTTTGCTCTTCATACTGAGGATACAGTGAATAGGTCCAAGTCTGCACCCCCAAATGGGGCTCAGGGCCAACCAGACTTTCTGATGAAAAGGCCCTAGGATCCACACACCTAAAAATATTAAATGGAAATTAGAGAAGGGAGAAGGATATGAAAATCCGAGGCCCACAGAGATGGGTGTAAATCAAAAATATCTAGGAAAAAACCTTACATTAGTACCAAAAACTGTACAAACTTCTTTGAGCCATTATTTTCTTCACAAATGCATTATAATGATGGTTTGTATGTTATCTATGCTGTATTAGCTATTACAAGTAACCTAGGTATGACTAAAAGTATAAAATATGCATTGGTTATGTGAACATTTTATATTGGAAATTGAACATCCTCAGCTTTTAGTTGGTCCCCTCTGGGTCCTGAAAACAATTTTCTCCCACTAGAGGGATGAACAGATGACACATGTAAGGAACCAGTATGCATGGCACAGAGCAGGGAGAGAGGCTGGGTTTGAACAAGAACTCCTTTGTAGTAGCTGAGACAAAAGAAATCTGAATGTGAGAGCAATGATAACACAAGAGACAATGTGAAAGAAGGAGCCATGTGTTTGTGTGTTCCCAGTGCTGACAGAGCCCTGGACCTGTGACCAAGACAGTACACTAGAAGGAAAGCAAGCTGTGAGGGTAAAGCAAGGTACAGCTACCAACCCAATACACAGAAAAATCAGACTGCAGTGGGACAAAGGGTAAGCACTTGGCCTTTAATGAGACAAGGAGGGAAGAAGCAGACAAAATCTTTGTGAACACAATTCTTACACTTGGCATCTGCCCCAGAGTTACTTGTAAGCTGAGCCACTTCCAACCAGGTGTGGGAGTCAACTCCAAGAAGCACATGAGACGTACTGCACCAAGCTGAGCCCCCAGAGCCTCATCAGTCTGTACTGCCCTTCGTGTCTGTGGCTGAGGAGACCCAAATCCTGGGTATCCCAGATGACAACAGGGACCATGCCAGCTGCGTTTTTCAGCTGTTCCTCTCTCCCCACTGTGACTGGCTCAGTCCCCATTCTGAGAACAGCACATCTATTTTGAGTTTGAGAATTTTGCAATGCCACATATATCTTGCCATTATATTCCTTGTGTTTGACCCTATCTGGCAAGTGGGGAAAGCAAAGAAGGAACAAAGGATAAGAGTGGATAGAGAAGACAGAAAGAAAGAAAGAAAGAAAGAAAGAAAGAAAGAAAGAAAGAAAGAAAGAAAGAAAGAAAGAAAGAAGGAAGGAAAGAAATTTCAATTGTTTTTCATGATTTTTATCATGTATAGAAGGATGTACTATAGATCTAACACAAAAGAAGCAATATATCCACATACCAAAGAAAGCAGATGAGCTCTCTGACATTAAGTTATCAGGGCAAGCAATTAGCAAGGAATGTTGTTAGGATTTAAGCTTTGCTCAGAAAATTCAGATACAAGATAAATATTTCCTCCCAGCCAAAGAGAATACCTTTGATTTAAAGCCATTGTGTTGGCCATTTTTCTAGGATTCTTTAAGGAGAAATGTCTTCAGATCTAGACATACCAGACCTCATACACCTGCTCTGTGCCAGAACCAGGCTGTGCCCTGGCTCATTTCCTCCATAGCCCTAGGGTTGGGCTTGATGTCCCTGCTATGAAGGTGAGGAAAGAAATGTCTGAGAGTCTTGGCAATGCCCCAGTGTTACAGCTAAGCCCAATGCTCCCCTGTGGACCAAGGACTCCCTTGGTTCCCATGACAAACCAGGAATTGCCTTGAGAAGTGGGTGTACTTTGTAAAACTAACCAGAAGTAGTCAGCAAGATGCCTGTTGTCTATCACGGTGACTGTAGATGCTAGGAATGTATTGAGCATTTGAAAATTGCAAGATTGGTACCTGTGAGATGTTTTCACCATAAATGGATATGTATGTAAGAATATGTCAGCACTGGGCTTGCCAGATGACTTAGTGGGTAAAGGCACTTGCCACCAACCTGAGTTCAGCATTCAGATTCCACATTGTAGAAAGAGAGAAATGACTCCTCCAAGTTGTCCTTTGACCTCCATGGATGCACCATGGTATTTGTACCCACATACTCAAAATAATTAAATATAAAATAATATTTCAATATCTTGACATAGCCATTCTTCACAGTACACATGCTGCAAAATATCTTGCTAAGCATTATAGATATATACAATTATTTGTGAAATAAAGTAATATTAAAATAAAAGTACTCAGAAATAACTGTGATAAGACAAAGTCAAACCACTCCTGGTACCTGATGCCACCTTTAAAGTCGAATACCCATCCATCTAGACATAATCTCCTCTCTGAACTTAGCTCTGAACTCCTAGAGCCTCACACATGCCAATCTGCCCTGCATAGCACTTTGAACACCAGGAACCTAGCAAATATTCAGGCTGGCAAATCAATACATTGAGTGTGTGGCTGCAAAATATGTGCCAAAAGTACTTTGGAGTGATATATTTCAATTGTTTTTTATGATTTTTATCATGTATAGAAGGATGTACTATAGATCTAACACAAAAGAAGCAATATATCCACATACCAATTCTCTTTAAAACAGTGAAGATAATATGGCTATGCAAACTGGCCCTTTGTGAGTTATGAGTGAACACAGGGCCAGTTCAGATGAGATTTTGAAATACTCATCCTGCTTCATTTTACTTATTCTGATAGAAACAAGGCATCAACCCATTTTAATGTGGGCATTCTTCAAGATCTTCCTTTTAAAACGCTATAATTTGTTTCCAAACAATTACTATATGAGTTGCTGTCTTTGATCCATAACTGTGTTTTATAAAACCCTGAATGTAATGCAGACATCATCAGGAAACCAGCTACACCCTGCCTTCCTAGGGCAGCCATGAATGAGGCCACCTGCATCTTGTCAATCAGAGCCTGAATAGGGTGGACCAGCTGTGGTGGGTGAGCCTGGGGCACTGCCTTTGCTCCACCTGTTTCAAGTTGTCTGTTAAAGCACACAAGACTCTGTTTGGAGATTTCAGGAAGCTCATTTGGCCTCCAGACTTCCTGATGGAGGATTAGAGTGAACTTAAACTACTCAGTAGCTCAACCAAAGCTTTGTCCCCCACAGCTGTAAGCCCTGGGCAGTTGTCAGCCTCAATGCCATGTTAACCCTCTGGAGCCCTCCGAGTAACTGCAGACATCACAGACACTCTAATAACTTGTGTCTAGTTAGATGCTTAGGAAAGACACTTTTCTTCACTTTGGTAGGACATCACAGATATATGACATTAACAGATATTAGTTGTGTTTCTGTACCTTATACCAAGGAGAAAAAAATAAGCAAACTTTTAGACAAATTGGACAGATCATCATGAATTTAGTCATTTTGAAGCAATATGTAGGATAGTTATTCCTAGGAATACATGTTTGCAAATGACATGTCTAAATTATTTTTGTTTCTTGTCTGTCATTTTTGGGAGAAAAGCCTAGGCTATTATCTGAAGATTTCAGAACAACAACAGTTGTATTGATGACTTGGTTGTTCATTTCCTAGCACTTTCTCACCAGTTCCAAAGTTTCTCTTCACATTAAGGTACCCCAGTGGGATGGACTGAGCACACACACACACACACACACACACACACACACACACACACACACACACACACACACACACACGTATAGAAACAAGCACACTCATGTATTCCCACAATTGTAAATTCACATACACAGGCATAAATCTGCCTCACAAGGCACTCATGGGGACCTGGGGAAGATGCTGACTCATCCACCATGAAGACCAGCAGCAAACTCTCACTTCAGGGAAGGCTCTCCCGATTTTTACAGCAGACATATACTACCTGCACAGATTCAACAAGAAGAAGCCAACAAAAAAGACAAGACGCAGCTTGAAGATCTTTGCCCAAGTATAAATGAAAGCATTAACAGGCAAAGTCCCCCAAGAAATTAAAAGCATGAATGAGACTACACAAAGGCTCAAAGGTGAATCCAAGAGCCCAGAAGACCGAGATAAATAATAATAAACAGATAAAATATCCCTTAGAAAGAGGTGAAGGAAATAGAAATGAGTAATGGCGAATTTTTTTTCTTTTCACTTTGTAAATGTTCTAAATATTTTAGATTTATTTTATGTGTGTGCATACTCTGTGCATGCCTGGTGTTTATGGATGTCAGGAGAAGGTGTTAGATACCCTGGAACTGGAATGACCGATGATAGTTAGCCAGCACATTGGTGCTGAGAGCTACATCTCTGAGTCCTCTGCAGAGCAGCTGGTGTTGTTAACCACTGAGCCATCTCTCCAGGCTCTTGTATGGGTTATTGTCAACAAGAGGCCTCTTCCCTCTAGAGCATAACCATCTATGGTGCTCAGGTCCTAAGCATCTAGCTCCTTTCTATCCTCCCTCTTATTGCGTCTTATGCAATGAACAATCCTCACAGACTTGTTTCTTAGCATCCTCACAGGAGGGGAAAAATATCCGGGACTTTTTTCCTGCATAAAAGTAAAAAGGTACAAACATTAATCACACTGATTTATCCAGCACATATCATGTACTGGTAAATAAAAGAATTCACCACATTCTAAATTATGCACATTTACCATGCATTAGTAAAAAAAAAAGAATTAAAGTAGCTGAGGAGATGTTAGCTACCTTGATTTGATGTTATAGACATAAGTATCAATTTATTATACTTTACCTATAAATCTCTGTAATTAATAAGAAATTTCAGATTCTGTCAAAGCAAAAATATGCCTCATATATAATTAAAGATAATTATAGATTTCCATATGCCAATTCCTTGTTCTTTGTACACACACAAACAAGAAAAAAAAAACATCTAATGTCTGTCACTTTGGATTATCCATTATAAAAAAACACTTGTATTTTTAAAAAGCTGGAGAAAAAATAGACTGAAACACAGATAAAATAAGATATAGAAAAAGCAGAGAAGGGAATTTCCCAATATGCAATTAGTTCATTTAACAAAGCAGCATAGGTTCAAGAGGAAAATTTTAAAATATGATTCAAATTTATAGAAAAATGATTAAGTGTAGAAATTAAAAAGACATTCAAAACCCAAAGAAAAGTTTCACAGGACAAAAATACCTGTAAATATATCATCAAACACTGATCTTTAAGGATAAATACTCTTGCCCTGCTACTTGAAGTAGCAAAGGTAAAATATACAATGTTATCATTGTTATTTACATGTTATGCTAGGTACATTCTTGGGTCCTAGGTGGCATAGTTAAGTTTTTAAAAATTAGAATGATCCTACAATGATACCCAGTAAGCTTATAAGTCTAATTGTCCCCCTCCTGAAGGAGACAGTTTGTCCAGGATCATCCTAGGGGGCATATAAGTGCCTCTCTTCTTAATTTTACAGAATGCTCAGGCGTGGGCAAGCACAACCAGCATGGTTGGGCATTGACTTATCTGGAGCTATGGAGAATGAAGAAATGATATATACACGTACAGACAACCTGGGATTGGGTGAGCCACTCATTCAGGCAGAGACTCAAACACCACCCGGAAACTCAGCTCTTTGCTATATACCGCACTGTGAAGAGGAAATGGATTAACTAAATCTTGTTAGGAAGTCTCTGTTGAGGAGCAGTGTCCAGTTACAGACATCCGGGACAGGGAAGCTATGCTCTATTGTTTCTTTATAGATGTCAACGTAGACAGTTTCTGCATGCAGTGTCAGTATTCATACTTGGATCAAGGGAAGGTTTTGCCATTTCCCTGGTTCTTAGGCCTTGGAGTCCTTGACCAACCCATGCTCCTATCATTAACACATTCACTCAGGACTTCATCTGTTACCAAAAGTAAGCAATGAATCAGAAATAGTATGTTTGGGAGGAATGAATCGAATCACCACTGGTTCATAAAAATTAAGATTTAAATAGAATGTTCTAAAGAAGGTTGAGTAAATGGTCAAGTACCTGGAAAGAGACATTCCTGAGTATCTCTGCTACAGAACTGACCCAGTAGCTAGACTTCCCCTACCATCACTAAATTGGGGACATTGTTTTATAGCATAAGAAAGTGCCAAGTTGAAGTTCTTGCTGGAGCAATCCATACCACATTATAGTGCTTCCCTGTTTGATGGGAATCCTTTGCTCAAAATCCTCCTTGACTGAGTGACTTGGCCTGGGGCTTCAGTTTTCTTTCCCTTACTCACGGGTGATCTCACCAGCAAGGTGGAGGAGGCATTGTGCGTCCTCAGTACTCTGTTTGGAAATCCCCTAACAAGCATTGCTAAGCCCAGCCCTGCTTACCTGGTGAAAGCACGCTAATCTCCTGCCCTGGGCACCCATTAATCTCTTGCAGCAGTTCCAATGCCTGGTTCATGTGCACAGTTACAAAGGAGGTTTCTATGTACCTTTCAGTCTCCTTGGTAGAGACAGTGGATGACATTGCCAGGTCGCCAGCCTGGAATGCTACCAGTCCACACCTTTTGTCCACAAACTGAACATCAACCTGTAGCACGGTTGAAGGGGTGCAGTACTTCACAATGTGCCTGGGCCAGTAATTCAGCCTACATAGTACTTTACCCAAGTCCAGCCCAGAGTCCCTCTGAGCTACTTTAGGAAATCCACTCTCTCCCAACTGTTGCTGAGTCTCATTGTTGGGAACAAGCCAGTCTACAAGGTATACATGAAAGAGTTCCTAGAGTTGGGGTCTAATGTGGCCCCAGACCAGGGATCTAGAAGTCATGTCCCATTATCTGAAATTTATTCTGTAGACTAAAAGCAAGATTCCATCCCCCTGGCTATCAGATAACAGCTAAATATTCAGGATATATGCCACTCCTACAAGAGAAGAATCATCACAAACCAGTCCACTTACTAGCAAGAGATAATGATAAGTGTAAGCTGACACATGGAAAAGACTAAGGAGACTGTCTAGTTTGGCATGTACCTGTTGGGTGCTATTGTGTGTTGCAGTGTCCCAGTTACTTTTCCCATTGCTGTGACTGAAACATACTGCCAAAAGCAAATTAAGAGGGAAAGGAGTACATTTTGGCTTACAGTTCCAAGATACAGTCAACATTATGGTGAGGAAGTAGAGGCAGCCAGGAGATTGAAGTGGCTAGTCACATTGTATCCACACGCAGGAAGCAGAGAGTTATGGTTGCTCACTTTCTTCCATGTAGTCCATGATCCATGTCCATACAATGATGCTACCCATGAAATCTAGATAATCACTAGATAATCACTCATAGTTATGCCCAAGGATTTTCTCCCAGGCAATTTTGGATCTTATCAATTCAAAAATTGACCATTCCATTAGACAAACAAGACTAGACAAGACAGTTAACTGTCAACACGTCAAGGTTTAGAAGATTGCTGTGCTAGACAATGTTTATGTCAATGTGGCACAAGCCAGGATCATCTGGGAAGAAGGAATCTTGAGAAAATGTCTCCATGTGATTGTCCTGTAGTTTTGGGGACATTTTCTTGATTTATGATTGATGTGGGAGGCCCAGCTCACTGTGGGTGGTGCCCTATGTAGTGAGGTAGCCCTGGGTGGCATAAGAAAGTGTGCTGAGCAAGCTATGAAAAGCCAAGCCAGCTGGGCATCAGTTTTCCATGGTTCATCCATCGATCCTGCCTCTAGATTCCTGTTCTGCTTGAGTTCCTCCATGACTTCCCTTAGTGACGAACTGTTACCTAGAAATTTAAGAAAAAATAAACCTTTTCCTCCCCAAGCTGCTTTTGGTCACGGCATTTCATCACAGCAATAGGACTCCTAAGTAGGACAACTATTAATAAAATGCTGCTGAACCAAGACTGTCAGCAACAGAAAGTTATAATGTGCAAATTACCACCAGTCAGCGCAACTCGGTGTCATTATGCACCTTCCCACAGTGGAGAGAATTCAAAGCCTTTTCTACACTAAATATTGGCAAAGTCTGATGAGAAAATAAAATACTACAACACCTTTGTGCTAACAAAGTTAAACACATAATTACTGTGTGCAGCATGTCTGCTCTTGACTATTCACACAAGCAGGATGAAAAAGATGTCTTCAGGAAGTTTTGTCTGTGCATCTTGAAATAAAATGCAAAGAAGTAAAAAGTGGAAACAGAACACACACATAAAAAGACTCCTGGACAGAGTCTCCAAGTCTTGTCTCCATACCAAAGCCAGACCCACCTGCAAGCCTGTTTTCCCTTGTAAAATCTCCCCCAGCTCTTAGGGTCTCATGTATACAAGCTAGATCCATTGCTTTGCTTAGATCCATTTAGGGGTGTGCTAGAAAAAAATATGTCTGGTAGCACCAAAAAGGTGGCACAGACATAAAGAAGGAATAGAAAGAAAACTTTCAAAAATAGACCACAAGGAAAAATATGCCTGAGAAACTCCAAACTTCTTTTAATGCACTGCCCGCACACACATGCATAGACACAAATAACTAAATACACAAATTTCCCTCACACAGATGATTGATAGATAGATAGATAGATAGATAGATAGATAGATAGATAGATAGATAGATAGATGTATTGAATTCATACCTTGCAGTTAAAAATCCAGAAAGAGTGTAAGTGTCTATTTAAAAGCAAGAGATAAAGCAGTTTGTCAAAATGTGTGCATCTGTATGGTTCAGTACCTCTCAGCAGAAACTGGCTACAGATGTAGCAACATGGGATGCTAATTCATTAGGCATAAGGGAAAATGCTATCTCTATACTGTGGGTTGGCTGTTGCTGTTGTGGAAGGATTCACCATTGCTTCTGAACCAGAGTTGGACTTCATGCCTCATAGAACATTTTGTGTTGTTCTCTGTGTTACACTTAGGATGCAATGACAGAGTGTCCACTTGTACACGTGGTCTGAGACAACACACTGTCAAGCTCATGTTGTACATGAACCACCATCTTCTCTTTAGGAAGAAAGAGGAAATTGTGGTTTTTTTTTTATGTGACTAGATCCTCCATGGGAATGAAGTAGAAGCTTTGGAAAATAAATTGATGGATGCAGAGAGATGGACTCTAATCATCTCTGGGCTCTGCAGCTATCTTCAACCTCCCAGGCATGGGTGCAGTCATTCATCCTTCAATGAAGAATCTGGCATTTAATGTTCAAAAACCTTGACTATTTGAAAGCCTGACAAACAGTCATGGCAAAATCCAAGCAGTAAAGACCCCATAAAGTAGAATTCCTTTCTTGGGAAATTTGAAACATCAAAGCTGATGTGTAGGGAAAGAATACAATTTGGTTTTCTGCAAACTGGAATCAATGGGATGATCAGTAGCCAAAGGCACAAGACAAATTTTGAGAACCGATGGAAATGTGCTGTGACATAATTTAGTAGGAGCTCCACCCCCATCACACTGTCAGAGTTTATCAGATTGAATGCGTTAGCAGAGTGTTCACTTGTATTCATACCGAAGTCCTTGAGCCATCTACCCGGAGACTGACTTCCAGCCATACTGCCCAGAACAGTCATGCACATGTATAATTTCCATTAAACTATAGTGTGGGAGGGTTCCCGTTTTCCATTTTTTATCTCATTTTATTCTTACACTGCTGGAGATTGAACACAGGGCCTCAAGATTGCTAGGCAAGAGCCTTACTACTAAAACACACCTCCAGCTCATGTTTTCCATTTCTTTTTTTCTTTTTTGTTTTCCATTTCTTATACTCACATGTTTCATGCTTCCCATAGCACATGTCATTCATGATCATGGTAACAGATCTCAGGTTAGAGGCTCACTGCTGATGTACAAGGTGTTCCGAAATCTCAACCATGAGAACAACAGCACTGGACCACATCAGGCTCTGTGCACTCAGTGTCAGCAGCATGTTTCCATGCCCATAGACTTTCGGGCTCTTACTTTCTGTCTGTAGAATAATCAAAGAAACAACTTCTGTTCCTGTATATAAAATTTGGCTCTTTCCATATGATCTTACAGGCGACAGCAAAAGCTTAGCTTCTCCCAATGTGGAACAAGGAACTAGAAAGAATATTTAAGCTCAATTGTTCTGTTTGCTATTTCTGTTGTTCTTGCTGCCTTTTTAACAGTTGCTAAACAATGGAAATTAGATTATATCCTTCGGTAGTAGACTGAAACAACTGAAATAGATGTTATTTAAGTAGAAATTTCCCTTACATTATAAAGATGACATGCCATTTGAAGGGAATTTTCAGAAAATATAGGAAAATAAGAAGAAAAAATATCATCCATGTCTTATAAAAACACTTAAGAATTTGATTTATGCTGAAGGGTCCATGATTTGTGTATACATATGTACATGTTTGTGTGTGTATGCATGCATGTACATGGGGGGACACATATGAACATTTTTGCAAATACATGTATAGAAGCCAGGGGTTGATGTCTATTGTCTTCCTCTATTTTTTTGAGATAGGATCTCTCCCTGAACCTTGAGTTTATTGATTCAGCTAGACTGACTGACTTTTTAGGCCTGTGGTGACAGGCATGAGCCATTCACCTTAGATTTTTACATGGGCTCTGAGAGATTGCACTCAGGTCCTCAGGCTTCAGTGGTGAGGGACTGAGCCATCTTCCTAAATCCAAGAGTCATAATTTGAACAATAAAATTCTCCTTACCTTGGAACAGCTTCATTTCTCTACCTTGCAGACTCCTTTATCCAAAGATCCTGGGAAAAGTTGTGACTTTTTTTTAGTTATCAGTACTTCATAGGGATAATAGGTTGAAGCCCTGTTGTCTCTCATTCCTGTGCTAATGACAAAGACTCTACACAGAACCCACATAAATAATTTCCTATAGTTATTCCAGAACACCTTGTTCATGCCAACCTTTTCCATTCATGTTCATACCCATCATCACATGTTGCCTTGTTAATGTGAGTCTCATATTTGTACCCATTTATGCTTCACACATGCGTGGAGCACCTGCTACTACAAAGGTCCCATTCAAAAAGTCATGGATCTGGTATAAAACCTGTCTGTTCGAACTGACAAAGAATGGGAGAACAGCCACAAAAAATATTCATATGAGTCAGGCTGAAGATAATGGAAAGATTCAAAATATAACAATTCTGAAATCCCTATAAATGCAGCTCAATGGAACATTGAGGTAAGTTTTGAGCAGATGGTAGAAAACAGGGTTTCCCCAGTTAGAGGAGAATTCACAGTCAAGCAAGTACAGGAGGCTAAAATGATAGATTAATATCATAATCGTTGTAATAGATTAAATGTAGAGGCATCAATATAAACTCATATATGAGTCCATATAATGTGGGATGAAAGACGCTAGTATTGCCCTGTTCCCAAATTCTCCATCCTGTTGGTTCAGTATGCAAACCCTTATCTGGTACATACATACCCTGGGCCTTGAGTGTCTGTCCTCTTCTGATATGGGCTCAGTCACACACCAGGCTGTTGTAATTTTTCAACCCTACAAGCAAGCACAAGCTGCCAGTTATGGAAGATAGGGGACTAGTGGCTCCACTTACCCACAATTCCCTGACAAGTCGTAAATGCACCTCATATCATAAATTGAACATCGTGATTTATATCCTATGGTATAACCACTTTTTCTCAATTTCTTGACCTTTGATGCTAGATGGTTATGGTGTAAGCTGAAATTCAGTACAATTTCTAATATTTTTATTTTGTTTTTACCCTGTGCCATGCATTATTATTAGAAGCCAGGGTGATGGACAGCTTCTAACATCCTTCCCTTGATATCAGTTTATAGATCCAAGCCTTTCCCAAGTGTTTGTTTTTGAGCCTCCCTGTCTCAGTCTAAGTTTTACTACCTATACAAGCCTTTTCCCTCCAGGATGCTCTAGGTGTTGCACTTTCTTGGAGCTGGAATGACTTACATACATATTTCTTCACCTACAACAATGCTTGTTTCAATCATGAAAATACAATGCAGGAAATTTGTGAAATCTATTTGTTTTGTAGTCAAATGTATTTATCTTGTATCAGAGTCCATTTTGACTGTTCAATTGTCTCATTATTTGAACTTCAAGCCTTTGGTTGTTTTTTCCTTTTGATTTAAAAAATTCGGTTCTATTCCTACCTTATCTTATTCATTTCCTTTTTAAAATGCCCTGAGATTATCTTTATTCCTGACAGTCGTAAAGTTGATGAGTTTAACTATTCCTTGAGTAACTAAAAATATATGGGGTGCCATCTCCTTTGACCTCCATGTTTCCTACAAAAAGTCAGCTGTATTTTGAGTAACATGTAGCTGACTTAATTATCTTCGAGATGGATTTCTGTTTCCTTAATTTCAATTAAAATATACTTTCTCTGAGTATGTATTCAGGCTTATTCTCTTTGGAATTTGTTCAGTTTCTTGAATATGTAGGTTTCATGCTTTTTACTAAATGTGGGGATTTTTTCCTGCTTTTATCTCTTCAATTAGCTCTCCCTTCCCTTCCCCTCTCTGAGACGCTAAGCATAGGAACATTAGATTTGTGTTATGCTCATACAATATTTTCTCTATTCTAGTTCTATTCAGTGGAGAGTAGCAAGAGTGACTAAATCTGTGTCATCTTTTCCCAATCTCAGGGGACAAGATTGCAGAGATGTTTGTGTGAAGCCAGTTGTTGGTATGAACCAAGTTGCAGTAAACATGTTCATGGTGTCCATTGACATAGATTATGAAAGCATTCCTGCTGTCATTACAGAACTGAGAGATTGCAACACAGCCCTAATGTCACACAGAAATAAAGTACTGACTTCTGAGCCCTTTACAAAAGATTTTGCCGACCTTCATTTCACAGCTTTCAAATGTGCTGGGGTTTTATAGCCCACAACATACAGGGAAGTAAATCTAAGAATTTCCACATATTTGTGGCAGACATCTATAAGCTAGAAGACAATGGATGGGTGTTTTGAAAGTATTAAAAGACAACAACATTGGCAGCTTCAGTTTCATCCATTGAGATTACAGTGCCTAGCATGTTCTGGTCCCAGCTCTAGTCTACTGCTTGAGATTGGAGTTCCCAGCTAAGTTGTGGTCCCATCTCCAATTCACCTTTTGAGACTAGAGTACCTAAGGGCTCAAGCCCCAACTCTGGTCTGTCAATTGAGGTTAAAGTGTTCACCCAAGTTCTGATGCCAGCTTGGATTCCTCATTTAAAGTTGGAGAACATATCTGTGCTTCAGCCCCTACTCCAGGTCACCCTACGAGGCCCCAGGAAGTCAGCTGAGAATTTGGCCTCAAACCCATCCTCTACACAGTTCTTACGCCTCTCCACAGCTCTTACTTACTTACCTATATAAAAACCTCTAGTCAATGTAGGAAGTGACCACTTTTTATTTGGTAGGGGTTTTTATTTTTCTCCATATTCTATTGTCCTTTTTTGCCTTTCAAGACTGTCTCACCTGCCTTACAAATGAGAATGTTCTCATTATTGGGCGCATATCTTTTTCTCAGCCTAACTTTAGCCAACACTTTCCCATGTATCCTCACTCTTTTCCTTCTATCACTCCTCTTTCTACATATGCCCCATCCTGTATTTATCCTATAGCAATTTAATACAGTCACTTACCCAATGTGATTTCTTCGTTTGCCCACACCCACAATAACACACAGTACTGTCGGTATCTCTTGTATCCCTGGAAAAGTGGGTATTTAAAGAATGACTTGGTGTAGTCATCTGAAACTCCATTTTTGTGGGGAGTTTACTGTTACAGTGGCTAGGTGCAGATAGTTCTTACCATTAAGTGGAGGTCTGGGAATACCGCCTGGTGCCACAAACCACAGTCTAAGAAAAGAGAATGTCACCTTAAGTAGAATACATCTCAGTCTTTTATGAACACTGCAAAATAAACATAACTTAGAGTAGAAAGACCATCTGACTTGAAAAACGACAAAAATCTAACCAGTGATCCATCCCCAGAGAGCAGGTCCCTGTGCAAAAGCACTGGGAATGTGACAAACTGAGACAACTTGTCTCATCAAGGAATTTCCAACTCCATAGCTATGAATGGCTTCAGTGAAAATTACCTACAGGAAATTTCAGACACAAATCCCCAAGAACAATTGTTAGTGTGTTCAAAGAACTCAAAGAGGATATGAAGCAATCCCACATTACAACTGGATGAAAAAAGGAAGTTGATTCAGGTTGTTAAAATAGGCTGTGATAAAACAATACTGAAGAAAAGCTAAATTGAAATGATGATGGAAAGGGGAAAATGTTACAGAATAAGAAATTCAGAGGAAAACCTTGCCATTAGAATGGATCATGTGGAGAATAGAATTCCACCCTTTAGGACAAAACGGAGGAATAACATGACTTCATAAAGGTCAATGATAAATTTTTAAAGTCCTATAAAAAGGATATGTAATATGTGGGGGACACCATGAAAAGGCAAATTTATTAATTTTTAGTAGTCCAGAAGAATAATTTCACCCCTAAAAATTAAGAACAGTTTCTGTTAGGAACATGTCTGAAACTATTTTGTGTAACTTAAAATGCCATTTTGTGTGACTTGAAATAATGATAACTGAATTTGCCACCAGGCATCTTTGATGAAAGCTAGGCCTTAGAAAGAAGGCCCAGGCAGGCTACCTCACAGCTCAGATCTGGGTCTATCTAAAGATAAGCCTTGCTATTCCAATGAACTAGCCCCCAGAGTGGTGTTGACGTGGTAGTTCATCAGCCCCCCAAGCTGTGAATTCTGATAGCAACACACCATCCAATGAAATGACACAAAAATTGGAACTTTAGAAATGGTCTCTACTCTCTAGAGACCTGGTTTCTCCAGCCTCTGTGTAGGTACCCATACACAAGAGGACTTGACCCTCTGTGTGTGGCCTTGTCTTCAGTGACTGTTGAACTTCAATACTGTCTCTGGGCTCACACAGGTGTTCATGTCGGTGCTAGCTGCTGGACAGCACTCTCAAGGACTTCCTGGGATCTCCATCAGTGCCATCTCCCAGCCTGCCGCAGCTGAAGGACTTCACAGTGGACATGTACCATGCCTGCCAGCTTCCAAAGTGTCCTCACTGGAGAAGATTCCCCAATGGAATCCTGTAGTACCATTTCTTCCCAAACAACTATTCCCTGCTTGGAGAAATAACTCTAGCTTTTATATTAGTATGACATTATAAGGAATGTTTGTGTGAATCAACTGAAAAATTAAAAAAGGAAACAAATCTTGTGCAGACATCCTAACTACTGAGTGCCTCACATCCCACCAGCTGTGCTCTCTGCAGTTTCAGTGAAATCATAGAATAAGATTCTCCAAATCTAGATAAAGAGATGCCCAGGAAGACACAGAAAAAACAAACTATGATTTCACAAGGTTTCTATCCATGGCAAATTGAACCACTGGGACCTATCAGGAGGCAGCCCTACACTCCAGGGGACATAGGGCACAGCAAACTTCCAGCTTAACATGAAGTCAGAAGCAGAAGAAAGAGAAACTATACCTCAAAACCCCCTTTGAAAACTCCCCAATGAACACTCTTCCAATTAGACCCCCACATCTCAAAGCTTCTACTACCTCCAAAATAGTCTTAGAAGAACATTCCAGATCCAAAATATAGCATGTGAGAAAGGTAAGAGAGAAGGGAAGGAAACACACAAGAAGGGAAACACAAACCCTTTCTGCATCTTGTGTCTTTCATTTTGATTGAGGTGAAGATTGCATAGGTAAATAAATTTACTAAATGTATCTTAACGTGCACTTAAAATAGTACATCTGTATATGTCACATATACATTACATATATGTACACTTGCTTATAACTGTAACAAAAGTTTCTGCTTTAATCTTGTGCAGGCACACATACAAGTCACGCGCGTGCGCGTACACACACACACACACACACACACACACACACACACACCTGGAAATAAGTTTTGAGAAACATGAGTGGACAACTCCTAGCCATGTGTGTGCAAATTGCTGCTTCGCCTAGTGTTTGTGATAAGGGGTTAAAGGGTGCTATCCTTTCCTAATGCCAAAGAGGATGTGTTGTGAGAATTTACAGGTAGTCGATAGGATATAATGACTGAGGAGTAGGGTAAGGGCTCTTTGGTGACAAAGAGCGGGTTGGTTGTTCAGGGCACCTGTGCATAATTGAGGGCATTAAATTGGACACTCTTCCACTACTGTGTCCATCTCCCTGTTATTTAGCATCCCCATGTCTATCCTCACTGCCACTCCCACGTTCCATGAGCCAGGAGCATTCACCAGGCCCCAGTGGCACAGGATGGAACTAGCAATAGCGAATCCAGAGCCTGGGGCTGGTTGCCATAAGTTTTCTTTCTATCAAGGAAGTGTCAGGGTAGGAGCTTCTCCTAGCCTGTATTCTGTGTGCTGGCCACAGGTGTAGATACACTAAGCAACCATGGCCTCTTCAAAGAGGAGAATGCCAGGATCCATGGTGACTGTTGGACAGATGCTCTTGTCACTAGCTGGCATCTTTCACCAGGGACACTGGCTGTGCTTACTTCATTGTTTCTAATGATGAAGGGGTTAAACTTTCCCACTTTTACAGCTGAATTTAGGTTTCAGTTCTCTGAGAAAGGCAAAATAGATGTCTCTCCCAACAAAGGGCCATTAATCAACAGCACCCTTACATTCAGGGATGAGGTAAAAGGCCTGA
This sequence comes from Cricetulus griseus, assembly GCF_003668045.3. Lineage (NCBI taxonomy): Eukaryota > Metazoa > Chordata > Mammalia > Rodentia > Cricetidae > Cricetulus > Cricetulus griseus. Next base: position 97,508,644 of record NW_023276807.1, read on the forward strand.
GGCAGCTCCACAATGTCTCAAGGACAAATTCTACTACTACCACCACCACCACCACCGCCCTTCTGGGTCATGCCTGGACTCACCCAAAATTGCTCAAGTATGTCCAAAGATAAAAAACTAAAACCTTAGCCTATCAAAAGTATACAAATGGAACTGCTGCTTGCTTAATCAATTATGTTTGAGATGACCTAACATCCCTGAAATTCCCCTAGCTGCACTTAAAAAGAGATTGCAGGCTCCTCTTGGGGTTGTCACCATTTTGTACAGGTATTTGACCCCTGCATGTTGGTATGATGATAAAAGCTCTTTGTTCTCATATACTGTTTGAGTCTTGGGTCTTCCTTAAGTATTTTCTTGGGCCCTTATAATGAGGATATCTGGTATCTGTGCATTTTCACCAGACAGACAAGCAAGAATACAAAAACAAATGCTCTACTGTCAGAGCTATTGTTCTCTACAAGAGCATCCCCATAGCTCCCTTGGTCTGAGACACACACCCATAGACCCCTGGCCTTAGAACAAAGAGAAGATCCCTGAACTCCTTAGCCACAGGACTGGCTGACCTGTCCTAGGATTGGTGCTGCCAAGCTCAATGGCTGCTAGTGCTGTGGTGATGAACTATTCCTGAAATCCAGACTTCCTGAATCTGACCGGGAAGCTTATGTGTGTTTTCCCATCTCCTTCTGAGCAAGGTGGCTGTTGGTATCCCAGCAAGCTGGGATCCTGAAACATACTGACTATTCTTCCAGATCTTCCAAAGAGAAAAGACTGAATGAAAATCTGTGCTGCCTTAAAATGAAGTTGCTATCGTTATGATGCAAGCCAAAAAATACTCACTTTGAAGGGGTCTCCAAAGACTCTGACAGGCCTGAATGGAAAAGTCATTCTCTGACACAGCCCTGTGTATAAACTCACTTGTCCATGAAGAAAGCATTTTTGTGGTGTGTTGACTAAGACACAAGCCTGTTCTTTCTTGTGGTATTGGAGCGGAGCATGAAGGTGCCTGCCCAGCCTAACCCTCCAGAGCCAGGGAGCATTTCTGAAGGAAGAGAAATCGAAGACAGCGCACATCAAACACATCAGGCAGGAGGGAGAGCTGGCTTTGAGATGCTAGGAAAGAAATTTCCCAGGAAAAAGTCACCTGGGAACATCTGTTTGATCCCCTGCCTGACCTAATAGCATCCTGTTCTCCTCTAGGGAGCTACTAATGCATATTTTATTACTGGATTTTTTGTAAGAGCATTCTCCTTTCTCGGGGAATATTGTAGTTCCTTGCTCACAAACAACCCAAGAACATTATCACAGATCAAGAAGCTCTGCTCCTCTTAGTTTTCTCTAGACAGAAGTTTTTCTACACTGCACAGCCATGGTTCACCTTTCTAATGTTTGGCATCTTGATTTTTCCTGGTGTGTTTAAGGTTATTCCCCTAGCTTAGAGGACATGTGTAATTCAGAGGGACTTAAGTGTCACAGACAGCAGGAGGCCCTCATACTTGGCCTCACAGGACCTGTGTTTCTCCTTCCCCACCCATAGCCCAGGTCTGTAGCCTCCTACTCCTAGGCTCTGCCCAGCCCTGCTAGAGAGAACCCAACAGTACAGGTCTGCACAGGTTCCTGCTGCATCCCAGGGATAACACAAAAGCACAAAGCTGCCCATGAGATCACGAGCTTAAAATTTGACTTTTTGGAGAAGGTTCTACTCCCCTAAGCTGGCTTTTCAGCCCTGGAGTCAAGCTACTTGCTGCCAGGACTACTTGGGACATCCCCAAGTCCAGCTCTTTGCACTCCTCAATTCCCAGGCTCCAATATACCTTTTTGAGTGCCCTGCCAGGAGGGGGACCATCTTTATTGGACCAAAAAAGATACACCAAATACCCATTCTTCCTGCCTTGCATATACACTAGACTACATGTATCAGTCCCTTTGGCAGCTCTGAATGGCCTGTGGATGACTTCTTGTAGATTTCCTGAATGGCTGTGAGAGCAACTCTCCTCTCTGATGCCTATAAAACTCCTCGTACCTCTTCATTCCCAAAAGATAATGACACTCAAGGTAGCAATCAAGTCACACCACACGTTGGAAATGTGTCTGGGTTACAATTGTCTACACGGAGAATGCCCAGGTTACCAGAATGCTATCCCTAGGCTTCGTTTTTGTTTTTGTTTTGTTGTTGTTTTTGGTATGACAGAAGTTATATTTTATTATGCTGAAGGTCACCACATAAGACTCTAAATTCCTGACTACATTCCTAAGTCTATCTCCCCAAGACTGGTCACCGGTGCAATGTATCTTAGCTGAAGGTCAGGTCTAGCCTCTAACCATAGTCTCAAATTCTAGGGTCAGGATTCCAGGCAAGACTCTCCAGCAGCAGAATAGATCAAGGTGGTGTCTCCCCAGCGTCTTTGGCAGTCCTGAAGGGGTGAAGAGCTATGCATTGCTCTTGGTATCTGCTAATATACTGTCAGGTGGAAGTCATGGAGTTGTCTGTTTACACATTCTTATGTCTGATTTCTTGAGTACATGATGTCACTGGGTCCTGGTTATCAATCACGTGCAGCCTTGGGTGTAGCAGGGTTTCTGACCAAGCTGTTTCTAGAGATCTAAAAGGCATTCTTACTATGTGTATCACCCATCTCTTCAGTCTCATGCTTCTTACAATAGAAACAACTGAAAGTACTAATTTTTTGTTCTTGACCTTATCCCATATCCCTTCTCTGATTCCTGCTGGCTAAGGGAGGTACCTTTTCTATGTCTCTCTGGTTGAACTCATTCATCCAGGTATAAAGTGTTCATCACACTTTCTAAAATGCAATGATTATTGTGGAATTGTGCTTTTCTATGTCTTTGGGAAGTACACACTCCATGGAAGGTCTTAGATAGTATCTTGGACAAAACAATCAGTAAGTATTTTTTGATTAACTTAATGAGTAAATGGTGTAAAGTGACCTATAGCAGAAGGTATCATAACAAACAGACAAGATGGGAATGAGTTGCCAGGTATCTCAGTAACTATGTTGGTGTTAAGATTTTAACCAAAGGCCGACTTCAATATAATCCTAGGATATGCCTCTTAAACAAATCTCACCTATAGCAGGTGTAAAGATAGAGTACCACAGAAGTCCAAAAGGAGAAAGAGGCTTGACAGTCAGAAATAGGTGAGACTTGGGAAGGATCCCCAGTGTGGAATTTATAGAGATGAAGCAAGAATGAGTGAGAGGAAGGAGGGAGCAGACATCACCAGGCTCAGTCTCCAGAACTTTGGTTCTCATGCTGGGAAGCCTGGACTTCATTCTCTAGGCAGGTGGGTGGGGAGAAAGCAAGGTGAAGATCCTTGAGGTTTTTAAGCAGAATTTTGGTGAGTCATTAGTTCTGAAGTTTAGAACATGACTTGCCAGCCATTACCAGATCCACTGAGCAGGTAGAGAACAGAAGAACGGTAACCAGAAAATTGAGACTGCAACACCACAAGTGTGAGAGGGAGTAGGAGTGACAAGTGTCCCTCCAGGATAGAAACAAGCTACTCAGCCTGGCTCATTGGTTGCCTATGGCTCTCACATCCTGGTCAACTTTCCCCATAAGATTCCCCATGCTCTCTGCCCTTAGGTCCTTGGCAGCAGACTCTGGAAGGCTCCTCTCCTCCCATGTTGAGCAGCCAGCCACACCAGACCCTGCCTAATGCTCCCTAGCAGCAGTCCTGTGTCCATGGGAGCCAAGGCCCTGGATTTCTTCAACAGCCAGGAGCTCTGCCTTCCAGCCAAACACTCCAAAATTCTCATCAGTCATTAAGTTAATAATACTGTCACTTGGGCATCATTCTGGAAGGTTGATGTGTGAAGAAACCAAAGAGGAAGCAGATGAAACAGAGATAATGAGCTAGAGATGGATGGAGAAGAGAGTCGATTAAGTGTTAACACCTGAGCATAAAATCTAACAACAAAGACTTTTCTCTAAGTGACACTTACAGTTAAAGATAGTTTTTCTGGGCAGAAAACGTGGATTCTTATCCAATATTGAGAACATCGTGTTTTTCTTAGTCAATTAGATTTTATATTTTACTTTCCTATTAAACATGATTTTAACTGTGCTAAATTCTGGGGTTCAGTGGGAACATTCTTTTCAACAAGTATGCTTCTGCTCAGCTTCTCTGTAAGCCAAGATAATATGCCCTGTTTGGGATTTTGCTTTTGCATTTCTTTCCTTACCCTTTGACCCACTAATTAACAGAGCATCTGGCTATTAGCTTCCCACTGGCATTATAAGATGATGTCTTAAAGCCACGGCTACATGTTTATGTCAGCCAGTGCCAGGAGTTGAAATTGAGGCAGATATCTGCAGAAGTCCTGGTGCCAGAGGGAGCAAATGGCATTGAATTAATAAGCTAACTTTCAGCTAGTTCCAAATGACCTTCAGACTCCGCATATCTTTACAGTGCTTAATAGAATGCAGGGGCATTTTAAAATTTGGCTACTGACAAAAAAATGAATTCAAGTTTGGGCACACAGCCCAATCTAAGGACCTGTCTGTCTTACATGCAAGAAGCTATAAGGGGTGGCAGCTAACACCCCAGCATCAGTGGGGTGGTGAGGACTGTACATCTCCTGAGCCACATTTCAATGTCAAAATCACTATTATCACAAATGACACTACTGCAAATATAAAGTTGTGGGCATGTATCAGACGTATGGTGCCAGGCACAGCTCTCAGGGTTTAGACACATGGCTTCATGCAAACAGCTATACTGACCCAATATAGAACATATTCACCATGAGTATTTTATAGTTGAGGAATCAGAAGAACACCTATGTCTCTGCATCTTGACCATAATCTTCCCATTGGTTCTAGGCACAGAAAAGAGCTGAACTTGGCACCTTTCTATCAAGAAACGTGATGCCAGCTCACTGATGTCATGAGCCCTGCTGAGTCCTCACTCCATCAGGGTGTCCTTCTCTAGATGCTGCACCTAAAGTTTATTTTATTTTTTTATTGTGGAACATTTTCAAAGGTAGGGCAGAGCAAGAGGTTCAGACTCCTACATGGGAACAAACAAATGCTGATTCCATCTCAAGGCCCAAAGCTAAACACAGCCTCATCACTGAGGAATCTACTTTGTAGGCAAGAAGGCAAATGGGCCATCAGATAGCAGCAATGGCAGGTGGCTGCTGAGTGGGCCGCCACACCTGTCCCCTCTGCTTGGAAACAGATGTGTGTGCTTAAGATAAAGTAAATTTTCAGAGCCAGGTGTTACAATGACTATACACTGAGGGCCACAGAGAAACTCTTATATATTACATTCTAGGGTTAGGTTAAATGATGAGGATGATTGAATAAATGGATAACAGATATGTGAATTTAAGCTGAAAGGAGGCTGGGAGACCAACCATCAGACCCCTGTATGTGTGCTCAGCTCATGCTTCTCTAACAAGCCTAATCCATCCTGGCTGGGACTCTCCTAGAAGCAGGGATGTCCTTGTTTCCCTGTAGCAAAAGGTAAAACTTTTCAAGTAGCCATGATAATTTGCTGTGTTTGATTTTTTTTTTTTGCTTTTACATATTTTGTAGAATTTGGAATCAATGTAAAAACCTATGCTCAACTCTGTTTCTCTCCCTCCTTCCATGCTTATGTCTTTTTACAGAGCATGTTTAACATGTACATTGCATGAAGAATATGGACTGATAAGAATGGGGCAAAGTCACCCTTTCTTACCAGCTTTAGAAGTCCTCAGAGAGGAAAAAACAAGTTCACACCAACCAATGACCCATTGAATACATCTTCCAAAAGTGCATTTGGCCTCCGTGGCATGATGTAGAGGGTGCTGATCACCTGCAGGGAAGGAAATCATATATGAATTCAAGCCCCAGAACTTAGTTGTGATAACCAATAGCATTGATAATGGCATTGCTACTGAGAAGTCAGAAGACAAACACTTGTATATCCTACAGCAAGGCCATGCTCGTTGTAAGCCAGAGGTTGAACCCTGAGCCTAAAATAGATTGATTAAGTGGTTGACCTGAAAATCTGATTTTCCAATGATACAAAATATATTCATATTGAAATGTACATATCTTCATGATTCAATTAAGTGAGGTTGAGCAAACATGCATTTGTGTTCAATCTGTGCTCCAACTAAGAGATAAAAGATCACTGTCACACTAAAAGTTCACTTGTGCCTTCTTCCAATCAGTCCCCACCTCCCAAGGGCAGCAAATGTTCTGATGTCTATCACTATCAGTGTGTTTGGATTGGTGCTGATAATTCATATAAACACAGTCAGAGTGCCTGGCTTCTTTCGCTCAGTTTGATTTTTTTAAAAAACAACACATGCTTTTGCATTCCTCTTCATTGTTGATCAGAATCTGTTTCTTGTTGAAATTTTGTGTCATCAAGTTGGTAGAAATTACACAAAAACCTCTTTCAATATTTTGTATAATTGCTTTTAAGAAAACAAGTTTTAATTTCTCTTAGGAAGCATTTTAGAAGTCCTAAGCCATAAGGTATCTGTTTTTGTACCATCACAACAAAAACTGTCAGACCATGCCTCAAAGTGATTGTACCATTTTTTCACACTTTCAAAGTTCCAGAAATATTCTTCTTTACAAGGTAAAGAATGCCTCTATGGGATGGGATGGGATGGGGTGGGGTGGGGTGGGATGGGATGGGATGGGGTAGGATGCACAGTGATATTTCATAGCAACTTCAATGTTTTCCTGGTGCCAGATGACACAATTTATTGATCATTTACCTTCTCCTCCTGTGAAATTGCTGCTTAAGATTGCTTTATCCCCTTTGTTGATCTGTAGAAGGGATGGTTGCATTCTGGTCTGGAGTGTTTGATATTTATATTGTGAGATCTTCCCCACAATCTAGGTTTGAATGTTAATTTTATTCATTATATCTTTTGAAAAACAAATGGTCTTAATTCAACAACAGTTATGACATTTTTATTTTCCTGTAGAGCTTATGATTTTATATCCTATCTATGCATCCTACTTTGGAATCCTAAAAAGATTTTTGCAGACTTTTCTAAGATTTGTGGCTGGACTGTGATATATTTAGATCCATCTTCCACTTCAAGTTAATGTTTTGCTATGGAGAGAGATAAGGATCAGTGTTCTTTGTTCCATAGAGTGTTTATCTGTGTTGGCACCACTTGTGAAAAGTGAGTGATCTGCTTCTCCAATGGAGTAGCTTTGGCACTTTCATTGCAAATCAATTGGCTGTTATGTAAAAGTTTGTATCAAATTATTTTGTTCTGTAGTTTGCATATGTCAGTTCCATGGCATCTTGAAATGTGTGTGTGGTGTCTATATGTTTAAAATATGGTTCTTAAAATAATAAGATATGCAAACTTGATTTTAGGATTTGTTTTGTTTTTGTGCACTGACTTATTTGTAGCATGGTTAAATGGTTGATTGATTAGTTGGTTAGTTTTCTCTCACTCTGTTGCCCAAGAAGGCCTGGAACTCACAATCTTCCTGCCTCAGCCTTCTAAGTGTTGGGATTATAGGCCAGGGCCACTATATTAATGGAAGTTTGATTTTTTTTTTTTTTGTTTTGTAACCTGCTTTCCATTGGTCTATGCACTAGAGTGTTTATGCAATTATTTGCTTGGGGAATCATTCATTTTCAGACAGAACACCCTATAATCAGCAAACACAGGGAGCTACACTAGTTGCAGGGTACTATTTGTTATAGCACAGGACATCTCAACACATTCCATGCATATTTTGAGTGATTTTAGCATCATGGAAGCAGCTGCACACAGTGGAAGGGATATCACAGCCCAGGCCTCACCACACTTCAGAATGCTCTTGTCTACGTACCTCGAGGTGATATCATTTCCAGCACACACATCTGCCATAGAGGTTTAGAAACTACTGCCAGGGAATGCTTCCTACAGTTTTCTAGTAGAAGGAGAAAAAGATGTAATGAATGGACTGTTGATATTTCTAAGCTAATATCATATTGACTTACACTTCCTTTAATTTTTCAAAAAGAGAATCTTGATTATGTGAATTCTAAAATGCAGTAATGGCAGAGTTTATGGACGTTCACACTCACAGGGAAATAAAAACTGCAAGACCTTTATCCCAATGTCATAGATGTGGGGAATGATAGAAGTATATGCCAATGTGACTTCTTGTAGCCAGGTGGGAATCAGTCTGGGGTTTTGGTTCCCTAGGCCCTGCTCCAAATATCACAATGGCCTTTGAAGATCTCCCTTGGAAGGCCTCACCTTCCCTGGGGAATAGAAAGGGAATGGGATAGGGGATGGGTGGGGACAGGGGAGGAGGGGAGGGAGAGGTAACTGGGATTGACATGTAAAACAAGCTTGCCTAATTTAAATTTTTTTAAAAAGAAAAAAGTTAAAAAGGCTCAAATGCCTCAGGGCCAGCTGGTGATGAGGGAGACACAGAGAGCATTGTGTAGTCATTAAGATGAAAGATAAGAGAAAGCAGCAGATGGAGGAGAGTGAGGCTAGGCCCTGACATTGTCTCAAGGGTGGTGGCTCTGAAAGTACCCACTCTGATGGAAAGAGAGGAATACAGAGGAATAGGCTTTTCAAGACTTGTGGACTCAATCCAAAATTACCAATGCCACACAAACCCAAACCTCAGTCAAATCAGTTTCTTCTAAGACTTTTTTGTGAAGAAATCACTGTTACATCAGACCAATGTGAACCATGTAGGTGCAGATACTGAAGGGAGAGAAGTGGATAAGCCAAGGGACTACAAAGAAAGTAGGCCATGTGAAAGCAAGGGTTAGATTGTCTCTGGTTCTAGAAACCGTGGAGTTCAGGTTATACCATTCAACTGAGCTCCCCAGGTCAAAGATAAAAGATGGTTTCTGAAAGTTACCTAAATACATTCCCTTCAATCAGGGAATACTTCCATCTGACTCACACAAACTAGGATGAGCTAGGATGAGAAGGCATTTCCTCCCCACTCAGGACAGTACCTGGGAGTTGGATCTGATGTACAGTTTTATTAGCAAAGCAATAAATTATTCCAAGGGAAGGAGCAGATACTAAGCCACCAGAAGCAGACTAAGTAGGATGTGGTTAAGACTATGGAATGAAGTCTTCTAAGCTTTTAAAGATAGGAATTTCAACATGATAGATTTTTTTTCAGTGCTAAAATAGAACAAGAGATGCATATAATATCAGAGTGTGGACTCAACCAGGTGGGAACCCTGAAAAGTCAAAGCCAGGCTATAAATCCAAGACAATGTTCTGGAAGTGGAGACACTTTAAAGGATTCCCCCACTAAAGAAAGAAAGAGTGATCCTGAGGATGTACGATGAAGCAGAATACCTCTCTTCTAAGATCAGGGACAAGGGTGCCTGATTTACACTCCCTACTCAGTGTGGTATTTGGAGAGCCCAACACAATTCCACCAGAGAATGAATTCAAGTCAGAAAGGAAGAGACTAAGTTGTCTCTGTTTCCAGATGATGATATTTTCAGAAAATCCTAAATCATTTCAAAAGTGAAATACTGTTAGTTCTAATAAATAAATTCATTCAAGTTGTAGAATACATAAACCAACATAAAAATCAACGAGTTTCTGTAGACTCACAATGAACTATAGGAAAAAGAAATCAAGAAAAACAATCCTAATTTCAGTAACTACAGAAACACACTGGAATAAATTTTTACCAAGGTAATAAAATACATTGAAATATATATGCAATGCACAATGATGGATCAAATTGAAAACACCAGTGGGAAGTTGTGTTTAGGAATAATTTCTATTACAATTTTCATTCTATTCAAGATGACTTCATCTTGATAAATCACCAATAAAAAATCTAATTATTTTCACAAAACCAGAAATACATCATAAGATTTGAATATGATTACAACAGATGCTTTGTAGGTAAATCAATCTTGAATAAATAAAAAAGCAAGCTGTAGCATCAAACCACCAAACTGTAGCATCACATCACCAAGATGTAGCATCAGATGGACCAAGCTGCAGCATCACACCACTGACTCGCAAATTTTAACACATGCTCAAATAGTCCAATCATGACACTTAAAAGGACACAATGCCAGTGCATCATAATAGCCCAGAAATGAATCCACATACAGTCAATTGAGTTTTGACAAAAGTTCCAAGAGTCATGCAATGGGAAAGAGAATAGTTGTGAACACTAGACATTCACACGTAAAATAATTTGATTCTCATTTTTGTTCAAAGTCTTTGAACAAAGACATTCATCTTTGTTAAAAAATAAAGTAAAAGTGGATTTAACACTTAAATGTAAGACTAATAAAGCTATTTAAACCACTTGAAGACAACTTAGAGGGAAAACTCCATGATACTGATCTGGCCAGTGACTTTTTTGTTTTTGGTTGTTACCCACATCTCAAAGCATACATAAACAATAAACAAACAAAAATAGCCAAAAAGTGTTAGTTACATCAAAAGTAAAAGCTTAAACAAAAAATATAGAATGCCCAACAGATTAAAAGGCAACCTATGATTGACAGAAATCCTTGAAAATACATAGGTGACATATTATACACGGAGCTCAACTCAAGTCAATGAAACAAAAACCTTAAAACCTGAACAAAGGGACTAGGGGATGGTTCAGTGAGTGAGGGGCTTGCTGTGCAATCATAAGGACCTGGGTTTAAATGCCCAGTGAGAACACCAGACGTGGTCAAGAGTGCCCATAACCTTCACACAGGGACAGAGGAGACAAGAGGGTCACTAGGGCTTGTTGGCAGACAGAAGTAGTGCCAGGCTCATTGAGAGACCTTGTCTCACATGAGTAAGATAGAGAGTGAAAGAGCAGACTATCAGATGCCCTCCTCTGGCTTCTGTACTCTCCACACACAGGTATATACAATCCTCATACATGTACATATTCACCAGAAGGTGGAGGGAGGGAGGGATGGAGGGAGGGAAGGAGGGAGGAAAGGAGGGAGAAGGGAAGGAGGGAGGAAAGGAGGGAGGGAGGGATGGTGGGAGGGAAGGAGGGAGAGGTCAGGAGAAGGAAAGAGAGAGACCCTAAATGGATAATTCTCATTAGAATACATACAGCTTGGTAGTTGCCACATGCCTTTAACCTAGCACTCCGGAAGCAGAGGCAGATAGGTGTCTGAGTTCAAAACCATGTCTGCACAGTGAGTTCCAGACCAGAGTTACACAGTGATACCCTTGTTCAGGAAATAATAATAATATTATAAATAGTCAAGATATTATGAAAATTTTCTCATCACTAGTAGCCATCAAGGAAATGTGAGTCAAAACTACCCTGACAATTTAAATGTATCGATGGATGGATGTTCAAACAAATACTATGGGGGAAAAAATGGAATAGAGGAGCTAAAAATAGTGTCTTTGCTTCCTACAAGGATTAGTTAAATGAATATAGCTATTATGATATATTGAGAGAGAGAGAGGTACCTCTAAAAGCAAGAAACAGAATATGATCCAGGTGTGACATTATTGAACATACACTCAATGGAAGGGAAGTCAGTGTGTCAAAGAAACATCTGTCCTTCCATGTTTCCTGCAACACTATTCACAATGTCAAGATAGCCAATCCATCTAAGAGTCCATTGATTAAAAGATAGGAAAATATGGCTTATATGAACAATTGACACCAGACGATGAGAGGACTCAAATATTGTAATTTGTGGTCACATCAATGAGACTAGGAGACATTAAGTGGAATAACTCACCCACAAAAGACAAATAGTGATCTCTCCTATTTTAATAAAAAACACTGTACTCATGAAAGTAGAGAGCGGACACTGGTACAACAATTTGGGAGTTGAGGTACTAGGCAGATGTCAGTCAGAGGAGAAAAAAGAAAATAGAATAAAAGGTCTATTACACATCTTGGTGACTGAAACCAAAAATACATTGCATATATGAAAATAAGCAAGTGAGGTAATACATGCTGAATAGCTCTAAACTAAGCCATCCTACAATGTGAGTCCAACATTGTGATACATTGTAAAAGCACACGCTTTTGTCAATTATTTAAATGGCAATCACAAACCATTTACATGTAGGAAATCAGAAACAAATCATATGAGTATCAAAATATTCCTGAGTAGATGGATCATGTTTGGCTGTGGAAATCCAATGGCAAGGAGAACATCAGCAGAGAGGCCATGGCAAACCTGAACTGGGATAGGAATTTTAATTCTCTTCTCTCAAAACCATGCTAGCGGAAAGGAACATCCAAAGCACTAAAGAAAAGAACTCAACCAATCTCCAATTCTACATCCAGATTACCCAAAGGTGACAAAAAAATTAAAGGCATAAGAAACACCTGAACAAATGTAACAAGGCTGAAAGTAAGCAAGCATCCTCATGAACAGACAGTTGGCAAGCAATCCAAACACAAGACTGGTCACAAAGCTACAGTAATCAACATCATAATGTTGGGAAAGTAAAGAAAACATAGATCAATAAAAAAGTGGAGACCTCATAAGCTGATCCACTCAAACATACTCATCTTTGGTAAGAGGAAAAGCAGTTTCTGCAACCTTCAACATGTATTGCCAGGACCACACAATTCAGGGAGCTGAAGGACAGCCTTCAACTCACGCTTCGGGGACAACACAATATCAGCACACTAAAACAACAACTATAAACCTAGATATTGACCTCACCCAAAAGCTTAACAAAACTCAGAATGGATCTTGGCCTATTTCAAAAACACAGCACCATAAAATTTATGACAGAAAATAAGAGACTCTAGGCGACCTTGCCTTTAATGGTGAGGTTTCAGATCCACCCAAACCACATCCCGTGAAAACTGAGCTTTATTTTATTATAGTTAACATCTGCTCTGTCAAAAGTTACAATTAAGGAAATCAAAAAGCAAGTCAAGATTTTAAGAAAATGTTTGCAGAATTCATATCTGATAAGAAGTTGTATCCAAACTGTAGAAGGAACACTTAAAACTCAAGCAGCAAGAAAGTAAATAAACCACTGGAAAACTGGGCAAAAGATCTGAACAGATACATCAGTGGAGGAGATGGAGAGACGAGGACAGTCTATTAATGTTCACTATTGTTGTCATTAAGTAATTTCAAATTAAAACAGTAATGAAATACCACTAAACAGGAAGCTGGTAATGGGAAATGTTGGTAAAGACACAGAGAACAGCAGGAACTCAGCTGCACCCTGAATGAATTCCATTAAATTCCTTTACAAAATGGTACTGCTAAATTGTAAGACATTGAGAGAATTCCTTAAGAGTTCTACAGTACAAACCAGCAGCCACTGGCACGCCTACATACTTGATTGACTAAAATGCTTGCCCACATAAAAACTTGCACAGGGATTTCCATAGGAATCCTACTAGTAATCAACACATAGAGGTGACCATGGTACATTCCAATAGAGAAATGGAAAATAGTACCAGAGCCACACAGTAGAATAGCATTTAATGAGAAAAGGAAAAATGGCCGCAAAAGAGCTTGAATTCCAAAAATATGTTTTTACGTAAAAGAAGGCACTTGGTGTAACAGAAGCTACTCATAAAGAGCCTTATGTGTTACCATTCAAGCTATATGATATCCTAGGAAAGACAAAGCCATGGAGATTATGAAAAAGGAGTTGCCAGAGGCTATCAGGGATGAGACAGTTCACAGCAGATTATGTTAGTGTCATGAAATTCTTTATAGTACATACTTACAAATGCATAAACTTATCTGTCAAGACTAATGGAACTTCATTACACCAAGAGGGAACCATTGTTTTAAAAATTAAACATTTTAGAAGTTTTGGGAACTCCAGCATGGATTCTAGGATGTGAGAGAAAAGGTAATTTTATTGTTTGATTTTGGAACAATTTCACAAAAGGGTGAAGGGAAAGAAGACTGGCCTAGGATTTTGCAGAAAAGAATGGAACCTGTGGCTAAAGGCTAAAAGGGCTGTACACTGAACAAAGTACTGGAGTAGAGTTGTTTATCAATAAAGTGTAGAGGAGCAGCTCCAAACAGCTCCATGTTTGGAACTGGACAAGTGAGTAAATGGATGGTATAGCTGGAAGAAGGTTTGGGGAAGTGGCTGGATCTACATGTAAGGGATGATCTATTCAGTAGTTAAAGTTGGAACTGACAGTGTGAGCTTATGTTTAGTTCCTATGAAACAGGTGACTACCTATAGAAAAATATGTGTACATAGTATACATACAAGTATATCCTTGCTCCATTAGCTGAGGGGGTTCTCTCAGATGCTATATCGAAGTATCAAGGGACACAGCCATGTGTTTATAACCCATCTCTTATAAAAAAAGAAGAGCTCTTAGAGAACTCACCAACTATATGCCTGTAGCAGGGGACACAAAGGGTGGGTCTGCAGCAAACATCGGCGACAGAAAGCAATAGTGAAATAAGAGTAGTTTGGTCTATGTGTACACCACTCTGAATGAACCTGATCTTAGAAGCTAAGCAGGGTCTTCCCTGTATATTACTTGGAAATGGGAAATTAGTGTCTCATTTTTTAATGAGACAAAGAAGACAACTAAACTAAAAGAGTTCTTGACAGGTTGATACAGAGAAATTACAGAAGCAGTGAGAACAGGAGGTTTAATGATCTGAACTGTAATATAATTTCCATAATGCTGCTGACATACACAAATAAAATAGAAAATAATTCCAAATAAGGTATATGGTGTCTTCCTTCAAGGAGGCAGTGGGATATGACTTTTAACTCCTCAGATAAAGGTTGCACATATAGATTCCCTTCCAAACAGCACAAGACAGAGAGAGGATGTGATACATTTCAGCAAAGAGCATGTAATAAACATGACCTTAGTCAAGTATTCAAGGTCAATATGACAGTAGCATTATATTCATGGAATGTGTACCTAAAATAATCCAGTAAAAAAAATGTCTGCTTACCTCCTTGGTGCCCTTGGCTCCAAGTAACTGGTAACCTCACTCTAGTTGTGAGGGAAATGTCACGTGTTTTTCAATCATGAACATTTATGACATAGACAACCAGTTCCCCTCAGCATTGCCTAAGCCCCAGGAAGAACTGCTGGAATGTTGTGACAATCAGCAAATATGCTTAACAGCTAGATGCCCTGGGGGGTCTCTGCTGCTGTGAAGGAATATGAGGACCTGCATGAAGTATGGCCTTTAGTTATTAGTTATTAATGCATAGCTACTCATTCTTACTTGAACAATACTAACACTCTACTGTAAGAGAATAATATGCAAAGTAGGCACACAAATCCTAGAAATAGGGGAAGAAAAAGAAATATAAGTAATACCAATAGGAAAGGAACAAAGGAAACTTCCTGTTTTCAGATGGCACAATTATCTGAAGAGAAAATGCCTAAAGAAATTCGTACTTATAATGAGATTGGGTCTCACTGTGAAGCCCAGGCTGACTGGAAATTCACAGAGATCCACCTGCCTCTGCCTCCCAAGTTTGGATATTAAAGGAAACTCCTAGTACTGTTAAGTGAACTCAGTAAAATTGGAAGACTCAAAATCAACAGACAAAAACCAATTGTGTTCACATATTCAAGCAACCAACAGATGGCTGTAATGATAATTCTTTCTGCCAGCTGCCTGAGTTCTGCCTGCCACAATGTTAGGGCCCCAAAATAACACACAGAGACTTATATTAGGTACAATGCTGCTGGCCAATGACTAGGATTTCTCATTTGCTAAATATGTCCTCAGTATCAACCATAACCATTAATCTATATATTTTATAAAGACTTATCAAGAACATCAGCGCAATGCATCCTCTCTTCACAGTGATCACATGTGACTGCTGTCTTTACTACATTTCCCAGAATCCTCCTCAACTCCTAGTCCCACCTATCCTGCTTTCCTATTGGCCAACAGTGCTTTATTTATCAACCAATAAGACAAACATATACACAGAAGGACTTCTCCCATCAGATGGCAAACAAAATTAAAGCAAGAATTCATTTATTGTAAATAAAGAAGAGAGGATGAAATAACTGGGGAGAATCCCAGCCAGTTATAATATCTGCACACCGGGCAACACACTGACAAGAGAAGTCAGAAACTGAGTAAAAAGAGAAGTGTGAGTCCAAAGATACAGCATAAATGCCAGTTCTCTACAAACTGACTTACAGCTTAATGTCTTAATTCTTACCCTAAATCACAGTAATATATCTTCTTTATATAGAAAAACTCAAACTTACATAAAAGGGTAAAGGCTAAAGTAGCAACAAGTTAAAAAGAAGTTAGAAGGTAAACTCTCATTTCACAAAACCTCACTGAATCTAAGAGATGTTAAATTCAGTGAGAAAAAAATCTCCAAAGATAAAATCCTATAAACTATACTTATGAGCCACTTACTGATATATAATAGATATATTAAAATCTTCACATTATAATACAGTAATTTGGATACACACATATACTTGCCTATCACCACATCAAGGCAGCAAGAAATCCATCATTCGCACATTCCCACTCCCTCCTTTATGTTGCTCTGTTCTCCTTTTTGCCTTCTCATGATGACACCTATTGTGAGAGCCACTGTCTTAACACTTTTGAATTATACAACATGCCTGACCACTCATGCTGTGCAACAGGCTCTCTAGCTTTTTACCTGGTACAACTGAAAAATGTATGCAAACTGGCCTCCTGCTGCCCCTCTCACAGAGCATCAAAACTACAACATATTCTCTGATTAATATTTGCTATTTCAGATCCCTCCTTTAAGTGTAACATCCTCCAGGCCTCCCATCCCACGTTATACTGAATGGAAGCATTTCCTTTTCTTTCTTTTTTTTGTTTCCTTGCTGTGCCCCATGTGGCTCCAGATCAGTCACAGGCAGTGTGCCTGCAGGCCACGTGTGGTTGTTCTGCCCCTTCCATTTCAACAAGGCCACAAAGAATAGGAGAGACCCACAGGATAAGCTCAGCTCAATTCATTACTAGGGCTAACCCAACACCCTCATTTCAGTGGCCTAAGGCCTGAGTCATTCTGCTCCATGGAATAAAGAGCAGGTGTATTCTTCTGTAGTGGTGGGTAATCAAACCATATACTCTTCATATGCTCATCCATTCATGGGCATTTTGATATCTTGATCAGTATAAACAATACCTCAATGAACATGAAATACATGTCTTTGAGAAGCTGAACTCAATTCATTTGGTCATTCTTTTCATGCCATACATACATATAAGACTTTATGAACCTACAAAATATAGAATCCACAGATAAATCATGAAGTTTGCCTGAGTCTTAATTTGCTTAATATGATCATTTGTGTTTACAGCCATTTTCTTGCAAACAACATGACTTTGTTCTTCTTTTTTGCTGAATAAACTCCACTGTGTATAGCACATGGGCCATGTTGTAGTTCCTTATTCTTCTGGTAAGGGACACACACCAAGGTTGATTCCATAACTAAGTTTTTGTGGAGTAGTGCTACATTAAATACTGATGTCAAGTAGTGCTGTGATATTCAGTTCTATATATATCCATTCCCAGGAGTTGTAGAGCTGTGCCACATGACAGAGCTATTGCTGTTCTGTTGGAAAATCTCTAAACTCATTTCTCAGATGTCTTGTATGTGTGCTCCATTTCCTCCACAAACTCACCAGTATTTATTGTTTTTTGTTTTGTTAATTATTGTTAGACTGGCTGGGGTGAAATGAAACATCCGTGTGCTTTAAATTTGTATTTCTCTGATGGCTAGTGATGGTGAGCATTTTAAATATGTTTTTCCTCTGTTTTGAGAACTGCATAGTTGATTTTCCCACCTTTTGGATGACTTGGGTTTCTGCTGTTTATTTTTTTGTCCTGGTATACCAGAGATACTATTCACATCTAGTCGGCAGATGGTTTTTCCTGCCCTATGAATTGTCTCTTCATTTGATTGTTTCCTTTGCTGTGTAAAGTTTTTTCTACCTTCATGCAATCTCATTTATCATTAGTTGGCATTATTTCTTGAGTTAGTGGAGTCCTTGCCTGCACATGCATCTTCAAGAGTTTTCTCTACTTCCTGTTGTAATGTCAGAATTTCTGATATTATATTAAGATCTGTTTGGAATTTATTTCTGTTCAGTGTGAGAAAAAGGGAATACTTTCATACTTCAATGTATAGATAACCAGTTTCGCAGCATAGTTAGTGAGAAAGCCTGTATTTATTCTAATATATATATTGATGCTTTACCTATCCAGGCTTTATAAAATGCCAGTGAAAAATTTCATTGGGATTTTGGTGGCATCTATAGATTTTGTAGTGTATGAATTGTGGCAATATTAATTCTGCCAATCCATGAACATGGAAGTCCTTTCTAAACCAGAAGGCCTTCGGTTTCTTTTTTCAGTGTTTTAAATTTCCACTGTAAACTTTCTGGGTTAGGTTTATGCTAAGAAACATTTTTTGAATGTTACAAGTGGCATTGTTTTTCTGATTTCCTTCTCCGCATGAATATTTTTGTTATATAGAAAGGCTACTGAGATTTGTAAGTTGCTTTTGTTTTCTCTCACTTTGCTAAAAGGGTTTAATTGGTGGAATTTTAGGGTCTTTTACATAGCATGTCAGATTGTCTACAAACAAAAGTACTTCGACTTCTTTTCCTATTTGTATCCCTTTTGTTTTTCTTTCTTCTGTTATTGTTCTAGGTAAAATTTCAAGCACTATATTAAGCAAGAATGAACAAAGTGGACACATGTATCTTGTTCCTGATTTTAGTGGATTTAGTATATGTTGGCTGTATGTCTCTCATAGGTAACCTTTATTATGTAGAGATATGTTTCTGATATTCTTAGTCTCTTCAGGACCTTTATCATGAAGTGATGCTGGATTTCATCAAAAGGCTTTTCTACATCACTGAGATGTGCACATGACATTCTGTCCTTGAGTATTTATGTAATGAATGATATTCATCAATGTTTGTGAGCTGAACCATGTCTGCAACTTGGAACAAACCCAAATTTGGTTATGGTAAATAATTTTTATGCGTTCTTGAATTCAGCTTGCAAGTATTTTATTGAAAATATTTTCACCTACCTCCAACACATCAATTGACATATAATTTTCTTTTTGGATTATTTTGACCTGGTTTTAGTATCAGAGTAACTCTTGTTCTGTGAGAATTTTCATAGGAGTCTGTCTTAGTTATGGTTCCTATTGTTGTGAAGAGACATCATGACTATGACAGCTCTTAGAAAGGGAAACATTTAATTGGGGCTGGCTTACAATTTCAGAGCTTTAGTTTATTATCATCATGGCTGGAAGCATGGTAGTGTGCAGGCAGACATGGTGCAGGAAAAGGAGCTATGAGTTCTACATACTGATCCACAAGAAACAAGAAGTGAGCTGGGTTGAGTTTCAGAGATCTCAAGCCCAACCCTTCATGATACACTTCCTTCAACAAGCCACAACTACTCCAATAAGGCCACACATAGTGCCACTCCCTATAGGTCAATCATTCAAACACTTGTGTCTATGAGTGTCATGCTTACTAAATCCATCACAGAGCCCTTCCCTTTCTGGCCTTTGAAACAGTTTAAGGAACATTCGCATCAGTTACTTCTTAAAGGCTAGGTAGAATACAATCATGACTCTATCCAGGAATGAACTTTTAAATTGAGAAGATTTTGGTATTTTATTTTTAAGTCTAAGTTTTTATATCCTATTTTGGTATTAAGTGCCTAAAAATTCATCACTTTGTTTTAGATTTCCCAGCTTATTGCAATGTGTGTTTTAATGGATGTCATTATGATTTTACAAATCAGTTATAATAACTCCTTTTCCTATCAGTTTTTAAATGTGGATATTCTCTCACTTTCTCATCTTTAATTTGGCTAAAGATTAAAGCTAGATCATCTTTTTAAGGAACCAACTCTCAGCTTAACTGATTATATTTCCATGTTTTTTCCATTTCATTAATTTTTACAATGGTTGTTTGTTTGCATCTACTGATTTTAGATTTGTCTTTTTCTCATTTTTCAAGCTCTAGGATGCGCAGGATGTACATTTAAGTATCTATAAACTTCTCTCTTAAACTTGGAGTTCTTGTGGGACCCCAAAAAGTGGGAATGGGGGGTATCTTTGACTTTTTTGCCTGCACTTAGGACCCTTTTCTTCCTACTGGGTTGCCTCATCCAGCCTTAATATGAGGATTTGTACCAGTCTTATTATCTTATTAGACCATGTTCAGTGGATATCCCTGTGAGGCCTACTATTTTATTCTTTTTTGCAGAGAAACAGAAGGACAAGTGGATCTGGGGGAGAGAGGAGGCAGAAGTAGGGACTGGGAGATCTGGAGGGAGGGAAAACTGCAGTAAAGACGTATGAGAGAAGAATAAAAATTTTTAAAAAGATTGTTTTCATCATATCCCTTACCCTCAGTACATGGTATGTTGTTTTTTCTTTCAATTGTAGAAATTTTGTTATTTTCTTCTTGATTTATTGATTCATCATGCCAGAGTGTGTTGCTCAATCTTCATGAATTTGTATATGTTCTATCATTTCTCTTGACTTTGATTACATTTAATCAGAGAGAATATAAAATATTATTTCACTTTTTCTGTCTTTGTTAAGACTTGTGACATTTTATAAGATCTATTTTAGAGAGTTCTATGGGCAGTTGGGAAGAATACATAATCTTCAGTGGTCAGAATGCTCTATAGATGTCTGTTAGGTTAATTTGTTATTAATATAATTTAACTAGGATTTTCTCTATTTTTATGTCTGGATGACTTGTGTATTAGTGAACTAAGAGTATTGGAGTCACCACTGTTGTTGTGTTGAGGCTAATCTTTGTTAGAAATCAATAGGACTCTTTTATAAAATTGATTGTGCCTACACGGTGTGTTGTTGCTGGTAGGTTTTCTTTGTCCCACATGGTCCAGCGGCCCCTTCAGCCCCAAATGTGCACTTGGATGCTATATTAATTATAAATTGTTGGCCAATGACTAGGGCTTCTTATTGGCTAGCTCTGTCTTAATTATTAACCCATTTCTATTAATCTATGTATTTCCATTGGGTCTTTCTTATCTTACCAGAGATGACCTGGTGGATCCTTTCTTCCTGGTCCTTACACACTGACTAACTCTCTGCCTACTGTTCCCAGAATTCTCCTCTTCTCCTAGTCTTGCCTACCTTCTTAACTCATTGGCCAAACAGTATTTTATTCATCAACCAATAAGTGAAACATATATACAGAAGGACATTCCCCCATCATCTCCTCTTTTCTGTCTAAATAAAAAGAAGTGTTTTAACTTTAACATAGTAAAATATATAACAACAGTTATCAAATAAGAACTATAGTTAACAACATTTAATCCATTAACATTTGGCAAAATTTAAAGAAAATATTCTATCATCTATCCTAGCTTTATGAGTCTAAAGTTTTGGAAAACCATAACTATCTGTCTTCAACTCCATTAAGGACCTCAGAAGCATAATATATAAACTCTAGAATTGACAGAGACATATTGATGTCTGGGCAGACACCCAAAGTTCCTCTGTAACACTGAAGCATCCATCCTCAGCCCATAGGCCATAGTGTGTCTGACAGACTTCTCAGTGAAGCAGGAAGTCTGCATCTTTCCCTCCTGTATTGCCAGTTTGTCAGTTATTTTTCTCTGTGTCCTGCAGAATGTCTGGCAGACACTTCCATGAAGCAGGAACCCTGTAGGACTGTCTCATCAAGTTCCACAGTCACTTTCCTGTGGGTCCTGCATGTCCAGTTTATACAGCATACCTTCAAACAGTCCAGGCAAGAGCTGTTTCTTGCCCAAATGGCTCATCTTTTTTTGCCATGTAGAAGGCAAACTATATAATGAGTTTCTTCAGTGCCCATCTTCCTCTCTAAAGTAATTGGTATTTCCAGGAGCAGTTGTGTCCACTGACATGAAAAACCCTAAACCATTTAAATGCAATATTCTGTAGGTCTTTGAAAGGTTTGAAGATGATCTATCCAGCTGAAATATATCTCTGTATATCTAGCAAACCTAACTAACATGAATATAAGCTTTGACTATCATAGGTAACTATATAAAATCTCTTTTAATTATACAATACATTTTTAAATGAGCTGCATATACACAATACCTAAACAAGAGGATAAATACACACATAACAAAATTGACCTTAAATTTGTATCAATAAACCAAGGTCCATACCAATACAAACTATTCATTTCTGTATCAGATTCCCCCTTTTTTCCTTTAGAAAGAGATTGGCTGTCATCATAAACCATTTATAACTAGCCCCATTTAAATGAAAAGAAAAGAAATGTATAAACAATATTTGGGAATTTGGGAATCATTCTCTCCAAACTGCATCCTGCTATTTGGGGGTGCTGCCAATACCATAAGGATCTTGAGAAAACCTAGAAACCTGGTCAAATCCTGGCTGTAGTAGTGTGCAAGGCTGTATCATCCCAGCTGTCTTGGATGTTGGATCACCTGAGCCACTGCTTCAGGGGTTCTTGCTTGATCAAACCATATTAGTCTGAAAGGAATATACAGTTTATCATTTTCTGTGGAAACAAAAATAAAATCTCTTTTCCAAAGTAACATGTCCTTAGACTTAAATTTTGAAGTCAAAGCATTTTAAAATATGTAAGTTGGATTAATTAAGCACCCTTTATGATCAAATGTCTTTCAGCAGTTGTTGCTCCTTCCTTCAAAGACAACACAATAATATATAGTATTCAGACTCTGTATGTACTTTCCATCTTTAAGTGGCTTTTTTTAAAAAAAAATTACTACTCTATTTCTTTCAATTTCAATTTTTTTTTGAGACAGGATTTCTCTGTGTACTTTTGCCTGTCCTGGAATTCACTCTGTATACCAGGCTGGGCTTGAAATCAAAGAGATCTGCTTGCCTCTGTCTCCCTAGTACTGGGATTAAAGGCATGAACCACCACACCCAGCTACTCTATTTATTTTAAACCAATTTACACTTTTTATTTTCTCTCCCACAGCTACATATATTTTTAAAAACATTGTAAACCCTCTGGAGGTTTTTCTTCAACTGAATCTGTATTTACTGTATGTCTACCTTTTTTGGCCACATATCTTTTATCTGATAAACAGCATTGCTAAAATAGCTCTGTGCTGCAAGAGATGTCTCAAGTCTTAAGTCTTATGGATTATAAAGTGCTACTAAGACAAAGAACATTTCTGGATGTGCATCCATTAATATCTATTGTTAGCAGGAATTCCTTCAAAAATATTTTCATAGCTTTTGACAATGATCTACCCTTTGTTCATATATTAATAATTTGATCACTTGAACTGGCATTATACAGACTGAAAAGTTAATGTTTTCATATTTGGGAATGCCTAGAGAAGGGAGAAATTATGTAATTTATGTTATATTCTAAACCAATAAAAGGAATATTTTTAAAATTAAAAAAAAAGAGAGAGCTGTGCTGTTTGCAGCTTATGCTGAGTCAGGAAGCCTCCCTTAAAGGAGTCTGGAGCCTCTGCTTGTCTTTAGCAAACAGAGCCCACGAATGTTATATTAATTATAAAACTGTTAGATGATGACTAAGGCTTCTTATTGGCTAGCTCTGTCTTAATTATTAACCTATTCCTATTAATCTATGTATTTCCATGTGGTCTTATCTTACCCGAGAAAATCTGGTGCATTCTTTCCTTCTGGTCCTTACATGGTGACTGACTCTCTGCCTACCATTCCCAGAATTCTCCTCTTCTCCTAGTCCCACCTATCTTCCTGCCTCATTGGCCAAACAGTGTTTTATTTATCAACCAATAAGTGAAACATACATACAGAAGGACATCCCCATTAGCGTGTACATGTATACATTGTTGAATTGTTTGGAGAATTGTCACCTTCATTAATAAGAAGAGACCTTCATATCCTCTAATGGCACATGTGGATGTCAGATGATGACATTCAGGTGTCAGTTCTTTCCTTTTTATTTTTATATATTTGAATTACAAACAAGATTGAATTACATGATGATCCCAGTACCCTTCTCCCTCCCTTCCTCCTCTACCACCCCCCAACTAAAATCTTACCTGTCATATGTCCTTCTAATCTACACCTGACTCAAAATTTCTGCTTCCTCATAACCTCTGCATCCTTCCTTTTCTTCCCTTCTCATCCTCATAGCTTCCTCCCCCATCTTCCCATGTTCTCAATTTGCTCAGGGGATGGTGACACTTTCCCCTTCACCAGGGGACAAAGTTGGTCTCTTTTTAGGGTCTTCCATTTACTAGTATCTCTGGAAGTGTGGATTGTAGGATGGTAATCCTTACTCTATGTCTAAAATCCACACATGAGTGAGTACATATCATGTTTGTCATTTTGAGATTGGGTTACCTCGCTCAGAATGGTTTCTTTGAGTTCCATCCATTTTCCTGCAAATTTCAAGATTCCATTGTTTTTGTTTTTGTTTTTTCTGCTGAGTAGCTCTCCATTGTGTAAATGTACCACAGATTCTCTATCCATTCTTCGGTTGAGGGGCATCTAGGCTGCTTCCACTTTATGGCTATTACAAATAATGCTGCTATGAACATGGTTGAACAGATGTCCTTATTGTATGAATGTGCTTCTTTTGGGTATATGCCTAGGAGTGGAATTGCTGGATCTTGTAGTAGACTCATTCCCATTTTCTTGAGGAGTCGACATACTGATTTCCAAAGTGGCTGTTCAAGTTGGCACTCCCACCAGCAGTGGAGAAGTGTTCCTCTTTCTCCGCATCCTCTCCAGCATAAACTGTCATTGGTGTTTTTGATTTTAGCCATTCTAACAGAAGTAAGATGGTATCTCAGAGTTGTTTTGATTTGCATTTCCCTGATGGCTAAGGATGTTGAACACTTTCTTATGTGTCTTTCAGCCATTTTAGATTCCTCTATTGAGAGTTGTCTATTTAGTTCTGTACCCCATTTTTTAATTGGATTGTTTGGTGTTTTGGAGAATAGCTCCTCCACTTCTTTGTATATTTTGGAGATCAACCCTCGATCAGATGTGGGGTTGGTGAATATCTTTTCCCAGTCTGTGGGCTGTCGTTTTGTCTTGCTGACTATGTCCTTTGCCTTACAGAAGCTTATCAGTTTTAGGAGGTCCCATTTATCAATTGTTGGTCTCAGTGTCTGTACTACTGGTGTTATGTTCAGGAAGCAGTCTCCTGTACCGATTAGTTCAAGGGTATTTCCCATTTTATCTTCTAGTAGGTTCAGTGAGGCTGGTATATGTTGAGGTCTTTGATCCATTTTTACTTAAGTTTTGTGCAGGGCGAAAGGCTTGGGTCTATCTGTAGTCTTCTACATGTTTGCATCCAGTTATGCCAGCACCATTTGTTGAAGATGTTTTCTTTGTGCCAGCACATATTATTGGATTGTTTGTCAAAAATCAGGTGTTTGTAGATATGTGGGATAATATCAGGGTTTTCAACTCTATTCCATTGGTCTACTTGTCTATTTTTGTGCCATTACCAAGCTGTTTTCAGGACTATAGCTCTGTAATAGAGCTTAAAGTTAGGGATGGTGATGCCTCCAGAAGTTCCTCTATTGTACAGGGTTGTTTTGGCTATCCTGGGTATTTTGTTTCTCCATATAAAGTTGAGAATTGTTCTTTCAAGGTCAGTGAAGAATTGTGTTGGGATTTTGATGGGGATTGCATTGAATCTGTAGATTGCTTTTGGCAAGATTGCCATTTTTACTATGTTGATCCTGCCTATCCAAGAGCATGGGAGATCTTTCCATTTTCTGGTATGTTCTTTAATTTCTTTCTTTAGAGACTCAAAGTTCTTACAGTACAGGTCTTTTAATTTTGGTTAGTGTTACTCCAAGGTATTTTATGTTGTTTGTGGCAATTGTAAAGGGTGATGCTTCTCTGATTTCTTTCTCCACCAATGTGTCATCCGTATATAGTAGGGCTTTAGATTTTTTTTGAGTTAATCTTGTATCCTGCCACTTTGCTGAAGGTGTTTATCAGCTGTAACAGTTCCCTGGTAGTGTTTTTAGGGTCACTAATGTAGACTATCATATCATCTGCAAATAGTGAGAGTTTGACTTCTTCCTTTCCAATTTGTATTCCCTTGATCTCCTTTTGTTGTCTTATTGCTCTAGCTAGAACTTGAAGGACAATATTGAAGAGGTGTGGAGAGAGTGGACAGCCTTGTCTTGTTCCTGATTTTAGAGGAATTGCATTGAGCCTCTCTCCATTTAATTTAATGTTGGCTGTCAGCTTGCTGTATGTTGCTTTTATTATGTTGAGGTATGTTCCTGTTATTCCTGATATCTCAAGGACCTTTATCATGAAGGGGTGTTGGATTTTGTCAAAGGCTTTTTCAGCATCTAGTGAGATGATCATGTGATTTTTTTCCTCAGTCTGTTTATGTGATGGATTACATTGATGGATTTTTGTATGTTGAACAATCCTTGCATCCCTGTGATGAAGCTTACTTGATCAGGATGGATGATTTCTCTGATGTATTCTTGGATTCGATTTGCCAATATTTTATTGAGAATTTTTGCATCAATGTTCATGAGGGATGTTGGTCTGTAGTTCTCTTCCTTAGTTGTGTCTTTGTGTGGCTTGGGTATCAAGGGTATTGAAGCCTCATAAAAAGAGTTTGGTAATGACCCTTCTGCTTCTATTGTGTGGAATATTTTGAGGAGAATAGGTATTAGCTGTACTTTGAATTTCTGGTAGAATTCTGCACTGAAGCCATCTGGCCCTGGGCTTTTTTTTGGTTGGGAGACTTCATATGACTGTTTAAATTTCATTAGAGGTTACAGATCTATTTAAGTTGCTTATCTGTTCTTGATTTAATTTTGCTAAGTCAAATCTGTCCAGGAAATTATCCATTTCCTTTAGATTTTCAAATTTTGAGGAATATAGGTTTCCAAGTATGACCTGATGATTTTCTGGATTTCCTCTGTGTCTGTTGTTATGTCCCCCTTTTCAATCCTGATTTTATTAATTTGCATGTTCACTCTTTGTTGTTTGGTAAGTTTGGACAAAGGTTTGTCTATCTTGTTGATTTTCTTGAAGAACCAACTTTTTGTTATATTGATTCTTTGTATTGTTCTCCTAGTTTCCATTTTATTGATTTCAGCCCTCAATTTGATTATTTCCTGGCATCTGCTCCTCCAGGGTGTATTGGCTTCTTTGTTTTCTAAAGCTTTCAGTTATGCTGTTAATTCTCTAGTGTGATTATTCTTCTATTTCTTCATGTGGGCATTTAGCACTATGAACTTTCCTCTTAGCACTACTTTCAAAGTATCCCATAGGTTTGAATATGTTGTATCCTCATTCTCATTGAATTCTAGAAAATCCTTAATTTCTTTTTTTATTTCTTCCTGGACCCATGATTTGTGCAATTGGGTGTTACTTAATTTCCATGAGTTTGCAGGTTTTCTGTAGTTCGTGTTGTTGTTGAATTCTAATTTTAAAGCATGGTGGTCCAATAAGACACAGGGGGTGATTTCAATTTTTTTGTACTTGTTGAGGTTTGCTATGTTGCCAAGTATGTGATCGATTTTAGAGAAGGTTCCATGTGGTGCTGAGAAGAAGGTAAATTGTTTTGTATTTGGATGGAATGTTCTGTAGGTATTTGTTAAGTCCAATTGTGCCATGACATCTAATAGTTCTTTTGTTTCTTTGTTAAGTTTCTGTCTGGTGTTCCTGTCCAGTGTTGAGAGTGGGGTGTTGAAATCTCCCACTGTAAGTGTGTGCAGTTTTATGTGTGATTTGAGTTTTAGTAATGTTTCTTTTACAAACATGGATGCCTTTGTATTTGGGGCATAAATGTTCAGAATTGAGACTTCATCCTGATGGATTTCTCCTGTGATGAGTAGGAAATGACCTTCTTCATCTCTTTTGACTGATTTTAGTTTAAAGTCCAATTTGTTGAATATTAGAATTGTTACCCCCACTTTTTTCTTGGGTCCATTTGATTGGAAGATCTTTCCTCAACCTTTAATTCTTAAGTACCGTCTGTCTTTGAGGTTGAGGTGAGTTTCTTGTATGCAGCAGAAGGAAGGATTCTGTCTTCTTATCCATTCTGCTAATCTGTGTCTTTTTATAGGGGAGATAAGACCAATAATGTTGATGGATATTAATGACCATTGATTGTTCATTCTTGTTTGTTTTTGATTTGGTGATCGTGGAGAGATTATATGTGGGATTCTATCCCTTTTTCCTTTTGGCTGTTGGTAAATTGGGATTATCTATTGCCTATGTTTTTCTGGTTGTAGTTAACTTCCTTGGGTTACAGTTTTCCTTTCAGTACTTTCTGTAAGGCTGAATTGGTGGATATGTATTCTTTGAATCTGGTTTTGTCGTGGAATATCTTGTTTTCTCCATCTATAATGATTGAAAGCTTTGCTGGGTATAGTAGTCTGGGCTGGCATCCATGGTCTCTTAGCATAGGTAGAATATCAATCCAGGACCTTCTGGCTTTCAGAGTTTCCAAGGAAAAGTCAGGTGTGATTCTGCTAGGTTTGCCTTTATATGTTACTTGACCTTTTTCCTTTGCTGCTCTTAATATTTTCTCTTTGTTGTGTATGTTTGCTGTTTTGATTATTATGTGGCGAGGTGATCTCTTTTTTTTGGTTCAGTCTATTTGGTGTTCTGTAGGCTTCTTGTATTTTCATTGGTATGTCTTTCTTTAGGTTGGGAACGTTTTCTTCTATGATTTTATTGAGTATGTTTTCTGCGCCTTTGAGTTGGATTTCTTCATCTTCTTCCATTCCTATTATTCTTAGGTTTGGTCTTTTCACGGTATCCCATATTTCCTGGATATTTTGTGTTAAGGATAAGTTGGACTTAAGATTTTCTTTGGTTGATGAATCTATTTCTGCTAGTGTGTCTTCCACTTCTGAGTTTCTCTCTTCCATCTCTTGTATTCTGTTGGTTATGCTTACATCTGTAGTTCCTGATCATTTATCCAGCTTTTCTATTTCCAGCATTCCCTCAGATTGTGCTTTCTTTATTGTCTCTATTTCAGTTTTTAGGTCTTGAACTGTTTCCTTGAGAGATTTGTTGATATCTTGTATTTTTTGGTTAGTTTTTTTTCCATTTCTCTAAGAGATTTTTTTCATGTCCTCTTTGAGGTCCTCTATCATTTTAATGAAGATGCTTTTAAGGACATTCTCTTCTGGTTCATCTGCATTGTGATGTTCAGGTCTTACTGGTGTATGATTCCTAGTCTCCAGTGGTGTCATCATATTGGGTTTTCTGTTCTTGGATGTGCTTTTACCTTGTCCTCTTCTCATCCTTTCTTCTGGTGGGTGTAGCAAGAGTTTCTTGTTCTCCTGGTGGGTGTGGGACCAAGGTTCTCTTCTGGTAGATGCAAACAGATCCAATACTCTGATGTAGGTCCTCTTCTCATGGATGGCGGTGTTTGGGCGAGCCGTCTGACCAAGCTGTCACCGGGCCTCTGTGTGTTGGATCCTGCTGCCCAACTCGGTAGGGCATGTAGGTAGCTTGTGTCAGATGACTCTGAGCAGCTCGACGAACAGGAGCTGGAAACAACTCCTGGCCTTCCTGGGCCGGCTGATGAAGGCGGGGCTGCCTAGTTCCCCTGCAGCAGAACTAGGTCCGGCACGCCCACTTCTTTCCTTTTATAGTAAGATCCAAAGGTGGTGCTTGGGTACTCAGGGCCTGTGTGGCAAGCACTCTTACCCACTGAACCACTGCCTCCTCTTCAGATTTAAAATAAGAATCTTTAATAATAATGGTCTCAATTGCCCCATCACAATTCAGACTGGCAGACTGGATTAAGAACAAAAGTATCAGCCAGGTGGTAGTGGCACACATCTATAATCCCAGAACATGGGAGGAAAACGCAGGCATATCTTTATGAATTTGAAGTCACACTGGTCTACAAGGACTACTTCTAGAACAGCCAAGACTATTACACACAGAGAAACCCTGTGTCAAAAAACTGAGAGAGAGAAAAAAAAGAACAAAAGCATCTACATGCTAGCTCTAAGCAGTACACCTAGTTAAGAAATAGTATTTGAAGTTAGATGATAAATATTCACAGGAAATTTTACAGAGGACTAGTAATACACAGACAGAAACCCTTACCTGGATCTACCTGATTCAAAATCAAGAGGACTCGAAGTAAATGAGCTAGAAATGAAATCCACGAATATCTTTAAATACACCAAAAATAATACAAAAACCAAATTTAAAAATTAACAAATTAGAAAAATGTAGACTAGAGGGCTGAAGATATACTTTGATGGTTAAGTACTTAGCATGCATGATGCCCTAGATTAGTATTCATGACAAAAGAAAGACAGGAGGAAAAAAAGACAAAGACTGTGGTAGAATGAGAAGGAGGAGGAAGATGAGGAGGAGATAAAATGGAAAACATATTTGTTCAAAAATACTATAATAACTTGCTAAAAATATCATGGAAACAATGTATAATACTGGAAAATAAACAAGATAACAACAATAAATAAACAAACAAATAAATAAAAACCCAATTGTCACTGTTGTGGTTTTGAAGTGAAACAGCCCCCTAGGTCAGCTATTTGAACAGTTGGTTCCTGTACTGTTTGGGAAAACTATGGAAACTGGAGGAAATAAGCCTATACATAATTGACCTGGGGAGACTACCCAAGGTCTTTGGAGCCCAGAGGATGCCATCAGGGACTACAAGGCCTTGATATGAAGCTTCAGGTCTGCTGTTGACCCTTCTGGGTTTGGGTCTTGCTCTGTTCTTTTCGATAAGAGTATCACTACACAGCCCAGGTTGACCTCATATTTGACATTCTCCTGACCCAGCTTCCCAAGTGCCATGATTAAGTTTGCACCTTACTCTACTGTGTGTGTTCTTAGTACAGTTGTCTTTAGAAACATCCACTGTACCCTGAATTTGATCTTTTCTTCTCTCGAACCATAAGAAAATAAATAGCCACTAGTTCCAGCCATTCCACACACTGCCCATTTTGTAAGAATCTGTTATGTTATAGGAGTCAGAGGATGCTCTTATTGCCTAAACCCAGGGAGCTCAGAAATCCCTCTCAGGATGGGATCTCTCTAGGAATGGCCTCTTTTTGTGAAAACACAATAAATAAGTGAATGTGTTAGAGATCCCTAAAACTAAATGATCATGGGATGACTAAGTAGACATGAAACTATGGTGGGAGGCACCAATGCCAGTTGACACCCAAGGAATGAAGTTAACCAGAATACTAGGGATGCATCAGAAATTCACTGGAGCAGGTTTCAAGGTGCCATATTTAAACACAAGTTTAATCATTCAGCACAGTCACAAAGTGTTGACATTAACAACAGGAGAGAATGACCCAGGGTCTTTGGGAAAGACATGCAGTTTCGTTTGGTTTTATTTGTCATTCTAGCCACAGAAACCAGGACTTCCTATATCCTAGGCTAGTGCTCTACCACTGAGCTATGGCACCTCTGTACCCATAGATGTGAGATTGAATCCTGGAAACCTTCCTAGATATCTGAACATTGGTGAGTGCCCATGATAAAGCAAGATGGAAGGTACCCTGTGTGAGACATCAGGTGAGGCAGAGAGATACAGAGAGTTCTCTGCCCTGGACAGTCTCCTTGTTATCCAGCATACAAAAGCCTCTTGCTTATTTCTTTCTTCCTTGTAGGGGACACTGAGAGATACTCTAGAGTCTTGCAGGAGACAGAAAATGGGTGGTAGAAGTGACGATATTGATACTGAAATAAATACTTGCCTGAGAAATGCAGATTAAAGTAAGAGTTCAGATGGCACCAACTGTACAAGATTAGACCAATGGCACCATCATAACCACTTCTACCATCATCATCACTGTTTTCTCATTATTTGAAATACAGGTAGGAGGGAGTTCATAAGCATAGTTCATGAACAGTTATAAAAGTGAGTCAACTTTCATCTTAGTTCCTGTTATGTGACTAGATACACCCCACATTCTAACCTCTTCCTGAATTGGGTGAATCTCCAGTGTGTGGGGAGGTGGGATTTCAGATTGTATTCAAGAAGATATGGAAATCCAATTACTATGAATGAAATTATTCAATTGACTGCCCCCAATTTGAAAAACAAAAACCAAAGCGACTGAACAATTTGTACAGCAAACTCCAGTAAAGGCTGCTGAGAACGGGTAATTTAAGAGATTTTTATTGTTCCTGCCATCTAAAACATGGCTGCTTTTTCAAGCCAGCAGGAAAAAGAATCTCCCAAGAGGAAAGCAGGTCACAGAACATGAAGGATCAACTGACAAAAGAAGAAATTCAGAAATCTGTGACAATAGGAAGAGAGATGAAAAAGAAAATGGAGTCACGCTTTTCCCATGACGAAATGCAGTTAGTTTTCAAAGGGAGCCCCTTCAGGCAGTGAGTGTTAAGTCCTCACAGAGGTGTCACCACTCCTGAAGAAAAGGAGTGCCATCCATTAGCCTGCTCACCTGACACTCCCTGGGGATGGGGACTGTTGAGGATGTTGAATGGGCTCCTCCCAGGTCCAGAGATGGAGACTTTCAATGACAGCCAGTGTTAAGCAGCACAAAGGCTCCCAACTCTCTTACTGAAATCCTTCCCTGGCCACCAACTCCTGGGAACCTGACCCCATACATAGCTCATCTGAAGGAGAGAGAACTCTGAATCTCACAATTCACATACACACACAGAGAGAGAGAGAGAGAGAGAGAGAGAGAGAGAGAGAGAGAGAGAGAGAGAGAGAGAGAGGGAGAGAGAGAGAGAGCATAAAAAGGAAAGGAAAGTTTTCTTTTTGAAACAAAGGGGTAACCAGCTTTCATTCCTAAAGGTGAGTGGGGCCCATCCACTGGCTGTAGGGGCTGGCAGGTATCACTGAGGTCTCTTTGAGGTCTCTTTCTCTTCCTAAATTCTGCCAGTATTCAAAATAATAAGCCAGGCCAGAAACTCAGCCATGTAATTCCTTATTCTCATGCCTCATGTCCCTGTCTTCCACCAAGTGAAAAGTCTCAAGAGACAGAGATTCAAGAATTAGTTCCCCAGTGCCAAGCACAATAAGCCATTTAATGCATATCTGTCCTGCAGAGGCTGGTGGATCTCTGTGAGTTCAGGGCCAGCGTGGTCTACAAAACAAGTTCCAGAACTGTTACACAGAGAAACCCTGTCAAAAAAAAAAAACAATAATAACAACAAAGAACAAAACAAAACAAAAGCCAACCAACCACACAAAAACAACTAACGAATGGCCAAAGGACTGGACAGATGGCTCTCACAAAAAGACATCAAGTTAAGAATGCTTCCTGCAAAATGGGAATCAGTCTGCCACAAAATCCAGCAATTCCACTCTTAGGCATACACTCAAAAGATGCCCATTCATACAACAAGGACATCTGTTCAGCTATGTTCATAGCAGAGTTATTTGCAATAGCCAGAAGCTGGAAACAACCTAGATGCCCCTCAACTGAATAATGGACAGAGAAAATGTGGTACATTTGCACAATGGAGTACTACTCAGTGGAAAAAAAAATGGAATCTTGAAATTCTCAGGCAAATGGATGGAACTAGAAGAAACCATCCGAATGAGGTAACCCTGTCACAAAAAGACAAACATGGTATGTACTCACTCATATATGGAATTGAGACATAGAGCAAAGGATTACCAGCCTACAATCCACACTACCAGAAAAGCTAGGAAACAAGGAGGATACTAAGAGACTCATATATGGTCCCCCGGAGAATGGGAAAGGGACAAGATCTCCTGAGCAAATTGGGAACATGTGGGAGTGGAGAGGAAGTTAGGAGAAAGAGAGTGGGAGAAGAGGAGGGCAGAGGAGGACATGAGGGAGCAGGAAGATTGAGTCAGAGGAAGAATAGAGGAGAGTAAGAGGCCGGGCGTTGGTGGCGCATGCCTTTAATCCCAGCACTCGGGAGGCAGAGGCAGGTGGATCTCTGTGAGTTCGAAGCTAGCCTGGTCTCCAGCGAGTGCCAGGATAGGCTCCAAAGCTACACAGAGAGAAACCATGTCTTGAAAACCCAAAAAAAAAAAAAGAGAGGAGAGCAAGAAAAGAGATGCCACAATAGAGGGAGCCGTTATAGGTTTAAAGAGAAATCTCGCACTAGGGAAATGTCCAGAGATCTACAAGGATGATCCCAATTAGGAACCTAAACAATAGTGGAGAGGCAACCTTAAATGCCCTTCCTCTATAATGAGAATGATGACTACTCTAAATGCCATCCTAGAGCCTTCAACCAGTAGCTGATGGAAGTAGAAGCAGACACCCACAACTTTAAAATATTTTTGTTATTATTATTTACTTTTTAAAATAATTGATTTAACTTTATTTTATGTGATTTATTTTTACAACCCAAGAATGTATTATTACTATTATTATTATTATTATTATTATTATTATTATTATTATGAAATCCCAACCACAGTTGACCCTCCCTCCACTCCTCTATTCCTTCCCACCTCTCCCCATCCACTCCTCCTCAATTTCTATTCAGAAAAGGGCAGGCCTCCCATGGATATCAACCAAACATGGCATATCATATTGCAGTAAGACTAGGCACCTCCCCTCATGTTCAGGCTGGACAAGGCAACACAGTATGAGGAATAAGGTCCAAAAAACCAGCAAGAGTGTCAGAGACAGACCCAATCACACTGTTAGGAGTCTCATGAGATCAAGCTTCACAACTGTAACATGTAGACAGAGGACCCAGGTCACTCCCATGCAGTCTCCCTGGTTGTCCATTTAGTCTCTGCGAACCCCTATGAGCCCAGGCCATTTGATTCTGTGGGTTTTCTTGTGGTGTCCATGACCCCTCTGGCTCCTTCCTCCTCTGCAGGATTCCCCAAGCTCCCCCTACTGTTTGACTGTGGCTCTGCATCTGTTTCCTCTAATGTCAATTGGGCTAGGCACCCAATCTATGAGAATAGCAGAATATCATTATGCATCATTACATTTTTGTTTGTTTTTTGGTTCTATCCTAAGTCTCTGGGCTATCCAGCCTCTAGGTCCTGGCCCTCCAGGCAGTGTCAGGAGTGGGGTCCCTCTGGCAGCACGGGTC
Organism: Cricetulus griseus; assembly: GCF_003668045.3. NCBI lineage: Eukaryota > Metazoa > Chordata > Mammalia > Rodentia > Cricetidae > Cricetulus > Cricetulus griseus. The sequence continues at coordinate 97,543,597 of NW_023276807.1, forward strand.
TCAGGCTAGACCAGTAATTACTTGGCCTCTCCCACAATTTCTGTGCCACGTTTACCCCAACATACCTTATAGTCAGGACAAATTGTAGGTTGAAGGGTGGGTGGCTGGGTTGGTGTCCCAGTCCCTTCAATGGAACTTTTTCCTGGTTACAGGCAAAGTCCAGAACAGACTATGTACCCCTATTGCTAGGAGTCTTAGCTAGGGTCACGGTTGTAGATTCCTGGGAGTTTCTGTAGTAGTGATTTCTCATCAGACTGTCAGCCCCCAAATAACACCACTTAGACTTATCATTAATTGTGAAAGTTTGGCCTTCACCTTAGGCTTATCCCCAACTAGCAATTATAACCTAAATTAACCCATTTGTGTTAATCTGCATTCTATCACGTGGTGTAACTTCTCTTCCATCTTATGCCTCCTGTTTCCTCTCCTTGTCTCCTGCTACCTAGATCCCCCCCTCTTCCTTTCTATCCTTGGAAATCCTGCCTATACCTCCTGTTCACCTTTTTATTACACAAATCACAGCAATACACCTTCACACGGTGTACAAATATCCCAAAAGTTTCCATTGCACTAGGCTTCTACCTCATCCTGAAATATCCCCATTTCCAGGATCTCTTCCTTATTTAAGTTAGGAAATTTTTCTTCTATGATTTTATTAAAAATATTTTATGGGGTTTTGCCCTGCTCAGAGACACCTGAGGGCTGGGGACTGCCAAGGCCCTGGTACCAGTCCCACCTCCATCTACAGGAAGAGGATAGTCATCAGAGTATTGGACCTGTTTGCACCCACCAGAAGGGAAACTGTACCCACCAGGAGGGGAAGAGACTCCTTCTACACCAGAAGAAGTGCTGGGAAGAAGACGATATAAAAACACATTCAACAACAGAAAAATCAAAATGACACCACTGGAGTCTTGGGACTCTACACCAGCAAGACCTGAATTTCAAAATGCAGATGAAGAAGAGAATGACCTTAAAAACTTCATGAAAATGATAGAGGACCTCAAAGAGGATATGAGAAAATCCCTTAAAGAAATGGAAGAAAAAGCAAACCAAAAAGTACAAGAAATCAACAAATCTCTTAGGAAACAGTTCAAGACCTAAAAACTGAAATAGAGACAATAAAGAAAGCACAATCTGAGGGAATGCTGAAAATAGAAAAGCTGAATAAACAATCAGGAACTACAGATGAAAGCATAACCAGCAGAATACAAGAGATGGAAGAGAGACTCTCAGGTGTTGAAGATACACTAGTGAAAATAGATTCATCGACCAAAGAAAATCTTAAGTACAACAAATTTCTAACAAAAAATATTCAAGAAATATGGGATACCATGAAAAGACCAAACCTAAGAATAATAGGTATAGAAGAAGGTGAGGAAACCCAACTCAAAAGTGCAGAAAACATATTCAATAAAATATAGAAGAAAACTTACCCAAGCTAAAGAAAGACATACCAATGAAAGTACAAGAAGCCTACAGAACACCAGAGTGGACCACAAAAAGTCTCCTTGACACATAATAATCAAAACCCCATACATACAGAATAAAGAAAGAATATTAAGAGCAGCAAAGGGGAAAAGGCCAAGTAACATATAAAGGCAAACCAATCAGAATTACACCTGACTTTTCCATGGAAACTCTGAAAGCCAGAAGGTCCTGGATAGATATTCTACCTACACTAAGAGACCCTGAATGAGGAAGTCAGTTTGGAGGTCTGGACAATCTATGAGGCCACTGGTAGGTAGATCAGTATTTATCCCTAATACATAAATGAACTTTGGGAGCCTTCTCCACATAAAGGGATACTTTCTCAGCCTAGACACACTGGGCAGGGTCTAGGCCCTGCTCCAAATAATTAGACAGACTTTTAAGATCCCCCATGGAAGACCTCACCCTCCCTGGGGCGCAGACAGGGGTTGGAATAGGGGGGTCGGTGTGGGGCAGGGGAGGAGGGGAGGGAGAGGGAACTGAGATTGACATGTAAAGAAGCTTGTTCCTAATTTAAATAAATAAAAAATATTTTCTGGGCTTTGATCTGGGATTATTCTCCTTTTATTCCTATTATTCTTAGGTTTGATATTTTCATAGTGTCCTGTATTTCCTGGATGTTTTGTGTCAAGAATTTTTTAGAAGTAACATTTTCTTTAACCAATGTATCTATTTCTTCTGTTGTATGTTCAAATGCCTGGGATTCACTCTTCCATTTCTTGTATTCTGTTGGTAATGCTTGCATCTGTAGTTCCTGTTCACTTACCTAGATATTTCCTTTCCAAAATTCCCTCAGTGTGTGTTTTCTTTATTGTTTCTATTTCCATTTTCAGGTCTTGAATAGTTTTTATTTGTTTCCTTCAACTCTTTTTTTCTTCTTGGCTTTCTTGACTTTCTTTAAGGTATTTATTGATTTCCTCCAATTTTTTATTCTCTTTTCTTCGATTTCTTTAAGGGATTTATTCATTTCCTCTTTAAGGACATCTATCATCTTTAGAAAGTTGGTTTCAAGGTAGTTTTCTTGTGCTTCAGCTGTGGTAGAATATTAAGGGTTTGCCATAGTGGGATGGCTGGCCTCTGGTAGTGACATACTGCCCTGGCTATTGTTGATTGTGTTTTTACATTAGCATTTAGGCATCTGGATTTGGAGTGATTATAGAGCTATGTGCCAATTTCTGGGTTTGTCTTTGTTGGATGTTTTATTCCTTAGTTTCTGTTTCCTCTCTGGTCTTCTGGCTGTAGAATTCTGTGGTTGAGTAGAAGGTCTCCACCCATGTTGGGGGTTGGAGTTCTGATGGACTAGATGGCCTCTGGTCCAGCAAGATTTTGCTGCCAAAGTTGGGTGCTGGAGATCTGGTAATATGCATGGCCTCTGATTTGACAGGGGGTCCTCTGGGGTTCAGGATGCTGGTCTGGCCTCTAGTGGAGTAGGAGGATTCCATCAGAGATGTGACCCAAGATATGGTAACAAGGAGAAGAGGGTTGGTTAGTGTTATGCTAGTCAGGCAAGGACAGGGTGGAGGGGTGGTCTTATCTGAGGTTCAGAATGCTGACCTAGCTTCTGGTGGGGTAGGAGGTTTCTGCCAAAGGTTTGGGCCAGGATATGGTGAGGAAGAAAGGAGACAGTTGGAATTATGTTGGGCAGGCACCAGTAGAGTGGGGGTGAGGTGGGGTGGTGGCTTACCTGTTTTTTTCGGAACTGGCCTGGCCACCGAGTATAAGGCTTCAACCAGAGGTGTATTCTGAAGTTATTCTAATGACATTGGGGCATCTATAATGTCAGTATCTGCACTGAAAAAGAGCTTAATTGAGCTATAATGTGTCAACCATGATGCAAACTTAAGACCAGAATAATGTAATGAAGGATTAGGGTGCCATTAGCATCTCAGTGAGCAGCATCTCAGGATGTGTCTGTGCATCTGGTCTTTTTCAATTTTTGTCCTCAAAATTTTCTCTAACTTCTTGTCATCACCTCTAGAACTTTACTGAAATTGTTCAAAGTATTTTCCCATGGTGTATGGCCCAATTATTTCTTCATGTTTAAGAACAGTTTGACTCTAACTTCATTAAAACTTTTTCTTGCCTATTTAATGAAGAAGACATGCAGTTTCAAGCTTTTTCACCTTCTCTGTGGATGACAATACTGTTTTGATGCATGTAGTAAGTTATAATACATTTAGATGTATTTTGACATGCTGAATTATACCAAGCCATTATCATATTACAATGGAATATTTGGTAAATAAAGTCTTTTGGGGATATAGCTGTATTGTTTGCCTGGATTCTGTTTTCTAATAGCATTTAAGGGCTCCCATTATTAACATTTGAGGTGAGGTCATGCAGCAGTTTTCATTATATGTTTGGAACTTGGATGGCAATAATATGCTGATTTCAAAAATATTTTGTTATTTTTTTCTTCCTGATTTTGTAATAATTTACATCTCATCACCACCAGTAATTTTAACGTAAGCTTTCTCTGAAGAATGGATTCTTTGATTCCTTTACTTTTTAATGACAAAGAATTGACCCAATTTTCTCAAGTTTTCAGGACTCTCTTATTTTTTCACAGAAATTTTCATAGTTGATTTTTGCTTTTAATATATTTGCATAGAATTCAGATGGCATTTTAAAATTCTCTGTGGACTTGTTTTCCTACTGACTTCACCAGTAGAGCAGATTCAGCCTCTTTTCCATCCTTCTCAAGGCTCTTGTATTGGTCTCTGGGTTTTCCCCTTGTATAACTTCACCTAACTTTTCATTTTTGTCTTCATGCATCCTTCCTCTTATTTTTTTTTTGGAGGGGGTGTTATGTCTCCAGCTTTCCGAGTTGAAATCCTACTTCAAATGTATATCGTCCTTTCCTTTTACATGATTGCAAGCATATTATTACCTAAGGCACACAGCCAATGCTTTAGTGCATGCATATGGAATCCTGTTGGCATAACAAATTTTTCATATTTATGAAAAAGTCCTCTCTGCATCAATATAAGTAAATATCAAGCCCGTAAACACATCCCATCACTGTGAGGAAACACCTATTAAGACACAGCTCATGGGGGTGGGGGATTTATACTGGTTCATGATGTGAAGGAAATAAAGTCCATCATGGCAGGGAAGGCATCTTAGTGGTGGTGGTACCAGGAAGGTGAGGTAGCTGCTTGTTATATGACATCAACCAAGGATCAGAAAAAGAGATTCATCTAGAAGCAGGACCACACTCTAAGAAGACTTAGTCCCCAGTGACCCGGTTTTTCTAGTGAGGTCCCATATCCAAAAGCCTCCACAGGCTCCTAAACCAGTGTTGCCATCTGTGGACCAATGTTCAAACATGTAATCCTGTGGAGGACATTCCACAATCAAACCAGAACATTCCACTAAAGACCTCCAGTCTCATAACCATCCCATAATGCAAAACCACATTCAGTCCAACCTCAAATGACCCCACTGTCTTTGCAAACCCAATATTGTTTAAAACTCAAATGTCTTTTCTGAAACTCAGTACAGTCTCTGAACTACGAGATGAGAGTCTATGAAAAGAAACAAACAAAACAACAACCAACAGCTACAAAATCAAGTTATATACTTCTGGGGCCAGGTTTGAGGGGATACTATTCATTATGATACGAAGGGGAGCTACTTTTTAGATGATACCAACCAGGTGTCAGCAGTTTCTACACACAGCATTTCCTTCATTAAAATATGTTCTTCAAAGTAGATTTTGTTCTTATTTCCAAACGCATTGCTATTCTGGGTAATTTATGTTTCCATGCACCCTGGAAAACTGTCAGTAGGGAATATAATCAGTTTTCCATGTGAGCAAAAATGGCACTTACTGCTACTCGGAGGTTTTTCAGTTTTCTTTTTCTTTTTCTTTCATTTCTCCCAGTGAGAGGTTTTGTAGGTTTCAGCATATAAGAAATATACTTCTTTTAATCTTTCCTAACTCTGTCATTCTATTTGATATTCCCTACAATTTTCATTTTTTAAATTTTATTTTAATATTATTTGATACTGGTATTTAGAAACGTGATTGATGTTGCATGTTGAGCCCAAATCCACTAACCCTACTCTAGCTGCTTAGTTTTTAAGTTGTTCATAATTTTTATAGATAAAACGGGTGTTGATGAATTAATGGCAGCAGTTGTGCATCCTTCCAGTTTGAATACCTTAAATTTCTGTTTCTTCTCCAGCATTACTTGCTGGCAGCTGTGACACAGTGTGAAGTGGCAGTGGCAAGAACAGATGTCTTGATGATTTACCAATCTTTGGGGAAGGAACTTGGTGTTTTGCTTCTAAGATATCATTTTTGCCTTTCATGAGCAGTCTTTCTCAGCTCAGCAAAGTTCATTCTATTCTATTTGGTTGAAAGTCTCCATCATAAAGACAACCTTGTGGGGTTTTGTCTTTTCCTACTAATGTGATAATTTGTATTAACTAATTTCAGAGGCTAAATATTTGAACATAAAGTATAATCTTTTTTCTTTTTTAAATAAAATTTTATTTAAATTAAAAAAATCTTCTTTTACCTGCCAATACCAGTTCTCTCTCCCTCCCCTCTTTCCATACCCCCACCAACTACCCCATCCACTCCCCAGGGAGGGTGAGGTCTTCCATGAGGGATCATCAAAGTCTGACACATCATTTGGGGCAGGGCCTAGGCCCTTCCCCATGTGTCTAGGCTGAGAGAATATCCCTCCATAAGGAATGGACTCCCAAAGACCATTTATGCTCTAGGAATAAATTCTGGTTCCACTGTCAGAGGCCCCATAGACTGCTCAGTACCCCTAACTGACACCTGCGTTCAGGGGGCCTGGTTCAGTCCTATGCTGGTTCCCGAGATGTCAGACTGGGGTCCCTGAACTTCCACTTGCTCAGGCCAGCTGTTTCTGTGGGTTTCCCCAGCATGGTCTTGACCCCTTTGCTCATCACTCCTCCCTCTCTACAACTGGATTCCAGAAGTTTGGCACAGTGATTGGCTGTGAATCTCTGCTACAATCCTTTTATGTGATGCTGGATTAAGGTCCTAAATAATATTTTACTGAGATTTAAAATTTATTTTCATGGAAAATACAGTTGTATCTTATGATCTTGTTTGTGAGGTCTCTACCAAGCTTTTGCACAAGGACATAAGTGGCCTCATGCAATGAAGGGTTTAAACTATTTTTTCTTTAAAACTTTCCAGGGCTTCATAAGAGTGAACATATAACTCTGGGCTGCATGCGTGTGTGTGTGTGTGTGTGTGTGTGTGTGTGTGTGTGTGTGTGTGTGTCATTCAATGCTTTATTTGTATGTATTTCAAATTTTCCTTTTGTTCCCAAGTCAGTTTTAACAATCTGCATCTTTCTAGGAAATGTTATTCCATTGAAATTATCTAATTTGTTAGTTAAGTCACATTCAACTTTGTAATTGGTATTGTCTCAAAATCACTTTAATTTCTCCTAATAGTAACCATACTTGCTTGGATAATTCCTTTCATTTCTCCCTGAAGCCTCTGTGTAGTTCAGCATTTCTCTATCTTTTTATCATTTTAAATAAAATTTTAGCTTTGCTGTTCTATTGTTCATTCTTTTCTGTTTCATTCTTTTAAAATTATTTTCCTCATTCTACTGTCTTTGGTGTCTTGCTTTCAGCTTTCCAATGCCGAGTTGCACAGGTGACCACTGACATCCATCTTCCTTACTAGTATTAGATTTTTAGTTATCAGTGTGGGGCTAAGCTGTGATTTGACTTCATTTTGTCAATGTTTTTAGTGTGTGTGTGTGTGTGTGTGTCTGTGTGTGTGTGTGTGTAGGCATAGGCCTGCCATAGTGTGCATGTGTGTTACAGTGTGTGTTTTACAGTGCATGTATGTTATATTGTGTGTGTTACAGTATATGTGTTGTGGCATGTGTGTTATGGTGTGTGTTACAGTGTTTTACAGTGCATTTGTGTGTGTGTTACTGTGTGAGTTTATGTTATAGCATGCATTACACTGTATGTATGTTATAGTGTGTTACAGTGTGTATATTACACTATATGTATGCTCTCTCTCTGTGTGTGTGTGTTTGTGTGTGTTACAGTGTGTGTATGTTACAGTGTGTGTGTTATAATGTGCATGTAGAGAGTTCACATTCAGACTGTTAGTCTTGCCAAAAAAAAAAAATGCTCCTTTACTGCCTCATTGGTTTCAGCTTTGGAATTCTGATGTGTTCAACAATAATTTTGATTCAAGTTCAGTTACTCCATTTTACACTTCTGATTTATTCTTCATCACACAATTTATAATTTACAAATATTTATGGACTCTAAAATTTCTTTCTGTTATCACTCTCAAACAAAACATACAGTTTGACTCTTTGTAAATACACATTATCCATTCACTTTAATCCTTTAAAACAGCATTAAGGATGACATTAGTAAAAAGGCTGAGTGGGGGCTTCTGAAAACCTTAGCCTCCATACAGCACAGTAACATGAGCAGGACATTCTGGATTCTATTTTCAGAACTCTGGGATTTGCCAAAGGATTGCAAAAATATCTGTTAATGAATAAAAGGCTAATAAAGAAAAGTGAAAGGATGTCATCATATTCAGGGAAATGGATAGAATTGGAGATCACCAAATTAAGTGGGAAAAGCCAAATTGAGAAAGATTTTCTCCATAAGAAAAGGAAGTGCTGCAGCTTTTTAAAGTCCTCCTATTACTAGTCAGCCCTGTGAAACTATGAACTCAGCAACACAGTGAGAAGTTACAGCCATTGACAGGGGAGAATAAACCTGGGAGACCTTCTACAGTTCTTTTTCCAAGAGAACTGCTTCTCTGTGTACTGTCATGATCTATGCACTTACACTAACCAGAACTTTATTTGCCACATAGTACATTTGATTTAAGAATGAGAGGAGGAGGAGGAGGGAGGAGGAGGAGGAGAAGGAGGAGGAGGAGGAGGAGGAGGAGAAGAAGAAGAAGAAGAAGAAGAAGAAGAAGAAGAAGAAGAAGAAGAAGAAGAAGAAGAAGAAGAAGAAGAAGAAGAAGTTAACCAGAGACAATTAACATTTCAAATCCCTAGTAGGGATAGAGAGTAGGCTAAGTAAGAAGGCAACAATCTAGCCAAAATTGGAAAAAGAAAACACTAATTAATGAGATGTCCATATGGACCTTTAAAAGTTCCAAAATACTTCTGGTATTCAAGCATCTAAACTCATGTGTGGGTGTGAATTCATGTTCAAGGTTACATGCTCAGAAGAAAGAAAGAGGAAAATGCATCCATGCCTGTCCCTGTCCAGGGCTAGAGTTCAGTTTACCAGCATTCATGTCAGGCAGGCAGCTCACAACCATGAGCTCCAGGAGGTCTGATGCCCTTTCTGGATCCCACAGGTACCCCCCCCCACACACACACACACAAGCGCGCACGCACACACGCACACACGCACATGCACACACATATAAAGACATACACATGCACAGACATATGCACACACATGTACACACGCATAAACAGACACATGATTGTACACATGCATATGCATAGACACAAACATGTACACAGACATCCTCACAAACATGCACACTGCATGTGCACATACACACACTGATACACAAGCAAATAATAAAAATATCTTTTTAAAATTAAAATTAGAAACAAGCTTCTTTTACGTGTCAATCGCAGTTCCCTCCCCTCCTCCCCTGCCCCCCACTGACCCCTGTCTCACCCCCTTTCTGCTCCCCAGGGAGGGGAGGCCTTCCATGGGGCAACCTTCAAAGTCTGTCTTATCTAAGAGCATCTTTTCTAAAAACTGAGAAAGCTGTAAGTTGTGCCTCTGATGACCCTACAGCTTCTTCATGATCTTCCTTTCAAGTTCTGGGATTGTAAGTGTCACCCTGATCAACACTAAAATAGCCTTTGGAATGCTCTGAGAAATAAGGGATCTGTGGCCTAAAGAATTACAAGGAAGTAAGGAAATAAGGCACACTTCCAAACAGAAGAGACCATGAACACTGTTATGTTAGTCTGTGCACAGTTTGTGTTAGAACATGCATCTATATGCTCACATGCATACTTTGTAGAAAGGCTCAGCTGAAAAGTATACTGGAAGGGAACTGCATCACTTGACTTCAGCTACAGTTTTAAGTCAGCAGCATCAACTGAAATGAAGATATGTTCATTGAGGTTATCTAGTGTGGGAAATGAAAATTATAATAAAAAACAGGACTTGTGAGATGGCCCAATGGGAAGAATGCTAACTAAGCATCAGGATCTGAGTTTGGATCCTTAGAACCTAAAGAACAGCTGGGCCTGGCTGTGTGTGCCTGAATCCAGTCCTGAGAAGCACTGAGCTTCAGGTTCAATAAGAGACACTGACTCAAAGATATAAGCTGGAACGTGTCAATAGGGCAGGACACCAACATCTTCTGCTGGCCTTCTCAAGGCACACACGTGTACATGCACAAACACACACATATGCACAAACATGCATTTACTACGCAAAGATGAGTGTGTCCTCCAAGGTCATGAAGTGTAACAGTTTGTGTATAATATGAACCTTACAAGGAGGTGAATAAAGAAGACTATTTGGAACTCAAAATCTAACACACTGCAAGATCCCTGCCTATACACATCCTAGAGGAACTACCAGGAAAGAAGACACAGAAAATGTCCCAGGAGCCAGAGCATCATGCCTTCCGAGGGATCTTGAATAAGATCAAGAGCTGGTTTCTCACTGTGCTCCATGGAGGATGAAAAATGCTGGGTGACATAGCCACATTGTAGAAATAAAATGCTGCACAACACAATTTCTAGACCTAGCATTACTATCCTTCAAAATGTAACAGAGATGAAGATGTTCCCCAACAAAACTAAAAGTTAAAATGATACAATTCTTCACTAACCGACCCTCCCTGTAGGACATAGCAGACAAGTCTTGAGCATCAAACAACACAAGGACATTTACAGTTAGAAAGAAAAACCACTATGTTTGTGAGATGTGGGTTGCAAAATTTTTCTATCTGCTTTAAAAAGTCATTTTCACATAGCAACAACTAAAGCAATGACATCATGAAATTTGCAGACAAATGGATGGAACAAGAAAAAAAAAAACCATCCTGAGTGAGGTAAGCCAGACTCAGAAGGGCAAACACAATATGTACGCACTTGTGAGAGGATACTAGATGTAAAGCAACAAATTTACATTTGTGCTTAGGGGTATATAATCTATTATACTCATGTGTAAACTATATGATAATGAGACAAAAGGTTGAGGCTAAAAAATGGAGTTGCATTTGATCAACATGTTTCATGTTCCGTTGAAATTGAGTTGATATTATTTCAAACTGTATTGGGAGTGAAGATGTTTCTCATTTCAAAAATACCTACTGAAGAAGTAACTTTAAAATGGTAATAAAGATTTAGGTGTGGTTATTTCACATCTATAATCCCAACATTAGGGAAGATGAGACAGGAGGACTGTCATGAGTTAGAGGCCATCCCATGATACACAGTGAGTCCCAGAGGATCTGGGGTATAGGTAGAGATGCTGTCTCCAGACAAATATAAAGCAGGCAAGCAAGCAGGCAGGCAGGCAAGACAGGCAAAATTTTCAAGTTGAGGCATCTATTGTACTCAAGGAAGATAATACTGACAAAAGGAATCAAAAGAGAATTATATACCAAACAATTTTTTAAATTATAGCTATACATCTTTCCTGCCAATAACGACATTAAGTGTAAGTGGATAAAATATATCTATTATATGGCAATCACTGGAAGAGGGGATTTAAAAGATACCCCGACAAATGTTTTTAAGATAGACATTTCAAACTCATGTAAACAAACAGAATAAATATAAAAGGATAGGAAGGATATTGCCTTGAAGACACAACCAACAGGGAAATGAGATGTCTGTACAAATACAAAGCAGACAAATTTAAGATCAGAATACAATTTTCTACCCTTGACAAACAAGTAGACTTTGTAAAAATAAGCTTTGTTTATCAGGAAGACACATCATTTCATGCATACATGTACCTGACAACATAGCTATACAGTGCAGAAAATGAAAGTGACCTAACTGAAGGGAGAAACTTGCAATTTAGTAACATTAGATTGAGGTAATAACATCATGCTTTTAACAGTAATATAGACACTGAACTCTTTAACCAGTATATACAGGTAAGATATGAAATACTGACTGAACAAGTTGATATAAAAATAGTTCCCAACTCACCATGGCTTGATTAACAGCTTTCCATATTTATAGTGAGTTTATAAGAGCCCATAGCATAAGCCAAAGGGCATGTGTGTTTACTCTGGGTCAACTTGCAATATATTTTTATATTAATATGGATTTATTGGAGGCTATTGAATAATCTGGCTTGCTTTGCTTTCAACTATGATAGATTTATCAGGATATAACCTCATCATAAGTCAATGGGCATCTTGCTTCACTGGGATACAATTCAAAAATAAAATTTATTCTTTTAAACTTGGAGATTATTGAATGTCTTTAGTATATTTGTTAAATTGTGCAAACATTGCTACTACATGATTTTATAATATTTTGCTACCCTCCCCATATCCATGAACATCGTTCCCTGTTTATCCTCCACACTAGCTCCAGGAAATGTTAATGTGCTTTCTGTCTCTGTGGGTGAGTCTGTTTTAGGTATCTCATATTAATAGAACCTTATATGGCTCTTTATGTCTGGCTTTGTTAATTACTGTAAAGTTATCAATATTCTTCAAGTTATAGCCCAAGCCAGCAGTTCTTTCATGTGTAATATATGGATAGTATTCCATTGTTGGGTTAACCTATATTTTGTTTACCCATTCCTCAGTTGGTATGCATTTTTGGGTGTTTCAACTTCATGGATATTGTTAATCATGCTTCTACCAACATTCGTGTATAAGAAAAGGAGTCTTCAGAGGAAGTTGGTCCCAACTGTAATCTCAGCACTTGAGAAACTGTAGCAGGAGGATTGACTATTCGAGGCCAACCTAGGCTTCATAATGTGTTCCAGAAAAGCCTCAGCTATAGAGTGAAATCCCCCCAAAATAAACAAACAAAAAACTTTTAAGTAAATAATCTTAGTTAATTCTAGAAAAATATAATAAATAAACTCAAACTAAGCATGATAGCATATGCCTGCAATGCTAACACTCCAGAAGCCAAAGCAAGAGAATTAGAAGTTCAAGACTAACCTGAGCTACATTTCACACTTGAGATATCTTGGGCTACAGAGTAAGGCTGCCTCCAAAGAAAATACAAACAAAAACAAAAACACAAAAACTATGCTTCAACATAGATCACTTTCTTTCCTGAGTCTTCTCCTGCCACTATCATGTTCATTACAACCACTACAAGTGTGTATTTTATAAACCTAACAATGTCAGTTCTTACTTATTATTGTACAATTTCCCCTTTAAATAAATTAGAAAACCAAAGTAACATCTACTTTGCCATATTCTTATTTCCTGTGTGGACTCATGTTGCCTCTCTTATTTTCTTGTGTTTTATGTTACTGGTAGACAGCTATCAATGAATATGCTGAATGTTTTACTGTGGAGTACCTTCATTCTACCTTTGATTTGATGAGTTGTTTTACTAGATATATAGTTTTTTTATTGATAGGGAAGTTTTGTTGTTGTCTCAACTTTTTTAGTATATAATCATTCTAGTCTCTGCCTGCCCTGGTTTCTGACTAGAACCGCTGTAGATCTGTAAGTTCCCTCTGCGTGTGATGCTCCGCCCTCTTCCTGCTCTCACATGCTTCTGGTCTTGACTGTGTATTCTTGATAATTTGGGTAGCAAATGTTTAGCATGGCTGTTCCTCAATTTATAATACTCAATATTTTCTCATATTATATTTTTCAATATATTGCTGTAACCTTTTGTGATCTATAGAATCACATAAACATTTCATTTTTTTCTTTGTGTTGTTCATGCTGAATAGTTTCTGTTGACCAGCCAGTCTTCAAGTTTGCAGAATTTTCCAACTCAAATCTTTTTACTTGGCTATGGATTTGAATGTCTAAATCATAGTGTGTATGTAGTATGTTTTCTAAATGGTTGCAGCCATGCTTCCCTTTGTTTCTTTATGCTTTGTGGAGTCTCTAGAATTCAACGTGAAGTCAGCCTTCTAAGAATGCCTGGCTCCCTGGGGTTTACTTATGTTCCCTGTAGGTGGTACAGTGTCCTATTTGTTTGTATTGCTTGTATTTGTTGTGATGGTTGGAAACTGGACATTGTGATAATATGTGGAAGCAATTTTGAGTTCTTACATCCCTCTGGATGTTTGCTGAATTGGCTTGTTTATTTCTAAAGTCTAAGTCTAAGGGATTTATCTTTTCTGACACTGTCACAAAGGTCTCTGCTTACTATTTTATATTATGATTTTATTTTTTGTTGTTGTTATGTTTTTTTGTTTTTATGTTTCAACCTAAGTTTCCCCTTTCCCCTCTCCTCCCAGTTCCTCACCCCCACCTCCTATCCACACCTCCTCTTCTGTTTGTCTTCTGATGAGGGCAGGCCTCCAAAGGATATCAGCCAGCCATGATATATCAAGTTGCAGTGAGACTAGGCACCTCCTTTTGTATTAAGGCTGGATGAGGCAATCTGGTAGGAAGAAGAGGCCCCCCTAAAAGCAGACAATAGAGACAGTGACAGCCCCTGCTGTCACTGTTAAGCATCTCACAAATTACACAATGGTAGGCCCTGAGGGGTTGCCATTATTTCAAAATAGCTTAGTTTTAAGAAGTTTTGCTTTAAAACCGCAAACCAATAAAACATCTACCCTTTCCCAGGGGACGGGTATTTGGTTTGGCAAATGCATTCTAAGTCCAGGTAGTTTTTATTCCCTAGTTTTTGCTGTCTGTATATGCAAGGCTTCACACTCACTCGGGAATGCAAGGATTTTCATATCCAGAACAATTTGAAGTCTTGTCCCTTGCATGCCTACAGCCTCAACACCACCAGGATATGAGGGTGGCTACCAAGGCTCACTTTAATGATCTCACTCACTAATAGTCTCACTAATTTTCTTGATGTTCTGCTAGTTTCTTGTAATAATCATTATTGCAACATCAAAATTCTCTGGTTATTGAGGATAATATTGGCTGTGACAATGGTCTGAGGGCTTCAGGTTTTCCTAAGCTCTACTATATGTCAAGCCATCCTGAAAGCCTATCAGTCACAGAGTTGCCTCATAATTTGGGGCCACATATGCTACAGGATGGGGATGGGGAGAGGAGTGGTTTTACCTTGAGCTAAACAGATTTGTCAGTGAATCATTCCTTTGTAATAGATGAGCATCCAAGCCTCAGTCAACCCAGATGTTAGCAACTTTAAAGTTTTATTATATTCTCATAATTCTCCTGAAGAAAAATGAACTTTTATTGATCCCTGTTTGTCCATTCCAGGGCTTGGCACATTTTAGAATACCTGTGAATCATTTTGAGTTAAAAATAAAACCTATTTTGAGTCATCTAGACAAAGATGTTAGAATTGGAGTAGCCACTATTTAGGATTTTTATTCATCCTTTTTTTCCTTTTTTATTTAGAAACCATCATTTTACATATCAATCCCCCTTCCTCTCTCCCTCCCGTCCTCCCATTCCCCCTATCAATCCCCGGAAACTGATCACCAAGGACAGTGAGGCCTTCCATGGGGAATCATCAAAGTCTGTCATATCATTTGGGGGAGGGCCTAGGCCCTCCTATGTGAATATGGGCTGAAATAGTATCCCTGCATAGGGAATGGGTTCCCCAATTCCATTTGTGCACTAGGGATAAATACTGGTTCCACTGTCAGAGGTCCCATAGACTGCCCAGGCCTCCTAACTGGCACCCACATTCAGAGGGTTTGGTTCAGTCCACTGCTGGTTCCCCAACTTTACAACTAGAGTCCATGTGCACTCACTAGGTCAGGTCAGTTGGTTCTGTAGGTTCCTCCAGCAAGGTCTTGACAGCTTTGCTCATCCCTCCTCCCTCTCTACAACTGGATTCCAGGAGTATGGCTCATTACTTAGCTGTGGGTGCCTGCTTCTGTTACCATCAGCTCCTGGATGAAGGCTGTTCTGGGCACATAGTTTGGTACTATGTTGATTCCCCAGCTGTCAGACCGGGGATCATGAGTACCCACTTTCTCAGAGCAGTAGTTTCTGCAGGTTTTCTAAGCATGGTCTTGACCCCTTTGTTGGTAACTCCTCCCTCTCTGAAACAGAATTCCAGGAGTTCGACTCAGTGCTTAGCTGTAAATCTCTGCTTCTGCTTCCATCAGCTACTGGTTGAAGGCTCTAGGATGGCATTTAGAGTAGTCATCATTCTCATTATAGGGGAAGGGCATTTAAGGTAGCCTCTCCACTATTGTTTAGGTTCCTAATTGGGGTCATCCTTGTAGATCTCTGGACATTTCCCTAGAGCCAGATTTCTTTTTAAACATATAGTGGCTCCCTCTATTGATGCGTTTCTTTCTTGTTCTCCTCTATTCCTCTCCCCACTCAATCCTCCTGATCCCTCATGTTCTCCTCCCCCTCCTCTTCTCTCTTCCTCTTTCTCCTAACTCCTTCATCCCTCCTGCAAATGCTCCGAATTTTTTCAGGGGCTCTTGACTTTTCCACGTCACTAGAGGACCATGAATGTCTCTCTTATGGTCTTCCTTGTTCCCTTGCTTCTCTGGAGGTATGGATTGTAATCCTCTGCTCTATGTCTAATATCCACATATGGGTGAGTACATATACCATGTTTGTCTTTCTGTAACTGAGTTACCTCACTTAGGATGGTTTCTTCTAGTTCCATCCACTTGCCTGCAAATTTCAAGATTCCATTGTTTTTTCCACAGAGTAGTACTCCATTGTGTAAATGTACCATATTTTCTGTATCCATTCTTCAGTTGAGGGGCATCTAGGTTGCTTCCAGGTTCTGGCTATTACAAATAATGCTGCCATGAACATAGTTAAATAGATGTCCTTATTGTATGAATGTGCATTCACTGGGTATATGGCTAAGAGTGGAATTGCTAGATCTTGAGGTAAAATGGTTCCCATTTTCCTAAGTAACTGTCATGCTGATTTCCAAAGTGACTACACAAGTTTGAACTCCCACCAGCAATGGAGAAGTCTTCCCCTTTCTCCACATCCTCTCCAGAATAAACTGTCCTTGGTGTTTTTTATTTTAGCCATTCTAACTGGTATAAGATGGTATCTCAGAGTTGTTTGATTTGCATTTCCCTGATGGCTAAGTATGTTGAGCAATTTATTAAGTGCCTCTCAGTCATTTTAGAATTCTCTATTGAGAATTCTCTGTTTAGTTCTGTACCCTGCTTTTTAATTGAATTGTTTGGTGTTTTGGTGACTAGATTCTTGAGTTCTTTGTATATTTTGGAGATCAGCCCTCTGTCAAATGTGGGGTTGGTGAAGATATTTTTCCATTCTATGGGCTTCCATTTTGCTTGTTGACTGTGTCCTTTACCCTACAGAAGCATCTCTGTTTCAGGAGGTCCCATTTATTAATTATTGATCTCATTGTCTGTGCTACTGGTGTTATGATAAGGAAGCAGTCTCCTGTACCATTTGTTCAAGGGTACCTTCCACTTTCTCTTCTAAAAGGTTCACTGTGGCTGGATTTATGTTGAGATGTTTGACACATTTGGACTTAAGTTTTGTGCATGGCAATAGACATGGATCTATCTACAATCTTCTACATGTCCAAATCCAGTTATGCCAGCACCATTTGTTGAACATGCGCTCTTTTTTCCATTGTATAATTTTAGCTTCTTTGTCAAAGAGTAGGTGTTCATAGGTGTGTGGGTTAATATTAGGGTTTTCAGTTTGATTCCATTGGTCTACCAGTCTGTTTTTGTGCCAATACCAAGATGTTTTCATTACTGTAGCTCTACAGTACAGCTTGAAGTCAGTGATAGTGATGCCTCCTGAAGTTTCTTTATTGTTCAGGGTTGTTTTGACTATCCTGGGTCTCTTGGTTTTCCATATGAAGTTGAGTATTGTTTTTTCAAGGTCTGTGAAGAATTGTGCTGGGATTTTGATAGGGATTGCATTGAATCTGTAGATTGCTTTTGGTAAGATTGCCATTTTTACTATATTGATCCTATCTATTCAAGAGCATGGGAGATCTTTCCATTTTCTGGTATCTTCTTTAGTTTCTTCCTTTAATTCCTCAAAGTTCTTGTCCTACAGGTCTTTCACCTGTTTGATTAGAATTACCCCAAGATAATTTGTGTCATTTTGGGCTATTGTAAATGGTGGTGTTTCTCTGATTTTTTTCTCAGTCACTTTATTGTCTATATATAGAAGGGCTACTGATTTTATTGAGTTAATCTTGTATCCTGCCACTCTGCTAAAGGTGTTTATTTTATTATTTTTGGGGGGTTTTTCGAGACAGGGTTTCTCTGTGTAGCTTTGGAGCCTATCCTGGCACTCGCTCTGGAGATCAGACTGGTCTCAAACTCACAGAGATCTGCTTGCCTCTGCCTCCCGAGTTCTGGGATTAAAGGTGTGCACCACCAACACCCAGTTAAAGTGTTTATTAACTGTAGGAGTTCCGTGGTAGAATTCTTTGGGTCACTTACGTAAAGTATCATATCTGCATACAGTGATAGTTTGATTTCTTCCTTTCCAATTTGTATACCCTTGATCTCCTTTTGTTGTCTTATTGCTCAAGCAAGAACTTCAAGTACAATGTTTAAGAGATATTGAGAGAGTGGACACCTTGTCTTGTTCCTGATTTTAGAGGAATAGCATTAAGTTTCTCTCCATTTAGTTTAATGTTGGCTGTCTGTTTACTGTATATTGCCTTTATTATGTTTAGGTATTTTTCTGTTATCCCTGATCTCTCTAAGACCTTTATCATAAAGGGGTGTTGAATTTTGTCAAAGGCTTTTTCAGCACCTAGTGAGATGATCATGTGGTTTTTTCTTTTCAGATTGTTTATATGGTGGATTACATTGATAGATTTTCCTATGTTGAACCATCCCTGCATCCTTGGGATGAAGCCTACTTGATCATGGTGGATGATTTTTCTGATGTGTTCTTGGATTCAATTTGCCAGTATTTTATTGAATATTTTTGCATCAATATTCATGAGGGATATTGGTCTGTAGTTCTCTTTCTTAGTTGTGTCTTTGCGTGGTTTGGGTACCAAGGTATTTTTAGCCTCTTAAAAAGAGTTTGGTAATAATCCTTCTGCCTCAGTTATGTGGAACAATTTGAGGACTATTGGTATTAGCTGTTCTTTGAATTTCTGGTAGAATTCTGCACTGAAACCATCTGGCCCTGGGTTTTTTGTTTGTTTGTTTGGGAGACTTTTGATGACTGCTTCTATTTTGTTAGGGGTTATAGGTCTCTTTAAATTGCTTATCTGTTCTTGATTTAATTTTGGTAAGTAATGTCTATCCAGAAAATTGTCCATTTCCTTTAAATTTTTCAATTTTGTGGAGTACAGGTTTTCAAAGTGTGACCTGATGGTTCTCTGAATTTCCCCAGTGTCTGTTGTTATGTCCCCCTTTTCATTTCTGATTTTGCTAATTTGCATGGTCTCTCTAGGCCTTTTGGTTAGGTTAGATAAAGTTTTGTCTATCTTGTTGATTTTTTTCACAGAACCAACTCTTTGTTTCATTGATTCTTTGTATTGTTTTCTTTGTTTCTACTTTACTTGATATCAGCACTCAGTTTGATTATTTCCTCGCATCTATTCCTCCTGGGTGAGTTTGCTTTGTTTTGTTCTAGAGCTTCCAGGTGTTCTGGTAATTTTCTAGTATGGATATTCTCGTTTCCTCATGTAGGCAGTTAGTGCTATGAACTTTCCTCTTAGCACTGCTTTCAGAGTGTCACATAGTTTGGGGTATGATGTGCCTGCATTGTCATTGAATTCTAGGAAGTCTTTGATTGCTTTCTTTATATCTTCCTTTACCCAGGAGTGATGCAGTTGAACATTGTTCAGTTTCCATGAGTTTGTAGGGTTTCTGCAATTTGTGTTGTTGCTGAATTCTAATTTTAAGCTGTGGTGGCCCAATAAGATACAGGGGGTTATTCCAATTTTTTTGTATCTATTGAGGTTGTTTTATTGTCGAGTATGTGGTTGATTACAGAGAAGGTTCCATGTGGCACTGAAAAGAAGGTATATTCTTTTGTGTTTGGATGGAATACTCTATAGATGTCTGTTAAAACCAATTGGGTCATAAATTCTGTCAGTTCCTTTGTTCCTTTGTTGAGTTTCTGTCTGTTAGTCCTGTCTGGTGGTGAAAGTGGAGTGTTGAAGTCTCCCACTATAAGTGTATGGGTTTTAATGTGTTATTTGAGTTTGAGTAATGCTTCTTTTATGTATGTTGGTGCCTTTGTATTTGTTGCATAGATATTGAGAATTGAGACTTCATCTTGATGGATTTTTCCTGTGATGAATATAAAATGACCTTCTTCATTTCTTTTGATTAATTTTAGTTTGAAGTCTACTTTGTTGGATATTAGGATAGCTACACCAGCTTGTTTCTTAGGGCCATTTGATTGGAAAATTTCCCAGCCCTTAATTCTGAGGTAACATCTGTCTTTGAAGGTGAGGTGCTTGTATGCAGCAGAAGGATGGATTCTGTCTTCATATCCATTCTGTGTCTTTTTATAGTTAAGACCATTGATATTGAGGGATATTAATGACCATTGATTGTTGACTCTTCTTTGTTTTGGATTTGTTTTGGGTGGTGGTATTGTGTGTGAGTTTTTTCTCTATTTCTGCCTTTTGGTAAAGTTTGATTATCTATTGCCTATGTTCTTGTGAGTGTAGCTAACTTCCTAGTTGGAGGTTTCCTTCAAGAACTTTTTGTAGGGCTAGGTTTGTGGGTATGTATTGTGCAAATCTGGTTTTGTCATGGAATATCTTGTTTTCTTCATCAGTAGTGATTGAGAGTTTTGCTGGGTATAGTAATCTGGGCTGACATCCTTGATCTCTTAATGTTTGAAGAACATCTATCCAGTACCTTCTGGCTTTCATAGTTTCCATGGAGAAGTCAGGTATACTTCTGATAGGTTTGTCTTTATATGTTACTTGGCCTTTTTCCTTTGCTGCTCTTAATATTCTTTATTCTCTAGGTTTGGTTTTTGAATAATATGCGGTGAGGGGACTTTTTTGTGGTCCACTCCATTTGGTGTTCTGTGAGCTTCTTGTACTTTCATTGGCATGTCTTTCTTTAGTTTAGGACAATTTTTTCTATGATTTTGTTGAATATGTTTTCTGTGCCTTTAAGCTGGGATTCTTCACCTTCTTCTATACCTATTATTCTTAGGTTTGGTCTTTTCACAATGTCCCATATTTCCTGGATATTTTGTGTTAAGGATTTGTTGGATTTAAGATTTTATTTGGTCCATGAATCTATTTCCTCTAGTTTATCTTCAGTGCCTGAGATTCTCTCTTCCATCTCTTTTATTCTGTTGGTTATGCTTGCATCTGTAGTTCCTGACCTTTTACCCAACTTTTCTATTTCCACCAATCCCTCATTTGTGTTTTCTTTATTGTCTCTATTTCAGTTTTTAGGTTTTGAACTGTTTGAAATGTTTCCTTTATCTGTTTGATTTTTTTATCTTGGATTTCCTTGCTTTAAGCGATTTGTTGATTTCTTGCATTTTTGGTTTGTTTTTCTTCCATTTCATTAAGGGATTTTCTCACATCCTCTTTGAGGGCCTCTATCATTTTCATGAAGTTGTTTTTAAGGTCATTCTCTTCTGCTTCATCTGCATTGGGATGTTCAGGTCTTGCTGGCATAGAATCCCTAAACTCTGGTGGTATTATGTAAGTCTGTCTGTTGTTGGATGTGTTCTTGTACTGTCGTCTTCCCATCTCTTCTTCCATTGGGTACAGGTGGGCTCTCTCTCTCTCTCTCTCTCTCTCTCTCTCTCTCTCTCTCTGTCTGTCTCTCTCTCTCCCAGAGGGTGGAGGGATAATTTAGTATTTTTAAATGCATATATTTGTCACAGAATTCACTCCCCTGTAAAACAGACTAGATGGTCAGTCTTCTCCTAACTTAGGGCAGGCACAAGGGTTCACAAATATTAATTGAAAGAAATTTAGGCTTAGAAGGAAATCATTAAATTTCCTGAAGTGAAAAACAAATACACCCAGTTTAGTGCAATATCCACCCCACTGGAACCTGTAGCGCTGCGATGCCAATTTGGTCACAGGTGCAGACATAGAGTGGGTTTTAGGTCTGGGGTCGGGACAAGTGGCTCTCTCTTGCATCTGATCAGGTCACAGGGAGCAACCAGTGAAGATCCTTAGAGCAGGAACCTGCGGCAGCCATCTGCTTCTTGTGTAAGTGACTTCTCCCCAAAATAAATTATATTTAACCTGTATTTTAGCCTAGCCCCATGAATCATTATCCATGCCTCTGCGCCTCACCTTAAGGAAGGGTTCAACACTATGATTCTACAATTACAGTAATAGCACAAGGGGTGGCTTATCTCAGATCAAAAGACCCCCCAAGCTTTGTAACTAGCATTGATGGTAACAAGATCAGTGATAGGGACAAAATACTGTTTTCAGAATGTTAATGTTGAAACCAAGAGTGACGACACAATTCTCAGGCCCAGGAGTGTGTGAATAAGCTACAGTTTTACACACACACACACACACACACACACACACACACACACACACACACTTGTTGAATTGATTCATGAAGTCTCTACTCCAGGTACTAAGAACACAAAGACGAGTGATGTCAAAGCTGCCTACAGGACCTCAAAGCCCAGCAAAGGAGATGGCACACAAATGGGTGGTCACCAAGAAAAGCCACAGGTCTAAAAATGAGTGAAAGGAGGATTTGATGGGCTAGCATATTAAGGGGGTAGCAGAGAGCCCTGTCTGCAGATAAACCTGTAGGGCCCTTGAGTGTACCCTAGCTAGTCCTCACTACACTCTTCTCTCTGAGATGGTTTGTCATAGCAGAAGAGACTAATACATGCCCAAGTCTAATTACTGAATGCCTTTTTGTTCCCTCAAAGGCCTAATGCTGTGACCTTGTACAACCTACTACATTTTCTCATGCTATAGTGACCCCCAACCATAAAATTATTTCCTTGCTACTTTGTAACCATAATTTTGCTACTGTTATGAATCATAATGTAAATACCTGTGCTTTCCAATGGTCTTTGTCAACCCTTGTGAAAGGGTCATTCAACCCCAAGGGGTTGTGGGGCACAGGTTGAGGATCACTGCTCTAAGGTCTTCCTCTTATGTTAATTTAATGCAGCTGCAACCCCTTTTTTTCAGGTAGTATTAGCTAAGTTCCCCTTTAAAAAAAAAATCCTTTTGCTTTGAATCTACCTGGGATTTTATGTTTAAAGTTGTCATTATAGCAGTATCATGTCAAGTCACGCTTTTCAAATGTAATAATGTAGTAAGCCAATCTCTGTCTTTTAATAGCACTTACATTTAATTTGTGATTAAAAGTATGATTTTGTAAGGATAACTCTTTCCACCAGCTGCCTGAGTTTCACCACCCCCAAATAACACACAGAGTCATATACTAGGTACAATGCTGCTGGCCAGTGACTAGTATTCCTTATTTGCTAGCCCAGTCTTAATAATCAAACATAACAACTAATCTATATATTTTATAAATACTTATATTAGAGGACAACAGTGGCAAGTGTCCTTTCTTCCTCTGGAAATCACATGGTGACTCTGACTCTTTCCTACATTTCCCAGAATCCTCCTTCTCTCCTAGTCCTGCCTATCTTGCTTTCCTATTGGCCAACAGTGCTTTATTTATCAACCAATAAGACAAACATATACACAGAAGGACTTCCCCCATCATGATTTAGTGAAAAATCTAGGACTAGTTATTTGTTTTCACTTTTCCTTTTTTTCTTTTACTGATTTGTGTTAATCGGGGACTTTTTTCTGATTCCATTTTATCTCTATAAACTCTACTTAGTATTCTCTCATGCATATGTGTTCTCTCAATTTTCAGGCTTACCAACATACTTCTCAAATTTTTCCCATATCACCTTCAAATAATTCTATGGAATTTCATATACCACCTAAGGATATTTTGATAACAACAATGTATGTTTTTCTATGTCTCCCTAAAAAGACATTATCCAAAATATTTTATGACTTTGACTCATAATGTTAATTAGCATTTCAACAAATATTTTAGTGAGCAAAACTATCTTCTTCCAAAATTTTAGTATTTCAATTGTTTTCAATCATTTGTAAACATTCTAATTCCCATTTGGAAACATTTTTCTTTGGCTTATAGAACTTTCTCTGGGGTGTAGATGTGTGTGTACTGTGAATTAAACACATGTAAGCAATTCTGTAGGATATATAGATTTTTAATTTTCATGACTTTTTCTATTAATTCATTGCCTGCCACTAGGCATATTTGATGTTTCTACTGACTATTGAGTTTATGCCTCCTATTCTCTAATGGTTGGACATTGTCTATCGGCTTCCAGACACGTTGAATTGTATATTTTGGGATGATCAACTTCTATCTTGGGATAATGTCAAAGTCTTGAAGCAAATACTGTATTCTGTTACACAAGATATTTAAACGTGAGTTACAACTTTCTGAGCTTTGCTTTTGAACTTGGTCAAGGAAGATCTTTAAGGCCCTTTAAAGGGGGCTAATCTGAATTCTCTGGTGAGTATTCTGGTAGTATTCTGAAGGACCACCATGTAGCATATATACTTGCAATTCCTCTCTGTTGTCTGGTAGAACCATAAAATTATCTTACGCCATGTAATTTTCAGGTTTGCTGCTTCTTCTCCTCTCCTTAGGGGTGTTTTCACACATGTTTTGCAGGGGAGTTCTCAGCCCTTTCCCCTTGCCTTTTAGCTCACACAACCTTCCTCACAAACTCCAGTATCATTTTCACTTTAACTTCTAATCTGTCTCCCGACTCATCAAGGCAATGGGCTGTATTTAAGTTCTCCCTTTCTGTACTAAGGCCAAGATAAGCCAAAAGCCAAAGAAAAACTGTCTGAGTGGCCCATGAACTCAAAGAGCCATGTGTTCTTACAATCTCCAGGCACTGACCTAGAGATAGACTGCTCCTCAGCAGTCCTGACCTGATCAGCTGACATACCCATAAATATCTGGCATACAGAGAAGAGCAACAGAGTTTTTCAGTTGTGCTAGTGCCCCTATGACAAATCCATTTCTTATAGTATCAGTAAAAGGCATATCTTCTGGAACCCCTCCCCTCATTGTCAAGAAAAAGGTTTCAAATGGGGCTTTACATACTGATAAACAATAAGACAAAATCCATGGTATACACCTACATCAAGGAGACAGACAGGTTTAGCTAATCTTGGTAGGAGCAGCCACTGTAGTGGGGGGGGTGTCTCCAGGCCATAAATATCTGGGAGGAGAAAGCTATGGTGGACCTTTTCTGTGCACACTATCAACATCCAAATACATTAACCTGAGGAAGACTTTGCTATTTCCCTCTGACCTTCACCCTGGGGGAAAGACTTTATAATTCCTCCTTGGGTCTGAGGCTCTGGGGATCTTGACATGGCTGTGCTCATGTCAACAGCATACATTTTCTCAGGACTTCACTCACCCACTGTAGTAGCCCTTTATAATATTCTGAATTTCTTTGGTTTCTGTTTTAGTATTTTTCTGCTCATTTCTGATTCTGTTAATCTGGGTCCTTTCTCTTTTTTTTTTTTTTGGTTAGTTGAGCCAGTAGTCTATGGATCTTTTTTTATCTTCTCATGGAATTAGCTTGTAGATTCATTGATTCTTGGTATTATTTTTGTTATTTTTATTTCATTACTTTCAGCTCTGATTTTTATTGCTTCTTGCCACATAGTAGGCTTTATTTTGGTTTGTTTACTTCTAAAATTTTAACTTTCAGTATTAAGTCATTTATTTGTGTTCTAACTTTTTAATGTGCCCAATTAGAGCTATAAATTTCCTTCATGGGACTATTTTCAATTTATCCCAGAGGTTTTATTATATTTTCATTTTCATTTAGTTACCAGAAACTTTTTTATTCCTTTCTTGATTTCTTCTTTGCCACATTCATCATTCAGTAATGAGTTCTTTAATCTCCATGAGTTTGTATATTTACTAGAGATGTGCTTGCTCTCAAGTTTAAGGATTATTGCATTATGGTCAGATAGAACACAAGAAGTTATTTAAATCTTTCTGAATTTGTTCCAATTTATTTTGTTTCCTGGAATATAGTCTATTTTAGAGGAGCTTCTATGAACTTCAGAGAACAGTGTATATTATTTGGTTTTTGGGTAGAATATCCAATAGATATCTGTTAAGTTCATTTCATGGTATCTCTTTTCTTGTTCTCTTCTATTCTTCCCCTGACTCGATCTTTCTGCTCTCTCCTGTCCTCCTCTCCCCTCCTCTTTTCCCCTTCTCTTTCTTCTAACTCTCTCAGAGGCTAGCTTATCTGATAATGAGCTTGATGACTACCTTATATGCCATCCTAGATCTTTCATCTAGTAGCTGATGGAAGCAGAAGCAGAGACCCACAGCTAAGCACTGAGCTGAACTCTAGAATACAGTTGCAGAGAGGGAAGCATGATAAGCAAAGGGATCAAGACCAGGCTGAAGAAACTCACTGAAACAGTTGACCTGAACAAGGGGTTGCTCATGGACCCCAGACTGATAGCTGGGAAACCAGCATAGGACTGTTCCAGACCCCCTGAACAAGGATGTCAGTTTGGAGGTGTGGTTAATCTATGGGACCTTTGGTAGTGGATCAGTATTTATCTCTAGTACATGAATGGACTTTGGGAATCCACTCCACATAGAGGGATACTCTCTCAGCCTAGACACAATGGGGGAGGGGCTAGGCCCTGCTCCAAATGATATAACAGACTTTGAAGATCCCCTGTGGGAGGATCTTCACCCTCAACCTCCCTGGGTAGCAGAAAGGGAACTGGATAGGGGGCCAGTGGGGGGCAGGGGAGGAGGGGAGGGAGAGGGAACTGGGATTGACATGTAATAGAAGCTTGTTTCTAATTTAAATTTTTAAAAAGGAAAAAAAGTTCATTTCATGTATGGTTTCAATTAATTCTGAGTTTCTTACTTTTTATGTTCAAACGACCTGTGTGCTGGAGAAAGTGGCATATTGAGATAACCTCTTGTTGGGTTGATGCTAATCTATCTTTAGTTCCATAGTGTACTTTTTTATGATATTGGGTTCACCAAATGGTGATATATATATATATATATATATATATATATATATATATATATATATATATCAAGAAGAAAATCATATATATATATATATAATATATATATATATATATATATATATTATATCCTTGGTTAGAATGAAATGGCTTTCAATATCTCTTCTGCTAATTCTAGTTTGAAGTGTATTTTGTCATCTATTAGGACAGCAATGCCTGCTTGCTTCCTGATCCCATTAGAATAGGTACTTCCCTGCCCCCCCCCCACCCCCCGCCATCATTTCACTCTAGAACCATACAAGATCTGTGCTGGTAAGGAGCTTAAACTGCAGACTTCAATTCCAGCAGTTCTCAGGAGTGATGTATTGTGTGGTTTTCCCTTCCATCTGGAGTGTCCAAAGCTTTGGAAGACCTAATTAGAACACACCACTGTCTGTGTGTGTGTGGGGGGGGTATGTCATGAATTCTGTTTGTTTGGCTACTTTCTGTTTCTTCAGTTTTTAGGTTTTTTTCTTAATAGCCACAAATTACACTGACAGTTAGTTTTCAATTTCCTAAGTATTCACAGTTTGTTTTCTGTGCTCAATGAAGAATCTTACAGCCATTTTAAGAAACTAGCAAATAACTCAAAGAAGATATAACATATATTTGGCATTACATATTTTTGTACAGTCATTTGATGATCCAAGTAAATAACAGCTCCACCTAAAATTTCTCCACAATTGAATATTAAAAAAGGAAGAGACACAGCAAATAGAGGGGTTTGATTCCATACTAGAAATATGGAAGAATGTGGCTGTGTTATACTCCATCTCTGTTTTTCCACATTGAGAACTTAATGGTAAGATTCTAGTGCTGAAAACACTACATATTTGCATCATAGGGCATGGAAAAATCAAAAGCTGATACTAACCTGGAAACTTCATCCCTACTTTCCATCTTTTGTGGTGTCAGAAGATACTATCAGGACTATGAAGAGAAAAATAATCAACACTTTTACCCAGCTTTGAACCCAAAAATATGTGCCCATTTGATGCAGTTGTGGCATGATTGTTATGTAAATAACCAACCTCTTTCTGGATTGATTTATGTCTATTCCTCAGGATGGAATTTGTGCCTAATACTATAAGTCTGCCAAGAACCCACATCTGGAAAGGACATAGGTCCTAGGATATACTACTATTGCTATTCTTTCGCTAATTCACATAATATCAATCTGTCTTCTAAATACTTATCTGTATACCCATAGATTAGTGTGACCTTCAATAGAGAAGTTTCATTCTCCAGTGGATGGTGACTAAAACTAATCTAAGCTGATTAGAATATTTAAAAAGAGTAACTTTGAAGTACTTGTCCCTAAATGTAATATCTATATCATAGTTCCTCTCCCATACAACTCAGGGAACATGAAAAACTATCCTAAGAGCCATCAGTTGAAAAAGAAAAGTCTTGAAGCAATGTTTTCTGTGGAGGGCAGAACCATTGTACTCATGACTCAAAGTAGCTGCGATTATGTACACAAAACGTGCAAAAAAGACCAAACCAGTTAAAATTCCAAAATAGGCCTCATGAAACCCCATCTGTAACTTACAATTTTTGGCATTTCAAAACTGCTTGGATAGAGAGAGTCAATTTTCTTCACGGAGGTGGCCACTGTTGAGTTGCCTGTGTTCCAATGGAAAGCTTTACACCCATGCACATTAGCCCAAAACTAAATATTTTTCAGCCTCTGGATATTCATGAGGAAGAGTGCAAGAGGGCTTGACCCTCTAATAGCTATCATTGGAAATTAACACTTGCTGGGGTAGGGTTGTCACTTTCTTTAGTGGTATGACCACAAAAATTGCCCTTACTCAAGTGACTATCTTCCCACCCACATCCAGGCAAGAAATTCTAATTAAACTCAGTGGACCACACATAATAAGACATGAAAATAGGTGAAAAACTCGTTGAGAAGAAAAGTGCCAATGGGAGAGGGAAGTGGATGAGGAAAGGTATTAAAATTATTAAAATTAATTATACACATATATGAAACTGTCAAAAACAATAAAAAATTTAAATATAGTCTATTACTAAGGAAATGATGATTCAGTTCTGCCCCCCAAATAACATTGAAAAAGCTCCTTGTAGAAGAGTCTAACTCTACATATAGAGTCAAGACTTGAAATTATTTTATAATACAACTCAAAGCATCTCACTTAGACGAAGATCCTGTCAGAAAACTACAGGATCCTCCAGCAGAAACCTCTGTTGGCAAAGTAGTATTCATTTGTACACCAACACGGACAAAAGTGAAAACTGGAATGAAGGGATATATATTATGTATGTTTAAATCCATATAACCTTTAAAAAAGCAAATCCTTATTGGTCATTTTCAGATGGGGTTCAGTAACCAGTGCATTTGAAAAATAGAACATATGATGAATGTGCTTTATATCCATTTATCAAATAATTGTCATGAAACTTATCATTGTGTATGATTAATATTCACTATTGAAAAAGAAAAACTAAGATATAAGCAGGGAAAAATCAATCATTTATCTTGCATTACTCAAAGGAACATAACTAAAGGCAAATAAATTTATGAAAATCAGATCATTTTTAAATATTTTAACTATTGAGTTCCAGGACAGCCTGGTCTACATAGCAAATTTCAAGACACCCAGGGCTACATAGAGAGAGACCTTGTGTAATTGGTCTGTTCTTTGGACTGCCAACCAGCTTAATGGAGAATTATTTATGAATGTTCATACTTAGTTTAGGTTTATCCCACTAGATCTTTTAACTTAGTTTAATCTGTTTCTATTCATATACATTTTGCCTCCTGGCTTTTTACCTTTCTTTCATTCTGCATATTCTACTTCCCTGCTTCTTCTGTGTCTGGCTGGCTGGCCCCTAGAATATCCCTGTCATCACCTTTTCTTTTCTCCCTCAAGACTTAATTCCTCCTCCTACTTACTCTCCCTGCCAAGAAATTCTGCCTATGCCTCCTCCCTCATTAGTGGCCATTCAGCTTTTTATTAGAGCAATCAGGTGCCTTAGGCAGATGAAGTAAAAAAGCAACACATCTTCACATAATTAAACAAATGCAACATATCTTTACATAATTAAACAAATGCAACACATTATTACATAGCTAAACAAATATTTTACAACAACCCTGTCTCAAAAAATTAAATGGAAGTTATTAGTAATAGCAAAATGCCATAATTTGCAACTACTCTTGAAAAAAGGATATGTGAAATGTTCAACAAGGTTGCTCAGTTCTCACAAACACCAAATACTCCAGATACTCCATGCTCAGGAGACTATGTTGTAAAATTGCTTCCACAAAACTGAGTTTAAATCTGATGAACTTCTCTTAGCCAGTTCAGAAGGAATATTGGAGACAAAAAGGAGCACAAGAGGAATAATCTATTTTTCTTATCAAGTAACTTAGAAAACTAAGGAGAAGGTGGAGGACAGAAATAACTAAACACTTACAGAAACAAATGGCAACAGGTTAAAGCCATGTCTTTCCCAGATAAATTTGCATATCAGAGGTCCCTGAGATGGTCAAATGCATTAGAACAACCCAGGAATGAAGAAATAGTACAAGAATTGGCCACATATATGTTGTTGGATCAAAATGAAAGACCCACTGAGATTCATTCAGCTCTTCTTCCTAGATGAATTCGTGGACATGTTGTAGGAGACAGTAAAGAAACAGATAATGCATGCATATATACATACATGGATATTTGGGTATATATTTAATATTTTTCATGAAAGGGAATGAGCATGGATTGTGTGTAGCCGATTTCAGTTTATCCTCTACTCTAGAGTTCTTCTATGGATGGTGCTTGGCTATCATTCCACTTCCTTATGTAGACTCATTAGGGAAAATAAACACACAAACATCTGTGGTTGCTGCTTTATGGTCACTTACAGTAAAAATTATAACCAAGTGTACAATAGTTTTCTAAGTCTAATGAGTCTCTTGTGCCACAGGGAGTTACTTGAGGAAGTGAACTTAAAGGTCACCCTCTTGAAGTGTGGCCATTTGGTTGCATTCAGAAACCACAGGAAGAGCCATCATGCAAAGCATTGTCGCCAAGGTCCCCAAGCCTGTCTCTTCAGATCTCAGTGTATTTTCCTTTTGGTCAAAATTTCATCTTTAGTTTTATTTTGCTTTCACTTTATGTTTCTCACTTCATTTTCTTCAAGAAAATTTAGGTCACATTGTTCCTCTTAAGATTTATTTTGTTTTCCTTTATTGTTCTATTAGTTTTATGTACTTCCACCTAAGGGTTTCTGTATTAATTGTATTAATAACAATTAAATAGCACTGATTAGAGGGTTAGAAATGTCAGTAAATAGATATGCGTATATTAGTGTGAAAGTAAATAAAACATTGGGCATTTTAAGAATGTTTTCTGAGCTATTTGAGGTAACACTTACCTTTAATCACAGAATTTAGGAAGCAAACAGGTGGATTTCTGTGAGTTCCAGGGCAGCCTGGTCTACATAGAGAGTTACTGGCCAGGTAGAGCTACATAGTAAGAACCTGTCTCAAAAAGAATATAGTTGGAGTACTCTAGCCAGAAGTCATTGTGATGAGCTGAGAAATTGCACATATATCCCAACATAGAGACCACTCAGTAAGAAATATTAACTCATTGTGGCTACAAGATTTAAATCTGAAGAAAGCAGGTAAAAAATTCCATACAATATATGAACATAAAGTGATGAAGCTGGAGCCAGGTATATTTATTTATAGAGTTCATAGTTTGACATATTTACAAAGTCCAAGCCTTAAAAAGCATGCACTGTTCTCTCTCTCTCTCTCTCTCTCTCTCTCTCTCTCTCTCTCTCTCTCTCTCTCTCTCTGTGTGTGTGTGTGTGTGTAAGACAGGGAGATAATAAGATAAATAGATGATGATGAAGATAGACAGACAGACAGGTATTTCTGGAAGCAAAGTAATTCTAAGGAAGTCTAGATAAGAGCTGGAAAGTGAGACTTCAAAGAAAGTAAATGGAATATCATTTCCCTGTGGGAATTCCTTCCTGCCATTTCTTGGGAAATTGTGTTGTTCAAAATCCTGAGCACAAGAAAGAAAGAAAGAAAGAGAGAGGGGTAGGGAAGGAGGAGGGAGGAGGGAGGGAGGGAGGGAGGGAGGGAGGAAGGAAGGAAGGAAGGAGGAAAGAAAGAAGGAAAGAAAGAAAGGTTGAAGAAATCTGGTCTTCCTGAGTAAATTAAAGCACATTTGACAATGTTGATGTAGAGATTTTCAATGAACTGAAGAGCTCCCCAAGCCCCTAGTCAAAAGCAGAGGTGGGAAA
The DNA here is from genome assembly GCF_003668045.3 of Cricetulus griseus. Taxonomy (NCBI): domain Eukaryota; kingdom Metazoa; phylum Chordata; class Mammalia; order Rodentia; family Cricetidae; genus Cricetulus; species Cricetulus griseus. The sequence continues at coordinate 97,575,555 of NW_023276807.1, forward strand.
TTTAGACACGGAGAGTTAGAGGTTCAGAAACACACAAATAAACCCTGCCTTTCTGCAGCTGTTGCCATGACATCAGCATACCCAAGGCCCTGTCTGCTAATAACAGTATGCCACCCTTACAGGTGAAATACACAATGATGATTTTTAAGCATACTCTTCCATGTATGAAATCTATAATTGATAGTCCAAGAAATAACAAGTTTTTAAAGAACAAAATGACTCTTAAATTGGCAATTTTGCACATACTTTTGCATATATGTATTTATTTAGTGGTGCTAACCTTTTTGGTAGATACAGATGTAAAATACCCAATAATGTTTGTTGACATTAGCCAGTGTTTGAATAGTCAAGACTGAATAAGTCCTGTGAAGTAATATGAGATGTAATGTATTGTTCCTTATATAATTTTGAGTATTAAGAATGTTAGAAATATAAGATAAATCAGTAATTTATTTCATCACCAAATGTCTCATATCTTAGCAAAACCACATATCCTTGCACAGTAGTCTCTTCTACCAGAGCCTTGAACATTTCAGTATTTTCTACCAGTTCCTTGGACATTGCCACTGCACTAGTGGCATGAAAATGGCAAAGTAAATAACACAACCTTCATGCACAGGTGCCAACTATTTAAGAAATAATATATAGGGCCAGAGAAGACTCAGTGGTTAAGAGTGCTTGATGCTCTTGTAGCAGACCCCAATTCGGTTCCCAGCACCCACCACTGAGAACCGCTTGACAACCACAGGATCCAACACCCTCTTCTGGCCTCTATAAGCACACGCACACAAAATAAATAAATAAATAAATAAAGTCATTTTTTTTGTTTTTTCGAAACAGGGTTTCTCTGTGTAGCTTTGGAGCCTATCCTGGCACTCACTCTGGAGACCAGGCTGGCCTCAAACTCACAGACATCTGCCTGCCTCTGCCTCCCAAGTGCTGGGATTAAATGTGTGAGCCACCAACGCCTGGCAATAAAATCATTTTTTAAAAAGAAACAATATGTGATTTTATTTTATAGTAGATCTATTTTTAACAACCAAATCTCCATGGAAACAAAGGCCTTGGCATGTAGCATCTGCCATACTCCATGGTGTACACCCCTCAGATGTGGCCAACTTTAAGCAACAAACATGATGTCATCAGATGCGGTGCAAAAGAGATGAGAGCCACCTGCTCTCAGAAGCCAGAGTAAGCCTGTTCAAGCTGGTTCCTGCATACCACTGGAAAGAAAACACTCAAAAAATGAGTGAGTTTATTAGGGCAAGATTATAAAGCAAGGGGCTTTAGTGGCCAAACTATCTATTATTGATTATGGCATTAACATGCAATAGCTATAGCAAAAAAAAAAAAAAAAAAAACAATGCATCCAATGAGTGATTTCCAGTGTAAAAATGTGTATGTGTAGGGGAGGAAACTTCCAGGAGATGAATGAACCAATTGTCAGAATCAAAACATGAAAATTTGTGTATGCTACTTGATCTTGGTTTAATAAGAATGCATAGGGAGCAGATAAGGCTGTGTGGTATACTGGAAGCAAACTATGAACCAGTGTTGAATGTGATGGGTGCTTGCTGCCACCAGGAAGAAATTGCAGAAGGTATTGGGGCTCCTGATTGGATGGTCTCTCTTGCTCTTCTCTGGCTGTGAAAGGAGCCAAGTCATCATGAGGGGAAGCTTGTGAGAAACTAGAAATGTGTTTTCTGAGGCTGCTGGAGGCACAGGAGGAACTACAGAAATGCTTCCTCTCCCAATCTCACCTCTACATCACTATAGCATCCTCAGCCTCTTCTGTTAATTTTAAAAATATTTTATTTAATACCCATAATATAATGTGTTTTGATCAAATCCAACCCCTTTCCTACACCTAAGATTACTTCCCTATCTCTGCCACATTTTCCTTCAAGTTGTACAATTTCTCAATCTCTGGGTGTCTCTCTGTCTCTCTCCCTATGTGTGTGTGTGTCTATCTGACTCTGTCTCCCTCTCTGTCTCTGTCTCTCTCTCTCTTCCCACTAAGTCAATTTAATACCACCTATATGTGCATGAGTATAGAACCATCTGAATCAGGGATACCTCTGGACAGTCACCCAGATTCCTAGTCAGATACTATAAGATACGTATCTTTCCTCTAAAATGCCTGCTTTGGGAACACAACCATAGATTTCTGATATTGGTTGAAACAAATGTTGGTGCAGCCTCTATGGACAAACACAGAAGATTGTTAGGAGTGACTTAGTAGTCACAGTACCATCAGGCATCTGGTCTAGTGCCAGAAGTGCCTCACATTGCTATGTTAATAGACAAGCTATGAAAACCTGCTAGCAACATGAACACAGGATGAATTTGGAAGACCAGAATGATGTGATCAATATGGAGCCAAATGTAACTAGTCTTATCAGGAAAGAAGTGATCTCTCTCCTTCCAAAATTTCAGAACAAGCAAAACATGAAATATCTCCAGCATGACATTTTCTTTGCATGAGAAAATACTTGGGAAGAAAAAAAATCCTGTAAGGCTTTGTGAACAATAAAACACACTAGAGTGTATTAAAAGGAACAATCAGTGAAGTTGTAAAAGTTTTCCCTAAGAAGAAAATTGTTTCAAGACAGCCAGAGAGTGACTATTTACATAAAATGGAGGATGGAGTCAGGAGTGATTGATTCTGCCATTGAACACAGAGTAGAAAAGGACAGTTCTGTTGACGTCAAAAAATAAATCTCTATGTCAGCAAAATTGTTAACGAATGCAGTTTTAAAAGCAAATGTGTTTTAGCAGAAGCAATTTGTAGAAAAATGGAAGTGCTGATATCAGAGGCAAAAGCACAACCAGGACAGAGGAACTGGACAAAGGGAAGGAGCAGAGGAAGTGATCAGAAGGGCAGGCAACCCTCCCTCCATGACGCCACACTGAGCACTGCGCACTGCAGTCACACTGTGTTTTTTGTACCAAAGAAAAGAATACAAAATAACCAATACACAGCAGAGACTGGGCTTAAAAGTCCTTCATATGCAATTCACCCAGATCATTTAAAGGTCATTAAAAGCTATTTTCTTTTATCAAATGACTATATTCTTATAGAGGTAGTGTTCCTAAGCTGGGAGGTGTATGAGTTATCACGTTAGTTTGTAATAAGAATAAGCCATGCATGGCAGCTTTTATTAAGGCTTTATTTTTTTCCAGGCAATCCCTGGAACTCTTAATACAAGTTTACTACAAAAATTAATTTGCTGTTTATTATATAGCCACTTAATATATAAAAACATGTAAATAAAGTACTACAAAAGACAGCTGTGTTGTCTATTTGTGTATTAGCTATTTAATCATCCATGGCTACTGGGTGTGTCTACAGTAGTACGTGCCATCAGGTGACACAGAAAATCTTTTACTATGTTGTCTACATCCTTATTTAAAAAGTGAATGACCTCTGGGAAAAATATATCACATAGTTGTTGCAACAAGGCAATTATGGAAAGAAATTGTGTAACAAACAATGTCTGGCAAGTAGTAAATTTTAAATGTTAATAATTAGTGTAGCTATTTTGTTAAAATAATAGTATTAAATTAATTACATGAAATTCTCCATCTTTCAAGTTGCTCTTTCTGAACAACAAATAAAAAAGAAACAGTGTGCTCCATCATAAAGGAATATAGTCTCCCCTTCCCCTTTGTAGGTCTTGTTAAGAACTAAAAGAGACATGACAGATGAGTCACCCAAGAGGGAATAAGTGGACAACTTCCAGGGCTCCCAGTCCCTCTGGATGCAATAAGACCTGAGGAGATTTGATTAGTTGCCTCCCACTTTCATCTCCATCCACTGATCCAGGAAGCCAGCACATCTCCCCAAATCCTATATAATCATCATAGTGCTTGTCCACTAGTACTCAGTGGGGCCCCGGCAAGTCAGAACAAAATTGAGAGGTCTCGGCATGACCAGAGGACCCTGAGCATGTGGCACCTGTCTGCTTCTCCACACTGGCCACTCTCTGACTTTCTCTGTGGCCAGATGCAGGTCAAAATCAGGGGATCTTCACAGCCCAGCTTCACAGGGGCTTTGTACAACTCATCCTTCTGCTGAGAACTTCTTGCCCTGGTTCCTATCAGCTCCTTTCCAGCCCATGAGTACTGAAAATAAAGGAATGAGTCTTTATCACTGCAGGGCTTGATGCATTTCCTTTTTGTGAAGCCAGATCTGCAGGAATTGGGCCACAATGATGAAAGATGGAATGATGAACTGATGTCCTCAGAAAAATTTTCCAGTCATAGCATTACCCTGGGTTTTGTTAACACTGGTAATGTTGCCATAGGTGGTAAATGTCCCCCCACACGTCTTTGTTCAAGGTTGGTCCCCAGGTTACCACTACTAGGAAAGGCCTAGTAGACAGCCTTCTGGATTACTAGGGAAGGTAATGCAAGACCAGGGTCCCGATTACATTCTCTTTGTATCCTTGACTTATAATATAAATGGTTTTGATCCATCATTTGTTTCAGTCATGATATGGCCAAATCTGTGCTCCCTCCAATCTTGGAGTAGAACATCCAATATGAATTGTCATCTCAAAAGGCAGACCACAGAAACCAAGGTAAAAACATGTCTTTCTGTAAGCGAAACAGTGAGGCCTTCAAAAATATAAAGGAGTGTCATGTGCCAATAATTTTTAGATATTATATTGCTATAAGTAACACATTTGTGAATCCTAGAAAAAAATAAACTGTTTCTATCAACTGTGTATACAACACTGGACACTTGATTATGAAAAAAAAAGTGGTACATTTTCCCCAAACCAAACAATTCTGTGACACTGGCTTTCATAATTCATTTCTGACACTAATGGGAGACCTGGACTGTGCAGGGTAGAAAAATAATCCTACAAGATTGCCTCCAGGTCATGTGCCAGCCCAGCTGCAGACCCAGTGTGTGAGAATTTCTAGCTAACCCACCAGCTCAGAATCTGGGGTCACACAGCCCCTTCTCAGGCTTGGTGGTTGTGAAGATGATTCATAGGACTCATGGTGACATTTGTAGTTTTTGGTTTGTTCTGCTTTATTGAAAGGGCATGCAAAAGGTGAAGGGCAGAAGAGGGAGTTCATGGGAAAGAGTCTAAAGGGCCCTAAGCACACCAGCTTCTGTTTTTTGTAGTACTGGATGGAGTTCTGCAAGCTCATGAGTCATGATAATTTTTTTGCATCTTTATTTATGTGATTTTGGGGTGGATGAGTGTGAGGTGTATGTGTATGATTTGTGTGCATGCAGGTGTGTTCATGTTTATATGTGTGATCATGGGTGTGTATATATCATGGCCATGCATGTGGTGTTCAGACAATGGCATAGGTTTTGATTCTTACTTTCCACCTCTGTTTGTGGAAAGGTCTTTTGTCGACTGTAATTGGGTATTCCAGCTAGCTGACCCATGAGCTTCTGGGGTTCTCTTGACTCCTCCATCTCCCATCTTGCCAAAGGAACACAGAGATGTTAGGATTTTAGTTACTATGGCTTAGAGCAGCAGTTCTCAACCTTCCTAATGCTGTGACCCTTTAATACAGGTTCCTCAAAATGTAGTTACCACAAACCATAAGGTTATTTTTGTTGCTACTTTAAAACTGTAATTTTGCTATTGTTATGAGTCTAAATGTAAATATCTGTGTTTTCTGATGATCTTAGGTAACCCGTGTATAAGTGCCATTTGATCCCCAAAAGGGGCTGGGAACAATACGTTGAGAAACCCTGGCTTAGAGCTTTACATGAGAACAAGGGATCCTGACACAAGTCCTCATGTTTACTCCACAAGTGTTTTACCATTTGCCATCTCCCAAACCAAGGGCTGGATTTTTATGAGAGCTTCCTCACAAAGTTGTAGTTGGTTATTAATTCATTCTCTGCCCCCTCTGCCATTTCGAGAATAGGGGTGGAGTCAAAGTTTCCAATCAAGTTTGTCTGGTAAAGAAATGCTACACAGGAAAACACCAAGCAACACCTTGCTGGAAGAGACGATGCTCCTACCACCAGGAAATAGCAAAGTTTTCAAAGCTCAGTACCAGGAGAAGAGCCCAAATCTCTCTATTATCTTGTGCCAGGGAGTTCATAGACACTTCTAAATATTTAAAATTTCAGTTTTGATTTCTGTGGTGGCAAATATCAACAGATATAATTCACAGAAACAAAATCCCTTGAGGTCCTCAATGATGCTTAAGAACATACCCAGGAATCTGAAGCCAGAGCTAAGATCTGCTGTAAGAGCGATGGCCCTCTCCAATGGGAGGAGAGAACCTGCAGCACCTGAGGCTCCACAATGGTCTGCAGCTAATGAACCTTATGGAGCCCTAAGTTAGAAATGTTCTGTCACTGAGCCAGGTTTAATAGTGACCCTTTCGTGGAGAAACATTGCTACTCTCTCTCTCTCTCTCTCTCTCTCTCTCTCTCTCTCTCTCTCTCTCTCTTTCTCCATGACCAAATAAATCTGGTCAAGCCAGAGTATCCTTTTTTGCATGTTTGTTTCAATATATAAAATGAAACACATACATAATATTAAGATACAGACTGATGCCACTTCCATTCCTGGGGACCATTTATCCCTTAGAGTCCTTCATGTTTCCTAGTTTCTTTGGTGAAGAGGATTATAGGCTGGTAATCCTTTGCTCTATGTCTAAAATTCATATATGAGTGAGTACATACCATGTTTGTCTTTTTGTGACTGGGTTACCTCACTCAGGATGGTTTCTTCTAGTTCCATCCATTTGCCTGTGAATTTCAAGATTCCATTGCTTTTTTTCTGCTGAGTAGTACTCCATTGTATAAATGTACCACATTTTCTCAATCCATTCTTCAGTTGAGGGGCATCTAGGTTGCTTCCAGGTTCTGGCTATTACAAACAATGCTGCTATGAACATGGTTGAACATATGTCCTTGTTGTATGAACATGCACTATTTGAGTATATACCCAAGAGAGGAATGGCTGGATCTTGAGGTAGACTGATTCCAATTTACTAATTGGGAGCATGAGGGGATGGGGGAGGGAGGTGCTACAATAAGAGCAAGAGAAGAGGAGTAGAGGAGAGGAAATGGAGGGGCAGAAATATTGAGTTGGGAGAAGAATAGAGGAGAGAGAGCAGGATGAGAGATACCATATCAGAGGGAGCCACTATAGGTCTGAGAAGAGATCTGGAACCAGGGAGATCTCCAGAGACCTACAAGGATGACACGATCTGACAATCCAGGCAATGGTGGAGAGGATAACCTAAAAGCCCTTCCCCTAAAATGAGATTGATGACTTCTCTTTATGCCATCCTAGAGCCCTCATCCAGTGGCTGATGGAAGCAGAGACAGACATCCACAGATATACACTGAGCTGAAATTGGTAAATTAGTTGAAGAGAGGGAGGAATGAAGAGCGAAGGGGTCTTTACCAGGTTGGAGAAACCCACAGGAACAGTTGGCCTGAACAAGGGAGAACACATCGACCCCAGATGCTGTCAGGGAGGCCAGTACAAGACTGATCCAGACCCCTGAACATGGATGTCAATAAGGAGGCCTCTGCACTCCAGGGAGCCTCTGGTGGTGGATTAGTATTTTTCCCTGGTGCAAGAAGGGACTTTGAGAGCCCATCCCACATGAAGGGTTACACTCTGGCCCTGGACACATGGGGAAGGGCCCAGGACCAGCACAGGAAGATTTGGTGGACTTTGCAGAGCCCCCGTTGAGGGCCCTACCCTGCCTGGGGAGTGGTGGGTGGATGGAGTGGGGGGTAGGCTGGGGGTGGGGGAGGAGGGATGGGAGTGAGGGGAGGGAGAGGGAGAAGGGACTTACATGTGAAACAAGCTTGTTCCCTAACTAGAACTAATAAAATAAATTTAAAAAAATAAAAAGATACAGACTGATGGATACATTTATAGTAATCTGAAATATTCCATAAAGGTTTCCCAGTGGTATGTGCTTTAGTATGGAAAAGATTCTGGTCTGGGGACAACTTTAAAATTTTCTGTAATTTCACACTTTCTAACATGTGCTTTGCAGGCCATGAATAGTTGTCCTGGCGCTGAAATCCAAGGTGCTTTGTAAAATGGAGAATCTTTTAGCTTGGCATGGTGACATACGCCCGTTTAACCCCAGCCACTGGAAAGCCAAGATAGAAAGATCTCTGCAAATTCCATAAAAATCTGGTCATCCCTGAAAACATACATACATACATACATACATACATACATACATGTAGAATTATATGCACTGAATAGATTATATTTAGGAATATTAAATAGGTTATATTAGAAATATATGCATACATATAATAAACATTATTGTATTCATATGCATATGTAATAATGATTAGTTAAAAAAGAAGAGGCCATGAATTTGAAGGAAAGTAGGGAGGGGTATGTAGGAGGGTTTGGAGGGAGGAAAAGGAAGGAGGAAATGTAGTAATTAAGTTATAATTTAAAAGAGAGAGACTGGTTTACAATGTTCCAGGCTAGCCAGAACAACAACAACTCTAAAAAATATTTCAAGATATTTATATTGATTTATATAACTCCACAGTTCCAGCTTATAATATAGAAGCTAAAAAGAAGAATTAATCAAGAATTACTTGATAATTTTGACATTAAAATCTTTGTTCATTAACATCAGTCCTTAACTGAAAATTAATTCCAATATGTGCTACCAGGCTCATAAGTAGGCCTGAAATGAAACCCTTTGAAGATGGATGTTTTCAAGTAAGGATACCATGTACAATAGGGTGGTGCTGTTAAATAACGTCTTTATTTCCCTCACTCTGGAAACCAAAATCTTGACTATATTACCAAAAGGGATTCCTCAGAGGAATTGTCTAGTATTTTTAAAAGCATGACTTTGTTCTTAGAAGGCAGGGTCTAGCTAGATTTCTTTTATTATGGGTACAGGCTCCCCACTGCTCAAAAATAGTTGATAACCTTGAGCAATGTCAACATAGAAGTTTTAAAGAGGAAATAACCCAGGAAGAGCTGCAACCGCACATGTCCTCCTTCCCTGCTGTTCCCACCACCCCAATGGTTTGGTGACAAGAATGAATGCTGGTGCAAACTCAGCAAAGCAAATACAGAAAAAAAAACCCTCTGCTGTTGATGGCTCCCATTAAGTCACCACCAGTTTCCCAATCACGAGGGGTGCAGTTGAGTGAAGACTTCGAAGAACTGTTTTTTACAAAACACCCAAATGAATAAATATGAGCTTCAGGTTGGCTGAAATTAAGCAAGTTTTATATCAATGTAAAACCCATGCAGTCAAGAGCAACTTCATGGACAGCAGGCTCTGTAACATTTTCTCTTAGGATGATGTCCATCTTGCCCTGTTCCTGGAGCAGCTGCACACAACTTTAATCCCAGCACTTGGGAGGCAGAGGCAGATGGATCTCTGTGAGTTCAAGGCCAGCCTGGTCTACAGAGAAACCCTGTCTTGAAACCCCCCCCAAAAAAAGCAGTAACAACAAGACACAGGAAAAAAAAGTCTAGAAAAAAATTCCATGAACCATCAGTTGTTGAACTTCTTTATCTAAATTCTCTACATTCTAAGAAAAGAAAGTAAGATAAACCAAAAGAAAATGAGCAGAAAGTATTCTGCATATACTATAAAGCAGCCAACAAAAAGTGCCCATGAGGGTGTGACATTTCAGACTAGGTTCAGACTTAGTGCCAAAAGCATTTAAATAAGCTTTCTAATGTTCAAAGACAAAAATAACAAACCATACTTCAAGAAGTAAAGGAAGCCAGATAAGAGTGCAAAACATCTGTAGTTCCAACTACTTGGAAGACTAAGCCAGAGTGACACGAATTTGAGAGTTGTCTAGGCAACATGGCAAGACTCTGTCCAAATGAATAAATAAATAAAATATTTTTGGCAAACATACTTTACCATATAAAGAATATAACTAAAAATGTAGAAATTATAAAAGTAGAAATGAGTATAAATTCTGTTGCTAAAAATTACAATACAATAGCTAGCAGAACACTGGCGATGCCTAGCTTTAATACCAGCACTTGGTAGGCAAAGGAAGGCAGATTTCCTGAGTAGGAAGCCAGCCTGGTCTATAGAGAGAATTCTAGTACAGTGGGGCTACTCAGAGAAACCCTGTATCAAAAAAAAAAAAAGAAAAGAAAAGAAAGAATACAATAGCTAAAACCAAGAAGGATTCAACAGAGAAATAAGTAGACAGAAGAAACAATCAAAACACATATAAGCAATTTAAACCAACCTATATAGTTCATAGTGAAATAGAAACAGTTATTAAAAGTCTACCAATCAGTAAAACTTCAGAGTCAGATGGCTTTTAGCAAAGAATTCTACCAGAATTTCACAGACGATTTAGCACAATACTCCTCAAGTTGTTCCACAAAACCTAAATAGAAGCAACACTGCTTGTCAGAACACAGTCCAGGAATGGAGTCACCCAAGAGAGCAATTCTGAGTGCTTGTGAGAAAGCAGGAAACAAGACATGAGTCTTGTGACCTCAGTTGCTTCAAAAACACAGAGTTGTTCTTAGAATGGGCTTTTGTGTCCCTCCCAGATATAGCAGACAGTACTGAATTTACTCCACATTATTCACTACTACTGGCTATTGCGATTTGTTCATATTCCTCTATGGAAAAACATGTTTATGCCGGGTGCCACTTGTCTTTGTGATTGTACACTTTTCTCTTGTGATTCTTCTTAACCCTCAGAGTATAAATTGTCTAAAATTCTGAATAAAGTTGGCTATTACATGAGATTTTAGTCTGCCTCATTTATTGGCTCCACTCTCCCAGGGCCCACAGACATTTTAGAGTGATAAACAATTACCCAATTCATTTTCCAAGGTCAAAGTTGTCCTGCTACCTAAGTCACATAAAGACTCAACAAAAAAAATCAATTTCACTTATGAACATAAGTGCCAACATCTTCAATAAAATACTTGTAAACCAAATCAAGAACTCATCAGAAGGATCATCCACCATGATCAATGACTTCATCCCAGAGATGTTGAGATGGATCAATATACACAAATCAATATATGTAATCCACCATATAAACAGACTGAAAGACAAAAGCCACATGATCACCTCACTGGGTGCATAAAAGGCCTTTGACAAAACCCAGCACTCATTGGGCTGTGGTAGCACACACCTTTAATCCCAGCACTCAGGAAGCAGAGGCAGGCTGATCTCTGTGAGTTCAAGGCCAGCCTGGTATACATAGTGAGTTCAAAGACAGGCTCCAAAGCTATAGAGAAACCCTGGCTCAAAAAAAAAAATCCAACACCCTTTCATAATAAAAGTATTAGAGAGACTAGGGATAGAAGGGACATATCTAAATATAATAAAGTCAGTTTGCAGCAAGCCCATAGTCAACATCAACTTAAATGGGGAAAAACTCAAAAGAAATGACACTATAATCAGAAATAGGCCAAGGTTGTTCTTTCTCTCCTTGCTTATTCAATATAGTACTTGAAGTCTTAGCTAGAAGAATAAGACCACTGAAGAAGAATATTGGAAAGGAAGAAATCAAAGTATCTTTCTTTGTAAATGTTATGATAGTATACATAAATGAGCCTAAAAATTCTACTGGAGAGCTCCAAGAGTTGATAAACATTTTCAGCAAAGTATCTGGATACAATACTTCAGATAACTCACAAAAATTAGTAGCCCTCCTATACAGAGATGATAAATTGAACTGGGAAAACAATCAGGGAAACAACAACTTTCACAATAGCCTCAAATAATATCAAATGTCTTGTGGTAACTCTAACCAAGCAAGTAAAAGGCTTGTATGATAAAAAATGTCAAGTCTTTGAAGAAACAAATTGAAGAAGATATCAGAAGATAGAAAGATTTCCCAGGCTTATGGATTGATTCAATTAATATAGTAAAAAAAAAATAGCCACCCTACCAAAAGCAATCTATAGATTCAATGCAATCCCCACAAAAATACTAACACAAATTCTTCACAAACCTTGAAAGGACAATTTTCAACTTCATATAGAAACACTGAAAATGCAGGATAGTTAAAACAATCCTGGGTAATAAAAGAACTATTGAGGTAGCACCATCCCCAACCTCAAATTGTATTACAGAGATATAGTAATAAAAACAGTATGAAATTTGCCTTTCCAAAATACTTTGGACTGTGTGGTCATATTCTTGAGATCTCAGACCCATTCAGGCACTGGGGTTTTCAGTTTGAAGTATGTTTAAACTTCAAGAAGTTTGCTTTAATAAGTCATCTTGTAGACACCTGCTCTCTCGTGGTAAAATGGAATTTTTATGTATTTGGTGACTTTCTCTGTTGGTTGACTCTATGGTTTGGGGTTCCCTGTATAATATTAAGTTAGGGGTAAAGAGAGAGGGCAGAGGTCAGGGCCCCCATCTTTCTCTTTGACAGGTCTTCTACTCTCAAGGGTCTATAGACTATCACCCTCTGTCTTATCTTCTCACCCCACTAGCAAGAGGAACTGTTAGGAAATTACTTATTCATTTCACTTGTAGCTACATAAAGGCCCAGGTGGCTGATGGGAGATGGTGTCTGTCTGGTCTCACTCGTGCTCAGGGCTCTATCCTGCTAAAATCAACTGGTTCCCAGCAGCCTATGGGTGTCACCTTTAGTTTGTGTTCTGCACCTTCTAATAACACATAAGGCCTGCATACCTGTTTGATTCATTTTCCCATACCCCAGAAAACTACAGTTGTACAACAGCATGGTGATATATGCCTGTAACCACAGCACTCTGGAGGTGGAAGAAATCGTGATTTTAAGGCCTGCATGAGTAATGTAGCCAGATCCTGTCTCAAAAATCCCAGGGCTAGAGTGTGGATCATTGTTAGTACATTGACTTTAGAATAGAAAGTGCCTGTAATCTACCCCCAGCACTGCAGGAAGAAGGGAAAGAAATAAATAAAGGGGGAAGGGAGGGAGCGGGAGGGAGAAAAAGATGAGGAGAAAACTACATTTCACACTAACTGGGGCCTGAACTGCCTGGCAGACATCTTTGTTTCACCATCTTTCTTTAGAAAGTGGTACATGATCATCACGGTGCAGACATAAAAGCTGCATACCTCATTATTTTTCTCACCTTCCCCTTCCACCCTGTCAAGGGATCCTGTTGGACCTGGAATGACACAGGGAAAGCACTTCCAATGATTTTCTCACTTTTTGGCTCTTTCTGTCTGAACTCACTGTACACCTGTGAGTAATGTCCTTGAGATGAACTTCCCCTCCCTGCTCCCTCCTCCCAGGGCACCCACAGCCCCTCGGGTCATGGCTTTTTTTCTGGCCTGTCATATAATCAAGTTCCATATAAATTACTATTTGGGTCTCACTGCATATTTTCCAAAGTCTCAGAAGCTTGGAGCTGGCTCATCTGTGGTTGCAGCTCTGATTAAACTTTCCAAAGACTGAGTAAGGATCCATACATAATTGCTGTTGAACATTACTCGAAAGAGAATTCCAAGAAAGCTAGCTCAAGATGGAAAGGGAAGCCAAGTTTTCTGTTCCATATGTGGGTTCAAATTAAAGAGCACATTACATTTCCAAATCAATGCAAACTGATTTTAGGAGTACAGAAATCAGTGTACCACCCACTTGCCCAGCTGGATCATTTCAGACAGTTGTGAGAAAAGAAACGAATCTGTAATAGAAACTCAAGTTACAGCTATAGATGATGGCTGATTTAGTTAGGGTTACTGTAGCTGGGATGAAACACCATGACCAAAAGCAAATTGGGAAAGAAAAGTTTTATTTGGCTTACAGTTCCACATCCCTGTTCATCTTTGAAGGAAATCAGGACAGGAACTCACAGAGGGCAGGAATCTGGAAGCAGGAGCTGATGAAGCAGTGCTGTTTACTGGTTTGTACTTCATGCCTTGATCAGCCTGCTTTCTTACAGAACCCAAGGCCACTCATCCAGGGATGGCACCACCCACCATGAACTGAGTCCTCTGCCATCAATCACTAATTCAGAAAATTCCCTACAAACTTGGCTTCAGCCCCATCTTATGGGGGCATTTTCTTAATTAAGTTTCCCTCCTTTCAGATGACTCTAGCCTATATCAAGTTGACATAAAAGTAGCGAGCACAATGGCCTTATATTGACATAGGATAAAAAGATGGAGACATTATGGAGACAGAAGAGGGATAGGAGCCCTCATCATCCCAGAAGCTGACTAAAGCCTCTCACCAACTGAGGAGCCAGAATTCCAGTTTTCAAGCTGCAGACAGAGTTACTATTCATTTTGGGTTAGCTAGCTTTTGTCCACTTGACATGAACTGGAGTCACCTGGGAATAGGAAAGCTCAAGTGAGAGATTGGCCTATGGGCAAAACTTTTCTGGATTAAAATGATTGCTGTATGAGGGCCCAGACAAGTGCCAGTGGTGGATCTAGACTGCGTAACAAAAGTAGATCAGCAATCTATAGGCAATTTTCCTCCATGGTATCTGCTTCAGTTCCTGCTTCCAGGTTCCTGATTTAGCAACCCTCAGTGCTGGTATAACCTGCAAGTCAAACAAACCCTTCCCCTTTCTTAAGTTGTTTTGGTTAATGTTTCATCATAGCAGCACACGGACCACACGAGGATATATTTTATATTAAAATATCAATGACCTAGGCCTAAGGACTGAATGAAAATGACCTTGGATGGGGCCTCATTCCTTTCTCTGACATTATCTGAGAATCCTAAGCAACACTGTGTAAAGAAGTCCCCTTCTGTCTATCCCCAAAAGCTAGACTTGTCCCTTAGCAATTACAATTCTGTCAAGTGTTGATGAGAACATGACTGTGGTGGTTTGAGTAGAAATGTCCCCCTAGACTCATGTGTTTGAATGTTTGGCCAATTGTGAGTGACACTACTAGGTGTGACTTGTTGGAGGAAGCATGTCACTGTGTAGAAGTGTCTCTTTACAGCAACAGAAACTCTAAGACAAAGAGTTACAAATTAGGTAGGCAGTTTAAAGTAATAGCCCCAAAAGAGTGATGCCTCTTTATCTTGTCTAAAAGTTAGAACTGTCCCTGGGCCTGTGGGTAGACTTGTTTTTTGCTAGAGGTAAGAAGTATCTGAGCCACATATATCTCTTGGTCTGCCAGGGCCAGAGGCTGGACAATCTGAAAGGAGGTATAGGTTTTCCATAACTCTTTTCTCCTGAGGGAATTTCCCTTTCTGAGAAAACCATGTGGAGGATGTGGCTGAAACTGGGAGGTACCTCAACATTTCGGAAAGAAAACAGACTGGTATACTCAAGCCAGCTCCTTCCTTCCATCCAGTGAAGCCTTATGGACTCCAAGGCTTTGTGGCTCAGTGGAACTCCACCCCTGAGAAGCCCCTGCTACACTGGAGCTCTGCTCTCCTTCAAGCTCCATAAAATAAAGTACTTCTTTTTTAAAACCCACCTTCTGTGGCCCCTAAATTTTCTTCCTGGAATTTGCAAGAAAAAGAGCCCTAAAGCAGGAGCAAGCTCCAGCAGCTTCGGTGAACATGGAGTTTCCAGCTCAACACGACCAGGAAATACTCTACTGATCTCAAAAGCAATCAAACATTCCTGTACTGGTCGACCCCAAGGATCAACCAATGATGAGACAGCAACTTCAGACACCACCAAAATTCAACACATGAGTATTGTAAAAATAATGATATTGTACCTGTCCCTGGAGAAGCCTGTGCCCACTTTAGGACTGTCGTACTTTCTTCTCACCTGAGCCCATGGTAAAATATCCTCAATAAAATCTCCAACTCTGCTTCACAAACTGCCTTGTCCTGAAGCTCTTTTTAGTATCACAGCCCCGAATGCTGATAAAAGCTGGATATCTGGATTTCCATACCTGAAGCCCGATACACAACTTGCTTACAGCTGACAGATTGAGGAGTATCTCTTCCAGAGAGCTCAGTTGGTATGCATATCTTCTAGGCTGCCTATCTGGTACCTTTCTATTCTGGTGGCTCAACTGGCCTGAGAGTATCTCTCACCAGTCCTTATTGATTATATTGGCTTGGGGAGGGCGGGATTCAGTGAATCTGGTTAGCTTCAGGGACTTCTTGAAGCCTTTGAGTTGTTTACTTCCTGAGTTTTGAAGAGCTTCTGGGCAGGACAGAATGTTTCACCTCCCAAAGGGCCTTAAAGAGTTTCTCTCCAAAATGGAATGTTTTTATCTCATCAAAAATTATTACTCAACTTGTCACTGAATACATTTGTCACATGGACCCACTCAGAAAGCCTGGGGCAGTTTTGTTCTGCTTTAGGGGGAGGGATTTTGTAACCTGAAATTTCCTTTGTTTTCTTCTGTTTAAAACTATGTCAAGTCATTCAACTGTAATGTTAGTTAATATGAAAACTGTATTGCAATGCATAAAATAAAGTATGTTCTTAATTAAAAACAAGAAACCACACATGGCCTGAGTGTGGTTGTGTGTGCGGTCCGTGACCAACACGCACAATGCATGAGTAGATATGTAGACCAATAACATCCTAGTTCTCCCAGGAAAGATGGGGATGTGAAGCTTAAAAGAGAGCCCATTAAGCTATATATAAAAAATATGAGCAGGAAGTGGGCCTAGAGCTTTTTCTCCCTTTCTGTTTTAATGAAAAACATAGTTAATCTTACAAGGGTGATGATACTTCAATGACAGTAACACAGGAAGATGCCAGGAGATAGACTGGCAAGCAATGGGGTGTGAGGGGCCAAATGCAGAGGGGCCTTCATCCCCTCTCCTGTCTCACTCACCAGTGCCCTTTGAACTGTCCTTTATGGAAGCCAGAGACTCTAATGTGGGGATTCTCCTCATGCCAGGTATTCTGCACACTGATGAACCACAAACTCTCTCTCTGAGCCTCCAGCCTACAAAGAGCCCCTCCAAACACCCACTGAGGTGTCCCTAGCATACAGAGTACCCACTGCCACTGCATTGTCTGTCCTCCTTCCCCTTTCTATGCTCCAAATCCACCCCCTCTCCCAACACTAGTAGCATCTCACACTTCACCAAGTCCTCATCCCTATTCTTCCCTTTCTAACCATCAACCAGTATGGGCTTCACTTAGTCAGTTAGCCCATGCGTCTGCAAACTCTTCTAGCTCCAATCTTGTTTAGAAGTAAGATAAAGCTATGGTCACTTTCTGGTTCCGAAATGACAGAATGAATTTTATTTTCCATATACATATGGGGTTTTGTGTGTGTGCATATAGTCTCAGTGAAGAATTTCAGAGTTCCCCAAGGCTACCGAAATCCAAAAACTCTCATTTCTTATATGAATATAAAAATGTCATAATATTCATTCCTCCTGCTGTGTACTTGAAATTATCTAAATTATCTTTAGATGGCTTATGAACACCTAATTCGAAGTGAAGGCCATGGAAATAGTTGTTATACTGCATTGGTTAGGACACAGTGACAAGAAAGTCTCTGTAGTCAGTACACACAGACTTTTATTATACCACTTAAATGTTATCACCCTGAAGCTTGTTGAGTCTGCAAATATGGAATACAAATGCACAGGTGATAGCCCTCTAACAAACAGCAATGACATGGATGCCATTAACTGGGCAATATCTATATTATAATTATCACTGTGGTCTTCTAGGCTCCCAGAAGAATGTGCTTGCATGAGATCACATACCCAGAATATCCCTCATTGCTGCCAGAACCCCTATTGTGCTCCCCTCTATGTCTCTGCTACTTCTTGGGGTAGCTGGGCCTCTATATACTTGACTCTGCTCTAGCCTGACCTTAAAGGAATGAACATGTAAGGGAAGGCAGCAATGTCTTCCTGGTGCTGCTTGGGTAAGACAGAGAAGGGAATCAGTGCAATCTGTGGCTCATACAGTGACAAAGTGGCTACAATGAGCAGGCTGCTATGGGCTGAGACTTGGCAGTGAGCTCCTACCCCTTTACAGGCCTGACCTCTGTATTTCAACATGACTCGAATGTGTCTCCTCAACAAGATCCGTGTCATTGGTTCATCCAAGATGCTTCCTGGTACTTGCTCCACAGGCAATGCTGCAGTGTGATTCAGGAGAACAAAAATGGAGGAGGTTGTTTTCAGAGAGATCTTTAGCTTGGCCTCCACTCTCTGTGTCATTCCCAGTTAAGGATCTGAACTGGCTTGAGACTTTTACCAGTCAGTCCT
The DNA here is from genome assembly GCF_003668045.3 of Cricetulus griseus. Classification (NCBI taxonomy): domain Eukaryota; kingdom Metazoa; phylum Chordata; class Mammalia; order Rodentia; family Cricetidae; genus Cricetulus; species Cricetulus griseus. The sequence goes on from NW_023276807.1 coordinate 97,593,664, forward strand.
ATGGTCCTCTATGGAGACAATGGCTGTAGGTCCCTATGTCATCTCAGATCCATTGTTATTTAAAGTCAGTTCAAGTTCATGGAGATTTTTCCCAAATCTATTTCAGTTACCGTGGTGATTTCCTTCACTGTGCTGTGCATTGGGATATGGAAATGTCATGGCTAATGAAGCTGGAAACAGAAAGAGTGAATATGTGCCAAGCTCACATTGAAGATCCCGCCCAGGCATTTGCAGAAGCAGATGGAATACACTCACATAGAGAAGCTGTGGTGGTAACTCACACTGCTTCCTGAGAGGACTCAGGCCTGGACCCTGTTTGAGTGTCTCTAGAGAGGAGTCCAGGTGCCATGGACACGGGGTGCAGAACATGGCTTTCATATACAATCCTGACTCCTAGGGATGAATGGTGGATGCTGCAATGGGAGCTGCAGGCGCAGGGTAATGAATTTTTTTCTTGGCATGTCCTTTTGGCAGTTTAAAACCAACTTCACTACAGAAGAAATAATTTTTATAAATTTATAACCCAAGCAGGTGGTTTGAAGTCTTTCCAGTGGAAACTGGTGAGACATTGCTATTCTTCATGGCAGCAAAACTCTACCAAAGTAGAACCAAGGGTTTATTTTATTTTATTTATTATTTATTTATTTATTTATTTATTCATTTATTTATTTATTTGTGTGTGTTTGTGTATAATGTTGCATGCTCCCATATGAGCACATAAGAGGCCAGAAGATGGCATCAGGTGTCCTCCTCTATCACCCTTAGCCTATCTCTTTGAGGCAGTATCTCTTCATGAACATTGGGAGGCTCTTCTGAACACATGTGTGCACACACTCACATGCAAAGTTTGAGCTCTCTGTAGATCCATGGCGTTTGGAAGTGAACTCCCGTACACGATTGTTCAGCAAGTGCTCTTAATCACCGAACCATCCCCCCATCTCCTCAGAACTGCAGCATTTTTAATGCCTTTGATTTTTAATGCCTAGAAAAAGCAAAGGAATGCTCATGATTAATGACAAGTCATTTTGGTGCTGCACTTTAGTCTGTAAAGTAAGTTAGACCAAGGGGATCTATGGGGATCTCAAATCTTGCATGCGAGTGTGTGTATACATATGTTTGTGTGTGTGACGGTATATCTCATCAAACCAATACAAAAGATATAAAGCTATCTGCCAAGGTAACCCAGGAACAGATCCTTCCAACATGTGGCAGATTGCACAGGAGGTAATATGCGGGGTGTCTTTGGTCATTGAGCAGATTGGCAACTGACTGGAAGTAGTAACTCAGTAGCAAAGTAAGAACATCACACTGTGGGCTAGGCCGCCATTGCCAGATCTCCCTCCACTTCTCCTTTGCTCTAGAAGAGCCTTGTTCAGCTATATCCACAGACTCCATAAATTCTTAAGACTTGGTTTATACTTCATGACCAGGTGAAATCATCCTTGCACAAGTTCATGCATTCATTCTATCATTTGTGGAAAATTCCCCTGGAGCCAAATGTTCAAATAGATGTTGAAAGAACTCTAAAACCCATTATTAGTTCTCGCTGTTTTAGTAATTTTCTTTAGAAATAAAGCCATAACAGTGCATCTGTACATATGTTTTCAGATACATATGGTCTATACATATCATATCAATATAGCTATATATGTCCACACACATATATACACAAAATTCTACACACCCCAGAATACAAATTCCACTTTTTAAAAATTTATTCTTCTCTCCTACAATACATGCTGACCACAGTTTCCGCTCCCCCTTTCTTCCCACTCCTCTGCAACCTTCCTTCTCCCCAGATTCACCCCTCAACTTCCCTTTGGAAAAAAGCAGGCCTCCTTACTCCACCATTTTGAGCCATCCCCATCCCTGCCCAGAGTACTCACAGGCTGCTCCCAAATGGGTCCTCTGTGGAGAACTGGCCTGCACAATGTGTTCAGTGAGTTCAATATCTTGTCCCTCAAAGCACATTTTCTTTTTTAATTAATTCTTATTTAATCTTTAAAAAATATTTTTTACATACCAATCCCAGTTCCCTCTCCCTCCCATCATCCACCCCCTCATTCACTCCTCAGAGAGGGTGAGGCCTTCCATGGAGGATCATCAAAGTCTGTCACATCATTTGGGGTAGGACCTAGCCTCCCCCCTCCACCCCACCATGTGTCTAGGCTGAGAGAGTATCCCTCTATGGGGATTGGGCTCCCAAAGCCCATTCATGCACTAGTGATAAATACTGGTTCCACTGCCAGAGGTTCCATAGACTGCCCAGGCCCCCAACTGACACCCACGTTCAGGGGGCCTGGTTCGGTCTTATGCTGGTTCCCCAGCTGTCAGTCTAGGGTCCTTGATCTCCCACTTGCTCAGGTCAGCTGTTTCTGCGGGTTTCCCCAGCATTGTTGTGACCCCTTTACTCATCACTCCTCCCTCTCTACAACTGCATTCTAGAAGTTCAGCTCAGTGCTTAGTTGTGAATCTGTTTCTGCTTCCATCAGCTACTGGATGAGGGCTCTATGATGGCATTTAAGGTAGTCATCAATCCCATTATTGGGGAAGGGCATTTAGCCCCTCCACTAATGCCTAGATTCTTAGTTGGGGTCATCCTTGTGGATCCCTGGAGATTTCCCTGGTGCCAGATTTCTTGATGAGCTCCCTCTATTAAAGAATCTCTTTCCTTGCTCTCCTCTGTTCATTCCCCAACTAAACCTTCCTGACTCCTCATGTTCTCCTCCTGCTCCCCTTTCTCCTGCCTCCCCCTCGCTCCCCATATATGTCACTAGGCACACAAATTCAATGAATACTTGTCCCTACCCTGACTCCTCTATTCAGTCTCTGCTGCACTATGTTTGAACAAACACAATCTTTTCAATAATGACAACGGGCCAGATGTCACTCTGGGTTTATATTGTCCCATTTCACAGCTCCTAGTCTGGCTGATTGGCCTGGGGTCTTCCAATGATTGCAGCGGGATCAAGTGACCCATTCTTGGTGTAGAGGCTCTATTTAGCAAACAGTTACACAGCTCAAAGATATTATGATGCATGGGCAATTCATGAAAATGTTAGGACATTTCTCACACATTACTATGCAACATATGATGGCAATAAAGAAATAAAGTGATTTTTAAAATAAATAACAAAACACAAAAACTTTTAAGTTATATATTTATTAGTGCTATGAAATCAACTACATGTTACTAAAGCATTAAAATTTTGAAATATGAAAAACTACATGTGATATACATTTGTAAAATATATTTTTAACTTTGGGGGAACCATGTAATATCTTAATTTATATACATATGTAAAAAGACAGCCATTCCCAAGTAACCTGAACACATATAAAAGCCAGGATAAGGGAGAGTTATGTTCATCAGAGGACATTTAGATAAAGAAAAGATGGCATTTATATACACTGAAATAGTTTTTAGCCATAAAATCACTTAAGTCTTGTTATTGAGACAGTAGTCATGGATGACCTTTGGGGTAAAGGTAAAGTAAAGTAAAGTAAGTGGGGCACAGAAAGATAAACACTTACAATCACCTTCATGAATGGAATCTTAAGACATTTAGCTCCCAGAAACTAAGAACACATTGGTGATATATTTTTGGTGTCTACAAACAACAAAAAAAAAGTAAAGAAAGGGAAGATGAATGTTCCAGAAGAGTCATAGTCAAGTGAGAAATAACAGATTGTGGCCAGCACAATTAAGAGTGACTTGTAATGAAGAAACACACAATGAGATCCTGCATTAGCTAAGTCAAAGGGCACAGGCTGTAAAAGAATAAAGACCCACATTATACAAATCAAGGACACTGTTTCAAGGACGACAGAGTTGTCCAGGCTTTGGACTGAGATCTGCTGATGCTGCATCCAATCTCTAGGCTTTTTATGTCATAATTACATTTTTAGGACTATTTCCAAAAGGCATAATCAGAGGTATCCACAAAATGTATTATTTTGTGTACTTCTGGCAAAAATGTATTATTTTTACTTTCTATAGAAAAAATAATAATTTACTTTTAAAGGTAACATATTATTATGCAATTCACATCACTTTGAGAAGAATTATCTTAGATTCTGGTATCAAAGGAACAAATACATACATTGCATATATATGATGGATATATAACTAGGAGACCTAGACATATGTAACTAGATTATTTATATTTGTGTATATGTGTGTATATGTAACTAGGCACACAAATTTTAATGAATATTTGCCCCTACCCTGAGTCCTCTATTCGGTCTCTTAATATCACAAACATCTATCCAGTTACAAAGATGCATACAATATATTGCCAAATACAAAAGAAGTGCAGGCCATAAAGAATACAAGTGTGTGAACCTAGTTCACAAAATACATGTGTCTGCCCAGCATTACTGAGTGTAAGTAATTTCAGCAGACTGCCTGAATCCAGTGCCAGCTGTTGTGCAGAACAAGGACCCTGTTGGCAATGCTCAGCAAGCCCGGAGGACTTTAGCAGGTCTTGACCCAGGAACTTCTAGGTCCAGACACCAGATGTTGGTGGTCCCCAGCTCTAATCCTCTGCTTTGGACTCCTGGACAAAAGCAGCATGCTGGAGAAACACAAAGCTAATGCCATTTATTCTTCTCTACATCACTTAGTCACTAACCACAGACTTTGGGACAACCACACCAGGCTAAGCATCTTTCCCATCTCTGACTCTTTATTTGGTGTAGGATGGTATTATGAGTTAAGTTGTATCCACTCGGGGTTTAGTTGTTGAACTCTCTATATCCCAATGCCTCAGGGTATGACTTTATTCAAGAGGGTTGGAAAGGTAACTAGCTAATAGAAAACTATCAAGACTGTGTTCCCCTAAAAGGGGGGACAATGGACCCAGTCACAGCGAAGAAGAAGATCTGGAGACCTGGCTCAATATTAGATCAGTGAAAAGAGGCTTGGAACAAACCCTCCCTCAACACCCTTTGCCAATTATATTGGTATCTAACTGCCCCGTGGAGAGAAAATGCAGTCTGTTGGTGGAGGTACGCTGATCAGGGGTAGCTATTAAGACAGTTTGGACACAAATACATGCAAAATTGCAATAGTTGCCTTCTAAGGGTCACGTGCATCTGCTGAAAGTCTGCCAATCTATGGATATGTTTAGTCTGGGTTCTCTAAAGGAAAAGAACAGAGAAGGGGTGGACTAAGATGTCTTACAGGTCCAGGTAGTCCAACAATAGCCATCTTATAACAGAAACCAGTAGATGTTCTGTCCACAAAACTGGATGTCTCAGCTGTTCCAGTCTAGGGATAGAGTCCTGGAGAATTCCGAGAGAGCTGTTGGTCTTCAGTATATGTTGGTATCATAAAGAAGTGGTTCTAACACCAGCAAAAGAATATGTCAGCAACAGGGTAGATGAACTTTCCAGAGATGGTGAGCGTAAGCAGGCAAACAGCAGACGCTTCCTTCTTCCTTGCCATTTTCAGCTGCGGGGGGGGGGGGGGGGGGCACCAGAAGGTGGCCCAGGTTTAAGACGAATCTTCCCACCTTAAATGATCTGATCAAGAAAATATCTTAAAGTTGGGCCCAGCTGTTTGGGTTTTACCTTCTTCCAGATGTAGTCAAGTTGACAACCATCACAGTATGCCTATGATTATGTCATGTGAGCTTGATGGCGTGGAGAGCAGATTTAGAAAAGTCATGATGTCATTCAACAGAGGGGACAGGGTGACTAACTTGGGAGACTTCCCTACTTTGTGCATGTGAGCCACTTTTTGATATATTTTTTCTATACAATGTTTAACTTAAATGTTCAAAAAAAAGGAATCCATGTTTTAAAATAAGTAAATTTATCTACCTAAAACAGTGAGAAAATTGAGATTTGGGGGGTTGGTCCTTTCTCTTCACTCCTTTCAGGGGAGAAATGTAGAAATAATGTTGCCTTATTGTACTTCCTCCCATTTGGCAGAGAACTTGGCACCTCTGACTCTCAGGACTGGACCTCTCCAGATGATGCCCAGAGGTGGCAACCTGCATAGACTTACCTTCAAGGGTCCATTAACTGACCACTATCAAATGTGCCTCTTCCAAGCTGTTAAGCCAAAACCCCTTCTTGTCAAACAGCCCAGTGTGACCCAGACCAAAATGGCACGTGGAATATCATCACCATGAAAATTTCCTTGAAACTTGATCATTATTGGCTATCAATTTCTGCACACATGAGAAACCAATTGCTTACAGCTATATCCAGGCCCAGGGCCACATCTGAGGAACGGGGGGGGGGGGGGGAGGGGCAGAACCTGAAGGAGAAACCTGATAAGGCAGAGGATTGGCACTTACCATCATGATCAACTGGGACTGATAAGAGGATATAGCAATGCATGTTATTTTAGCAAAAACTTGTATACATGAGATGAAAACTACACATAGGCTACACATGGACCACACCCTTAAGCTGAGGCCTGAAAGGAAGGCTAAGGATGTCAGCTGTCTGGTGAGACCAAATGAAAGTGACCTCTTCCCCATCCATGCATGTATTTCTCTTTTTCTTTTTCATTAGTTTATGTCTATGAATGCATATATTTATAATTTCATCTTAAAAATCATTAAGAGCCTATTTTAAGCCAGGGTGTGATGGTACATGTCTTTAATCCCAGTACTTGACAGGCAGAGGCAAGCGGATCTCTGAGTTCGAGGACAGCCAGGACCACACAGTGACACCCAGATTTGGGCAGTGATGGAAGTTCTGTGCTTAGCAACCACACAGAGCACCTTCATTGGCATTAAAAGGTGGGCTGGAATTTCACTGAACCTGGTACAATCAAAACAGTGACCTCCCAGGGTCACATGATCCCCAATACTGTAAACCTCCAGAGAGGTTTCCAGGATTGCCAGGCAGCATGGCTCTGGATCAGTTCTTCTAATGGAGCAAAATAGAGAAGATAGACAAGAGATACTGTCCTTTCTCCTTCCATCCCTTGGAAGGGGTCTGAAAATCAGAAGCAAAACCTGCTGTGTGTCTTGCTGGCCACAGACCTCGAGCAAGTGTTTCAACCTCTTTGAAGTATTTGCTGAGTTACGATGGGGAGCTGGTTCCTGATACACAAGGCTGAGGTGAGGATGACAAACAGCATGGAAGGAGTTAGACATAGCTGTCTTCAGGAGCACAGGATAAGTCATAGGGGCTGGTTTGTCATGAGGAAAGAGCACAGGCATCCACAGTGCCCTACAGTGGCTGAGTTAGCCGGAGGAGATGAGCCTCACAGAAGGCACTTTAGTGCAGGCTGACATCCGAGGATGTCATGAGGACAGTACACTTCTGTAGAGTCATCCTACATTCACCACCCAGGCTTGAGCGAGAACACAGAGAACACAGAGAGATCACAGAGAACACAGCTTCTGTGATCTCTTCATTTCTCACATCCAATGAGGCTTCATATGCTACTATATTTTCCTTATAAATCAAGTCCTACAATTATTTGCAGATTTAAATAAATCACATCCAGAATTTTTGCCATTGAACCAGAAGAATTGTGCACACCCTCCTCCACAGATCTGTGTTAATTTAGTGGATTTCTCCCTGGAATGCCACAACCATGTGAATACCAGACTTCCTATGCACTTAGGACCACCTCCTTCCACAGCCCTCAGGAAACATCTTGGCTGAAGCAAAGGAATGTGAAACCCAAGACAGTCTTGTTCCACCCTGAAGAAAAGAAAAAGAAAAAAGAATTCATTACCTGTGGTAGAAGTGCAATTCGACCAGACAATTTGTCTGACGAGCTATGGGTGAGCTGTGAGACACAGAGAGGTCAAGTCAGGAGCCCTGAACTGTACTGGAACCCTTTTGAGCTCCTAGCCACACCTTCTGTTGCATAGTAATTCACAATTCATCAAGTGCTTCTACAACATCTGAATGGAGAATGGAGACTAATAAAAATGAACCAACCCCTTCCACACAGACCTTAAGACAAACACATCCTCCCAATGCTTAGATTCATTTCATCTTTTTAAGTCTTTACATTGGTGTTAACTCTATCTTCAAATGAAAACAAACAAACAACGGGACAGCAGAGTTAAGTAATATAGCTCAAAAGAGGAAGCAAAGATAGAACCTTGGATTTTACAGGACTATTTGTTTTTCCTTTGTTGCACCATCCCATTTAAACTTGACTCCAGTAATCACCAGGGATGACTATTAGAGGCCCCACTAAAACAATGATTTATAAGCTAGGCATGTAATTGTACTACTCAGGAAACTGGGACTGGAGAGTTATAAGTTCAATCCCAGCCTGTGCTACAAAGAAAATTCAAGGATAGCCTGAATTAAGAAGTAAAACTGTCTCAAAAACAAAAACAAACAAAATAATAGTGATTTTTAGATAGTGTAGGCTGCTATGTGGAGGGGAAGTCTCAACCAAAAGCTCAGAGTTTGCCAAGCAAGGTCCCCATCCTTGAATCATGTAGGGAAGACTACTGTCAGCCAGAGTTGCCTAGAAGGTCCTATATCTGCAGGGAGGGGTGTCTGACAGGGCCCAGTCCAGGCATGCTACACTGGGTTAGTATGGGTCAAATATGTAACTATCCATCTACAGATAGCTAGGAGAGCAATACGAATTATTCTCTTTTTTTTTAAGCTGGAAAATAACTTTATTTGTTCCAGGGAGTTAGCTAGAGTTCTCTCAGAACTTCTGAGACTGCTTCTTGATGCCAGCAGCCTTAGTGACCTTGAGTACATTGAAGTGCACCATCTTGCTCAGAGGCCTGCACTCTCCCATGGTGACAATGTCGCCAATCTGTACATCCCTGAAGCATGGGGACAGGTGCGCAGACATGTTCTTGTGGCGCTTCTCAAAGCAATTGTACTTTCGGATGTATTGGAGATAGTCCCGACGGATGACAATGGTCCTCCGCATCTTCATCTTGGTCACAACACCAGACAGGATCCAACCTCGGATGGAGACGTTACCAGTGAAGGGGCATTTCTTGTCAATGAAGGTGCCCTCGATGGCCTCCTTGGGCATCTTGAAGCCTAGACCGATGTTTTTGTAGTACCGAGGGAGTTTTTCCTTGCCAGTTTCTCCCAGCAGAACACGCTTCTTGTTTTGAAAGGTTGCCGGCTGCTTTTGGTAAGCACTCTCGGTCTGAATGTCCTCCATCTTCCCGGCAGCCCGAGGAAAAGAATGAATTATTCTTTTTAGTCCATACCACACAACTCCTCATGTTCACTATGTGGTGTTCACAAGTACCACACACTCCTTGGCCACACAATCAACGGCAGGTTGTTCAGATCCCATAGAGCAGTGGTTCTCAACCTTCCTAATGCTGTGACCCTTTAAAACAGTTCCTCATGTTATGGTGAACCCCCAACCATAAAATTATTTCATTCCTACTTCATAACTGTAATTTTGCTACTATTATGAATAGTAATGTAAACATCTGATATGCGTGACATCTGATATGTGACCCCCCAAAGGGGTTGAGACTTACAGGTTGAGCCCTGCCACCATGGAGGGTCTTCATCCACAAAGCTACTCTCCCACACATGCTGGATCCCACACACAAGCGAACCCTGATACTACTATTACTGAAAGATAACACTGACACCCCCCATCTCTGCTGTTACCTCTGAGTCCACCCTTGCCATGGGTCACTGACCCACCACAACAACCTCCTAGTTAGCATCTGTTTCTATGCTAAGGACCATTCACCACACAGCACCAGGCAATCTTACTAATGGCTTTGAACTTCATTTAGTGAAATCTAAACTCTGAATGCACAGCACATGATCTCTGAAGTCTCTGTTTATCTGACTCTACCCACTTGAACTTGTTTTTCCTCAGAACTAGGGCTTCTCAGAAAATGGAGTCTGGAACAGCAACATCACCAACACCAGGGCATCCAGTTACAAACACAGACTTCTTGGCCCTACCCCTAACCTTTGGAATCAGATCTTCCATGGTCAGGGTCCCAATGAATACTGGATGACCTGATTTTCGTGGACCACTGATCTAACCCACATTTATTCTGTATCCCTTACTCAGGACCTTTGGCATAACTGTTGCCTATACTTAAAATCCATGTGCCCAACTCTCCTGAGTCACTCCTGATGTGGTAAGCATTTTCCTGCCTTCTGTTTATCTCTCACTCAATGAATGTGCAAACTAAGAAGAAATGTGGTTTCAAGCCTGCTTGCTAGTTTCCTGAAACAGGTTCCCTTCCACACACCATTGAACACATGCATGAGTACAGAAGACACCTGCTTCCACCAACCATACATAGGAAGTTCATTCTATGTCACAGATAAGGAAAGTAATGGGCTAGATTTGTTTGTCAAACTTGATGCATTAGGAAAGTGAAGACCTGCTAATCCACTGCTGCCTTAGTTAGGATTTCTATTGCTGTGAAGAAACAACATAAGCACAGAAACTCTTAAAATTGTGGCTGACTTACATTTCAGAGGTTTAGTCCATTGTCATCATACATGATGGCAGCAGACAGTGGTCGTGGTGCTGGAGAGGTAACTGAGTGGTCTACATCCAGATTGGCAGGCAGCAGGAAGAGAGAAACACTGGGCATGTGCCTGGCTTGAGTATCTGAAACGTAAGAAAGCCCATCCCCAGTGACACACTTCCTCCAACAAGGTCACACCTACTCCAACAAGGCCACACTTTATAATAGTGCCAGTCCTATGAGCCTATCGGGGTCATTTTCATTCAAACCATCATTATTGCCAAGTATTGCCAACCACACCTTCTGAGAAAACCACTTTGACCAACCCTTACCATCTAGCCAAACCCAAGGCAGTACCATAAAATGAGACTTATAAAGACCGTTCTCCTTCATCACTGGATGGGGCCCAGATGTGGAGATATGCAAGTAACAGACATCTGCAGATGACTGGCCACCTGTGCCTGTCTAGTACATCTGACTTTAGTGGCCCGCCTTGACATCCTTATTTGGTAAAAAACCACAGTTTGGGCTTAAGGATTTTTTGCAAATACAGAAGGAAATGGGAGGGACATGTTATGAAATGGTATTGAAAAATTGCTTGGACTTGGCTTTGGTATTCAGATGACCTAGGAGTACAGCATAAAAGGTTTTGAACAGTTTTCTGCTTTGATCACACTGTGATGTTTAACTTTGGCTGATTTTTCCATTTTTAACATTCCTCTTCATCCTGCACTTTTTCAACTACAATTTTTCTTTCTTAACTTTAAAAGCACTGACTCTTTTCAGAAGGAAAAAAAAAGCCTGAACTCAAGTCTTTCTGAGAATTACTTAAGAAGCAACAATTGTGCTCTGGGAACTTGCCAGATCCAGTGTTGCAGACTTCGGGAAGTAATCCTAATTCCCTGTATAGACTTCTCTTTGGTTGTTTGAAGTCCACACTTGCATTCTGCTCTAATGGCTTGAAATCTGAGACTTCAGGAACTGCAAAGCTATTGTTCCCACACTCAAGGATTTCAAATTCAGAACAGCTGGACCCAAATTGCCTCTGCATAGTCTTCCTTTTGCATTATCTTCATTTCTTTCTGTAACCAACTGACTAGATGCTTTTCTTTTCTACAATTGAATACAAGTCAACAAAACCTAATAATAATTAGGGGTGCCAACAGGGACTAAAATATAACAGGACACTTCTATCTAATTGTGGCTCATTGCATCTCACAAAAGGAAAGCCATGCATTCAAAGCTGTGGTGCATTGATTTTATGACCTACTTTTCCTGAGTTATTTCAGAGACCCTGTAACATCCTAGGAAGCATATGCAGAAAAAATTATAGTCACAATTAGCTATTGGGATTAACTTTCCATGATGTTATGTGGCCTGACCAAGAAAAGAAAAGATCCTATTACACATATTGGGACTTCACTTAGAGATCTAATGTGGCCTGTTGAGTGGCTCAGTGAACACTGGGACTACTTCAGTCTGCAATTCCTCTTAAGTCACATTCAGTTTGTAAGCTCAGAAGAGTTATCTCCTTGAGGTCATCATACCTCAGGCTCCAGTAGTGAGTGTGGCCTTTAGCCAGTGTGTCAAAATGAGATGAACTTGAGATGTGGCTTTAGTTACTGTAAGGATCCTGGTGTTTGATAACTGTCCCTGCCAGGTGGATGAAACCTTAGGGAATTCAAGCTGCAACATGTAATAGTTCTTTCACAATATTTCTGAGCTTCCAACTGTTACTATTGACAATCGTCTTCTGACTGCATCCCTGGGTTCCTTGACCTGTGCTGGGCCCATTGCCATCTCACCTGCATGAGACATGACACTCTTTGGTCTTAGCCTCAAGCTTCCTTCAACTGTATTTAATCATCTCAGAGGATTTAGAGCTCGCCTTGTTTCCCTGGCAACCCCTAAAGCAATTTACACCATTTGACATCTGGTGGCATTTCCGTCTCTAACGGCAGCTGTGCCAGCTGTCCTAGCTTTTCTTATTCCCTTTGAATAGCAGCTTGCTTCAGTTTCCCCAACCTGTAAGACTCATGTTTCCTTCTCTAGTTCAGCTCAGTTCCGGTGATTCCCCCTGGTGAATCTGAATCATATCTAGGGTCTCAGTTGACAGGTTTCCTCTTCTCATGATGCCTCTACAATTACATACACCACCCAAAGAACTTGATCCAATTAAAGTAACCCAATGAAAGGTCTTTTTGAACTGCAGCCCCTGTCCTATGGCAGTGAGATGATGATGTCCAGAACTGGGTAACCACTTCCTCAACAGAAAATAGTAGAATATAGGATACTGTCTTAGTTACGGTTTCTATTGCTGTGAAGAGATGCCATGACCATGACAACTCTTATAAAGGAAAAATCATTTAATTGGGGTGGCTTACATTTTCAGAGGGTTAGTCCATTATTATTATGATGGGACATGGTAGCATGCAGGGAGACATGGTGCTGGAGAAGAAGCTGAGAGTCCTACATCTTGACCCATGGGCAGCAGGAAGTGATCTATGACATATTGCATGGGAACAAAGATTCACTAGACTCAGTATAGGTTAAGTCAAGTTTATTCCAGGAGCTTGCACTTACACAAGAGGTGGGTTATCACCACAGGTTCCAGCTCCAAGGATCCTCCCAGGCTGTTCCCTGTGACCCAACCAGCCCCAAGAGAGACAGCCTGTCCCTGACCCCATACTAAATCCCTTAAGCTCACATATGTGCCTGTGACCACGCCCATTTGGTGCATAGTAGATCTTTCACTACAGTGACACCAGATGTAGACTGAGCATAGCACACCACAAAGCCCACCCCCACAATGACACACTTCCTCCAACAAGGCCATAACTACTCTAGCAAAACCATAACGCCTAATAGAGTGACATTCCCTATGAGCTTATTTGGGCCAATTACATTTGAACTACCACAGATACACAACAAAAATAGTGTATGTGGTTGTGAGGGGAGGGTGACACAGAAGTGAGCCTGTCATACTGAAAGTTGTGTCTGTATATGAAGTTAAGCCACAGTTCCAACTAAACGGTCTGAACCTGACTCTGAAATCCCTGATTTGTACCAGAAAAAAAAGTGCCTTGGACAAAAGCATATTTAAAAATAGACACGGCTTTCCAGAATCAGGAATAATGAAGAAAGGAGGTCAAAGGTCCTATACCAACCTGTCAGAAATCCTTGATGTATTGAATGTTTCAGCCTCTTAATAGGAACAAAAGAAAGTCACAAAACAGTAGTGAAAATATTTAACATTAGAAGGTCACCAACTATTGTTGAAAAGTGCATTCTTTTGACTTACAAACTCTTCCAGCATCAGCAGGATTAAAGAATACAAAATGAGAAGGAGTGCACCCTAGAGGTCAGACAGATAGACTTCATACTTCAGAAAAGTATATGAAATGAGATCATAATACACAGTTAGATAAGTATCTTTCAAACAAATATGGGCATAGTTTTTGTAAAAGTTGTGGAGGATAAAGCCAAAGTATTGCATTGAGGAAAATTGGTACCATCCAAAACATATTAGAAAAAAACTGAACATCACATAGCCACTTCATGAAAGTAGCAGCAGAGCAACATAAACCCAAGGCAAACAGCAGAAATGGCATGATGGAGATTAGACCAGAATTCATTGAAGTTAAAAACACAAAAAGAAGATATTTAATTGAATCAAAAGTTGATCGTCAAGCCAAGTATAGTGGCATATGCCTTTAATCTCCAGCAGAGGCAGGCAAATCTCTATGAGTTTGAGGCTAGCCTGCACTACATAGTGAGTTCCAGTATAGCCAAGGCTATGAAGAGAGAATCTGTCTCAACCCCCTCACCAAAAAGAAAAAAGTTGATAGTCAAGAAAAATATCTGAGATCCTGAGATCCCATACTGATCTTGAAACTAGTAAGGACCTCTCCTTTCACCCCAGTCTGCTACCTAAGATCCCACCAGCCTCTACCATGACCCCATACTAACAATGCTGCTAGGTAAGGTTCTATCCTTCCCTCATTCTATGCTGCTCAAAACCCTGACCACATACTTCAGGACAGTGTCCAGAACTCTTCAAACAATGTCCAGCTCATGCAGCCAGTCCTTGGTAAGAGAACTAACCTAACTTCGCCTTGCTCTCTGAACCTTCAGACCAAGGATCCTCTCCAGGCATGCAGACCACCTGTCTGATATAATAATAATAATAATAATAATAATAATAATAATAATAATAATAACTATATTAACAAATTATTATTATTTAAAAATCCTGCCCATGACACCCAACCTACTGCACACATAGAGACATCCTCTAGCTGCCATACCATACACCTTGGCTCCACAATCCCAGAACCCTCTCAAGCTTCCTTGCCAACTCTCCTGCCTTGAAACTCAAATCTTATGAACTAAATGCTTTTACCAAAAGATACCACCAAAAAAAAAAAAAACTAACTCCAGATGCTCAAGTACCATAGAAAAGACGCAAGTAATATGAAAAGTCAAAGTGCTTCCCAAAACAATATGACCTCCCCAGTGATCACCAGTCTCTTGTGATTGCCCCAAGATTAGGGGATCTTAGGAATTTTTGGTCAGAGAAACCTCAGAAACCCTAATACAATAATACCCCTGCCATTGCTCTTGATTGCACACTAGAACTCGGTGATAAGACCATATTTCTGAAGAGATTTGCACACATGGATTGCATAACAGAGAGAAATCAAGTGGAACTGAACTAAAACCTTTTTCCACACTAGTTATTTTTCATCATTCCAGAATGTGGTGCATAGGCTGCTGTGTGAGAAAATGCAGCAATAATCACACCTAGCTATGAACTCTATGTGCTAGTAGATCAATCTTCGTAAGAAGATACATTCACTTATGCAATAATGGCATTGTTGTTACAGGGGTAGCCAACCATTCTCTGATTGGTTTTGAGACCTGCTCCATAGAAGGAGCATGCTTGATACCATACATGCTTGATACCCTAAACCTCGTCAAAAATCCAAGACAGGGGAAGACATGTGCCTTTGGAGAACTGATTTTTAGCTCAATTGACATAGAATCTGCCTTCTAAATACTTATGCTTATGTCTGTAGACATATTTTACTCTTAGCCTTAATCAGAGAGGCCTCTCTTTCTAGTGAAAAATGATAAATGTAGAGATTCTTGGCTACACTAGATGCTGAGTATAAGTGATGAGTTCTTAGCACTAAGCAAGACATTTATAGCATCTTCTCTAAGTATCAGGAAACATCAAGGAAGAGAAAAATGTAAGAGAAGAGATACAAAACATCATCTTCTGGGCAAGACACAGCCACAACCATCACAAACTCATAGCAGCTGTGGATGCCTGATGTGTTCACACAAAAATGGGCCTGTCAATAATCAGGCATGATTGAAGGCCTTATCTATTTCTGCTGAGATATTTGCTACTGAAACATTCAGGAAATAGAGAGAACCATTGCCTTCAGCTGTGTATTCAATGGTGACACCACCAGTTCCATGTCAAGGGTCACACAGATGGTCCATGTTAAAGGAAATGGGTCAAAAATGTTATGAATTTAGAATGGGGCTAGTGAAAAGGAGGAGATGTTGTCCAGGCCAACATATAAGTTTTCTCAGAGGATCATTTTCCAACTCTTTTGAGGAGACAAAACATGTTTCAAGAGAACTACAGAGAAACAGGAATGCAAGAACCTTCAGTAGACACACAGATGCGGCATTATATAGAAATAATCTTGCTAGGATGGAACAAATCATTAAATAGAACAAGCAAAGAGTCTGAGCCAGGTTTCTCATTGTCAGAGAAAGGAGAGGGCTAGACGAAATGCTGTGGTTTGGATTGCATCAAAAGAAACTGGTATGAACTCCTGCTTGTTTTAATATAAAACAGACAAACTCCAAAGTGAATATAGCTGGGGGGGGGTTAGTGTGTGTACAGATATTTTCTGGCCCTGTGCACTGAGAGGGCCTGCAATTAGAAACCCTATGTGGCAATTAGGACCTAAACTCCTAGTGTAAAACTGTTCACCAACCAGAGGAACCAGAGTCCCAGTGTTAGATAGGAAAGGGGCATTCTCTACATTGGAGGGTGAAGAATAGGAAAGGAATTTGGAAAGCCTTGCTGTGATCAGTATTAAATAAGTACAGAGAGGGCAGGAGTATAGTGGGGAGAATAAGTCAAAAGAGTATAGAAGCCAATCTGAAAGTCCTCTCAATAGCTAGCACTTTAACAATTTGAGTGACAAACTAAGCACAATTGCCTTGTATCAGGCCCCACATCAAGTCTCCCTAACTCTTTCCTCACATAAAGAAACATGAGTGAAAAGACACTTCTGCCAAGCAAAGGGACCATGGTTAAGAAATGAAGAAGGGCTTAAGATAGGCATGGCCGTCCTTAGAACCTCATGGTCATAATCCTTCCAGCAAGGGCCTATTGATATTTCCAGCAAGGGTCATGGTCAGTCGGAGAAGCTTTAAGCAAAAGCAGGCTATTTTTTCAACTTCAAGTTTCTGCCTTCAAAGACCTGCCAGGCATGGAATAACTTTAATTAAGCCCACAAATTCTTTGAAGTATCCTATCCCGCAAGCAAGATTGATTCCCTTTCCCTGGCATCCTGTCATGGAGGCTGAACACAATGGCTCAAATGAACAGAAAAAAGAAGGAAACAGAAGTCACGTGGCCCTGTGATCCAGGGTAACCAGCCTCATGAGTAGTGATCAATGTCTCTGTGAGGAGATAAGAAAGGTGGGACCCCTCCAAGAAGTTCCAGAGTCCACAGCCATAGTCTTATCATGAGAAGGCACCAGGCAAAGGCAACATTGGAATATTCTGACCTCTTCAACATTGCCAATGCCATGAATGATGACCACGGACTGGAAACCCACAAGCAGAAGATTAGGGGGAGGGTTACCAGATCTCAGGAACAGCACAGTTTCCAGGATATGGGACTTTTTAAAAATATATGTGCATGGGTGTTTTGGCTGCATGTATGTCTGGACACCAGGTATATGCATGGAGTTTTTGGAGCCAGAAAAGGTTGTCAGATTCCCTGGAACTGGAGTTACAGGTGATTATGAGTCACCCTGTGTGTGCTGGGAGTCGAACCCAGTTCTTCTGCAAGAGCAGCAAGTGCTCTTAACCACTCAGCCCTCTCTCACAGGACATTCATTTTAAAAATAGAGATGAGCAGAACTAAGCTCACCACTCTGCTAAAGAGTCTTGACAACAAAATACACTGAGGAATATTGGTGGGATTCCATGGAGAATTGTATGAAGGAGGACTGTGGTGTCTCTAATACTGCTGAACCATTATTAACATGTCTTTTCTCTTAAGAAAGTAAACATGAGGCAGGGCCCTGCTATGTGGTCCAGACTGGCCTTGAACTTAGGACCTTTTGCCTCAGTCTTTCAAGCGTTGAGATATGGAGAGTGCGTCATCATCCTGGCTTGGTATTAACTTCTTAATTTAAAATGTCTGTGAGTCAGGTAAGGTACAAATGGGTAGTGGTGTGATGATATGGATCCATGTCTATGTTCACCTCTCTGTGTCTGTCTGTCTGCCTGGCTGCCTGTCTCCCTGTCTGTCTGAATTTGTGTAATAAAATCTGTGAAACTTCAAGTTGTTGTATCAGTGAATATTAGATGAGTGGCAGGGAATGACTGACTCCTTTTTTCTTTCTATTAGTTATTAATCTTAGATGTCTTGAAATACATTAATTTTAATGAACAAAATATATGTATTTATTTTATTCAACACTGATGTTAAAAATTACATATAGCAATAAAACATAAATATGTGGTTTGGTAAATAATTACAAACAAATGAATGAGAAACTGCCAAGCAATTAAAATAATAAAAAAGTATTGCCAGGACCAAGAAATCCCCATGGGCCCTCTTACTTTTTGAGAGAAACAAAGACTGAAAGTGATCAAGCACTACCAAGCACTCAGAGTATCTATGATTTCATTTATACATTTTCAATAAAGAACATTTGACCACAGTTATAAAACTGCCCCTACCAACTACCAATAGAATGAAAGGGTGCCCATGCTATCTGAGAAAGAGCACAAAAATTAAACTGGGGAACCTTTAGCACTCTTCAGACAAAGACCCAGCTTGGCTCCTGCAAAGCATTTAACTGCACACCTGAATATGGCATTATCGCACAGAGCATCTCCACAGCTATGCTGCTCAGAGCTGCAGGTTCACCACTGGAAACATCAGACCATTGATCTCTGCCCTTCCATCTGGCTGATATAGAATAAATACCCTTTACAGACTACCCAGTCAGGGGTAATAAGACATTAGAAATGGGTTGCTAGTCAGCAATACTATTATAGGGGCTGGAGAGATGGCTCAGGTGTTACGAGCACTGGCTGCTATTCCAGAAGACCCAGCTTTGATTCGCAGAACACCCATGGCAGCTGACAACCATCTGTAACTCCAGATCACAATGGAATAAAACTAGATGCAAAAACAAGATTAATTACAGAAACTATACAAATGCATAGAGCTTGAACAATACTCTTGAAAGATGAAGAGTAAATCATAAGAGAAATCAGGAAATTAATTTAAAAGCTCTTAGAAGCAGATGAAAATGAAAACGCAACTTACTGCAACCTTTGAGGTACTGAACAGACAGATCTAGAACAAAAGTTCATAGCTAGAGTGCCCATGCCAAAAAATCAGAGAAACCCCAAATAAGCAGCTCAAGATCTTAGAAACACAAGAAAAAAGAAAGTCAAAAGGAGCAGATGAAAAGAAATAATAAAAAAGTCAATGAAGAAGTTAACAAAAAGGAAACTAAAGAAATAATACAGTAAACTAATATGACAAAGATTTGATTCTTTGAAAGGGTAAACAAAATTGATAATCCCTTTGCTGAACCAGTTAAAAAGATAGAAAACTCAAATAAGAAAATTAGATGAGAAAGGAGAAAGATTACAATAGATATCATTATGGATACTTTAAAAAAACTATATTTTAATGTAGTGGAAAATTCCAAATAAACGTATAAATTTCTAGACACATATGACCTTAAAAATTAAACCAAGAAGCTATAAACAGACTTATCACATGCAATGCCATTGAAAAAGTAATGAAGAGCCTTTCCGATTAGAAATGGCTAAAGGCCAGATGTACTTAACTGCTGAACTGAATTCTAAATAAAATAATTGCAAAAATAATTCAGCAACACATTCAAGAAGTAAAATATTACAGCCAAATTGTGTTAGCTCAAGGGTGGCTTAGCAACTTCTAATCAACAAATGTGATGCAGATCATGAATAGGCCCAAGAATAAAAACAGGATCATCAGTAGACACAAAGAAGAACATTGACAACATTCAGAATCCCTTCATGACAGAAAAAACTAGGAATATAAAAAAACATACTTCAACAAAATGGCAGTCCACCGAATGGGAAAACATATTCACCAACCCAACATCTGACAAAGGGCTGATCTCTAAAATTACAAAGAACTCAAGAAGCTAGTCTCCAAAATGCCAAATAATCCAGTTAAAAAGTGGGATACAGAACTAAATAAAGAATTCTCAATAGAGGAGTCTAAATGACTGATAGAGACTTAAGAAAGTGCTCAGCATCCTTAGCCATCTGGGAAATGCAAACCAAAACAACTCTGAGATACCATCTCTCACCTGTCAGAATGGCTAAAATCAAAAACACCAGTGACAGCTTATGCTGGAGAGAATGTGGAGAAAGGGGAACACTCCTCTACTGCTGGTGGGAGTGACAACTTGTACAGCCACTTTGGAAATCAGTATGGCAGTTCCTCAGGAAAATGGGAATCTGTCTACCACAAGATCCAGCAATTCCACTCTTAGGCATATACCCAAAAGATGCACATTCATACAACAAGGACATCTGTTCAACCATATTCATAGCAGCACTATTTGTAATAGCCAGAACCTGGAAGCAACCCAGATGCCCCTCAACTGAAGAATGGATAAAGAAAATGTGGTACACTTACACAATCGAGTACTACTCAGTGTGAAAAATACAATGGAATCCTGAAATTTGCAGGCAAATGGATGGAACTAGAAGAAACCATCCTGAGTGAGGTAACCCAATCACAAAATGACAAACATGGTGCTGTATGTACTCATATATGGATTTTAGACATGGATCAGGGAATGGCCAGCCTACAATCCACACCACCCAAGAGGCCAGGAAACAGGGAGTACCCTAAGAGAGACATGCTTGGTACCCTGGAAAAGGAGAAGGGGACAGGATCTCCTGAGCAGACTAGGAGCATGGGGGAGGGGAGAGGGAGAAAAGAAGGGGAGAGGAGGAAATGGGGGAGCAGGAAGGATGAGTTGGGGGAAGAATAGAGGAGAGTAGGATGAGAGACCTCATATTAGAGGGAGTCATTATGGATTTGATGAGAGATCTGGCACTAGGGACATTTCCAGGGATCTACAAGGATGACACCAACTGGCAATCTAAGCAATAGTGGCGTGGCTTCCTTAAATGCTCTCCCCCAATAATGAGATTGATGACTACCTTAAATGACATCCTAGAGCCTTCATCCAGAGGCTGATGTAAGCAGAGGCAGACACCCACAGCTAAACACTGAACTGAACTTTCGGAAACCAGTTTCGGAGTGAAGAGCAAAGGGGTCAAGACCAAGCTGCTGAAACCCACAGAAACAGCCTACCAGACTGATGGCTGAGAGGCCAGCATGGTACTGACCCAGACCCCTGAACATGGGTGTCAGTGAGGAAGCCTCGACAACCTATGGGGCATCTGATAGTAGATGAGTATTTATCCCTGGTGTATGAATGGACTTTGGAAGTCCATTCCATGTGGAGGGATGCTTCTCAGCCTGGACACATGAGGGAGGGCCTAGGCCCTGCCCTGGATGATATGACATATTTTGGGGATCCCCATGGAGGGCCTCACCTCCCTGGGGAGCAGAGTGGGGATGGGGTGTGGGTTGGTGGTGGGTAGGGGAGGAGGGGACGGAGAGGGAGCTGGGATTGACATGTGAAGCAGGCTTGTTTCTAATTTAAATAAGAAAAAAAACATATGTCAACATAATAAAGTCTCTATATGGCAAACCTATAACCAACGTTACACAAACTAGGGAAATGAAAATATTTCCTCCAAAATTAGAAATAAGATACTCTTTTCACTCTTTTTTAACACAGCTCTTAACATCTTAATCAGAGAAATAAGACAATGAAAACAATGGGGGGTTGAAGAAAATGAATTATCTCTATGTGTGTATGATATTATTCTACACTTGAGAAAAAATCTGAAGTCTCTACCAGAATTTCTAAGATCTGCTGCTGTTGGTAAAGTAACAAGGTATAAAATCAATACTCAGAAATCAATGGCTTTTCTATATACCAATATCAAGCATGCCAAGAAAGAAATCAAGAAAAGATCTCATTCGGAGAACCCCCCCCCCAAAAAAAAAAAACACACAGTTATAAATCCAAAAGATGTTTGTGATTAAAATACTGAAAAAAGAAATAGAAGATGGAAGCATACAAACCGAACCATGAATTGGTTGCATTAATACATTGAAAATGGCTGTGCTTCCAAAATCTAGCTGTACATTCAGTGCAGCTGACGTCATCAAAAATTCTCATGGTGTTTTTCACCAAAATAGGAAAAAAGTTGTACATCTCATTGTTACAAAAGCCTCCAACAGACAAAGCAATCCTGAGCAAAAAGATGAATATTGTTGGTATCATAATACCTAGTTCTCTATAGAGCCATAATAGCAAAAGCAGCATGGTGCCAATGGAATACAATAGAGGAGTCAAAAGTAAATGCTCACAACTAATTTTAGCAAATGTTAAAAAACAAGAAACTGGAGAAAATACAACCCCTTCCACAACTGGCACAGAATGTCCACATATAGAAGGATGAAACGAGACCTAAAGCTCTCATTCTATACAAAATTATATCAAAAGCAATCAAAGACATTATTATATGACATGAAACTTTGAAATTCTGAAAAACATGGGCAAAATACTTCACCATATGAACACAGGCAAGGACTATCTGAAAATGGTTCTACTAGCACAGGAAGTAATATCAACAAGTAACAAATTAGATTATATAAAATTAAAATGCTTCTATACAACAAAGGAAGCAATCAACTGAGTGAAGAAACAGACTACAAATAGGAGAAAACATTTTATAAATATATATCTGGCAAATGATTTACATTCAGATTATTCAAAAATATTCAACATCAACCTCACCAAATAATCTAACCATTAAATGTACAAACAAAATGATTTAGCAGCTCTCAAAAGTGAAGTAAAATAGCCAATACACATATAAAAAAACTGTTCAATATCCTTAGTCATCAGGGACTCAAAAGCCAAAACTGTATTAGGTTTCCACATTAGCCCTATTAGAATAGCCATTATTAAGAAGCAAAACAACAAACAAAATAAATGATGGCAAGGATGTGGGAAAAGAAGTCTTTGTCTACTGTTGGTAGAAATATAAACTGTGCAAACACAGTTCACAAGTCAATACTGAGGTTTCTCAAAAAACTAAAAATAGAACTATCCAATTTAGTTGAACAATTACAAATATATACAAAGGAATTTGTCACAATACTACAAAGGTATCTGCTCATCCATATTTATCATGGTATTATATACAACAGGTATCCATCAGTAGGTAAGTCAAATTATATGTAGTATTTATAGACAATGGAGTTTTATGCAGCCACAAAAAAGTAAAATTAAGTTATTTATAGAAAAGTATAGAATTTGTAGTTATTATATTAATTGAAATAAACCAGACCTAAAATGTTTTATTTTCTCTCAGATAGGTAATGGAGAATGTGGGGGATTAGTATGTCCCCCATGGGCTCATATATTTAAATGTTTGGTTCCCAGTTAGCAGAACTGTTTGGGAAGGATTAGAAGGTATGGTCTTTTTGGAGGAAGTATATCACTAGGGGGTGAGTTCTGAGGTTTCAAAAGCCCATATCAGACCTAGCCCCGAGAGAGAGAGAGAGAGAGAGAGAGAGAGAGAGAGAGAGAGAGAGAGAGAGTAAAGAATAACCATTCAGAGGCACATATAGGTGGAGCTGTAGTCAGAACACTGTTAATAGCCAGCCCTGAAATCCCATAGTGTAATAGAAAGGATCTACTCACCAACATGGATTCAGATATGGGGCAGGCAGTCTTACAGCATGGCCATCCTTCATTTGGCAGTTTGATGGTACAGGCAGTTTTGTCCTGTGCCACTTATCCAGCATGCATTTGCAGTTCTTCTTGGAAAGGGAAGCAAGGCATAAGGTCATGCCACAGCTCTGAAGTGTTTTAGAACTGAAAAGAAATACACTGCTTCTGCTACAGTTCACTGTCCACAGGGATGTGAGAACCCTGCTTAACTTCAAGGGGACTTAGACTCACAGAAGGGAACTGGTGATCCAGTCAGCAAGAAATGTCTTGGCCAGGGGCTGATGTGAAGATTTTCTCACACAAACTACAGTAGCCTGGTAGAGCACTCCAGGTTCATCATGGCTGAATCATGAGACTCAAAAAGGAGAGAAAAGCAAGCTTTCAGAAGGGAAAGGAAGACAGGGACGTGAGCCACATGTGGATAATTAGACTTTGTTTCATAGACTGTTGGTGCAGGTCTGTGCAGGGGTTTGAACTGGCAACGCAAACCAGACAAGGTATGATTCTGGACCAAAGATCTCCTTACCTGTTGGATACTTCATGGGTGTTTCATGACAGGAAACAGGAAGACGGCAAGAAGAATTTCCCCTTCCTTTCTGGGATAAACCCACATGCCTATGATGCATTCTGAATATTCCTGGGTTCAGTTTGCTGATGCTTATTTTGGTTGGGACTCTCACATCTAGATTCACAAATGCTTCTGTAGTCAAAGTCAGTGACTCCACACCACCAATTCCAAGATCAAGTTTGTTCATCACAACTATGAGATCAAGCTGGCAAGCAAAATGCATCTATAGATGTAGCAAAGGCATGATTGTTGTAGGTGTGAACCAAATGTTCTCCTATTGAATTTGAAGCCTACTGGACAAGAAGAAAATCATGTCTGGCAATGTACACCCAGTGAAAAGATCAGAGAGTCTTCTCTTTGCAGTGAAAGGCGGTGTATGTGGGGACTTGAGCTGCTCAGAGTGCTTAGAATAAATGATGATTGAATGCTCATACGTAAAGAGCACGTTGATACCACCCCCTTCTAAGGTTTGGGGCACATAACAGAAAAGAGGAATGCAAAGAATGTAAGGGCCAAAAGATGACGAGAAGGGCTGAAATGCTATCTTCAGGGCACACACACAATTACAAATATATCTTACAGCAGCTGTGATTGCCTGCACTGGTCTGAACAAGACTAGGCCTGTCAATAGCCAATCATGCACGGGCAAGAAAAGGATGAGGCAAAACCAAAGGCAAGGGTCTGAAGAAGCTGGAAGAAAGTGGCTGTGATGCAAAATGCATAGCATATAAAAGTACTCACTACTAACTAGGGAATGGCAGTGAGTCACCCCACTCTACACCCATATCATCTGAGAATGCCTTGTAACCAGATCCTCAGTCACCATCACCACAGAAGGATGGGATGTGACCTGCATTCATCTCTCCAGAATGAAATGTGTGACCAGAAACATGGATTCTATTCCCAGGGCATAAAATACCAGATGAGCCCCATTTGTCTGAGCTTGATTAAGAACCTTCAGGGGGACCCTCCTTATGAAAAAGAAACAGGAGATAGGGAGAATGTGACAAGCCTGTGACATACAGCTAGCAAGAAGCTGATCTGTAGAGTCTAGGAATTGGCAAAGGACAGCTGCAGGCTCACCTACAGCCTCCTCCATGTTTGTAGGGTCTGACCCATGTGTAACCACACACCAGCTACAGCTGCTTTCTCACTAACATGAGAAACAGAGACAAGAGGACCCAGCTGGCCCTTGTCAAAAGTGTGCTGACTCTTAGCCTAGGACATTTTTTCACTGCTCTTAGTTTTAAAGCCCAAAAATAATAATTCCACACACCTTATACTTATTGGCATTTTATACCAGAATTTTCAGTGACAAATTTCTTTGCCTCATTAAAAGACAGTAGAATAATAAAGTAAGGGGATTAAAAACTAAAATTTGTCCATTCAACCTGTGAATTCATTTCCAGGAAAAAAATTCCAGAAAAACACTTGCAGAATGTTGGCAAGCATTAGCATATGGTGGCTCTAAAAATCAAAAATGTAAAATGAGAATTCTTTTCAGGCAGCCTTGTTTTAAAGTCTATTTAGAAAATATCTTGTCTTTTTATTTATGTGTATATATCATATACAATAACAGTTGCCATAGACAAAGTGCACCTGATGAACCAGGAGCAGCAAATTTGCATGTATGTTGGCATTTTACAGAGGAAGAGACTGAGTCTGATGAAGGTGGGGAATGCTATAGTTCTGCACACCCAACTGGGGCATGATCCCCATTATAAAGCATTAAACAGTGGAAACAACCTATGCTGTTAAGAGGTGGGCCTTTGGTGAATTGGTTAGGACTTAACACAGTTTTTAGAGTTTAACTCCTATGATTGAATCCTGGTGTCTTCATGAAAACTGGGAGAAAGAGAGAGATATGTGATAGCTTAAATGAGAATGCCCCCCCAGAGGCTCATTTTTGAATACTGGGAACCCAGTTAGTGGAATTGTTTGGGAAGGATTAAGTGATAGGGACCTGTTAGAGAAAATGGATCACTGGGCATGGACTTTGACATTTCTAAAGCCTACACCATCCCAGTCTCTCCTCTTCCCCATCCCTATCCTTCTTTGTTCTTGTGGATCAAATATAAGATCTCAACTGTAGCTCAAATGCCATGGCTTTCAGCTGCCATGATCCCCACCATCATAGTCATGGAACCTAATCCTCTGGAACTGTAAGCCCCCAATAAACTTTCTTCTACAAGTTGTCTTGGTAAGAGTGTCTTGTCACAGAAATAGAAAAGCAACAGGCCAGAACAATATGCATGTGCATGCATGCACAGACAGACAGACAGACAGACAGACCGACAGACACACACACACACACACACACACACACACACACACACACGCACACACCCTGCCTCTGGCTACCTTGTGCCAAGCAGTACTTGGGACTCTGTCAACAAGAAAGTAGTTACCAGATGAAGTCCCTTAACTGTGACCTGCAGAATTAAATAACTTGCTCTTCTTAACAATGTGCCTAGTCTGTGGAGCTATGTGATTAGCAAAAGAAAACAGGCTAATACACATTATTTGTGCACAGATAGTTAGGACAAGGAAGGACCCCCCTTTAACTTCAGGGCTGTGGTACTTGACAGTGGATACACCTCACCCACCATGGTGTGGAATGAGGACTTGTTACAGGAAGATGGAGAATCATGAAGGCTGAGGGAGGCCTTGATTGAGCATCAGCCCTCTGCAGGCACCAGAGATGAAGTCTCATGCAAACCACCCCAGCACACACCCTTTCCCCCAAGACTCCTCTCATTCATGGAAATTTTCTCCTTGTCCCAGTGTTTTTGATCCAGACAATCCATGTTAACATCACACAATTGTTGACTCACAAGGGTCCTGGATAATTAGATGAAGTGTAAGATTGGAAACCCATCCTTACATCTTCTACAATAACACTGACAATTCTTGAGTTGCTTTGTTTGGAACATGTCTAACAATATCATTAATATCAGAGACGAACCGTGTCCACTTGGATAAGGACAGGATTAAAACTGATATACAGTGAGAGAGTGATATGCCCTGAGGTCATCTGATAATGCAGCCAAGATTCTGAACAGGACCCCTTTGACCTCTATTTTCAAGCTTTGACCTTGAGATGCCATGGTCAAACATATCAGAACGTACAGAGCATGTCAAGAACTTTTTCACCCCATTTACTTGTCAGTATCCTGGGAAACAGACAGTAAACATGAAGTCAACAGACAAGAAAATAAACCCTAAGCAATTAATTATTATAAGAAGCTCTGTGTAGGCCCAAAGAATGAGGAATAACAAGGGCAGGGCAGGGTGGATAAACATGGCTTTATGTGGATTATATTCTTCCAAATTTCCTCTCCATGCAATGTCCAAGTGCAAACTAATACTTAAAAAGCAGAGCTGTTTCACAAAGTCATAATGTTGAAGGTATGTCACAGGGCT
The DNA here is from genome assembly GCF_003668045.3 of Cricetulus griseus. Lineage (NCBI taxonomy): Eukaryota > Metazoa > Chordata > Mammalia > Rodentia > Cricetidae > Cricetulus > Cricetulus griseus. Next base: position 97,621,240 of record NW_023276807.1, read on the forward strand.
GCCAGGGAATTCTGCCGACCAAACTGGTACCTGGAAGGAAAACTTCCTTCCTGACCCAGAGTGGGTATGGGTGTGATGTGTGTTCGGACAAGGGCTGCACCCATGAAGCATAGGGGTGACATTAAAAACACCACTTCACATGCTTCCTTTGGCATTGCAGCACCTCACATTTGGATTCTTGCTTTGCCTTTTTCCTCCACAATGACATGCAAACGAGGAAAACTTTTTTACCTCCCCAAATTTATAGTCTGAAGAAAAGCTGTGTTTCTAGTAGGAAAAATTATCCCAAAAGCCATTGGAAACTTAGAATTAGTTCTGAGAGGAAGCTTTGTGACCCTTATTTTCTGAAAAAGAAAAGTAATTGTGATAATTTGATGGACATTAAAAACATGGGAACATGTGCCTCCTTGCCTCAGTTCACAGAAGGCTTTCCTGGTGGATCTGTTTATCTTTGAGTCACATTATAGTCATATCAAGCATGTGAAGTGAAGTAGACCATCAAAGGTTTTATAAGTTGTTTCAAACCGAAAGGCCAGAATACTACCAGTCCATGCCTGCATTTTATAAAAGCAGACCTTTGCACTTTGGTAATAATTTACCATTCATATTCTATCTTCGGTTTACCAGTGGAATTTATTGGGTTCTTTCTCTTGAACATGTTTGTTGGACATATCACAGATCCTGAATATTGCTCTGGATACTGAGAAGAGAGGCAGATCTTCAGGAATCTTTGAATCAAGTGCATCCTGGAATAGGCTCTGCAGGTATAGTTCACCTTCTGGCTAGCTACACTCTAAGGGGAAAGCCCATCCTGGACACAAAGAGGACTTCTCAGAACTTCTCACAGTCCCAAAGTGAAAACGTTAATAGGATTGGCGTAACCCATGGGACACCATGAGAAATGAAGGTGAAGGCTCAAGCAGAAGATAGCCTGTGTCAATCAGCCTGGCAAGGAGGCCATGGCCACTAATCCAGAGGCTCAACAGCACACACATATTGTTCAAAGCTGTGAACGGTGGCAGTCCAAAATCAAGGTGTTGGCTGACTGAGGCCTTAGTGAAGGCTCTTATTATGTCTTTCCCATTGCCACCTCTCTATGGCCAAAAATCTGATACCTGCTTCTCTTCTTTCAGAGACATTGATATCATCCTCAGATCCTTTATCCTCATGACCACCCCATTGAGGGTTAGAGTCAAAGCAGGACTTTCAGGGGCAGGATATAATCCAGTGTAAAAGGCCAGGATGGTCAGCTGACATTGAGATAACCAAAACTGCTTCCAGGAGATGAAGGGAGCATATCCTGATCCTTACACTACAGCCACATCTGATTCCAACACCACCAGGCAACACTGAGCTCCTATCTCCTCTCCCAGTTCATTCTGGGAAGCCCAGGGCCAAGTAAGACATTCTTCCTGAATACTGCACAATGTAAGTTCTGACTCTCCAAGGTTCCAATTCTTCAGATTGTGATTCACTTGGGATGGATACACAGCTGGATTCCACATCTGCCTTTGATACTAAAGTCTTACCCTAGTCATGTTAAATTCTGTGCTATGGAGTGAGCATGAAAGGGGAGGAAAGAAGACAAAATGTGCTCTCGGGAACAGTTGGATCCTCTCATTTCTCCCCCACCCTTCTTGAAGATCAGAACAGCTGGACACATTTGCTCATGCAACTCCTGAGAAAGTGCTTTGAAATTTGGCATGTCATGGTCTTGGAGGAGAAGAAGGTATCTGAAATGGAAGGATTTGAAGTTGAGACAAAGTGAATAAATGGCCTCATTTCATAAAAGCAGGAACAACTGGTCATCTCAGTTCCAATCTTAAAGGATACTGCTCAAACAGCATCTAGATGTGGAGTCCTATAATTGTCTTTCAGCCCTTATATAATCCAACCAACCAAGACCCAGATGAACAGGCACCCCTAGCCTTCATCTCCCCTACAACTAGACCAATTAATCTGAAGTTCATGTTGAAAGACCATGTGGGAGTATGCATAACTGGCTTCTCTCTGTCAGACACAGAAAATAAATGAAACAGTGTGTGTGAACCTTGTGTGATGCCACAGCTGTCCCCAGAACAACCAGAACATAGAGTTGAGGGCTCAAAGATACTGTCTGTGCACCATGCAATGCAAAGGGCACTCCAAATCCAATTCCAGTCAGCAAGCCAAACAAGTAGCTGTGTTCAGTATTCTATTTATTTTCCAAATAGGAGGTAGTCATTCTTCTGTGCCTTTCTCATAAGCCTGCAGGCTCTCAAAGACATCATGCACCTGCCAAGATCCTCATCTGACTGAAAGGAAGCCGTAGGTTGAGAGTAAAGTCAAAGGCAATGTATTTGCAGTTATTCAGAAAGAATAGATCAGTTCCAATTCTAGCCAAGGCTCCGGGTAAGTTCAACAGAAGTACTCAAGCCATTGTTAGGATCCATTCACTAACCCATGTGCTCATCCATGCACATAGAGGGCTTTAGTCAGCTAATAAATTCTCTGTGTGATCACTAGAAGTTCCAGAACTGATCCTTGCCCATGCAGCCTTCTCTGGTGCTGGCTTTCATTCATTCCAACCCTTCCCAGCTTCTCATCAGAAAATATTGGCCTCTTTCTTCAGCCTCCAGTTGATTTGGGGCTCCACACAGAGAACACATTTCCCTTCCTGAGAGGTCATTTCTCAGGCATCTGTTCCCACCCCCAGAACCACTGCTCTCAATTCACTGATCCTATAGGTGGCCCAATACTGACATTTCTAGATCATCCTCCAGCCTAGCACTTTCTACCACGAGGTGTCTGTCACCAAGATGACATTCTGTCATTTTCATTTTCATAAGTTGAGATGAACATGGTTTCCCTCCATCTACATTTATTAGAATGATGCCTTACATTGATTTTTACCATCCTGGAGTTCCCTGGATAAATCCCAGTTGGCTGTGATGTATTATCCTTTCAATAGCCAGTTCCTTCAGTCTGATAATATTTTCTGGAGGTATAGTCAGGGATACTCTTGTAGTGTCTTTGGCTTGTTTATCTATATAATGCAAGTTTTATGAGCTATGAATGGTCAATCCTCTTTAACTTTTGAAAGATTTCAGAGAGGTAAGTGTTGGCTTTTATTAAATACTCACATACATCATCAGAAAAGCTATATGGCTCTAGACCTGTCTTCACTGAATGATTTCTAAGTCAATCTCTTTACAAATCAATCTTTTCAATTATCTGTTTATGATTAGCCACTTCCCTGTAGGAGTTTGTCAATTTCTTCTTGGTTATCTGATTTGTTGGCATATAATACATTGTAATCTATCTATTTTCTATCTTTATGGTCCTAGTTGAGGTATTCCTCTCACTTATAATTTTATTATATTTTCCTTTTTTCTTAATATATTCTGTTCTTTTTAGCTCTACTTATTAATTTCCCACCTTCTTACTTTAGCTTTAGACTGCTGTTCATGTCTACTTACCTAGGATATACAGTTAGACTGTTGGTTTGATATCTCTCTGGTATATTAATCTATATATTCAGTGAATTAATTTTCCTGTGGCCACTGATTTCTCTGAACTCATGACTCTTGGGTGTTGTGATTTATTTTTATTCATCTAAAGCATTTCTAATTTCTCCTTTGATTTAGAGCTTACTTAGTGTTTGTTTAGTTTCTACGTATATATGGGTTTTTCAGTTATCATTCTGTTATACTTTCTAGTGTCAGTCCTTTACAGACAAATGATATTTTGTATCATTTCAACCTAGTGGTTTTTGTGGGCTAACATGGACAAACTCATCCTGTAGGGTGCCATGTGTGCACCTCAGATGAATACTCACTCTGTTCTTGGTGCTGACTGGAGTGCTTTCCATGGCTAATTCTGGTTTTCTATAGTGTTGTCTATGCCTTCTGTTCCTGAGTTGACACTGGGTCTATTTGTTCCATTCATTGCTGAAACTGAAATGCTAAAGCCTCCAACTGTTAGAGAACTTTGCTTTTCATTCAGTCATGTCACTTTGTGCCTTATATTTTATGGTTCTGTTCTGGGTTCACATATGCTTACAACTATTGTGTCTTCTTGACGAATTTATTCTTTTCTGACTTTCATTCTCATGTTTTATGGACAATTTTCATTTAAAATCCACTGACTTGGCTGGAGAGATGGCTTGGCTGTTAAAGGCTAGGCTCACAACCAAAAATATAAAGTCCATTGACTGATACTAGTAGAATTGATATAGCATGGACTACATTAACCATTCTTATGCTTCAACATTTTGTGTCTTATATTTAAAATGAGTCTTTCGTAGTTAGCTTACAGTTATTAGTTTTAATGTATTCTTTGGCATCTCTACTTTTTAAATGAATAGCTTAGTTTATGTTAATTTAAAGTAATTACTGTCAGAAGGTATACTCGTTATACCTTTTGGTTACTGTGATAAAATACCATGACCAAAGGCAACTTGGAGAGAAAGGGGTTTATTTCATCTTATACTTCTACAGACCATCATGGAGGAAAGCTCAAGGCAGGAACATAGAGCCAGGAATGTAAACAGGTATCACAGAGGAACACTGCTACTTGTCTCAGAGTTCTGACACAGCCCAAGACCACCCGCCCAGGGGCAGTGCCTCCTACACTGAGCTGGACCCTCTCACATCAATCATCTACCAAGACAGTGAACCCACAGATACGCCTACTGGACCAATCTGATGGAGACAATTCCCCAAGTGAGTTTGCCTCTTCTAAGAAGTTTCTAGTCTGTGTCAAGCTGATAAAAAAATTAACCAGCACAGAGGGCTCTCCCTCTCCTTCTTCACTGTTTATCGTCTAGTTTTTGTACTTGTATTTCTTTGCTCCTCCAATATTACCTTAGATGTTGTTTCTAATTCAATTTAACTAATCATCCTCAGTTGTTTTGTTTATTGTGTCATACTCTAGACTTCTAGAGGCTGTAATTACTTCTTAAATTCATAACAATGTAGCTTGATTTGGAAGGAAGCCATATTTAATTTCATCTGAAAGATTGCTTGCTCTAAATAGCTCCACCCATCATTTTATGAGGTTTCTATGCCAAATCATATCTTTTTACATTAATTTTTGTTTAGACATTGACATCAGCATGTTGCTTTACGAATTTAAATTTTAAAGGCATAGAAAAAGGAAAACTACAAGTCAAAATCTAGAAAATTATAATATTAGCTTCTATAATTACCTTGGTAGTTGCCTGAGTGATGTTTTTTTATTGTTTCAAATGCCTTTTATTTCCATCTGAAGGACTCTCTCTGTAGCATTTCCTGGAGTATTTATCTGGAAGCCTCGTTCTCCTCTGCTGCTGAAGAACTATATATTAAGAGAAGTCTTAGTTAGCAACATCTTTTTCTACCAGCAATTTGAGTAGTTCACTTTACTTGCTGATGAAAGTGTGACTATAGTGGAGACTAAGAATCTACATACACTGTGGGACTCTATGATGGGCAATTTCTCATGGTCTATGTTGGGAAGTCACTTTCTTTATTATCATTTTTTATTTGAATTAGAAACAAGATTGATTTACATGATAATCCCAGTTCCTTTCTCCCTCCCATCCTCCCCTACCACCCCCCCGCAACTAAAACCCTACCTATCACATACCCTTTCTTCTATTCTTTACCTAACTCAAACTTTCTGCTCCCTCATAACCTCTGCATCCTTCCTTTTCTTCCCTTCTCATTCTCGTAGCTCCCTCCCCCCACTTCCCATGCTCCCAATTTGCTCAGGGAATCGTGACCCTTTCCCCTTCTCCAGGGGACAATGTTTGTCTCTTTTAGGGTCCTCCTTGTTTACTAGTTTCTCTAGCAGTGTGGATTGTAGGCTGGTAATCCTTTATTCTATGTCTAAAAACCACATATGAGTGAGTACATATCATGTTTGGAAAGACACTTTCTTTAGTTTGGTGTGTTTCTCCCCTTTCATCAAAAATAGATTATTTTTTATACAATATATCCTGATTACAGTTTTCCCTCCTCCCAGTTCCTCCCCACCTACCCTTCAGTCAGGATCCACTCCCTTTCTGCCTTCCATTAGAAAAGAACAGGCTTCTAAGAGATAACAACCAAACATGACAAAATAAAATATGATAATATAAAACAAAAGTCACATTAAAGTTGGACAAGACAAACCAACAGAAGGAAAAGAGCCTAGGAGAAGGCATTAGAATCAGAAGCCCACTCTTTTTCATACTCAGGAATCTCCTAAAAATTCTAAACACAGATGACCTGGATGCAGGTTCTGTGCTTGTTACTACACCCCTGAGCATATAACCAAAGGCTTTGCATCCTACTCTATAGACATTTGCTCAGCCATGTTCATTGCTTCTCTATTCATAATAGCCAGAAATTGGAAACCACCTAGATGTCCATCAACCAAAGAACAGATAAAGAAAATCTGGTACATTTACACAATGGAGTAATTTATATTACTCTGCTGTTTTGAAAAATGACATCATGAAATTTGCAGGCAAATAGATGGAACTAGAAGAAAAAATCCTCCTGAGTGAAGTAACCCAGACCCAGAAAGATAAATATTGTATGTAGTCACTTATAAATGGATATTAGGTGCTAAGAAAATGATAACCAAGCTATGACCCATACACTCAGTGAGGTAAGCTATAAAGGAAGGGACTGGGGGGAAGGGGTGCATGGGTCTCCCTGGAAGAAGAGAATAAAATAGACTTAATAGGTGGGCTGGGGGCAGAAGGGACTGGAACGAACAGGAGGAGAGGGTTGGGATGAGGTGTAGATGTAGTTGAGGTAGGGAATGAGGAGAGCTAACTAGAACTGAGGGACATTTGAGGGGTGGCATGGAAACCTAGTGCAATGGGAAATTCCTGAAGTATATGAAAGTGATCTTAGTGAAGTCTCCAAATAGTAGTTTTGTGTTTTTAAAGTCTGGTTGTAACATCGTGGTTTTTTTTCTTATTGGCATGTAGCCATTGTACATAGCGATGGTAAAGACATTTTCACTCAAATATATCTAAACTAGACTATGGTTTAGGGTTTTTCTTGGCAGTGAGACACAACTGCTCCTGGCACACCAATTCGTCAGAAAGGAGAATGGGCATTGAAGAAACTCTTTATGGAGTTTGCTTTCAACATGGCAAGATTAGCCATTTGAGCAAGAAACTGCTCTTGCCTGGACTGTTTGTTGCTGAATAAACTGGACATACAGGACCCACAAGAAAATGACTGCTGAACTTACAAAACAAGACAGTAATGAAGGGTTCTTGTTAAAATGGAGAAGTGTGCCAGACACACTATGGCCTATGGGCTGAAGATGGATGCCCCAACGTTACAGAAGAACTTTGGGTGACTGTCCAAGTAGCGAGATGTCTCTGTCAATTCTAGAGTTTATTTATTTTTCTTCTTCTTTTGATAGAGTTGAAGACAGATAGTTATGGTTATAGTTTTCTTCAGTTATTATAAAAGATAAGTTGTCCTTCTTTTTATTTAGACAGAAAAGAGGAGATGATGGGGAATGTACTGTGTATGTTTATCTTATTGATTGTTAAATAAAATACTGCCAATGAAACGGCAAGTTAGGCAGGACTAGGAGTCAAAGAGGATTCTGGGATATGTAGTAGAGAAGTGCTGATCCAGGCAGGAAGTGACATAGCAAGGAGACTCATATTTAAGCAAAGGAGAAACAGGAAGGGCCCTCTTTTCCCCTCCACTCCTGCTGCAGCGGCAGGATGTGATCCACCGGCCAGGAGGGACACCAACAAGGCATCTGATAAGATAAGTCTTATAACATATATAGATTTATGATAATTAAGACTGAGCTAGCAGATGAGAATCCTAGTCATTGGCCAAGCAGCTTTGAACCTAATACAAGTTTCTGTGTATTCATTTGGGCCTAACTCGGACAGGCTGCTGGCGTAAAGCACACACGTGGCGGTGGGGCTCAGGCAGCTTTTGGCAGAAATATTTATTGTAACAGATCACTACAGAACCCACAGATCTCTGTATTTTTTTTCTCTTTTTCCTTTCTGCTTCACAGACTGGATTATGAAATGGGGCTCCTCCTGGACACCTTTGTTTCCTCCAGCTCAGGTCTGCAGCTGAGCCTTTGCTGAACTTTCCACCTCAGCTAAGGTACTGTTTAAGGATTTCAGTCTCATAATAACATTTCCATTAATACTCTAACCATCATTTTCATGGCTTCCTTCTGTTCTTTGTCAATGGTCTTCAGTTGGTTCTTGGAGTATGTTTACGGTGGTTAATTACATAACGAGTGTCTGTGCCAACTTAGCTGAAAAGTAAGAGTTCCATGTTCAGGAAGAAACCTTGCTTCAAAGTGAAAAGGGAAGGAATGATAGAGGAGGATGACCCATATCCTCCTCTGGCCTCCATAGGTTTGTACACATAGGCACATGCTCCAGCACACACAAGTGAATAGATACCATCAACAACACATTTTCCTCAATCTCTCTCTCTCTCTTTCTTTCTCTCTCTCTCTCTACACACACACACACACACACACACACACACACACACACACACACACACTGGTGTGAGATTATATGACCCTTCTGCACCAATTCTCCCACTCCAAATCCTCACAACAGCCTATAGGCTCTAAATAATAAATAAATATGCAACCCCCTGTCCACATCTCCTAACTCTCAGTTCAGTAACTCGCCATCTGGGCTCCTGTCTTGGAGCTTTGGCACTTGTATACCACAGTGTGCACACATCCTCCTTGCTTCCTTATCTGCTCTGCATGCCACTGTATCAGGAACACCTTCCCTACCATCCTGTGTAAACAATCACATTCACCTACCCCAGCTGCTAGGGCACTTTCTATTTTCTCCCTGTGCTGCATTTTCTCCATATGATGTGCCTACTGTTGTTTCTCTGTTGTCCCTTTGTTCACCCCTGACCTATGGAATGTTAGTTCTATGGTCATGAAACAACTGCTTTACCCACATCTGCACCATGAGCACCTCAAACAAGACCTGGCATGACAAAAGCCAGTTAGTGTTTCCTGAACTCACATACTGAGATGTGTAGTTCTGTGCACAACAAGATGAGACCAGTCAACACAGCCAAAGAGTGGGTAGAAACAGGCAAGCCAGGTTTACCTTCAGAGACTGAGTGCTGCGCAACATGAAAACACAGTCAAGACATGTGGCCTGAACAGCCTCAGGAATCACTAACCCCAGCATCAGGGAAGCAGGTCCACTATCCATCAAAACCACTATTGTTCCATATAAGGCATCACTAAACTAAGAGTCAAGCCTCTGTTAACAATGAGAGAGTCCTACTCAGTCCCTAAATGCCTAATCAGCAGTTCCTCCTTGTTTGAATTAACACAGCATGCTGCCTGTTGTTGGCTGCCTCCACTGCTGCCCACTGGAAGGTCCGAAGGTTGACACTATCTCCTGGACTTCGAAACAAATGTGTTGGAGATGTGCCAGCCGTAACCTCCACCAGTGAGTAGTGTGAATATAGAAACACACAGCAAAATGACATAACATGCATACTACAAAGGTATGATAGTTAAACCAAGAATTTATCAATAATCCTGCTTCCCCCAGGGACTCTCTGACTTCTCTGTGCTCTGATCGTTATTCATTGGAAGTAAGTTTAATGAGCAGATGTGACTTGTGTTGTGAGTTTATAATAGTCTGACCTTTGATACTACATTTTTCATCATTGGCTTCCTTGCAGTTGAGATATCTGCACTGGATGGGAAAGACGCTTTTCTGTTTTGTTTACAACAGATGCTAGAGAAATGTAGCCAAGAAACAGAAAGTAATGATCATCTATTTCCATAGACTCCTGTTGGTTTTTCAAGTAGGTCTGAAAAATAACTAAAGTCAGCCACACAGAGGAATGCAAAGAGGTCATTCTGTCTTAAAGATACACAATCCTGTGTATGCATTTGTAAGCACTTTAATTTCAAACTACTGTTTATTTACTTAAGAGCTATTTTGATAAATATTATAAGCTAGTAATATAAAAACAAATAGCATGGGGCCTCTATCTTTAAGAGCCTTGTAGACAAACTTAAAATAGGAGTAACTGATATTTTAAATAACCATTATAGCAAATGGAGGGTGTCTTCTAATAAGTATAAACTATCTTTTAGTGAGTGACAAAAATATTTGAAACTGAGCTAAGGAATGGCTGCACAACTCTGTGGACACACTGAAACCCATATACCCATCCAGCTTCCATGAATAAACTCTATGGTAGATAAATAGTACTTCTCCAAAGTCATTTAAAGTGACTGTGTCAGGGCACAGCCTCTGGTAAGAACCCTGAAGATAGAGCAGAAAGCACTTGTCAGAAGACAGGTGAAAGGGGCAGGACAAGAAAGACTCCACACAGAGGTCAGATACAAGCAGTAAACAACAGTTCCCTATGCATGTGTCTAATGACATCTCAGACTCAAGGTCCCCAGGCCCTAGCACAAACCTCTCCCTAACACAGGCTTCCCAAGCAGCTAAGACTGATACCCTCATTTCAGATGCTCAGTGACATTAGCCTTAATTTTGACCTTCTTCTCAGAAGAAGGTCATATGCTATCATATGCCTTTGGCTTTCCAACATATATGCTGTGTTCACCCTCAGCCCACACTTGTACCCCTGTCACATCCTTCTCATGGGACTCACAACATCCAAAGTTTATTCACAACACAGAAGTACAAATGATAACTTCCAAACTGCTCAGGATCCTTATTGATACTCTCAGGGTCTAAAGTATAAACACTGCACAGATTAGTGTTAAGGCTGGTCCCAGTTCCAAGCTCTGCCTCTGTCCTTCCCATCCTACCCTCTACAGTAGGCAAAAATGGGCAAGGGTACAAACATCCTATCTCCCTAAGAAGTCCCCTGACACTAGACAATTCTGGAGCCTCCCTACCCTTCAGAGTCCTCCAAGACTGAAATAAACACTGTTATGAGTGTGTGTTAGTTTGCATTTCCATTGCTATGACAAAACAGCATGATCAAAACCTGGTTTATTTCATCTTACAATTTGTAGCCCATCATCCAGAAATTTCAGAGAAGGAACCTGGAGGTAGGAGCTGATCCAAAGTTCACAAAGGAGTGTTACTTACTGGCTTGCTCAACATGACTTACTCATCCTGCTTTCTTATAGTACCCAGGATCACCTGCTCAGGAATGTCACTACCCTCAGAGCTGAGCCCTCTTCCCTAACCACTCTACATCTCAAGCTAAGTCTGAGCTCCCTTGCACAGGCCCATCTTAACAACATTCTTGGTCCCCTTTTAACTTCTTTTTTTTCTTGTTTCTTAAATTAATTTATTTAATTTAGAAACAATCTTATTTTACATATCAATCCCAGTTCCCTCAACCTTCCATGGTCCCCGAAGACCCCCCCCATTCACTCCCCCATGGAGGTCTTCCATGGGGGATTATCAAGACTGTCACATCTAAGCTGAAAGAGTATCCCTCCATGGGGGAATGGGCTCCCAAAGGCCTTTTGTGCACTAGGGATAAATACTGGTTCCACTGTCAGAGGTCCCATAGACTTCTCAGGCCTCCTAACTGGCACCCACATTCAGAGGGCTTTGGTCAAATGCTGATTCCCCAGCTTTAGGACTGAGGTCCATGTGCTCTCACTTGGTCAGGTCGTCTGTTTCTGTGGGTTTCAGCAGCTCTGTCTTGACCCCTTTGCTCATCACTCCTCCCTACCTACAACAGGATTCCAGGAGTATGGCTCAATGTTTAGCTCTGGGTGTCTGCTTCTGCTTCTGCTTCCATCAGCTACTGGATGAAGGCTCTAGGATAGCATTTAAGGTGGTCATCAGTCTCATTATAGGGGAAGAACATTTAAGGTAGCCTCTCCACTATTGCTTAGATTCTTAGTTGGGGTCATTCTTGTGGATCTCTGGATATTTCTTTAGTGCCAGATTTGTCTTTAAACATATAATGGGTCCCTCTATTAAGGTATCTCTTTTCTTGCTCTCCTCTATTCTTTCCCAACTCAGTCTTCCTGATCCCTCATGTTCTCCTCCCTCTCCTCTTCCCCCTTCTCTGTTTCTTCCCTCTCTCCCCCCTTAACCTCCATGCTTCTAATTTGCTCAGGAGCTCTTGTCCCTTTTCCCCTTCTCTGGGGGACCATTATGTCTTTCTTAGAGTCCTCCTTGTTTCTTAGCTTCTCTGGAGATGTGGATTATAGGCTGGAAATCCTTTGCTCTATGTCTGATATCCAGATATGAGGAACTCTTAACCCTTTTAATAAGGCTAGAAATCCTGGGAGTCTTATGTCCTGGCCTCACCTGAATGAGTAGTCCCAACCCAGGTCTCCTATGACTGTAGCCACAATTCCTGTCTGGAATGTGTTTTCAAGACCAGCTAGCAGGACTAGTCAGAAGCCCCACTGACTTGTCCTCTGTGTGATAATCTTGTCTACCTGCTGGGCTAAGGGAAAATGCAAGGAGGTGATAAAGGGAAAACTGCAAAATTTATTCAAGTACTGACAGTGACAGCATCATGGTTCATACCAACCACTGCAGGAATCCCTGAATGAATGAAGTCCTGAGTGAATGCATGCTGTTGGCATATCATGGACCATGCCCTCAGATCCATGGGAAATTGTCTAAGACTCCCCTGTCCAGGGTAAGACACAGGGTGATGTCAAAACCTTCCTCTGGTCTGTGTGTGATGTTGATGGATGTATACAGAAAATGTCCACCATATCTTCCTCTCCCAGTATATTTACAGCCTGAAGACTGCCCCCTACAAAGACTGCTCTCCCAAGATTAGGTAAATATCCCTGCTTGTCAGCTGTCTACAACAACCCTGCCTCCTTGTTTATCTGTGTGTAATAACTCCACAACTCTGTTCAACCATATCTCATGAACACACTGAGCTTCTAGAGTGTTGTGATTTCTCCACCAGAGAATCTGGTCCATCTGATCCCAGCTTTTCTGTGTGGCTTTGTGTTTATCTTTTCCTCATTCCCTCACCATCCAGTCAGGTCTGTTCCTGGATCCATGGTTGGCCTGGTAAACCACAACACACCAAGGGATCTGGAAACCAGAGATACAGGGCCACATTCCTAGGAACTTTCATCAATAACCTTCCTCATAATCACAAAGTCTTCCCACATTAACAATTACCACTATCTTATTAAGACAGATCAAATCCGGGTTTTGTAACTCAGCTGGTCAAGCATGAAGTTAGACTGAGACCCAGAATCCTGTTATACCATATGGCGTTCCTGCGGAATTTGTGGATAGAGTGGCCAAGTATCCTAGTTCCTTTCTGAGGACTCCCTGAGTAGGTAGAATAGAAATGTCATGATTGGTATTTTGTAATTGAGGTGACTGTAGGTAGGTTGTGGTGGAGTACCACACAGACAAGCAGCATTATCTGCATCTTTGATGCCCAAATCCAAGGCAATTCCTCCCTACCTGTGCCCTGCCTTTGTCCCCTGCTCTGAATCTCCCTGGAAAGTTCTCAGTCTTTTAGACCCAGCAGACAAGACAGCTGGTCTGCCTCAGCTTATGCTTCTGGTGGCTACTGGAGTTGGGGTTGGCACCCCATTTTCACAGATGACTTACTCTACTGATTCGTCATGTCAAATGCATCTCTGGAACCCCAGGCTAATGAGCAAAGCAAGGACATTGCAGAAAGGCAAGACTGAAGAATTATTAATTGTAATGGTGTTGATGACATCTGAAGAAGGTGCCTTGGAGCAAGGAAAGACTTGAATCTTGGAGTGGGAGCCAGGGAGTTGTGATGGACAACAAGGCAGAGCTTGATGGGATGGATTCAGCAGCTACAGAATAGTCCTCCTCCTAATGAGTCAGTTCACCCATACTCAACAGAACCAAGAGAGTACCCAAAGGGACCAAATCCCAGATCCTTGTGTAGTGAGAGGAGGAGGGTACCCTTCCACACAGCATCCCCAGATGGGCCTTAAGAAAGAAGGTGGAAATCAGGACAGAATTCAGCATCCCCGCTACCAGGAAGACAACTGAGAAACTGCACCTGCCATAAGCAGCTATGACCAAGCCCATGGTTTGGGAAAACCACAAGATATTCTGAAAAAAAAATCAGGCTGGTCCTTGCCACACAGCCTATGCAGATTTATACAAGGTTGCCAACATCCCATGGAGGAACCAGTCCCTTACCTACCTTAGGGACAGAAACACAATGGGTGGAGGTAAGTAGGTGGTGATAAATACCAAGACTGAAAGGTGAGAAGCCTGCTTCAAAACCTAGGATTCCACAAAAGAAGAATTGGAGCCCTCCATTGGTTCTTTAAAGATTTACTTATTTACTTGTGAACAATAAATCATAAAGAATTTAATTTAAAATAATTATTTGGTATGCATGTATTTTATTATATTAGAAATTAAACCAAATTTGCATACAAATGAGTTTGATATGTTTGTTTACTGAAGGTCATAGAGTATCTTCAATGAATTTTATTTTTTATGTATATGAGGATTTTGCCTGCACATATGTCGATCAAGGATGGTGCCCTCAGAGTCCAGAAGAGGACATCAGAAAACCTGAAGAGAGCAAAAGTTACAGATGGTTGTGAGCCACCATGTGAATGCTGGGAACCAAAATCCAGGTCCTCTGCCTCTGCAAAAACATAAGGCAATTTTAACTTTTGAGCCATCTCTCCAGTTCCACCACCCCCCATGGCTATTAAGAAAAATATAGTTCATGCTGGCTAGATTTGACTCCGTTTTCTGAAAAACAGCAAGATCTCTAAGGAAAATGAATATTTGAGCCACCTCTTAAAATGGAGAGCTAATTTTTTGGGTTGTTGTTAACTAAGACTAAACAAGAACAGATTTCATATTTGGCTCTGTCTAACATCCTGAATAATTTCCATTATTCAAGAAGCTAATAAAAACATTTTTGAAGATTTTTCTTACTGAGTTATGATTTTTCTCAGACACCATTGGACTTCCTGGTTCTTGGGAGTTTAATGTAGTTCATTTATGACATATGAGTTTTCAACAAGTGTTCTGAAAAGAGAGAGCACTTCTTAGAGAAGAAAGGATTGGGAAGCTATTAAACATTAACTCTGGAAAAAATGAGGCTACAATCTTTGGCAAGAGAGAAGTGGTCAATGTCTTTTAGTATTTATTTGCTGTTGTGAAGAAGTTGATTTAGATGCTGGTGTGAGTCTTGGGAAGATTCACTCCTCTATTCTTAGAGCCTCCTGTGAGATTTCTGCTCCTTAGCTAAGAGCATGAGCCCTGATATAGCAAGCCTGTCAGGGGCATATAGCCACAGTGAGTGTACTCAGCCCATCAGAGCCCCAGAAGGACAGCTGCCTGGCCAGATAGGTCAACAGAACTACCCAAGCACCCACTGTGAGGATACCCAAGGGTAGGAGCCAAGGTTGCTTCTAAATGAGATTCCCCAGACAAATCTGCCAAAGCATCAGGCTGGAGTGCCTGACATTCATTTAGATTCAGCTCCGCTTCCCAGAGAAGGAAAGTGAGGCTTAAAGCAGCAAATTGCCCCAGCAGGTCCCAAAGATTGGAGGGAGTGGGGGGGGGGGCGAGTAAGCTGAAACTCTTCTGAGCATATGGCATTTAAGCCATGGCTACTGTGAGTCAGGACTCTGTCTGGTCCTTGCCCTTTGTGCCTCTCACACTGGGCTTCACTGTGCCCACAGGTATGATAGAAAGCCACAGGCATGCAAAAGTTCCACAGCCATGTCTTGTTTTATTTTGTTTTGTTTAAGAGATACCATGAAATCGCTTTGGGTTGCTCTTATTTAGATTGCTATAGTCTCATTTGGGTTCGCTTCCAAATATCTCCTGATTCACTGTTGGACAGCTCAGCAAAATCCAATTCCTATCATGGATATGGGGTCTGGATGGCTCAGGTAGGCCCGCACATCCTTCACCCATGGACCACCTAATTCAAGATCCTTTCACTACTCAATAAATATCAATGTAGACTACACAAACATCTTGGAAAATAGTAGCAGAGACAGGGACAGACACCCAGGAAGAGGCTACATCTAGGAGGTTTGGAACCAACATCTTCATCAGCCACCTGCCATACAGATCACTATTAGTGATTTTCAATAATATTAACTTCACAAAATCATATACTGATACAGTGGTTATATGATCAGCAGGGAGATACTAAGATTTTTTTAACTGCTAATGGCCCACCATAACATTTCAACCAACATACTTTCATTTTGCAGAAAATTCTGTTTGATGAAACCACAATCAAAGGGTCCTGGATCATAGTCAGGGAGATACTTTAAAGCTATAAATTTTTTCATAGAAAATGAACCCTGGGGTTTCCTGTGGGTTCTCTCGTGATCCACTACAATAAATCACCCCCTATCTACAGTTTGGGTTTTATTTACAGTCAATCATGCTGTAAGAACATGACACAGGACATTCCAGAAATAACCAGTTTGTAACTTTGAACTATGCAGTGCTCTGAGTAGTTTATGTATTATGTCATCTCACCCCTTTCCAGTTCAAACCACCCAGGATGGCAATCATCCCACTGTTCAACATATCCATGTTGTGTACACTGCATCCTGTTAGACACTTAGTAACACTGTTAGTTATCAGACTGGTGGTTGAGGTGACACACAGTTTGTGTTCAAAGGACCCTTATTTAGTTCATTCAGTAACCATCTACAGTGGGAGAATACCAATGCTAGCCATCTAGATATGACAGAGAAGCCAAAGAATGGAAACATATTAGGATTCTTTAAAGGAACAGAACTCTTATAGAATGAATTTATATGTAAAGGGGATTTATTAGAATGGTTTGCAGGTTGTGGTCTAGCTAATCCAACAATGGCTGTCTACCAATGGAAATTTCAAGGATCCAGTAATATTTTAGTCCATGAGGCTGTATGTCTCAGCTGGTCTTCAGTATACACTGGAATCCCAAAGTAGGCTCTAACACCAGGGAAGGAATAGACTTACTACCAAGGACAAAAGCAAGAAGGCAAAGAGCAATATTCCCTATTCCAAGTCCTTTATATAGGCTTCCAACTGAAGGTGTGGCCCAGATTAAAGGTGGATCTTCTCACCGAAAAAGACCTGGACTAAAAATAGTTCTTCACACTTCAAATGACTTAAGAAAAAAAAACTCTGACAGGTGTACCCAGCCACTTCAGTTTTAGTTAATTCCAGATGGTTAATTCCAGATGTAATCAAGTTAACAACCAAGAATAACCATCACATGTCATGACATGTTTTGACAGAAAGAGACCAAATTCACATAATTTTATCTTTACTTGTTGTCATTGGTTTTTGTGATTTTTTTACTCTACCTGATTTATTAGTTAAACCTTATGTAGGTATGTGGTGGGTGGGGGGAGCCATCCTGATTTTTAGTCATCCATTGAGACTCTGAAACATACTTCCTGTGGACCAGACAGGAGAAGGATTCAACTACACATAAATCCATCACATGACTTTGTGAGCTCCATCCCTCTATTATGGATGTGTGCCCTTGCTTCTTGCAGTATTATCTGTAGCGCTTAACCATGACCATTAGTGGAACTGAGCCTAGAGATGCTGACTAACTCAAAGGCATCTCAGGCTCTAGCAGCCCTCCCAGGCCTCCCCCTTCTCCTTGGATAAACTCCCTCTTAAGCACATGGATCTTGTTCCTGTAAAATCACTAAGTCCACTACCTGCCTCATGGCCTTTGCATCTGGCCCCTTTTCTCCTATCATCTCCTGCTTTGCCTTATTTGTGGTCAATGCTACATTATTCAAGTCTTAACTTTGTCTGTTTCCCTGTTGTTTTCTGCATTTGCTCCCACAGCAGAGGCCATGGCCCAGAATCATCAGTTATGCCAGTTTATTTCCATTTCATCCAAATACATTTTTAACTACATCAAGACTTTTGAGAGACAATGCATAGTTAGGAGGGTTCTTCAGAATGGTGAAATGCTCCAGAATTAACCAATAATGGTTTCCCTAACATCCACCCAACTATACTTTCCACAGTGACCCAAATGGTTACTTTGATTCTGTGCGAATTGTAACTCAATTACAAAATACTTCTTCCATTTCTCCTACCCAAGCATGTTTCAAATTCTTTGGATAAACCTTATAGAGTTTTTTGTTGTTTGTTGCTTTGTTTTGTTTTTTTTTTTGTCTTCATTAAATTTAATACTGAATTTATTCCTCAAGAAAAACCTTTAATTTCTACCTTATGAATTAGACTGCAAGACTCCCTAAGAGAAAAAAAATAGCTTATCCTAAAAGCTTCTGTTGCCTGGTTTTCTTAATCACAAACAAAAACATCAAGTTAAAATTAGGATGGAGCATTAATAAAATACTTGTTTGCACAAAATTTTATACACTGGATTAGCAGGTAAAGTTCTGTTTGAAAAGGAATATTTCTCTACTGAGAACATTTAAAACTCTTCAGAGAAATTACCTTTGAAGTTGACCTGTCTGCAAACCTGGCACATACCTGTCCAATCTGCCTCCCACATGGCAGCCCCTGGGGACTCTGACGGGAAGCACAAAGTTGGATGGCGTGGTATCAGGCACTTAGTTTTCTTCACACCTGAGGAATGATTTGCCTTAATTCAACCACTGAGTCAGAGTTCATAACTTTAGCTGGCTGAGATAGCATGAGCAGGATACAGCTTACAATATAGCCACAGTAGATGCAATAGAAATGCTAGGACACTGCCAGGCTGGCCAAAGTACGTGCTGCAGAACATGCATGTTTGCTGGAGGTGGGTGAAATTACGGGTGTGTGTGTTCAGACGAGGATATAGATAGGAAGAGATGATTACCAGTGGGAAGACACAGGAAAAAGCACAAAAAAAAAAAAAAACACCACCATGAAGAGGACAAAAACAAACACAAGGGTTACCTTCAGATTTCCTCAATGTTAGGCCAGAAAGGGACTTTAGAGACCACGTCACCAGCTTCCGACTTACAAATGGACAGAATAGACTCAGGAAAGGGAAGTAGTCACTATGAGTATCACAATCCCTTCAGTGTAGGGTAATGTGTGAAAAATACCGAGTCTCTCTCAGCTTCCAGGATATGATGAACAAAGGCAGATAGGTTGAGTAAACAATGGCTTCACTCAGTATCGTGTGGTCAGGTCACTGGCCTGTGTGGGCTCTTCCCAGCTCACACAAGGGCTACAGGAGCAAGAGACTCTGTTGAAACACACGGGGAAGGGCCCCTGACCCAGGACCCCTTTCATCAGGGGCCCCCAGAAAGCCACTAATCCACTTCAGGGAAACACCAGGGAGACAAGCATCTATGTTGCCTGTTTATTCACTGTCTTACATTCCCTGCACTTCCTGTATGCTTTCACAGTGCCTTCCCTTTGTCCCAGTCAGCTAATCACCTACACTGGATCACTGCTGTGTGTGGTTGCATTTGTTATATTCTCTGGGTTATCCCACTGCCTCTCAAATCCCTTGTAGTGAAGACAATTCTGTGTGTGTTTTAATTTCCAATTCAAATTGGGAACTGTTTTGGTTTTATAATATAAAATAATCTATTTCTAGAAAGAGAAATGAAAGCAGCATGTGAAATGCAAAGTCTAGCTCTTGATGGGTTCAATAGATACCAGTTACTCCATCGAATTGCTGCAAGAATTCTAATGGCCTTAGCCTCAGTTTCCCTATTATAAGCCAGTGACACCCATCACCATTCAGATGGCCCTCCCAGGAGCATGGACTGTCCCACATCTTTTCACCACATACCTGGAAGCCTGACCCTGCCCAACCCACAGATGGGAAAACTCAAGACTGAGGTCATGGACTCTCATCCTACTTGTGCTGCCAAAATGCCTCAGCTGTTCAATACCCCTCGATTTTAGCTTCTTGCTGGAAAGCCAGCACAGAGAAACCCAGCTGATAGGAGATGTCCTTCTGTATATATGTTTTTCTTATTGGTTGACATATAAAACACTGTTTGGCCAATGAGGCAGAAAGATAGGCTGGACCAGGAAACTAGAATTCTGGGAAAGGTAGGCACGGAGAGCCCGCTCACCATGTAGTTGACAGAGGAGTAGAAGGTCCAGACCCTTCTCTGGTATGATAAGACCACATGGAAATACTTAGATTAATAGAAATGGGTTAATAGTTAAGAGAGAGCTAGCCAATAAGTAGCCCTAGTCATTGGCCAACATTTTAATAATTAATATAGCATCTGTGTGTTTATTTGGGGGCTGAAGCGGTTGCAGGACCAGGTGGGGCAAGAACCTCCAGCTACACCCAACAGCTACAAAAGTGAACTAGCATAGGGAGGGCCACAGAAGCCAGAGGCAGCAAGGAGATCATGGACAACCCCATCATGGTGCAACAGACAAAGAGCTGCAAGGCTATGAGTATACACAGAGCAGCATGAGCATGGCATCCTTTGAACCACCTTGAGGCCTGGTTTCACAGCAGCCAGCCTCGGGGTGGATCCTGGCAGTCTATAACAGCTCCTTAATCCCCCAGTCCCACCAGACCTGGACTTAGTGATACCTGCCCAGGCCCTCCAGAGTTGGAAGAGAGCTACAGAGGGGGTTCACACACTTCCACAACCACCCAGCAAGACGCATGCTTCTGTAAAACTCCCAGGAGTGTAGTCAAGTAAGAAAGCCTAGCACAGATGACAGAGAGGGAGTTAAGTGGCCACATCCAGTCCCCTCACACGGATAATCATCATAGTTTTTCCAGAACCTTGGGGGGCATCCAGTGCAAATACAGCCTCCCCAAATGATGATGGCCTCCACAGAGGCAGAGTCCTGCTTCCTCCTCTCTCCTGACTTGAGACAACAACCTCCAAAGGACCCAAGTAACAGACACTTACACTAAAATGCAATTTCCCAAAAGTACTGCCCCTTCTGGGGCCCCATTCCTGTTGCCAAGACTAAAATCATCACAAAAGTCATCACCTGAAATGTTGGAAGAGTGTTGAGGGCAAATCAGGGGCACCAAAGAACTGCTTGCTTTCTGCCTTGTAGACTATTGCAGGATGAGGATTTGGACACTCTGTGTCTTAAAGTACTTTGATGTAAGGCTGGGGATGGGCTAGACTACTGTCTCTGATTCCACTGAGCCTGAGATTGCTCTGAACTTCCCCACAATCGAGTCGCTCCACGAGTCTAACCACGTACCCACGCCTACGTGTGCTCTCTCTCCGTTGCACTCCTGTTGACCTGCTCACAATCCCAGTCAAAACCTCCCCATTTGGGTGAGTCTCACTTCGCCTTCCAGATGTTTATGTGGGTGGCCACTGCTATTGCCAAGACAACCACACTGTCACAGGCCATCCAGACATTGACAAGTCAGACGTGTTCTGCTGCATGGTGAATCAACATTCTCTGTTTCTGAAACAAAGTGAGGAAACTGAATATCAGAAACTACTGAAGAGAAGGAGAACTGAGGAGAGATGCCTAAGAGGTGACTCATGCTGCCTTCTTTCACTGTGGCACAGACCTACATTAACCCTGTGAAGCCAAGCCAGGACTAACCATGTCAGCTTCAGGCAGCAGGTCTTGATAGGGATTTGGAAGCCAGAAGACAGCATTATCAGGAAGTGAGAGTTGCAAACCAACAGCCACTCCAAAGACACTCCAGTTCTTGTCTACAGTGATCCCAGCAAGCCCAATTGAGGTGGGTCCCTGTACTGTCTGATGAAAGCATTCTTGTAGACAAATCTTCTGTCACCACTGTGATGACATCTACAGATCTTAAATATTTCTTTCCAATGGGCTATTAAACAGGGATCCCCATGGATTGCATTTCATGGAGAAAAAAAAGGAAGCACCCTTTCTCAAGATCAGAAACAGACCTAAAAGTCCTAAACATTGGTTTACACTGGATTAAAACTCAGGATTCTTTACACAATAAAAGGCTCCTCTCCAATGAAAGGAGCAAGGACATCTGCACAAATCTCCTGTACGCAATTGTTTGGGGCATGGTTCCACAGCCTCTCTCACCATTCCACCATGTAGTCTCGAAAAGTCTTCACGTGCAGTGTTCACTTTGGCCTTTGCCAGGTCAGCCATAAGCTGCTTGCTGCACTTACTACATGGGGCAGTCAAGCATGGCAGCTCTCGGAGTCATACCATGGAGGAGCTGAGCCCCCTCACCATTGCCAAACAATATTCAAAGGCCAAGACACTACTGTGCAGCTACCTAGTCCTCATCTCCCACTACTCAGAGAAGCCACCATGGCTGGAGGTGGCAGTTAAGTGGCCTGTGGAATTAGAAAAACTGAAAGAACTGTCCTTCTGGAAGCAAGGAAGGGCACCAAGGATTTTATTTTGGGCTGGTTGTCTCCTCACACATCATATCCAGAGGCCACAAAGTTGAGCCCTGCAGGCCCTAGTAAATGTTCTATTCCATACTGGCAGTCCCTAACCACATAGGCAAGTCTCACTCCACACCTCCTAGAAACCCACAAATCCCAGAAGGCCCCACTTCTATGGTTCCCATTACCACCAAGAGTTCCCTTCTCCCTGTTTTTCACCCAAACCCAAGCTCTGAAAGAGTATGGGAGAGGAGTGCTCCGACATTGAGAATAGAAGCCACACAGAACCTGGGAGGGCTGCAAGTCACAGGCTCCACAATCACATACACAACCTCAGTAAGCTCTTCCTGGGGTGAGCAGATATGCAACTGACAAGGCTCAGGAAAGACAGAAAGTTTAATAGTCATAAGCATTAAGAATCTGCCCAGCTGCCTCCAGAGAGCGCTAGAGACGCAGTGTTGCTAGGTGTCACTCATGCTAGAGTGGGCTCCACAGTGATGCCACTACCCTTGAGTCACCTCTGCTCCTGGAAGTCACCCTCTACCCATGCTTCTGGAAGGAACTCACTTGTTCTCCAGGCTAAAGTCAGATGGGATCATTTCTTTGGTCCGTCCTCAATGTCCTATCTGAGGTAAATAGACATTATTTCCATCTCCCCCAGATGTCATGCAACAGGTCCTCAGCATAATGGTCTCTTTGCAGGGCAGGTGAGCTTTTTGTTACTGTGAAAAACACCATGACCAAAAGCAACTTTGAGAAGAAAGGGTTTAATTTCATCTTACAGGTTACAGTCACTGAAGGAAATAAAGACAGTAACTCTGGGCAGGAGCTTAAAGCAGAAACCAAAGCAGAGATCAGGGAGGAATGCTGCTTGCTGGCTTGCTCAGCTACCTTTATTATACAGCCCAGGCCAACCCCTAGGAATGGCACTGCTTACAGTAGGATAGGCCCTCCTACATCAATTGGCAACGAAGAAAATGCTGCAAACATGGTCACAAGCCAATCTGACCTGGAAATTCTTCAGGTAAGATTCCCTCTTTCCTGATAACTAACTATAGATTAGTGTTAAGTTGACAGCTCAAGCTAACTATGACACCCACTAAAGAGAACATGGCAGAGGAACACTTCCAAAAGAGTGCTAAGGGGAGCTACAAAGAACAGGGATGATAATGGGATAAAGGCAGGAGCCTGGTCTGTAAAAGGGATGAGCTCTGACTCTTGTATCTGTTTCTCCTTGTTGGGGCTATGAAGCATTCTCAGGCAAACAGTTCTGCATGCCCATAGGCAGAAAACTCAAGTTTACCACTTTGGGCCCTTAAGGCCAATTTCTGGTCCAGATTTTCCTTGGAGCCTGTTGACCAGGGACCAGGATTATTCATCCTCCAGGACGTATGTGCTTCTAGTAAGGAGAGAAGCAGTGACTCAAAACACAGAAGTCATCTTTCTATAAGTATCACATTGTGAAGTCACCCACATGCTGGGAAAACTGAGCCCTAGGGAGAATGAGAAGGGAGATTGCCAAAGAGCAGAGAGTCCACTGAAACAGGGAGGCTATTGGCCAATAGCCTCTGCAGGGTTCACATGAGGTGACACACAAAAGATCCTCCCAGAAATAGAGAAACAGATAGGATAAAGAAGCAAAAAGCAGACAGAACTGGAGGGAGAAGGGAACCTGGGTGGAGATGAATAGAAGGAAGGTATATGACCTAGTTACTGTCACTAGTTGTCTGGAGGTCCCATCTTAAGTCAGATTTATAATCAGCACCAAGATCTCAATGGCTCTCTCACAGAGCTGAGGTCATCGAATCTGAACATGATGCAAAAGCCACACTTTCACCCAATTCCCAACTGCTATGGCACAGTTACAGGTACCAGGCTTGGATATGGGGCAGGAAATTTTATGCCAGCAGACAAATAGAGGAATATTAGCTAGGCCAGTGGTGGTTAGATCTCTATAAGTTGTTGCACAGGGATGCTTCTTAGGCCCCCAAACAATATAGGATATTGCCACCACCAGATACAGAGTAAGGCTCTATTACTGAGGAGACACTCAGTTTCAGGACACAGAGAAATCAATCTGGAAGCTTGCTTTCAGCTAGCTAATATCCACAGTGCTGGGAAGTGCTATCCAGGCTTCTGGGAGAGAAAAAGCATCAACAGTCTCAACTAGCTTTGGATGGTACATGCCACACTACCAACCTGCCATACACATCCACTGGTGCAATAGTGGCATGACTGTTAAAAGGGAAACCAGCCACATTCTGACGAGATTTGAGTCCCAATCCATAGGCAAGAACATGTCTGTTACTATAAACATGATTAGAAGCCTATGGTTAAGGAAAGCATAGTGTCTAATGGAGAAACTACATTTTTTTGCTAAGTAGGCATGCTGTGCCTATCAAACTGACTAAATGTTTGTATCCATAAATTAGTGTTCTCGCTTTGGTCAGGTGAGCTTTTTGCAGTAAGCAGCGATTATTACAGAGGCCCATAACTGGTCAGAATGGTAAAAATAAGTGGTTGTTGGGTGGTGCTCAGCCCTAAAGGCAACATCTATATCATTCCTTACAAGACTCAGAGGGCATGGCAGAAGGGAAGGTAGAAAGAATGTAAAATCTGGGAGAAGAGGAGGAGTGTTGTAGAATGTTGTTTCATGGGCATCATATGGCCATGGGTAGCCAGCCTCTCAGAGTCACATTCCTAAAGTGATTCTCCTTCCCCCTGCAGCCATCAGTTGCCAATAGCTCCTCAGCCAGGGGTGGGACTTCATGAGGGCTTCCCCATCTATGCTGGGGTTTTGGCTGGCTTGATATGGTCTTGTACATCATTCCCAGCTGCTGTGAGTTCATGTGTGCCATGGCTCTGTCATGCCCAGCAAACACTATGTCACACAGTCATATACTTCCCTCTGCTCTTACAATCTTTCTGCCATCTCTTCCAAAATGTCCCTTGAGCTTTAGGGGGAGGGGTGTAGTACAGATATCCTTTGTAGGGGCATCTTGTTTTGCCAGTGGACTTGGGGTGGTGTCCACACCTTAGGATGTGGCTTCAGGTGTGCAGACCTGACCCCTTACAAGGAAGAGGAGGGGCTGGCTCTTGCTCTTTTGGGTTGTGGTCAGAGCATCCTGAAGAGCTGCATCTCCAGGAGCAGGAAGACTGAGGTGGTTATTTACCATCCTTGTGTGAGTGCTCCCCTAATAAATACCTGTTTTTTCTTTATCTGGGTATTTGTGGACTTCCTTAAGCCCACCTTCACTTGGCATCACTGGCGGAACAAGATGACACTACAGTCCTTTTAAGAACTGAGAAGTTCATCGTTTTATTCACTGCATATTGACCAGTTGTGGATTCCTGTATTAGCTTCCATCTTCCTCAAAAATAAGTGTCTCTGATGGGGAAAGATACACTAATCAAGAGGAAATACTACAAAGACAGAAAGGGAATACTGGAACATGGAGGGTTAAGGTGGGGGATAGGAACACTAGTATAAAGAGAATATGGGGAGGGACAAAAACCACCAAATGCCTTTGAAAAGTCTATATGAAAATCTTCTACTATAAAAGCTTCTTATGATACAATGATATACATATTTAAAAGGAGTTTTAATTGAGTTGCCCTATAAAGAATGAAACAATGTCTCTCCCAACAATCATAGGCTATCAAATAAAAAAACCTGTGCCAACTGTAGATTACTTCTTTTTAAGATGTTAGTCCATGAAATCCCATGCCCCACCAACATCACAGGCTATTGCCACAGGCTCTTGGCCATCCTCTCTAACTTCATGGTGAGATGTTATTGATGAAGGTACCATATACTTGAATCACAGGGCATGGAGAAATCAAACTGGTGTTGCCTTGGAAGCTGCATCCTTACTGACTAGCTTTCCTAGTGCTGGGAGATTCCATGACTGCCACTGGGGGAGAAAAGCAATCAGTCTTAGCTGTGAACCCTGTTAGCTACAACAATGTGCCCACCAGTACAGTAGTGGCTAGTGGCTAGTAGCATGAATATTATGAAAATAACCAACCACTTTATATTTGCACATAAATCTCACTCCTCAAGACAGAACTCAAACCTGCTTCCATTAACTGGACAAAATTACTAAGCCATATCTCCCAGGGGAGAATCTAAACCTATTATCCTGTTAAATGGGCATGATATTAAAGGGTCCCCTAAGCCCTTATGTTTATTTTTAATTCTTTGAGAATTACATATTTGCACAAGATAAAGCATCATTATATCTACTCCTACCTCCCAACTCTTCCCAAATATCCCCTGAGATGTCAAACTCTCAACTTTATGTTGTTCTCATGCGCTCTCTCTCTCTCTCTCTCTCTCTCTCTCTCTCTCTCTCTCTCTCTCTCTCTCTCTCTCTCTCTCTCTCAATCTCTCTCTCTCATAACCCACAAAATCCATTAAGTATGCCCTTAATTGCATGAATGTGGGGCTATCCACGAGAGCATGGACAACCTACCAGTGTCCACATGCCCAGATAATATTTCTCCCTCCCCCAGCAGCTGTCAGCTCCTAAGAGTTCCTTAGTTAGGACTGGGGGCTCTCAAATTTCACCCTAATCTGTGCTATAATTTTGGCTGGTTTACCTTGTGGAGGCCTTGTGCAGATAACCATAGCTGTTGAGATTTATGAGTCTAATAATATCCATGGCATGTCCAAAAGACAGTATTTCACAACACTCCTCTATCCTCCAGCACTGCCATTCTTTCTGCCTCCTTGTCCACAATGTCCCCTGAGCCTGGGCAGGAGGTTAATAAGTTGTAACATTTAGAATTGAGCACTCATTTGAAGTCACTTATTCTCAGTGCTTTGATCAGCTATGAGTTTTTGTAGTTATATCTGCTGCCCACTGGGGGGAGGGGGAATCTGACAAAGGTTGATAACAGCCCAGGTCTATTGGCATAAACATAAATATTTATATTTAGAATGTAGCTTGACAACATGACTATTTAGCAAAATGATAATAGTAGATTTCACCTCAGGGCCTATGACTTCCCCAACCACAGACTTTTGGCCAGGTTTACAATAAATTCCCTCTTGTGGAGCATGACTCCAGTCCAATCAGAAAGTAGTTGGTTAGCCTGTAACACCTATGCCACTATTGCACCGTGAAGTCATCTGGCCTAGAAGTTCAGTATTTAGTATGTAGGGTCCACGGCTGGGAAGACCACTGATGTCTTTTCTCCCCCAGCCCGAGCCTGCACAGTACTTTCCAGCATATGAAAGCTAGCCTCTCCCTGGTTAACCCATCCAACACCTAGTACTAAATTTCTTTGCTTTTTTTAATTTTGGTTTTCTTTTTAATTTATTAAACTTTATTATAAATCACTTGCAAATAAAATAACATCATGGAGCAAAGTTAACCAGATCCAAAGTCTGCATCTCAGTGAACTTCTGTACAGTTAGAATAGCCATTCTGAAGCTGTGGAGCTTCAGAATTATTTGTATGCACTTGTCCACCACCAAAAATAAATGAAAATCTGTGATAGAGTTGAAACTAGAAAAACAAGTAGCTTTAGATCCTCTTTCATGACTCATGTGTCCATTATCTGTGCTCAGCCCTTCCTCATTCCCTAACATTTACCCTTTCTTGTTCTCCTTCCTACATGTTACGCTGCACCCACAGGCACACTTGTCTACATACACTCATATACATGTTATGGGCTAGGATTTGCATACAAGGGAGAGCATGTTTTTTTTCAGAAGTTATGTGGCCTCACATAAGATTATACTAACTAAATCCATTCATTTTTTCTGCAAATTCTGTGATTTCATTTGTTAGAGCTAAATAGTATTCCATTTTATATATGTACCAGATTTTCATTATCTATCCATCTATTGATGGATAGCGATGTTGGTTCTATTTTCTTGACATCATGAACAAATCAGCAATAAATAAAGGAGTACAAATATCTGTGTGGCAGGGTATGGAGTCCTCTGGGTATATTCCCGGGAGTGAAATGAGTCAGGTGATATGGTAGCTCCATTTTTATTTGGGGGGGGATTTCCAAAATTATTTCCATAATGGCTATGCTAATTTGAACCCCATAAACAGAAAATAAACCCCACTTTTCTCTCCATATCATCTGCAACATTTGCTGTCCCATTTCCTGATGACAGTCACTCTGACTGAAGTAAGGTGATACACCAAGCAGTTTTAATTTTCATTTCCCTGGTGGAGAAGCCCAGATTCACCCATCTACAAGAGGAAGCCTTGTCCCTTAGGGAAGGCGGTCACTGGGAGGCTGCTGTAGAGAAAGGTAAGGTGAAACCAGTTATAGGATAATCCAAGCTGTGTGCAGACAAAAGCACTCTTTCCTGCCCACTGCATGAAGGGCCATGCTGCACTCTGAACGAGGTACCTGACTCAATTGAGTGCCCAGGGCTCATCCAGGAGGTTCTTCTCTCCCAAGGCTCCAGTTTTCAGGGTGCACCCCACTGCCATCTGAGCCATTTCATACTGGACAACCAACCTGACCTGAACACACACAGCAGCCCCTGTCTCTACATGCAAGGCTTTCCCGTCTCCCCACCATGGGAAGTCCTTTAGCATCACGTAGGCTTGGCAAATGCAACTGATCAACTAACGTGCTTAAAAGAGTGCATATAAAGTTATGGCACTCAAAGCAACACAGGCATGAAGTGGAGGAGAGGCTGGCTCGCCCCCACAGCATATCCAGGCTGAGCTCTGTTGAGGGTGGCAAGTGCACTCTGGCTCTTTTACTTATTTGGTTTTTGTAGTAGTGGAGATTAAGCCCAGGGCTTCATCCACACTAGGTAAGCACTCTGCCCTCCAGCCACCCTCAGCCCTCACTTTTTGCTGTTTGTTCTGAGGCCCTTGCTTATCTGCTGTTTATTCTACATTCCCTAAGCTAGCCTGAAACTTCCAGTTCTTCCTGGGAGTTTGGAGTATCTAGGATCGTGGGCCTGCATCACCAGGCACGGCTGCACATTTTCTCATACTCTGTCATTTGGGCTTTGGAGTCTGAGCTCAGTAAGTCTGGAGTACAACAATCTTTGGGTGGTAGAGTTGCACACACATTTGATAGAAAAATGATTTCAATATACTTCCACCAATGTCCAAAGAACAGAAGCCACAATACTGGCCCTGTGCTGGGAGAGGAGGTCTGTCACCAGGCACTGACCACACAGCCTGAAGCATCTGCTCTTGTGACTAACCCTCACAGGTCAGAAAGAGATATATACTCTATCCCATGCTATATACTTGGAAACTGGAGTGGAAACAGCTCAAATGCTGATGCAATGCAGGCCTAGACAGTGCTTCAGAATTACAAGCAATGGGTGCAAACCTTCTATAACTAGACTGAGTCAATGGGCAAACCCTTTCTCTTAACGTAAGTTTAATGGCTCTCATATAATAAAAAACTCTATGCCAGTTAGTTTGTGGTTTGATTTTGGTTTTCACTAGATACAAGCAGAAGGCTAAAAGGAGGCCCACAGTTGTCCCTGCTTTGCAGATAGGCACTGTATCTCTGGTAAGCTGAGAGCTATCTTCTGTTAGACATTCCAGCTCTAACCAGACATCAGCAAGGGTAGACACCTATTGAAGGTCTCCCCACTTGCCTTTGCTGTAACTAAAACCCACCAATATCCCCCAATACTCCTGGTGAGGTCTACTGGCAAGGGATTGGCTATTTATAAAGGCAAATTATCTCTGTTTTATTCTCTTTGTCTCCGGATGGTTTCCATGGCAAGTCTCCACTGGAAGGGAGTGTGCACACTGCGCTCCCTGGTTAGGTCCCAAAACTATACATTGTTAACTCATTCTGGGCTGGATAACAGCATCAACCCAACACTCAGTTAGCAGTGAGGCAGAGCCAAGAGCTTAGCTCTGAGAATAGGTGGGGTCCACACTTTATTTCCCCTACTCCTGCCAGAGCCCAGTGTGTGCAGGGGCATTGGGATCTGCCTAATATCTTTTCCTCCCTCATCAAACTAAGTAGAATCTGAAAATATCACCAAATTAGGCAAGACTGGGAGGGCTTTCAACCCTGTGAGTTTCTTCTGGCACATCAACACATTATAAATCTTACCCAGCAGAGACTGCAGGGGTGTGAGGCTCCTGCATTTGGCCTGCCCCAGGGAGATTGGGAATCATGATGTTTGTTTGCAGCTTGTTAGAAAAGTTACTTGTTCTTACTATTAAGTAATTTTACATATTATAGTGTGTTTCTTTGCCTCTTCAGAAGCCTCTGGAGTGATGCAGTTAACAACAACCACATCATAAACAGCTCTTATTAGTCCAGTGCCTTTCAAAAAGGAGGAATAATTAGAGGTCTTTGCCAAAGCTTTTTTTCTGCATTTCAGCAAAATACAATCTATGTTTGACCACTAAAATTTTTTTCAAGTTGAACTAATGCATCTATGCCAGTCTTGACAATTATCATTTCCTTAATTATTGACAATTATCACTTCAGCTAATGCTTTGCTCAAAATTTAAAAAAAAAAAGATAAAATGTTAAAATTGTGGATTTTCATCTCCTTCAAACCCACTCATTCAAATTCATACTGGGGTAAAGGACAAACTCCTGCTCCTACTGTGTGCTTGCAGTTGTACATGATTTCTGTCTGTCTGTCTGTCCGTCTGTCTGTCTCTCTGTCCTCTTCGAAGAGGTTGTTTAAATGTCATAGGAATAAAATCTCAAATCAGAATTATTTCCCTTTACCTCACTAAGAAATGGAGTTTTATCCCAACAATAAAATTCCACCCAGCTCTTCAGAAGGAAGTGGTGGTGTGCCCACACAATGACAGAAGCCTCACTTCTTTTAAGCCTCTGGGATAGCATACTTGCCTGGGCCTTATCTTCCCAGGTTTTCTCTCAGTCCCTGAATACAGGACTAGGCTCTAACAGCCTCCCTTTTCTTATCTAAGGTCACATATCCAGAAAGCAAGAGCACAATTTATATATCTACTTAGTTAAAAAACAATTAATTCTTGACCTAAGAAAGAGGTACCTTGATGGTACCCAATGAAGACATGATCATGATAGAGAATGACCTGTACTCCAAGGGCAGGGAATCATAGGCTTGGTGTTGCTGGTGTTGCCCATTTTTGTCAACTTGATACAAATTGGAGTTATCTGAGAAGAGGAAGCCTCAGTTGAAGAATTGTCTCCATTAGATTCACCTGTGGGCAACTCCAAAGGACAATTTATTGATTAATGACTGATATGAAAGGGCTCAGCCAGCTGGGTGGTATACCCCTTGTGCAGGTGGTCCTGGGGTATATAAGAAAGCAAACTGAGCAAGCCATGGGAATCAAGCCAATAAGCAGGGTTCCTCCCTGGTCTTGGCTTTGGTTCCTGCCTCTGGGTTCCTGACTTGAGTTCCTGCCCTGACTTCCCCACATTGGTTGACCTTAAGCTGTATGATGAAATAAACCCTTTTCTCCTCAAATTGATTTAGGTGAAGTGTTTATTCACAGCAAGAGAAAGAAAATAAGGACAGAAATTGTTGTAAAGAATTTGGGATAGTATTGGGATAGACCTGACCATGTTGTTTTGGGGAAAGATTGTGGCAGCATTTGGAATTTGAGGCTGGAAAAGCCAGCTTAATGGGTTGTTTTGTGGGGTCTTGGAATATAAGCATGCCGAAAACTGTAGAAGTCCTAGCCTGTGACATTTCAGAAGAAAGGCTGAGAGCCTCTCAAAGACTATACTTGGGAAGTTCATGGGATTTATTTGACTTAAGAAGAATCTGTGGTTCTGATCAGCTGGGGCTGAAGAATCGACAGTGATCAACAAGAGACCAGAACCACTACAGCGAAACCTTTGCTTCCTGGGACAATCAATGCTGGTTGGCCAGGGATGAAGACTAAACTGTGATTCAGACAACACCAGCACCATTGAGATGAAATCTTGTAGGAGGTATTTCCTCTTTCCTTGAGGCTATGATCCAAAGTGGGACAAGGCTGCAATGCATGCGGGCTAAAGAACTTGGTAATTCGGAAGAGTCTCATGTGGTACTGTTTGAAAGCATAGAGAGGTCATGGGGAGGAGCTAAAGCCTACACTGTCAGAGGCCAAAAGCCGCCAGCTTCAATTGTAGTGGAGGCCCTAGGATTTGAAGTTGTCTTGGAAGGAAACTGAAGGTTGGCACTGTAAGTCCCTGCAGATATCCCAGGAGTAGCTCTTGGTGAAGACACAGCCTGAATTGCAGTAGAAGCCCAGCATACTAAAGATGTCAAGACCATGGGACAGAGACCAAGGATAGTGGCAGATTAATAGTGAAGCCCATGTGAGCACACCAGACAAGTTGTGTATGTTGTAGGTGACAGAGCCAAAGGAGTGACTGTCCAAGCCCTTTGCATCTCGGAAGCTCATGAATGAGTCCAGGATGTCAGAACCTGAGATCTTTACACTTGTGAATTTTGGTTTTAGTTTGATTTTATTATAACTGTGCCTTTGTTTTTACCTCTTGGAATACAATGTATGTAGATTATTTTTCATTTTATAGGAGCCCATAGCTGAGTAATACTGGAGTTTTAAAGAGACTTTGAACTTTCAAAGTGATGGATTTTTTATATACCCCCAGGTGTTGAAAGTTTTAAAGATTGTGGAGCTTTTTTTTGGTTTTTTGAGACAGGGCTTCTCAGTAACTTTGTGGATCTCAAACTCACAGAGATCCTCCTGCCTCTGCCTCCCGAGTGCTGGAATGAAAGGTGTGTGCCACCAACGTCCGGAAATTGTGGAATTGTAACGTTATAAAATGTTTTATGTGCTGACAGTAACATTTATCTAAGGATAAATAAGAAAGTTAAAAAAAATATGGTTTAATAGTGATGTGTTTGTGT
The DNA here is from genome assembly GCF_003668045.3 of Cricetulus griseus. Taxonomy (NCBI): domain Eukaryota; kingdom Metazoa; phylum Chordata; class Mammalia; order Rodentia; family Cricetidae; genus Cricetulus; species Cricetulus griseus. Next base: position 97,654,298 of record NW_023276807.1, read on the forward strand.
GTCAAAATGACAAGGGTTCAATTGTGCTAGTTTTTTTTTTTGTTTATTTGTTTTGTTTTTTTCAACTTGACATAAGCTGGATGTATCTGGAGAGAGGGAGACTCAGTTGAGAATTTGCCTCTAATATATTGGCCTGTAGGCAAGCCTAGGGGGGGTTTTCTTAATTGGTGATTGATGACGGAGAGTGCAGCCCACTCTGGGCAATGTCATCCCTAGGTCCTGTGTGTAAGAAAGCAGGATGAGCAAGCTATGAGGAGCAAGCCATTAAGCCTAGTTCTTCCATGGTCTTGGCTACAATTCCTGCCTCTGGGTTCTTGCCTTGAGTTCCTGCCCTGACTTCCCTCAGTGATGGACTGTTAGCTATAAGATGAAATAAACCCTTTCCTCACTAAGTTGCTGGCATTTATCACAGCATCAGGAAGTTAACTATGACACTATCTGAACAACACCTTCCTAGTCCTCATCTGTAAAACTCTGTAATGTGCTGTTAGTAGATATTAAATATTTTATACCACAGGCATACCTGTGAGATACTTCAGGATCAGCTCCAGACCACTGCAGTATAGTATTCCAATAAAGAGGACCACGTGAGTCCTTGGTTTCCCAAAGCAATTACAAAGTTGCATTATATCTAAAAACAGTGTATACCCTTAAGTTAAAATACTTCAATGTCTAAAAACAATGCAGACAGTCATCTGAGCCTTCTGTGAATGATAAATTCTCTGTAGAGTGTGTCCCCTTGCTGTCGAGGTCACTGACTGTCTGAGAGGTGGCTGCTAAAGATTGGACAGGCTTGGCGATTTCTTAGAATAAGACAACAGGCTACTGGGGAAAGTTGGAATTTGGAGAGGTGTTCTTCCCCAGGGAAGAGAACACCAATTGTGCCAAGTGGTCAGCCCTGAAAACATAGATACAAGTAACATTATATGGACTAAAGAGGTTATATTAAGGATTATATGTGTATAAACATATATGCAAGCAGTAACAATTAGTGAAAAAATAGGCCATGAATTTGGAGAAGAGTGAGGAAGGATATATTGGAGGATTTGGAGGAAGGGCAGGGAAGAAAGAAATGTTGTGGCTATATTATAATCTCAATATAAAAGTAAAAAACAAGACAACAGTGAATTTTGCCACATTGAGTTACTTTCATGGAAGGTTTCTCAGTGGCAGCTGGTTCATCTGAGACTGCCTTATCCACAGTGGAACTGCCACAAAGGTGGAATCCATTCTCTCCAGCCCATGCATCACATTCTCAACTAAATTAATGTGACATGCTGAACCTGTGGTGTCATCCCAATGGTGTCCACAGCGCCTCCACCAGCATCCTTTTTCTAGGTCCTTTTGGTCTTTTCCACCACTGCTGTAGCTACATCTTCTGCTAATGCTTTGAATCCCTTATTCATCCACAAAACTTGGAATCATCCTCTAAATCCCTGCACATGGTGAAACTCTCACCTCCTCCAGGAATCCCAAGTTTTCTTAATGGCATCTAGAATGGTGACTCCTCCTCAGAGATACCCACATGACTTCCCCGGAGCCATCAGAAGAAGCTGTGTCTACAGAAGCTATAACTCCATGATCTGTGCTTTTCTATAATGAGACTTGGAATCCCTCTTTGCTCCATGGGCTGCAGAATGGGTGAGTGTGCCAGTAGCCAAGCAACCATTCATCTCATTGCACATCTCCATCAGAGCTTTGGATGGTAGGCACATGAATGAGGAGTGATGCTTGGGAGGATTCTTTTTTTATTTTTCTGAGCTTTGGGTCTCAACAGTAAGATTACCATGTTCAACAGAACACATCCTCCACATATGTACTCCCAGCCGGCCTTCCTTGTTGTGTCTTCTAAGCAGAGACTGGGTGGGTTTAATTTAATCCCTGAGGGCTCCTGGCTTTCTGAGTGGTGTGTGACCAATGGCTTCTCCTAAGCTACCAGCTACACTAACCCCTGGAAGAGAGCCCTCACTGTGACACACTGAATCTATGCATTGGCTCTTTTTCCATAGCTGTGAAAGTCCTAGACAGCATTTAGTAATAGAGGCCTTTCTGAAGAGCCTTTGGAAGATTTCTGCAGTGCTTCCCCCTTCATCAGTTTGCTCAGTCAGATCCTCTGGATAACTTACTGCAGCTTCTGCATCAGCACTTGGATGCTATAGAAACAGTGGCTCTCCTTAATCCTCATGGACCAGACTCTTATTTATCAGCTTCCTTTCTGTAGTCTTTACCTCTCTCCACCTTCATAAGTAAAGAATGTTGGGGTCCTGCTCTGGGTTAAACTTTACCTAAATAAATGTTATGGCTGGTTTGCTCTTCTGTCTACTGTTGTAATTTTAAAAAGTGGTGTGAGAGAGAAAGACGCCATGTGGCAGAGCTCACATGGAAGGGTTTTCATTAGGGGAAAGGGAATGGGAAAATCATGGAGGAGAGGGGAGAGACCAGCCTCTGGAGACAGGAGCAGCAGAAGAGAGACAGAGACAGAGAGACAGGCAGAGAAGAAGAAAGAGAGGGAGAGGAATAGACAGACAGAGGGAGAGAAAAAGAGAGAGATGGGAGGTGGGCAGGGTCCTTTTAAAAGGGAACATAGTGAATGTGCACAGGTGGTGCTCTTGGTGCTCTTAGTGCCTGCAGCTGAGGGTGCATCCTATCAGAACTCCAAGGGCAGGCTAGTACAAATGCCTGAATACCAACATCTACACCACTGAAACTCTCCAATGAGATCACTTCCTATCATCTCATTTACAAATTCATAGGAATACTAGAACTTTCTATTCCCTATAAGAACTTTGCCTTTCCATGCCAATCTAAATGGCCTGTGCTGCCCTGGAGCTATAATTATATCCAAGCCCAGACTGCTAGTGGGGACTATTTTGGGTCCATGGTCCTATCACAGTTGGGGCCTGTGGGGTAGCACCATAGGCCACACAGATGCCCTGGGGTCTAGGCCACAACCTGTGCCCATGTTGGTGTCTGAGGGCTGTGCTGCCACTGAGGCCATGATGGGCATCTGGGCCAAGGCTACTGCTGCGGGCCATATCTGGATCTGTGGCCCTACTGCAGCCAAGGTCTATGTTGATGTCTGTGGCTCCTGATACCATTGAAGGCAAAGCTGATTTCAGGGACTCTGGGCCACCACCTGAGGCCATTTTGTGTCCCAGGGCCTCGTTGCCACCGGAGCAAATCTAAGTGGCCTGTGTAGCCACACAAAACTGGACCCAAGCTGCTACCATGGGCTATGACTGGGTCCATGGCCCAACCACAGACAGAGTCTAGACTGCTATCTATGGCTCATGTTACCACAGGGAGTCATAGGATCCATGCATGTTGAAATCTGAGGGCAGTGCTGAGCTACCCTGTCTCTCACTGGCCCCAGGATAGTGTGTCCCTCACTGGATACTGCAGCAGTAGAGTGGGCACCATCCCCCCAATGACACTTGCACTCAGGAGAGATACCCCCCCACCACAGGTATCAGAGAGCTGGCCCCAATGGCATTGGCCTAGAAGACCTAGCTCTGCCTCTCACCTGACGGGTGGTAACAGTGGCCTAGACCAAACAACTCAGCTACCACCTAGACCCACATCCTGGGCCTTGGGTTGGCCCATCCTAAAATCTGCCCCATCTACGACCTGATGGCGTTATCAAAGGGACTGGACATATGGAATGATACCCACAGGATCTCCATGACTCAGGGCAACAGCAGGATATCCAAGAGGAGTTTCATGTGGGTCCTGTGATGATGGTGTGCCAGAGGCCTTGAACCAGAACAATAACTCATTGCAATGATTGTGGGTGGGAGTGATTGAACAAAAGGGGTATAACACGTGACACATCAAAGCTCCTGATGCCACTAGGATGAATAAAGAGGGGCTAGAAAGGTGGAGGAGAGGGGTGGGGTTTTGTTTGTTTTGTTTTGTTTTGTTTTGTTCTTAATATTCTTCTTGGGGGGGCATACTGTGGGGGTGAGGGGCAAATATGGAAGAACTGGGAGATGAGCAGGATTGGGGTGCATGATGTGAAAGTTCCAAAGAAGGAATAATTATTATGGTTTTAAAAAAAATGAACTTTGCCTTTGCTTTCATGACATGACTGTTTAGCTTAAGACCAGATATGTCTTCCTGACTAAGCTTGGTCATTTGTAGTGTTTAAAATCAGACACTCTTCCTTCATTTGAATGCTTAGAAAGCTTTAGATGGTTCTCACCAGAACTTACTTCAGTATTTTTGTACATAGGGGAGAGGGAGGAGCAAGAAGGGAAACACACTGCTCAAGTTCATCATCTTAAATTGAACTCAGGGACAAGTACAATCGCCACATTAAAGACCACTATCACAAATAGAATAATAGTAATGAAATTTGGAAATACTGTGAAAATCACCAAAATGTAATAGACAGGAAGTGAACACATAGAGTTGGAAATGGTGATGACTTGCTCTAAGCATGGTTTACTAAACCTCTACAGAAACTGCACATTAAAATGAAACAGTGAGAAGCAATATGCCTGCAGTTCCATTACATGGGAAGTTTCAAGTGACCAAAAGCAATGGCAACAAAATTGTGTAGGTAGGATGATCTCAACTCTAAAGAAGAAAAAAATCCATAAAGACCAGGATAAAATGTCTTATAAGAGGCAGGGCGGGTGCCTGAGGGGTGATGGTCAGCAATGCAGTTCTGACCCTGCATAGCTGGAGTTCAGTCAGACTTCATAAGACTGCCAGGTCTTATGAAGACTGTCCAGGTGTCAGCAGCAAGCTCAAATTCCCCAAAGTCTTCACTTCTGACTGAATAAAATATCAGAGTTCTCACAGCACTCTGACGTTTAAAACGTATTATAATAAATCATAGTCTAAAAATCTAATTATAGATTTGTATATATATGAATATATATTTGGATTATATACATATATGGGGTTATAAGTCAGGACCAGTCAAAGGTGGGCTCCATTATTCCTGGGACATATAACTCTCAAGGCACCTTAACATGTGTCACCCACCATGTCCATCACTAGGGAAGATCACCTGGGCTGACTGTGTCAGTGGAGGTAAGATTGAACCTAATTTCCACTGTCTTCCCTTACCTCCCTAGAGGTTTGGATGATGCCACATAGCCACTTTGTTAGCCATGACCAGGTCCCCATCCTGAAGCAAATGTGAGGTTTACCATGAATTAACTTATTAATTCTCCCAGAATAATAGAGACACTTGTCACTTGAAAGAGTCCAAGGCTGCCTCCCATAAACCAAAACCATAAATGAGGCAGAGTCACTGTTACACAACACATTCTAAAACAGTTCCCTACTTATGCTTTCTCTAACTTTCTTCAGTGTTTCACATAAGCATGAATAAGAAAAACTAAATGAAGTTTTAAAAAATGAAATACATCTATAAACTTCAGAAGGAACATGGTTGTAAATGACAAGGGGCTTACACTAAGGTAAAAGAGGACCTGGGGAGATGACTCAGCAGGTGATACACTTCCTGCACAAGCACCAGAGCCTGTGTTCAGTTTCCAGCACTCCCTACACAAGAATAAATAAGAAGCTTGGCTCAGAAGCACACACCTTTAATCCCAGCAGCTCTGGGAGAGGCAGAACAAGAGGTTACTAAGCCTGTTGGTGAGACAGTTCACGGTTCCAGCAAGAGACTGCCTCAAAATATAAAGTGGAGCACAACTGAGGAAGACATCTAATGTCAAGCTCATGGCTGCCAAAGGTGCTGAGAGTAAGTGACAGTGGAATGCTTATCCTTAAAGAGGACAATTGCGTGTCCCTAAAACCCAAGGAACACAGCAGAAGAGGGGATGGAAAAAGCCTTAAGAGTGGCAAGGCCAGACAGTGGTACACGCCTTTGATCCCAGCACTCGGGAGGCAGAGGCAGGTGGATCTCTGTGAGTTCAAGACCAACCTGGTCTACAGAGTGAGTTCCAGGATAGCCAGGGCTACACAGAGAAAACCTCTCTTGAAAAAAACAAACAAAAAAACAACAACAAGAGCTGGAAGGTAGGGAGAAGGTTGTTAAATACCATCTTCTGGGTATGACACAGCCATGGCATCACACAGGAAATCAGACAATCAATCACACATGGCTACTCGGACAAGGCTGAACAAGACTGGGTCTATAACAGCCAATCTTAGATGGAAGAGGGGCTCACAGTGCCCAACTCCTCCTTAATAAATTATTGACTACAGATGGATTCTTGAGAGGGCCAGTCATTGTCTTATGTCATCCACTGGTGAGCCCACCAGGCTTCAATGGATACTTCCAAACATCTGGTCAAGCAAAGGGCCCTGGTTAAACTCAGTGAGTCACAAAACAAAAAGACACAAATGTGGGAAAGGTACTTGTAGTGAGGAGGAGATGATAGGGGGAGGAATAAAGGAGGTGTGGATGACAGTAAACAGAATACATTATATACATATATGTCAAAGAATGAATTCAATAAATAAAAAAGAATCAGGGAAACATTAAGGGGAATTAAGTGGGATAAAGCCAAATAAAACCCAAGTATTTCTTAATAAAGCTGTAGAAAACAAAGGAAAAATAAACTACAGAGCTGGGTGGGTGGGAATAATGCATTACCTAAAATGGAACACAGCTGTGAATGGCTGCGAATTTCCGGAGACACAGGGAGGCAAAAGCAGATTAGAAAAACAACCACAGATTAGAAATGTTTCCAAGTGGTCAGATACACATCCCAATGTCTGTATGCACCACTTGAGACCCTTTGACCCTTGCCTTGTCACTACTGGAGAAAGTGGAACTTCCAGGTTACTCTGCCTTAAGTACTAGAAATCGAACTTCTGGATGCTCCCTTGGAAATTGGATTCCAAGGGCTCTAGACACACAGATGATGTGAATGTCTAGGCACAATGAAGTTAGGAGGTAGAGACTTGTATCACAACCATTTCCAGGCTAAAGCGAAGTGCACTTCAGCAGGCTCTGGTCTCAGACGAGGTGTTCACACAATCAAGTCTCACAACACTGTCACTCTGAGACTTTGAAGTATCGGCAGTCTTTCTACTGGATGCCAAGAAAATCACTGTAGAGTCCCAGTGGAGCCTATAGCCAATATCAAATAAAATGAAGAAAAAATCAAAGCAATTCCACTAAAATCAGGAAAAAGACAAGGCTGCCTACTCTCTCCATATCTATTCAATATAGTACCTGAAGTTCTAGCTAGAGAAGTAAGACAGCTGAAAGAAATCAAGGGGACACAAATTGGAAAGGGAGAATTCAAAGTAGCATTATTTGTAAATGATATGATAGTATACATAAGTAATTCCCAAAAATTCAACCAAAGAACTCCTACATTGAAAAACACCATCATCAAACTGGATGAATACAACATTAACTCAAAAAAAAAATCCTGAACACAAATGACAAATAGGATGAGAAAGAAATCAGGGAAACAGAATCTTTCACAGTAGCCTTAATTAATATTAACTATGTTGGGGTAACTCTAACCAAGCAAGTAAAAGACTTGCATGACAAAAACTTCAAGTCTTTGAAAAAAGAAACTGGAGAAGATATCAGAAGATGAAAAGATCTCCCATGATATTGGATTTGTGGGATTAACATAGTAAAAATGGTCAACTTTGTTGAAGGCAATGTATAGATTCAATGCAATCCCTATCAAAATTCTAACAAAATTCTTTGCAGACCTTGAAAGAATAATACTCAGGCCCAACTTCCACTTGCCCACTTTGGGATCTCCTGGCCAGGAGACTGCAGGAAGGCCGACTTGCCACCAGTAGACCAAGCAACAGAGAGTCTTCTGACATCACTGTGCTAGTCTCGCTCATGCCAACTGGGAGAGGGAGTGCCTCAGACCTGCCTGCACCCACCATGAGACCCATCAGAGTATTAGACATGCTTGTATCCACCAGAAGAGAATCTTGGACTCATACCCACCAGGAGAGGAAGAGACCCCACCTGTACCCACTGGAAGAAGGGACAACAATATAAGAACACATTCAACAACAGAAAAACCAATATGACACCACCAGAGTCTAGGGACTCTACACCAGCAAGACCTGAACATCCCAACACAGAAAAACCAGAAGAGAACAACCTTCAAAACAACTTCATGAAGATGATAGAGACCCTAAGAGAGGAAATGAGAAAAATGCGTTAAAGAAATGGAAAAAAAAGACGAACCAAAAATTCCAAGAAACAATGCAAACAGTGCAAGGTTTGAAAGCTGAAATAAAGACAATAAAAAACAGAGTCTTGGGGAATTATGAAATTAGAAAAGATGGGTAAACAATCAGGAACTACAGATGCAATCATAAACAACAGAATACAAAAGATGGAAGAGAGAATCTCAGGCGATGAAGATACACTAGGAGAAATAGATTCACCAACCAAAGAAAATCTTAAGTCCAAGAAATCCCTAACACAAAATATCCAGGAAATATGAGACACTGTGAAAAGGCCAAACCTAAGAATAATAGGTATAGAAGAAGGTGAAGAAACCTACCTCAAAGGTGCAGAAAACATATCCAACAAAATCATAGAAGAAAACTTTCCCGACATAAAGAAAAACATGCCAATGAAAGTACAAGAAGGGAGAACATGAGAAGAGAAGGAAGGGAGCTACGAGAAAGAGAAGGGAAGAAAAGGAAGAATGCAGAGGTCATGAGGGAGCAGAAAGGTTGAGTCAGGTGTAGATTAGAAGAAAGGATATGTGATTGGTAGGGTTTTAGCTGGGTGAGTGGTAGGGGAGGAAGGGAGGGAGAAGGGAACTGGGATTGTCATATAATTCAATCTTGCATGTAATTCAAATAAAAAAAGCAAACAAAAAAAGAAAGTACAAGAAGGTTAAAGAACAATAATAGAGTGGACCACAAAAAAGTCCCCTGGTCACACAATAACCAAAACATACAGAATAAAGAAAGAATATTAACAGCAGCAAAGGAAAAGGCCAAGTAAAATATAAAGGCAAACCTATCAGAATTGTACCTGACAGCTGAATGGAAATTCTAAAAGCCAGAAGGTCCTGGATAGATATTCTACAAACACTAAGAGACCACAGAAGCCAGCCCAGACTACTATACCAAGCAAAGCTTTCAATCACTATGGATGGAGAAAAAAATATTCCATGACAAAACCAGATTTAAACAATACATATCCACTAATCCAGCACGACAGAAAGTACTGGAAGGAAAACTCCAACCTAAGAAAGTTAACTATACTCACAAAAACACAGGCAATAGATAACCACACTTTACCAAAAGCCAAAAGAAGAAACAGGGTAAATCCAGACACAATACCAACAACAACAACAAATCCAAAACAAACAAGAATTAACACTCAATGGTCCTTAATTCCCTCAATATTAATGGTCTTAACTTGGCTATAAAAAGACACAGGCTAGTACAGGAGACTGCTTCCTGAACAATACATCAGTAACACAGACATTGAGATCTATAATTAATAAATGGGACCTCCTGTAAGGCAAAGGACACAGTTAGCAAGACAAAAAACGACAGCCCACAGAATGGGAAATGATCTTCATCAACCCCACCTCAGACATAGGGCTGATTTCCAAAACATACAATGAACTCAAGAAACTAGCCACCAAAACACCAATCAATGAAATTAAAAATTGGGGTGCAGAACTAAATAGAGAGTTCTCAACAGAAGAATCTGAAATGGCTGAAAGACACTTAAGAACACGCTCAAAATATTTGGCCATCAGAGAAATGCAACTCAAAACAACTCTGAGACACCACCTCATACCTGTCAGAATGGCTAAAATCAAAAACACCAATGACAATCTATGCTGGAGAGGATGTGGAGAAAAAGGAATACTCCTCCATTGCTGGTGAGAGTGCAAACTTGTAAGACCACTTTGGAAATCAGTATGGCGGTTGCTCAGAAAAATGGGAATCAATCTACCTCAAGATCCAGCAATTCCTCTCTTGGGCATATACACAAATAATGCACATGCATACAACAAGGACATATGATCAACCATATTCATAGCAGCATTGTTTGTAATAGCCAGAACCTGGAAGCATGCTAGATGCCCCTCAACTAAAGAATGGATAGAGAAAATGTGGTACATTTACACAATGGAATACTGTTCAGCAGAAAAAAGCAACAGAACCTTGAATTTTGCAGGCAAATGGATGGAACTAGAAGAAACCATCCTGAGTGAGGTAACCCAGTCACAAAAAGACAAACATTGTATGTATTCGCTCATATATGAATTTTAGACATAGAGCAAAGGATTACCAGCCTACAATCCTCTTTACCAAAGAAACTAGGAAACAAGAAGGGCTCTAAGAGAAAAAAGCATGGACCCCAGAGAATGGGGAGGGCCAGGATTTCCTGAGCTAACTGGGAGCATGAGGGTAGGGAAGAGTGAGCTGGCAGAATGAGATGAGGAGAAGAGGAGGGGAGAGGAGGAAATACAGGAGCAGAAATGTTGAGGTGGGGGAAGAATAGATGAGAGAAGAATGAGAGATATCATAACAGAGGGAGCCATTATAGGTCCGAGGAGAGATCTGGCACTAGGGAGATTTCCAGAGATCTACAAGGATAACTGGAACTGAAAATCTAGGCAATGGTGGAGAGGATACACTAAATGCCCTTTCTCTATAATGAGACTGATGACTACTTTATATGCCATCCTAGAGCCCTCATCCAGTGGCTGATGGAAGCAGAGGCAGACACCCACAGATATGCACTGAACTGAACTCTGGAACCAAGTTGCAGAGAGGGAGAAGTGAAGATCAAAGAGGTCAGAACCAGGCTGGTGAAACCCCCATAAACAGCTGACCTGAACAAGGGGGAGCACAGCACAGGATGGATACAGACCCCCAAACATGGATGTCAATGAGGAGGCACTCTATGGGGCCCCTGGTAGTGGATCAGTATTTTTCCCAGGTGTAAGAAGGGACTCTGAGCCGGTGTTGGTGGCGCACGCCTTTAATCCCAGCACTCAGAAGGCAGAGGCAGAAGATCTCTGTGAGTTCGAGACCAGCCTGGTCTACAAGAGCTAGTTCCAGGACAGCCTCCAAATCCACAGAGAAACCCTGTCTCAAAAAAACAAAAAAAAGGGGGGGGACTCTGAGAGCACATCCCACGTGAAGGGATGCTCTATCGGCCTGGACACATGGGAGAGGGCCTAGGCCCAGCCCAGGATGATGTGGTGGACTTTGGGGAGCCCCATCGAGGGCCCTAACCTGCCTGGGGAGTGGAGGGGAGATGAGGTGGAGGGCAGATGGGGACTTGGGGGGAGGGCTGGAAGGAGGGGAGGGAGAGGTAGAAGGAATTGACATGTGAAGTAAGCTTGTTTCTAGGTTGAACTAATAAAAAAAATTTTAAAAAGACACAGGCTGACAGAATGGATATGAAGACAGAATTTATCTTTCTGTGGCATACACAAAAAACACCTCAACTTCAAAGACAGTACTCAGAGCGAAGGGTTGGAATAAGATTTTCCAATCAAATGGATCCAAGAAACAAGCTGGTATTGAAAGACCCCCGGAGAGGTTCTTTCGTGGAAGAAGACCCACACCCAGGAATCAGCGAAACCACGAACTTTGGATGTAAGAACAAGAGGATTTATTAATAACACGGATATCCGGGGCTTAGCTTCTGTTTTGCCAAGCCCCGAGCCCCGGAAGGAGGGTCCTTTTATAAGGGAAAACAGGCATAGTACAGAAGCGAAAAGCATCAAATCAGCATTTTCTCAAGGTTTAATAGCCAGGCGAAATGGCCTTATCTCCTGCCGGTCCAGATGGCTGGCCTTGGGACCGAGCGATCCGGCGGGGGTTGGCCTTGCGTGGGGCGGGGAGTGAGAGCCAGCAGCTGCAGAGATCAAAAGGTGCTAAGGAGGGAAGTGCTAAGGAGGGAAAGATGTATTCGCGCGCCCCGCCAGCTGCCGACCAGAGTAGAAAGGCTACAGCCCAGGGGTGGGGGTCTTTCATCCCCCATTTCTCTTGTTACTGAATGGAATCTTTCATTCAGAGGTCTCTGGATATTCTGGATCTATCTGCTTTAGCTGGTGGTATTGTTGAGTTAAAACTAAGGTTTGTATGGCAGATAATCGTTCTCTAATGAATTGAGTTATCTTGTTCAGAATGCAGGGACCAAGTATAAGGATTAATAATAGAATAATCAGAGGTCCCATGAGAGTAGATACCAGAGTAGTGATCCAGGGGGACTTAGTGAACCATCCTTCGAACCATCCTTGTTGAGACTCAAATAGCTGTTGCCTCTGTTTTAGCCTTTCCCTAAGTTTGGCCATGCTATCCCTTACTATTCCTGTATGATCTGCATAAAAGCAGCATTCTTCCTTGAGGGCAGCACATAGCCCCCCTTCCTGTAAAAATAATAAATCTAATCCTCGTCTGTTCTGCAGGACCACCTCAGAGAGTGATGTTAAGGATTTTTCGAGTGCACTGACTGACTCTTCCAGTACCTGGATGTCCGTGTGCATGGCTTGTTGTAGAAGCTTAAAATGATTAATTCCCTGTAGGGCAACGGTTCCGGTCCCTATGCCGGCTGCTATGCCCCCCACTGTTATTCCTCCTAATAATAGGGCCACGGTAAGGGATATTGGCTCCCTCTTATATCGGGTTGATTTCCCTAGTACGCTGTAAACATATTCAGGTTGGTGGTATGTGACTTTGGGCCAAAGTTCTATCAATATACAAAAATCAATGGTGGTGTTGAGAACAGTGGTAGAGACACAGGGAGTCAACCCAGTACTGCAAGCCCAATAAGTTCCATAAGGGGCAACAAGGTATCGGCTGTCCTGAGATAATGGCTCTACTTGGTTACATAATTCTTGATGTGAGGGAGGGATCCTGCCTATGCATAGCCCCTTTCCTGAGACCTCAGATATTGTGAGCTTGTGCTGCATAGCAGCTCCACAACTGGTAGGTGCTGAGGTCTGGTTGGAGTAGTTGCCCAGTATTGCCACGCCTTCATAATATGGGGGCCGGGAAACTAGGCATAACCAGCATTCCTGAGTCTTGTTGGGGTCTGAAAAATTTAAGGCTTGGTAAACTCCTTGGATTAATTGTAATAATCTATCTCCGGTACCTGGAGGGTCTCTGGTTAACTCGATGTTTAGGGCATCTGGGGTGGGGGAGAAGATGACAGCATCTGGGGTAGGAGTGATAGCTTTAGGAACGGTAGGGGGTTCAGGGACTTGGAATTGGGTTGGGGCCCTCTGGTCCGCTATTACTGTGTTTGGCCCGACTGATTGTTGGCTTAGGGGAGTAATTTGTCTGTACAGGGAGAATAAGGTCACCGGATCTTTCCCTGCTCGGTGCAGCCGGAGTCCCCAGACTTTAGGACTATCCCAAGTAGTCCTTTTTCCAGCATCTGTGAACCTTAGGATGAGAGGGTTGCATTTTCCTCCGGGGGTGGCGCCTTGAAAACCTCCCCCTCCGGCACTATCATAACAGGGTCCGCAGGCTCTTTGCCCACATCTCCATGGTCCTTTCCCTGCGTACCCTGGGATCTCCCTCCGTTTGAGAGTGATGAAATCCCAAGAGGAAGAGGGTTTCCAGTAAGCCTCCCCTGTGGTTTCACATCCCCAGCTTGCACAGTACCCTTCCTGTGGCCCCCCGCAGTCATGAGTTGGTCTATGGCCAGGACAAACATAAAAATCCTTGCTTCTTGTCCCTATCCTTCCCCCAGGGTGGTGGCATCCGTACCCTGGGAATGGTTCCTGGTCAGAGGGATCCCAATCAGACCCTACTAAGTCACATAGGTCGACATAGAGAGGAGGGAACCCATCATGTAGAGTCCCTATATAAGTGCTGAGGTTGGCTATTTCCCCGGTCCCTAGATTGGCTATTTTCCAGGTGATATTATAAACCCTGTGGGGGTTAGTTGCTACATGGGGGGTAAACAGACAACCAATCAACAGGAGGGTGTACGAGAGAGTCTTATCTTTAAAGGATTTTGAGTGCGGTGTGCGGTCCATTCTGATGTAGTGGCTGAATCGGTGGGTCGGGCTGGCTTTACATGTGAAGCATGTATCCAAGCGGCAATGCCGTCTACTTTGAGTGCGGTGGGAGTGGTAAGCAAAACGATGTAGGGTCCCTTCCAGTGGGGTTCAAGGTTCTTGGCCTGGTGACGCCGGACCCAAACGGTGTCCCCGATCTGGTAGGAATGGGGGATGGTGGGATGGTCCCTCTGGTCTTTATAAGCTTGAGCAAGGGGTTTCCAAATCTCCCGTTGTACTAATTGTAGTGCCTGTAAATGAGCTTGGAGAGAAGGGGAGTTAGCAAAATCTGAGACATCTTGATCAAGAAAGTTAATGATAGGAGTAGGTACTCCATGCAGGATTTCAAAAGGTGTGAGCCCATGTGGCCCAGGGGTGTTGCGAGCACGATAGAGGGCTAGGGGGAGTAGGAGGACCCAGTCTCTAGTGCCAGTTGCAAGCGACAATTTTGTTAAAGTCTCCTTGATTGTTCTATTCATCCTTTCTACCTGTCCTGAACTTTGGGGTCTATAAGCACAATGTAATTTCCAATCAATCCCCAACAAGGTGGCCACTGACTGACTTATCTGGGAGGTGAAGGCGGGCCCATTATCTGTTCCCAGTACCTGAGGCATCCCATAACGTGGAAAGATTTCTTCAAGCAATTTCTTAGTAACGATCTTGGCTGTTTCATGTTTAGTAGGAAAGGCTTCAACCCATCCTGAAAAGGTGTCTACAAAAACTAATAGATACTTGTATCCATATTTACCTGGTTTAATCTCAGTGAAATCTATCTCCCAATGTGTTCCGGGCCGGTAGCCTCTGACCCGGTTCCCAGGAGGAAGCTTCAGTCTGGATGCGTTGACTCGGGCGCACGCATCACATTGTTCAGTTACCTGTTTTAGAATGTCATTCTTCCCCAAAAGGAAATTGAATTCCTCTTCTCGTTCGAGGAGCTCCCGCATCTTCTTGGAGCTCAGATGTGTCATCTTATGTAAAAATGTCACTAGGTACTTGGTTACCCGGTAGGGGATGACAGTCTTTCCTTCATAAGTCCAATCCCCGTTTGGTTCCTTTGTGGCTCCCAATTTCTCTAGGGTTTGGATGTCTCTTTGTTCATAGTCCCATGAGGGGGTGGGACGGTCGTTGGTGGGCTCCAGAGCCAGGAGGCTAGTGGTGTCTGTGGTCAGGGCCGCCTCTCGGGCAGCCAAGTCTGCCCTCCGATTGCCCCTGGCTTCAAGAGAATCCCCTTTTTGATGTCCGGGGCAATGTATGATACTTAAGGCGGAGGGCAGATGAAGAGCTCTTAGGAGAGCGAGGATTTCCTCCTTATTCTTAATGTCTTTCCCTTCGGAGGTAAGCAGCCCCCTCCGTCTGTAAATTTCTCCATGTATATGGGCAGTGGCAAAGGCATAACGACTGTCTGTGTACACGGTGAGCCTCTTACCTTCTGCCAATTTTAGAGCCTGCGTGAGTGCAATGAGTTCTGCCCTCTGCGCAGAGGTTCCGGGAGGGAGTGCCTGAGCCCAGACAACCTGATTCTCTGTGGTGACTGCTGCGCCCGCCCTTCGTTTTCCTTGATGCAAAAAGCTGCTTCCATCCGTGAACCAGATGTGGTCCGGGCTGGGTAGAGGCTGGTCAGTCAGGTCGGGTCTCGCCCCATGGGCCTCAGCCAGTACCTGTAAGCAATTATGAGCCTCTGGCTCCCCTGGGAGAGGGAGCAAGGTGGCTGGATTCAGAGTCACCAGAGGCCCAAAGTGGACCCGGTCTTTGTCCAACAGCATAGTCTGGTAATGAGTCATTCGGGCATTAGTGAGCCATCTGTCTGGAGGCTGTCTGATGACTGCCTCAACCGCATGAGGGGCATGTATGGTCAAAGGCTGCCCCAAGGTTAGCTTGTAAGAATCTTTTACTAGCAGGGCTATGGCGGCAATCATTCGGAGACAGGGTGGCCATCCCGATGCTACAGGATCCAATTTCTTGGAGAGGTATGCAGTGGGCCTTCTCCAAGGCCCCAGTTTTTGGGTGAGGACTCCCTTGGCATAGCCTCCTTTCTCATCTATAAAGAGTTCAAATGGCTTAGCTAAGTCCGGTAGACCCAGGGCTGGTGATTCAAGGAGAGCCTTTTTGATGTTGGTGAAGGCTTTCTTTTGGGGCTCTTCCCATTTAAAAGCAACCCCTGGCCGAGTGAGGGGGTAGAGGGGAGCCGCCATTTCGGCAAACCCGGGGATCCATAGGCGGCAGAAGCCTGCCGTTCCCAAGAACTCTCTCAGTTGGCGGGGATTTTGTGGGGTGGGAATGTCTAAGATGGCTCGCATACGGGCTTCCGTTAGCCATCGCCGTCCATCCTTTATCTTGTATCCTAAATAGGTCACCTGTTTCTGACATATCTGGGCCTTCTTGGCGGATGCCCGGTATCCTAGGCTCCCAAGAGTCTGGAGGAGGGCTCGAGTGCCTTCCTTGCATTCTTCCTTGGTTTTGGCTGCCAGGAGGATGTCATCTACATACTGTAAGAGGATTAGCGCGGGGTACCGGACCCGGAATCCTGCCAGATCCTGATGTAAAGCTTCATCAAAAAGGGTGGGGCTGTTCTTAAACCCTTGAGGTAACCTAGTCCAAGTTAGCTGCCCAGAGATTCCAAGGTCGGCATCCTGCCATTCAAAGGCAAATATAGGTTGGCTGGTGGGATGCAGGCGGAGGCAGAAGAAGGCATCTTTAAGATCTAAGACTGTATACCAGGTATAGTTGGGTGGCAATCCGCTCAGCAAATTATAAGGGTTGGGGACAGTAGGGTGTATGTCCTCTATCCTTTTATTGACCTCCCTCAGATCCTGTACTGGCCTATAGTCATTGGTTCCTGGCTTCCTGATGGGCAACAAAGGTGTATTCCAAGGAGATTTACAGGGCACCAGAATCCCTTGTTCAAGTAACCTTTTAATATGTGGCCGAATTCCTTCTCGGGCTTCTTTAGGCATTGGATACTGTCTGACGGATGCAGGAAGGATGGCAGCTTTTAAGGTTACTATAATTGGGGCCTGGTTGATGGCAAGGCCCATTCCTCCTGTTTCAGCCCAGGCTTGGGGAAATTCCGCAAGCCAGTGATCAAGGGTTTCCTGATTGTTCGAATTAGTCCTCTTTTCATGGAGTCTGTATTCATCTTCTATGGACATTGTCAAGATGGTAAGGGGAATTCCCTCTGGCCCTGTGACTTTGACTTCTGACCTCTCAAAGTGTATTTGAGCTCTTAATTTGGTCAATAGGTCCCGTCCTAGTAAGGGGTAGGGGCAATCTGGCACATGGAGGAAAGAATGCATAACCTTACCAGTCGCGAGCTGGAGCTGCCGATTTGTAGTCCAATGGTACTGCTTTCCGCCTGTAGCTCCCTGTACCCATGCAGTCCGGTGACTCAGGGGTCCGGGTGACCGATTCAGAACGGAATGTTGTGCCCCTGTATCTACTAGGAAGGTGACCGGATGCCCCCCGACTTGCAGTGTTATCCTGGGCTCAGGGGGGGGCTCCTGGCCCTGACTTCTCTAATCTTCTAGGTTTAGAAGGTCAGAGGTTCTTGGCCGTGGAGGCTTGGCCCGGGGGTTCTTAGGGCATTCTTTTGCCCAATGTCCTTTTTCTTTGCAGTAAGCGCATTGATCCCTGTCCAGGTGGGGCCCCCTTCTGCCATCCCTCTGCCTATTCTGTCTCTGACCTGTCACTACTGTGGCCAATAGCCTGCTCATCTCTCTATTCCGCTTACGGTCTCTTGCAGCCTCTTTCTCCTCTGCTTCTTTTCTCAGTCTTTCCTCTCTCTCCTGGGCTTCCTTTCTCCAACGTTCTTCTCTTTCTGTCTGTGTCTCTCTCTTATTAAAAATACGTTCTGCTTCCTTTAACAAGTCTTGGAGCGTATATCCTTGTAAATTTTCTAGCCTTTGGAGCTTGTTTCTTATGTCCGGGGCTGACTGCCAAATAAAGGACATAGAAACGCTGGTGGCCTGCCCTGGATCTTCTGGATCATAGGGAGTATACATTCTATATGCTCCTTTTAGTCTCTCTAGAAAAGTGGCGGGCGATTCCTCCGCCCCCTGTATTACCTGCTTTACCTGGGCCAAATTGGTAGGTCGGCGTCCTGCCCCCCGGAGACCCGCGACCAGCAACTGGCGATAGAGACGCAGATGGGTCCTACCTGCTTCAGTAGTAAAATCCCATTCAGGTCTTTCAAGAGGGCAAGCCGCATCGATTTCATTGGGCAGCTGGGTGGGCTGCCCGTTGGCTCCTGGGACATTCTTTCGTGCCTCTAGTAGAACACGCTGTTTCTCTTCCGAGGTTAAAAGAACCTGCAAAATCTGCTCACAATCATCCCAGGTAGGTTGGTGAGTTGTGAGTACCGACTCTATGAGAGATGTCAGCCTCACAGGGTCTGCAGAGAAGGAAGGATTATTATTTTTCCAGTTATAGAGGTCCGATGCTGAGAATGGCCAATATTGAGGTTGGCCATTCGGTCCAGTTCGGAGGGGCAAAGCGGTTGAATCTGGAGCGGGCTGCTCCCTGCGACCTCTTAGTCGGTGAGCCATTGGGGAAGGGTCAGGTGGGGGAGCTGAAGCCGTCTCTGCCGAGACGGCGGGGGCCGCTTCTGCCTCTGGCGGGGGCGGCAGCGCCGGGTATGGAGGGGGTTCTTCAGTCAATAGGTCAGCCAACAGGTTTTCTCCCGGGGGAAGCACCTCAGGCGTCTTCTTCTTCTCTTCAGCTTTAGCGTCCTTTACCGCTGTAGGGTAAAGGCTGGAGTGGGGAGGGAGCTGGGGATTGGAAAGGGTTGGGGTTGAGGGAATGGGCCGGTTGGAGCGGTTAGAGGGAGGAAGGGAGGGGGAGCCCTTGGGGTGTAGGAAAGGACGTATCCAGGGGGGGGGTCCTGAACCAAGGCCTCCCAAGTGACTATGTATGCCACCTGGTCGGGATGCCCCTGTGGTCCAGGATCCATAGTCTTCTCTTTCACCTGAAATATAGTTTGGAGGTTAAAGGTACCATCTCGCGGCCAGCCAACGTCAAAGGCTGGCCATTCTGAGGAACAAAGAGTAATCCATTTGCGTTTACGCACATCAACAGATTGGTTATGAGCATAATCCTGCACATCTCTCCAGTGTGAGAGTGTTAGGGACAAGGGAGTGGTGATAGTTTGTCCCATAGTTTCTAGACTTAGTAGAACACAGATAATGGTTATGATACAAAGACTAAGCAAAACAGAACAGGCTTTCGCTGCGCGGTTTCGACAGAGAGTCGATAGTAAGATTTTAGAAGGCGTTGAAGAAGGGGGCCAGCCTTCTTCGTCCCCGGTAAGGATTGCAAATCCTTCAAGCCGAGGACCCTCTCCAAAGAGGTTGGGAAGCTGTCCAGTCATAGATCTCAGCTCAAAAACAAAAGTACAAAGGTGAGCCCACTAATGCTTCAATCGCTACCAGGACGTCTCCTGGAGCCAGGGTCGGGAGTCCGAACCCGTCAAATACAAATGTACGCAGCTGTGTACTACCAACGCGGGCGCGCAGTTCATGAAATGGTTTCAGACAGAAAGACAGGACCAGACGAGACAAGACAGTGGATCCACATAACACTTACCTCCCAAATGTGGGTCGGTGGTCCCTGGGCGGGGGTCTCGATCCCGGACGAGCCCCCAAATGAAAGACCCCCGGAGAGGTTCTTTCGTGGAAGAAGACCCACACCCAGGAATCAGCGAAACCACGAACTTTGGATGTAAGAACAAGAGGATTTATTAATAACACGGATATCCGGGGCTTAGCTTCTGTTTTGCCAAGCCCCGAGCCCCGGAAGGAGGGTCCTTTTATAAGGGAAAACAGGCATAGTACAGAAGCGAAAAGCATCAAATCAGCATTTTCTCAAGGTTTAATAGCCAGGCGAAATGGCCTTATCTCCTGCCGGTCCAGATGGCTGGCCTTGGGACCGAGCGATCCGGCGGGGGTTGGCCTTGCGTGGGGCGGGGAGTGAGAGCCAGCAGCTGCAGAGATCAAAAGGTGCTAAGGAGGGAAGTGCTAAGGAGGGAAAGATGTATTCGCGCGCCCCGCCAGCTGCCGACCAGAGTAGAAAGGCTACAGCCCAGGGGTGGGGGTCTTTCAGTATAGCTATCCTATTTGTTTAACAAATTAGACTTCAAACTAAAATCAATCAAAAGAGATGAAGAAGGTCATTTCATATTCATCACAGGAAAAATCCATCAGGAAGAAGTCACACTTCTGAACATCTATGCCCCAAATATAAAGGCACCCACGTTCATAAAAGAAACATTACTAAAACTCAAATCACACATAAGACCTCACACAGTTATAGTGGAAGACTTCAATACCCCACTCTCACCACTAGACAAGACCACCAGACAGAAACTTAACAAAGAAACAAAGGAACTAACAGTAGTTATGACCCAATTAGGTTTAACAGACATCTATAGAACATTCCATCCAAACACAAAAGAATATACCTTCTTCTCAGAGGCACATGGAACCTTCTCTAAAAACGACCACATACTCGGCAACATAGCAAATGTCAACAGGTACAAAAAATTTACAATAATCCCCTGTATCTGATCAGAACACCTTGCTTTAAAGTTAGAATTCAACAATAATACAAATTGCAGAAAACCTAAAACCTCATGGAAATTGAACACCGTGCAATTGCACCATTCCTGGGTCAAAAGAAAGAAATTGAAGACTTCCTAGACTTCGATGACAATGAAGACACAACATACCCAAACTTATGGGACACTTTGAAAGCATACTGAGAGGAAAGTTCATAGTGCTAGGTGCACACAAGAAGAAACTGGAGAATAGTCATAAAAGAAAATTAACAGCACAACTGAAAGCTCTAGAAAAAGAGGAAGCAAACTCACCCCTGAGGAGTAGATGCCAGGAAATAAACAAACTGAGGACTGAAATCAATAAAGTAGAAACAAAGAAAACAATACAAAGAATCAATGTAACAAAAAGTTGGCTTTTTGAGAAAATCAACAAGATAGACAAACCTCTATCCAAACTAACCAAAAGGCAGAGAGAGAACATGCAAATTAATAAAATCAGAAATGGCTTCCCCCTCCACTGGCCTGACCCCTACCAAGGTGAGTGTACCCTCTGCTTTTGCACTACTCCTGTCCAAAGTTCCATTCACCCAGGATCTCTCTGGGCCTGCTCCTGCTTGGAGTGGACACACCCAGCCAGGGAGGAGCTCCCTGAGTCTGGAAACACCTCACTTTTCCTGACCCCTACCGAGGCCGACCCCTACCGAGGCCGACCCCTACCGAGGGAGGAGACTAATAGGAGAGGCAAGACCATCCAGAGCTGCAGACATTGAAGTTTTGGCCCACAACCACCGGGTGATAAGAGGGGATAGAGAGACCCCACAAGCACCCACTGGAAGAAGAGATGGGAAGAAGACAGAATAAGAACACACTCAACATCAGAAAGAACAATAAGACACCACCAGAATCTAGGGACTCCACACCAGCAAGATCTGAAAAGCCCAACACAGAGGAGGAAGAAGAGATGGACCTCAAAAATTATCTTTGGAAGATGATAGAGACCTTTAAAGAGGAAACAAGAAAATCCCTTTAAAAAATAGAAGAAAAACAAGCAAAAATTACATGAAATGGAGGAAAAGACAAACAAAAAAATTCAAGAAATAAACAAATCTCTTAAAGAATCAAAAGAAAGCCAAGAAAAAACAACCAAACAAGTGAATGAAGCACTCGAAAGAGTTCAAGGCATGAAAGCTGAAATAGACACAATAAAGAAAATACAGAATGAGGGAATACTGGTAATAGAAAAGCTGGATAAAAGATCAGGAACTAAAGATGTGAGTATAACCAATAGAATTCAAGAGATGGAAGAGAGAATCTCAGTTGTTGCAGACTCACTAGAGGACATACAGTCATCGACCAAAGAAAATCTCAAGTCCAACAAATCCCTAACACAAAATATCTAGGAAATATGGAACACCGTGAAAAGGCCAAACCTAAGAATAATAGGTATAGAAGAAGGTGAAGAAATACAGCTCAAAGGTACAGAAAAAACATTCAACAAAATCATAGAAGAAAACTTCCCCAATCTACAGAAGGATATGCCTATGAAAGTACAAGAAGCTTACAGAATACTAAACAGACTGGACCACAAAAAGAAGGCCCCTCAACACATAATAATCAAAACAACAAACTTACAGAATAAAGAGAAAATATTAAGAGCAGCAAAGGAAAAAGGCCAAGTAACATATAAAGGCAAACCAATCAGAATCACACCCGACTTCTCATTGGAAACTTTCAAAGCCAGAAGGTCCTGGATAGATATCCTACAAAAACTAAGGAAGCATGGATGCCAACCCAGACTACTGTACACAGCAAAGCTTTCAATCACTATAGATGGAGAAAACAAGATATTCCATGACAAAACCAGACTTAAACAATACATATCCACAAATCTAGCACTACAGAAAGTTCTGGAAGGAAAACTCCAACCCAACGAAGATAACTAGACTCACAAAAACATAGGCAATAGATAATCCAATTTTACCAAACAGGAAAAGAAATGGGAGGGCGAAATACACTCACAAAATGACACCACCAACAATAAATCCAGAAGAAGCAGGAACCAACAATCAATGGACATTAATATCCCTCAGTGTCAATGGTCTTAACCTGCCCATAAAAAGATACAGGCTAACAGAATGGATATGAAGACAGAATCCATCCTTCTGCTCTATACAAGAAACACACCTCAACTTCAAAGACAGGTGTTACCTCAGAGTAAAGGGTTGGGTAGAGATTTTCCAATCAAATGGATCCAAGAAACAAGCTGGTGTAGCAATCCTAATATCTAACAAATTAGACTTCAAACTAATATCAATCAAAAGAGATGAAGAAGGCCATTTCATAATCATCATAGGAAAAGTCCATCAAGATGAAGTCTCAGTCCTGAACATCTATGCCCCAAATACGTAGGCACCCACATTTGTAAAAGAAACATTACTAAAGCTCAAATCACACATAAAACCATACACACTTATAGTAGGAGACTTCAACACCCCACTTTCACCACTAGACAGGACCACCATACAGAAACTTAACAAAGAAACAAAGGATCTAACACAAGTTATGACCCAACTGGGTTTAACAGATATCCATAAAACATTCCATCCAAACACAAAAGAATATACCTTCTTCTCAGCGCCAAAGGGAACCTTCTCTAAAATTGAACACATAGTTGGCAACAAAGCAAACCTCCACAGTTACAAAAGAATTGAAATAATCCCCTGTATCTTATCAGAATACCATGCTTTAAAATTAGAATTCAACAACAATACAAATTGCAGAAAACCTAAAAACCTAAAATTGAATAGCACCCAATTGCACCATTCCTGGGTTGAGGAAGAAGTAAAAAAAGAAATTAAAGACTTCCTAAAATTTAATGAGAATGTAGACACAACATACCCAAACTTATGGAACACTCTGAAAGCAGTGCTAAGAGAAAAGTTCATAGCACTAAGTGCCCACATGAAGAAACTGGAGAAAAGTCACACTAGAGAATTAACAGAACAACTGAAAGCTTTAGAGCAAAAAGAAGCAAACTCACCACACAGGAAATAATCAAACTGAGGGCTGAAATCAATAAAGTAGAAACTAGGAAAACATTACAAAGAATCAATGAAACAAAGAGTTGGTTCTTTGAGAAAATCAACAAGATAGACAAACCTCTATCCAAACTAACCAAAAGGCAGAGAGAGAACATGCAAATTAACAAAATCAGAAATGAAAAGGGGGATATAACAACAGACACTGAGGAAATCCAGAGAATCATCAGGTTGTACTTTGAAAACCTGTACTCCACAAAATTCAAAAATCTAAAGAAATGGACAATTTTCTGGATAGATGTCACTTACCAAAATTAAACCAAGAACAGATAAGCTGTTTAAATAGACCTATAACCCCTAATGAAATAGAAGCAGTCATCAAAAGTCTCCCAACCAAAAAAAAAAAAAAAAGCCCAGGGCCAGATGACTTCAGTGCAGAATTCTACCAGAAATTCAAAGAACAACTAATACTCCTCAAATTGTTCCAAATAATAGAAGCAGAAGGGTCATTGCCAAGCTCTTTTTACGAGGCTTCAATAACCTTAGTACCCACACCACACAAAGACATAACTAAGAAAGAGAACTACAGACCTATATTCCTCATGAACATTGATGCAAAAATACTCAATAAAATACTGGCAAATCGAATCCAAGAACACATAAGAGAAATCATCCACCATGATCAAGTAGGCTTCATCCCAGAGATGCAAGGATGGTTCAAAATACGAAAATCAATCAACATAATCCACCATATAAACAGACTGATAAAGAAAAACCACATGATCATCTCACTAGATGCTGAAAAAGCCATCGACAAAATCCAACACCCCTTCATGATAAAGGTCTTGGAATTATCAGGGGTAACAGGAACATACCTAAACCTAATAAAGCAATATACAGCAAGCCAACAGACAACATCAAACTAAGTGGAGAGAATTCTCTGTTTAATTCTGTACCCCACTTTTTAATTGGATTATTTGGTGTTTTGGAGACTAGCTTCTTGAGTCAGATGTGGGGTTGGTGAAGATCTTTTCCCATTCTGTGGGCTGCCATTTTGTTTTGTTGACTGTGTCCTTTGCCTTACAGAAGCTTCTCAGTTTCAGGAGGTACCATTTATTAATTTTCAATCTCAGTGTCTGTGCTACAGGTGTTATGTTCAAGAAGCAGTCCCCTGTACCAGTTCTTACAAGGGTACTTCCCACTGTCTCTTCTAAGAGGTTCAGTGCTGAATTTACATTGAGGTCTTTGCTCCATTTGGACCTAAGTTTTGTGCATGGCAATAGATATGGATCTATCTGCAGTCTTCTACATGCCAGCATCCAGTTATGCCAGCACAATTTGTTGAAGATGCTTTCTTTTTTCCATTGTATAATTTTATCTTCTTTGTCAAAAATCAAGTGGTCATAAGTGTGTGGATTAACATCAGGGTTCTCAATTAGATACCATTGGTCTACCTATTTTTGTGCAAATACCAAGCTGTTTTCAGGACTATAATAGAGCTTGAAGTCAGGGATACTGATTCCTCCAGAAGTTCCTTTATTGTACAGGGTTGTTTTGGCTATCCTGGGTCTTTTGTTTTTCCATATAAGGTTGATTGTTTCCAGGTCTGTGAAGAATTGTGCTGGAGTTTTGATGAGGATTGCGTTGAATCTGTAGATTGCTTTTGGCAAAATTGCCATTTTTACTGTGTTGATCCTACCTATTCAAGAGCATAGATCTTTCCATTTTCTGGTATCTTCTTTAATTTCTTTCTTTAAAGACTCAAAGTTCTTGCTATACATGTCTTTCACTTGTTTGGTTACTGTTACCCCAAGATATTTTATGTTGTTTGTGACTATTGTAAAGGGTGATGTTTCTCTGATTTCTTTTTCAGCTCATTT
The DNA here is from genome assembly GCF_003668045.3 of Cricetulus griseus. Classification (NCBI taxonomy): domain Eukaryota; kingdom Metazoa; phylum Chordata; class Mammalia; order Rodentia; family Cricetidae; genus Cricetulus; species Cricetulus griseus. Next base: position 97,679,733 of record NW_023276807.1, read on the forward strand.
AACGTCTGTATAGTAGGCTACTGATTTTTTTTTTAGTTAATTTTGTATCCTGCCACTTTGCTGAAGGAGCTCCCTGGTAGAGTTTTTCAGGTCATTTATGTAAACTATCATATCATCTGCAAATAGTAAAAGTTTGAATCCTTCCTTTCCAATTTTTATCACCTTGATCCACTTTTGTTGTCTTATTGCTCAAGTACAATATTGAAGAGATATGGAGAGAGTGAACAGCCTTGTCTTGTTCCTGATTTTAGAGGAATCGCACTGAGTTTCTCTCCATTTAGTTTGATGTTGGCTGTTGGTTTACTGTATATCGCTTTTATTATGTTCAGGTATGTTCCTGTTATCCCTGATATCTCCAGGAACTTTTACATGAAGGGGTGCTGGATTTTGTCAAAGGCTTTCTCAGCATCTAATGAGATGATCATGTGGGGTTTTTTTGTAATTTCCCCCGAAGAAGGGGAAAGGGACAAGATCTCCTGAGCAAATTGGGAGCATGGGGAGGGGAGCGAGAGTTAGGAGAAAGAGAAGGGGAGAAGAGGAGGGAAGAGGAGGACATGAGGGAGCAGGAAGGTTGAGCCAGGAGAAGAATGGAGAAGAGTAAGATAAGAGATACCATAATAGAGGGAGCCATAATAGGTTTAAAGAGAAATCTGGCACTAGGGAAATGTCCAGAGATACACAAGGATGATACCAACTAACAATCTAAGCAATAGGGGAGAGGCTACCTTAAATGTCCTTTCCCTATAATGAGTTTGATGACTACCTTATATGCCATCCTGGAGTCTTCATCCAGTAGCTGATGGAAGCAGAAGCAGACACCCACAGCTAAACACTGAACTGAATTCCTGGAATCCAGTTACAGAGAGGGAGGAGTGATGAGCAAAGGGGTCAATACCAGGCTGGAGAAACACATAGAAACAGCTGATCTGAACAAGAGGGAGCTCATGGACCCCAGACTGATAGTTGGGAAACCAGCATAGGACTGGTCCAGGCCACCTAAATGTGGCTACTGGTGAGGAGGCCTGGGCAATCTATGGGGCCTCTGGAAGTAGATCAGTATTTATCCCTTTTATATGAATGGACTTTGGGAGTGATAGAGGGACACTATCTCAGCCTAGACACACTGGGAAGGGCCTAGGCCCTGCTCCAAATGATATGACAGACTTTGAAGATCCCCCGTGGAAGGCCTTGCCTTCCCTGGGAAGCAGAAAGGGGATGGGATGGGAGGTCAGTGGAGGGCAGGGGAGGAGGGCAGAGAGAGGGAACTGGGATTGACATGTGCTTCCCCTATAATGAGATTGAGGACTACCTTATATGCCATCCTAGAGTCTTCATCCAGTAGATGATGGAAACAGAAACAGACACCCACAGCTAAACAATGAGCTGAATTCCTGGAATCCAGTTTTAGAGAGGGAGGAGTGATGAGCAAAGGGGTTAAGACCAGGCTGGAGAAACCCACAGAAATAGCTGACCTGAACAAGGTGAACCTCATGAACCCCAGACTGACAGCTCAGAAACCAACATAGGACAGAGCCAAGCCCACTGAATGAGGGTGTCACCTAAGAGACCTAGGCAGTCTATGGGGCCTCTGGTAGTAAGTAGAACAGTATTTATCCCTAGTGTACAAATGGACATTGGGAGCCCATTCCCCATAGGAGGATACTCTCTCAGCCTAGACACACAGGGCATGACTCTCAAATTGTCAAGTACAGAGAATAAGAGACTGTGTTCTCAGCCCTTAATGGAACATAAATGTCACACCCACCCCAGATCTTCACAGAAGAGGGGGCAAGAAGAAGCAAGAGCCAGAGGTGATAGATAACATCAAAGAAATTATTTCCAAGGGCATAACAGTTGCACATGTGAATTCACATGCAATTATAACAACATGCACAAGACCTGCACAAGCTTATGCCAGACAAGATCCTAACAGAGTGGGGAAGAGGAGCAAGAAATCCCACATCTAGTTGAGGATCTATTGGAAATTGATAGCTGCTGGGAGATGGAGAGTCTGTTTTCTTTAATGATATGACCCCTGGCAGGCCAAGCTGCTCCCAAGACTAGTTGGGCAACACAAACTGGACTCACTGTGGGGAGGGAGAAGAAATCTAAAAGTTGGGTGGGAAGGGAGAGAAGGGTAGAAGGGTGAAGATTTGGAGGTTGAGTATGATCAAAATACAGTCTATGAAATACTCAAAGAATTAACAAAAATATTGTTGTAGTGGTTTGAATAAGAATGGCCCCCACAGGTTCATCAAAAAATGCTTAGTCATCAGAGAGTTGCACTATTTGAAAGGATAAGAAGGATCAGGACATGTGGCCTTGTTGAAGGAAGTCTGTAACTGGGGGGTGAGCTTTGAGATGTCAAAAGCCAATACCAAGCCCAGAGTTGTGCACTCGCTCTCTCTCTCTCTCTCTCTCTCTCTCTCTCTCTCTCTCTCTCTCTCTCTCTCTCTGTGTGTGTGTATGTGTGTGTGTATCTGTGTGTGTGTATGTGTTGTGTGTGTGTGTGTATCTGTGTGTGTGTATGTGTTGTGTGTGTGTGTGTATGTGTGTGTGTTTCTGTGTGTGTGTGTGTATATGTGTGTATCTGTGTGTGTGTGTGTGTGTATGTATGTGTGTGTGTATCTCTCTCTCTCTCTCTCTCTCTCTCTCTCTCTCTCTCTCTGCATGTGTGTGTGTGTGTGTGTGTGTGTGTCTGTGCGAGAATGTACGCGTGCACGCACGCACGCAAATCACGATGCAACTCTCAATTACTTCTCCAGCACCAAGCCTGCATTACCATGCTTGCAATGCCTGCTGTTATGCTCCATGCCATGATGATAATGGGCTAAATCTCTGAAAATATAAGCAAGCCCCAAATTAAATTATTTCTTTTATAAGAGTTTCCTTGATCATGATGTCTCTTCACAGTGACTAAAATGATTATTTAAGAGAATTTTACAATGTTCCACATAAAAGAGACACATTAAGTGTGTGAGTATACACACTGAAATAATAGACTATGCATATATAACATACAACTAATCAAAAGAAGTCAACGTAGTTTGATTTATTATCATAGAGAATAGATATTACAGTCAAAAAAGAATTAGAGATAAATATTGCTGCTTTAGAAAGATCAACAATTTGATGAGCCAGGAAGACAGTATTATGTATTTAATCACAGAACCTGACTATAATCAAACAAAACCCATCAGAGGCATGAGAAGAAATCTGACAACTCCAAATTAAAATTAGCCTACTTTTTGATGTTTGTTTTCATGGAGCTAGGAGTTGAACCCAGTGCCTAAACCAAGTGTTTTTAACACTAAGATACAAAAACCATAGCTATATCATTGTATTGCAATTTTAAAGTAAAGTAAAACAAACTCTACACTCCTGAAAATAAAAATGCCAGCTGACACCTAATGGGACTACTCAACTCAACTGAGGTATAGTAGGGCCATTCCAAGCACATATTCTGATCACAATATACTTATGTTAGAAATAAAACAAAATGATACTTAGCCATGCTTCATAGGCATAAGATTTTTAAATATGCTTCTAAATTTATTATGGATCAAAGAAGAAAACATAAGGGAAAATGTTTTAAACTATATTACAAAGAAAGTGCTATGTATCAAAACTTGACTATAATCTAAAACAATTCTTAGAAGGAAATATGTCTCATTTTAAATATGATTATCAGAAAGAACAACTAAAATTAACATTTAGTTTCCCTTTATTCTTCTATTTAAGTCTTTAACAGATCATTTCATTATAGAATTATTTAATGTGTAAACTATATTGCTGTACACAAAAAATGAAGTGTGTTTTCTTAAAATAAAAAATAAAGATAAATAAAAATTAAAATTCCAGTCATCTGTCTCCAAAGGTTTTAAAGAACAATGAAATAAGTCTTCCAAAAGAAAAAGGAAATAATAAAAATGAGAGCCGAGACTAATGAAATAGCAAACAAGTGGCAGAACAATAGCTAACTCTACCCCCAAAAGAAAATAGTTGGTTTTGGAAAAACTAATGACAGAACTTACAAACCACAAGCAAAACCATTCACAAGAGAAGAGGCGAGCAAAATAATGAATGTCACAAAAGAAAATGAGGCCCCACTTACAAATCCTGTCCAAGGGAGACGATAAGAAAATGTCATAAACAAGTTGTATGTCAATGAACATGAAACTGGGTCCTATGGCTTTTCAAAAAGTCATTTAGTAACTTAAAATATTCCAACAAAGAAAACTTTGAATCTCAAATTTTCCCAGTGACTTAAGAAACACTCAAATGACTCTAGCCTTACATTAACTCTTGCAGTGTAAATAAAAAAAAAAAAAACCAGAAAGACATACATTCACTGATATATTTGATGGAGCTGGGATAAAAAAGTCCAGCCAGTCAAGAATAAAGACCTGTCCAATGCCATGGCAGTAAGCTATGTTGACACTGTGATGTGATTAGTGATGAGATATTGATACTCAAATAAGATGCAACAAAAGGGGTCATTTTACCTCATTCTAACATAAGAAACACCACACACACACACACACACACACAAACACATACACACACACACACACACACACAAACACAAACACACAAACACACACACAAACACACACACACACACACACACACACACACACACACACACACACACACAACACACACACACACAAACACACAAACACACACACACACACACACACACACACACACACACTGAGCAATGCTCTTCAAAACACTTGACCATTAAACAAACAAGCCAGGCTTGGTGACAAACACTTTTAGTCCCAGCACTTGAGAGGCAGAGACAGGCAGATCTCTGTGAGTTCAAGGCCAGCCTTGTCTACAGAACAACTAAAATTAACATTTAGTTTCCCTTTATTCTTCTATTTAAGCTCACATCTTTATCAACAAGCACAAGGCAAAGAGAACTAACTGGGAATGGTGTGAGCTTTTGAAACCTCAAACCCTGCCCCCAGCTGTTATACCTCGTAATCTTTCCCAAACAGTTCCACCAACTAGAGACCAAGTGTTAAAAGTCTATGAACCTATGGGGGCCATTCTCATTCAAACCATCACAGTCAATTATACCTCAGTTTTAAAGTGGCTAACATAAATTAACAGACAAGTAGAATTTTATATGTGTACCTTTTAATTTGTGGATAAAAATGTCCCTAGGGATGACTGAGGCATAAATGGCCCCTTTGTGCCAAGATGGTAACAGAAAAGGAAACACAAAGTTCTGTGTCTGTCTTAGAGAGGGCTCTAAAGGAACAGAACTGACAGAGTGAATATATATTAAAAGGGATTTAACAGGATGTAGTCCCAATGGCTGCCTCATGCTTGAAAGGCCTACAGGCTGGTATTGGGTCCATTCATGAGACAGGATGTACCAGGAGTCCCAAGTCTGGTGCTAGATTCTGGAAGACTCCTGGAAGCTCCTTATCTTCAGTCTACACTGGGATTTCAAAGAAGTTGGTTCTAAAACCAGTGAAGTAATGCTTCAGTAAGAAAACAGATGGACTTGCCAATGAGAATGAGGGAAAACAGGCACAAGGAAGGTTTCCTTATTCCATGTCCTTTGATCGATTGGGGCTGCCAGCAAAAGTAGAAGCACGGATTAGATTGTGTCTTCTTACTTCAAATAAGCTGATTAAGAAAATTCCTCACAAAAGTACCCAGCAACATGCAGTCAGGTTGAGAACCAGAATTAGCCATCACAATGTCTAACCACAATGTTTCATAAACATCTGGGTTTCCACATGGATAATACTGTATTCTCACACATTAAGGGGGTCTGTGGGAATAAGAGGAAGGATCAGCTCCAGGTAAAATGGAACAAACACACACTGCCCTTTCTTGCCCACTGAATGCAGCAATAAATCAGTCTGAAATGAACCAGGCAAAGCTTTGAGGAGTCTTACAAGGAAATGGTATGAGGCAAACAAAAACAAAAGAGGACCAGAATTCTAAACCCCACCAAACTTGTGGTGAATTTCTGTTTTCCTATGCTATTTTCTGGATGAGGACCAAGTCATTCCAAAACCTAGACTTGAACCCTGGTACACTGGAGAGTTCTAAGATAAATGCTATGGCTCTAGAGTGTTCTCTTGATATTCATTTATCTCCACAGTAGCAAAATGACTATCACAGTGATAGTGCCTAGGACAACTGATACCTAAACCTGAGTCTATGGACCCATACCCTGTAGCCAGAAGAGAGGCAGTCCAAAAAGCTGGGGAAATTATCACCACTTTTCCTTTTCTCATCTCGTAATACTTGATCTCAGACACACACACACACACACACACACACACACACACACACACAGAGAGAGAGAGAGAGAGAGAGAGAGAGAGAGAGAGAGAATGAGAGAATGAGATGAGACAGAGAGAGAGGCAAGAGAGTTAGGCAGTGCACTAACCCCAAGGTCTTAAAGAAAATTTATCAGTATCTACATCCCTATCCCTCTAATCTTACTCTCTCTAGGACTTCTAGGACTTGTATCATGAAAGTGTGTTGGATTTATCAATGGCTTTCTATGCATCTACTGAAATGATCATATGACTTTTATCTTTAAGTCCCTTTATATGATTTGTCACGTTTATTGACTTATGTGTGTTGAACCATCCCTGCATCTGCAGGACAATGCCAATATGATCTTTTTGATTCATGCTTGTGTTTCGCTTGCAGCTATTTTAATGAGGATTTTTAGACCTATGATCAACAGAGCAGTTTTGTTTTTTGTGTTGTGTTTTATAAAGAGTTAGAGAGTTGAAGACCTGGTTTATTTCTTTGACTTGGGATTCTTCTTCTATGCCTATAATTGGAAGATTTGTTATTTTCCAATAGTTCCTACATGTTCCTTTCAAGAGCTCCTGAGCAAATTGGGAGCACAAGGGAAGAGGGGAGGGAGGTAGGAATAAAGAAAAGGGGAGGGGGAGGAGAACATGAGGGATCAGGAAGACTGAGTTGGAGGAAGAATAGAGGAGAGCAAGAAAAGAGATACATATGTTTTTCATTTTTAAAATATTCTTTGCTTGAGTTGTCTAATTCCTCTACTTTATCTTCAAGTTCTGATGTTCTTTTATTTGGTCCATTCTACTTGAAAAATTTCCCCCTGAGTTTTCTAAATGACTTTTTAGTTTTTCAATTCCACCTTTACATTAACTTGGGTTCTCATCAGTGTTTCTATCTCTTTACTAGATTTTGTTTTCAAATCCTGAATTATTTTTTATCATTTCATTTAACCTTATATATGTCTTCTCCTGGACATCATTTAGGCACTTATTGCTAACCCCAATGAGTCTGTTTGTGTCTTCTTTGGATTCTATTAATTCTTTAATCAAGTTTATGACTGTTTGTATAAATTCTGGGTTCATCTAGGTAATTCTCATCAGAAAACATTTACATGGGTCCAATGATTTTATGGGTACATGCTGTTTGGTCTTGAATATTGTTTGTGTTTTTACAATGTGACCTGAGCATATAGACTTTGTTCTTTGGTTGTGTTTCTGATATAAGATTCTATTCTGCCTCTTGCTTGGCTGATGCCAAAGTTGCATACCAAGATGTAGGCCTGGGAGCATTGAGATGGTATAAACAGGATTTGTTATTGGGGGACTCACCAGGAAAACCCAGTGTGTATGAACTTTGCATCATGAACTAGGCCTGGGAGCATGGAGATGGAATGGGCAGGCTTGGTTCCAGACAGGATCACTGGTGAGGGAGGTCCTACTAAGTTCTTTCTAATAATAACCTTAAATGTAACTAGACTCAACCAATCACTAAAAATAATCCCAAACTAATCAGCAGAATTAAGAAACAAGAAGTGTACCGGGTAGATGGTTCAGCAAGCAAAGAGGCCTACTACCAAGCCTTATAGCCTGAGCTCAAGCCCTCGACTCCACATGCATGGTAGAAGGAAAGAACAGACTTGTACAAACTGTCCTCTGATATACACACCTACATCACAACATCCATGCACACACTAGATAAATAAATAGGAAAGAGATTTAAAAAAAAAAGAAACAAGATCCAACTCCCTGTATTCTCCAAGAAACACACTTAGCTAGCAAAGATGCCCAAAAATTGGATGTCTAAAAATGGAAATCAAATTGGCAACTAAATGGAAGCCAGAAACAATCAGGCCCAGCTCTTCTTGTGTCTGATGAAAGAGACTTCAAGCTAAAGCTAATCAGAAGAGATAAAGAAGACCACTACATATTAATAAATGGAGCAATGGGATAAAAATACAACAATTATAAATATTTATTCAGAGTATCAAAGCTCCCGATTTCATAAAACAAGCACTACAAGGCATAAAAGATCACATGGTTCCTGACACTATTAAAGTGGAAAACATCAATGTCCTGCTGACATTTAGATACTTCTTCCAAATCTAAAATCAGCAGAGAAACTTCAGAGCTAATTTACATCACAAATCAACTGGATTTAACAAGGTCTGCAGAATATTTTATCCAACAAATAGGGAATACACATTCTTCTCAGCAGGGAATGAAACCGTCTCCAAAACTGAGCCCGTCATAGGCCACAAGAGAAGCCTAAACAGTACAAAGAGAGACAGAGACAGAGACAGAGAAAGTGAAAGCCCTATTAGGCCACAGTGGAATAAAGGTAGAAATCAACAGAAGGGGGACTTGAGAAATGCCATGTGAACGTCACATAAGTCAAAGTGTGTCAGTCAGACTGCACTCTTCAATTCTGTCATCTATGATGATTATATGTTAGCAGAAAAAAAAAAGCCTGTTTATTTACCAAACAATGAAGTGGAGGGTGGAGGGTGGACTGTGGAATCCAAGATTTGTGCTCTAAGAATCCCAGCAAAAAGAAAGGGAGAGGGAAGGAACGAGACAGACAGACAGGACACAGGCCCCTGAAGCTCTTGGGGAGGAATTGGTTCTAGGGGCAAACCAACTGGATGAAAGATGCTCTCCAATTGTCCTTGCTTCTAGAGTCATTGGCCAGGGAAAGAACCTATGATATTCATGTCAGTGTGAAGATCACATGCATTGTGCCAGCAAGCTGAGAACATCAAATATAAGCAGGTTGTCATTTGGAACAAGGAGACAGGGCATCTGGGCTGTGAGCCGGCACCTACTGGAGGACAAACGTCACAATTAAGATTTGTTCAGGTGACTGGGCAAACACACAAACTCTGACTTCCCATCCACCAGGAAGCATATATCTTAGAGTCATTCCTTCTACCCACACCATGAACCTACTTCATCTTATATACAAGGTTTGCAACCCAATTTATATCAGAAAGCCAATAAGGAAAGAACTGAGCCAGCAGTACCTTCATGCACCTTCTGAACCATTCTCCAGCCTCTCTTACTATTCCTGGCATTGTGACCTCTGGTTAGCAGTGAGATGTGAAGCAGACAGGAACTGTCTTTATCTAATGGAGGGAAATAGACAGCTGTCCCCTGAATAGGTTACATGGGCATGATGTGGGTGCCTGAGTAGAAAGCTTCTGGGGGAGAAAACCTCACATCCAGGACATTACTATACTAAGCAGAAGCACCTTCCAGAGAGGGAGTTCCCCAGAAGTAGTCTTTTCTAGAACACACCTCGGCCTTCTCTCCAGAAGCCTGCCATCCACCTCCATGATGTCACACCAGACAGCACTGCCTCTCAGCTTCCTCAGACTTTGGGATCTGGGTGTCCAATGCCATCTTCTCCATCCCACTCTATCCAGACACCTCTCTTCCACACTTCAGAATTCCACCAACCCATACCCCACTTACCAAGGCCAACACTGTCTCTTCTCAGCTCACTCCATCTGGACAAAGCAACTCTCTAAGGCAATGGCGCTCAACTTTCCTAATGCTGTGACCCTTTAATACAATCCTTCATGTTGTGGTGACCTCCAAACATAAAATGATTTTTGTTGCTACTTCATAACTGTAATTTTGCTGCTGTTACAAGTTGTAATGTAAATATCTGCATTTTCCAATGGTTTTAAGTGACCCCGTGCAAGGACTTAAGATTCTCTGCTAGCTTGGTGTGGTAGTTTGCATGTAATTGACCCCAAAATTTCATAGGGAGTGGCATTATAAGGAGATGTAGCTTTGTTGGAGTGGGTATGGCCTTGTTGGAGAAAGTGTGTCACTGTGGAGCTGGCTTTGATGTTTCCTATGCTCAGGATACCACCCAGTGTCTCAGTTGACTTCCTGTTGCCTGCCCAATGTAGGACTCTCAGCTACTCCTCCCTCCCCACATCTATCACCATGATGACAATGAACTAAACCTCTGAACTGTAAGCCACCACCTCAATTAATTGTTTTTCTTTTAAGAGATGCCATGGTCATGGTTTCTCTTCACAGCAATAGAAACCCTAAGACACATGGCCAGCCCTGAGCAGAAGAAGAAATACCGACATCACCCACAAAGATGTCCAACTAAAGACGATGGGCTCCAAACAGTGAGGAGCTTGTGTCTATCAGGTAAATTAAGCAGCTGGCAGCAATTATAACCAGGTCAGCAGGCGGGGCTCTTTTCAGAGATGGTGAGACTCCTGGCCATTGTCATTATTCACAGTTGAATGCCAAGTACCTTCACAAGGGAAGAACACATCTCCCCACTGCACACGTTACATTCACAGCCACAAACACCAGTTTTAAAGTTTGACATAATTAACTAACAAGTCATAAAATTCCATTTTCTCCCATCTAAATCCTTCCTGCAATAATTATTTTCAGGGGAGGGGTGCCCTGAAGTTTTGTCAGAAGAAAACAGCTAAATATTAAAGCAAAATTCTCATCGTGTCAGTGCCACTAATGTGCTTGGCTGGTGCAAGATTTCATGATAAAGCGATGACAGTCGACATAAAACACTTATAGGCACCCATCCTGTAAGAACGCTGCGCTGCCCGTGAATTCAAGCGGAGACCTGGAGCTTTGGCGCCCTCTAGGAGTCACACTTGGAACAAGAGCCCATTTCTCAAACTGCAAGAGAATGGCAGGGCTCCTTCGTTGTGAAGAGAACCAAGCTAAACACTTTTTATCTTTTCCAAGAAGCCATTCCTTCTAGGCGTCCTCTGCCTCGTAGCCTAATGATAAAGCTGGGCAAAGTGCTACACTGACAACTGACCAGACTGCTTCTGTGTGTAACATTGTACCGAACACAGGAGAGGGAGGCCTGCTGTGTCTAGAATCATTTTTGATACTGAACCTTGTTCTAATTTTGGAGTCAAGGTCTCCACGGTTATTTAAAGAACAACTGTAACCCTGGGGGATTTACTATTTTTTCTTTCAATCTTCCAATGAAATCAGAGGCCCTATTCTTGGGTGTTAATACACTGAAGAAAAGGAGGGACAATTGAGGTAGTTTTTGGTAGACAATGTTAAGTCTAGCAACAACCTGAACACTATGAGGAGATATATCTGTGAAAATTGGGACGCTGTGCCTTGGCAGGCTACCACCAAGCCCATGCCTTCACGTTTCTAATCTTTGATTTTTTTCTTTGTAAAAACTCAAATTAATCTTTAATAATAAGGGAGAAGTAAATTTAATGAAAATAAATATCATGTAGAAAGTAATATAAATAGATGAAAGAGATACAGGAGAGGCATAAAGACACACGGTGGATGAATATCAACTTCACCAGAAGCTAGCTGCATGATGGGCAGACAGATATGTGGGGAAGTCGTCTTAGTTTGCTTCCTACATAAAATTTCATAGGTCTCCCCAAAAAGAAACTCTCTAGCCCCTATTGTAAACGCTCATTTCAAGGGCATCCAGGAAAGTCTCTTTCTAAGTCTGTCTCACAAGTTCCCACCGCTCATCCACAAACTATTTTTAAAAAGGAAAAGGGGGAGGAAAAGCCGTGGTTTGTCAATTCAATCCTGGACCACCAGCGTCCTCTGTTGGTCACCTACGGAAGGATTGTGTATATGTTGAAGAGACCCATACAAGAGAAAGTAGAACGCAAGAGCACTATTGCTCCGGGATTTCAGTTAGCAAGAACTCCAGTCTGCACTTGGGTATATCTGAAAGAATTTAATACAAGTGTGCAACGATGACTTAAAAAATGATTGTGAAAATTACTCGTTTTAGGAGCTGCTTGGCTATTAATCATGTTTCAGTGGCACCCACTTCAGTGTCTCCGTAGATGTGACGCTAAAAAGAATCCCCAAATAAGAACTGGTGGAACTACAAAAAAAAGAAAAAAGAAAAGAAGAGAAAGAAAGAAAGAAAGAAAGAAAGGGAGGGAGGGAGGGAGGGAGGGAGGAAGGAAGGAAGGACGGACGGACGGACGAACGAACGAACGAACGAACGAACGAAAGAAAGAAAGAAAGAAAGAAAGAAAGAAAGAAAGAAAGAAAGAAAGAAAACCTTCCCGTAAGGACACATTGCCCATTCAGCTAACTGGAGAAGTGAGAGAGTATTTGAGTCACGACGGCTTTGAAAAGCAAATCGTTAGAACTCACGACTGTCACGTTCGATTGTTCAGTGCGAGACTCCGGAGGCTCAAGTAGCCAACGGTGCAGATTTAAATATGATCCCCGCATCGCTGGGAAGTGCAACATGCTCTACATGAGGCATGCAATTGCAGAAACTTTGCAAAGTACACAGGAGTTGAATGGGCCCGCGGCAGCTTCCCAGACATAAATCAGCTCAGGAGGGCCACCTAAACCCGGCATCCAGGGGAAGGGCTGCAGGGTCCGAGGCCCCAAGTTAGCTGGCTGTCATTCCATTGGGGGTAATCAGAGGCCCTGAAGTGACTGGGACTCAAGAGACAGCAAGGTGACAGGGAGCGCCCACGGTTCCCGGGGACGAAGGGGTGGCCCGAGTACAGGGCGTGCGCACATGGAGCAGGTGCCCAGTAAAGACGCGCGCAGCGCGTCCCCGTCCTTGGTCCCGCTTCCCGGGGAGGCGCGGGGCAGCCGAGCCTGCGCCGGCCCACCCCACCCCCCACCCGCGCCGTTCCGGGGCGTGTCCTCCGCCACCCCGGCTTCTATATATCGGCCTGCTCGCCCAAGCTGCCCAGATGCGAGCTAGAGCGGCTACTGGACGCTGAGGACCTGCTGCTCGCTCTCCACATCCCGCAGCCTCATCCCGCAGCCTCGTCCCGCGTGCTCCACTCCGCTCCCCTCCGCCGAACCGCAGGCCCTCCGCCCGTCGTGCGCCATGCATCCCGCACGCCCTGCTCTCTGGGCGGCTGCGCTCACCGCACTCACTCTGCTTCGCGGGCCTCCAGTGGCGCGGGCCGGCGCGGGCGCGGTGGGCGCGGGCCCCGTGGTGCGCTGCGAACCATGCGACGCGCGTGCGCTGGCCCAGTGCGCGCCTCCGCCCACCGCGCCCGCGTGCACCGAGCTGGTGCGAGAACCGGGCTGCGGCTGCTGCTTGACTTGCGCACTGCGCGAAGGCGATGCGTGCGGCGTCTACACCGAGCGCTGCGGCACCGGTCTCCGCTGCCAGCCGCGGCCCGCAGAGCAGTACCCGCTGAAGGCGCTTCTCAATGGCCGCGGGTTCTGCGCCAACGCCAGCGCCGCCGGCAGCTTGAGCGCCTACCTGCCCTCCCAACCCGCCCCAGGTAAGCCGCTCGCACCCCGTGCGCGGAGCGCACTCCCTGGGACCCGGCGCGGGTGGCGGGAAGGCAGGACCTGTGGCTTCAGAGGCTTGGTGTGGCTCATCCAGAAGGTGTTAGTGGTGAGACGGGCCCTCCACTTGCTTGGTTCTCAAAGTGCAACTTGTAAGATGCAAAATACTTTCCGTGAAAGTGCGTAGATTTCCGTGGCAGGACGAGTGGATACCAAGGTAGACTGCCAGTGGACGGATCCTGGACTTTGGAGAGTCTCGCTGAGCGTGGATGTCTGGGTTTGGGCTGTGTAGCTCTACTGTAGACCTGGGTTTTCACTCCCCGCAATTGGGAAGGCGGGTGTCTACCCCAGGGAAACTTGAGCGTGGGAATACCGGGTCGGATCAGGGCAGGAAGGTTTGTTGGCAGGCACCTGTCTTGAAAAATACTAACATTTACATGGGTTGATTGGCAAAGCAGTGTTGTGTTCCCGTTTATCCAAAATCTAAGGAGATGGAATTACAGTACTGGTGTATTTGAGGTGTGTAACCTAAAGTTCAAAAAGCAAGAACTGCTCAAAGTCACCAGGAGCTGCATGCAATAGGGTTTGAGCTCCATTTACCCCTTAAGCACCAACCCACGCCCGCAGGTGGCACCTGCGGGGCTCCGTGATCACGTCCCAGGTGTGTGGGGTACAGGCAGTGCAGTTCCAGGCGGTTTCCCTGCTGAAGCAGAAACTAGAAATACTACCCAGGAATGTTCTCCCTTCCTAATACAATGCAGAAGGAGTGGGGTGCAGCGAGGAAAATCACAAAAGCTTGGCAGTTACCCCTCCTGGAGCTGGTCCTATCAAGCAGGCAGCCATTCTAAGGGCATCATGTTGTTCTCTTGGAAAGAAAAGAAAAAAGAAAAAGATTTAAATGAATTTGGCAGCTGTTGCTCAAAATGTCCAACATTCCTAGCCAGCTTCAGCTTTGTTATGTGAGTCAATTTCTTGCCCTGCACAGATGAAGGCTAGAGTTCTCCGGCTTCCCCACAGCAGGCAAGCAGATGGTGTGGAGCAAGCCTCTGGGACCAGGGCTAGTTGAACCGAACTTTATGATTTCTGTGGCTGCAGAGCTACACTCCTGGGTACAGGCAGGTCCTGGTTTACTCATCCCTGAGAAGCACCGGATTCCTAGCAAAGCAAAACTCCAGTTGTTTTGCTGACTCAGTCAAACAAAATTGGGCTGTTTGCCTTGTGTGTCTTTGACTTCTAGTGCATTCTGTGGTATCTCAGAAGCAATTCTTAGAAATACCAACATGTTATTTTGAGTTAGACTTTAATGACCATTGTTAGTAGCCACCATTGAAGCGCTAAAGCATAAACTGCTATGAGCTTCTACCATCCCCTGGGGGGAGGGAGGGAATGACAGTTCTATGACACAATTCACAATTACCTTTTCAAGTTGAACCAGACTCCCCCTAATCAGCGGTCCAAGGATAACAAACTAAAACAAGCAAACAAAGGTAGTTTAAGAAATTACTTCCGATTCTTGGAGGACAAATGCAAATATTTTTATTTACCTATTAGCATTCCCTGTGACCCTGTACTTCCGAAAAGAAAGACCACTAAGACTAAAGCAAATTGCAACGAAGTCCATGAATTTCTTTATGAACCTCCTCTGTCAGGTGCAGGTCTAGACCCTGGGAATTTGTGCTTGAAAAAGCACAGAATTCATTGAGGGGTTTGCTGCTGGACTTGGGGAGCTATTTGGGAGGTGGGAGGGAAACTGAGGCAAGAGGGCCTCCCTGGGGCCCTGAAGGTCAGTTGCTCTAAAAGACCTAGGATTCTGCAGCCCACTGGCAGCTCCCAGGGAGTGAAGCATTTGCTTTTCTTGACTTAGAACCAGGGACACATGTCTTCCCCATGGGCAGGATGCCCCAGCCTGGCATTTCCTGAGAGGAGATAGAGGGGGGAGGGAGGGAGGGAGGGAGGGAGAGAGAGAGAGAGAGAGAGAGAGAGAGAGAGAGAGAGAGAGAGAGAGAAGCCAGCTGGAGTCATGCACCTTGCACCCAGACAGAATAAATTCAGGACCAGATGGATAGCCAACTGATCCTTCCTGTTAGAAGGGCTGTTAATGTCCCTGTCACGGGAGGGAAGGAATTCTGTGACCATGACCTGAAGGTTGACCCAGAAGTTTTAGAGTTCAGAAATGAGTACTGGGGGCTTTGGCTTTCTGTCTAGTCACAACTCTAGTCACAAAGAGGCTCCTGCCAAAAGGAGGCTTTTTTTCCCCTCCTCTCCTCCCTCCAAGGCAATGAATGCACTAAGGCACCAACAGGCCTAAGCTACGGGCAGTCCCTTGGTGCTATCTGCATTCCATGTGCTCACTGCTGAGGTGCCCCTCCCACACAATACACAAAGTCTGTGTGGCCTTGAAATTGAAAGATGTACTGGCATCTCAGAAATAAGCCTCTATAAATGACTCCATGGTTCTGTGGGTTCCTGAAGTGAGATATTTCACATGAAACCAAAGCACACAGCAAACCTGAGAGAATGTCAGAATCCCCAGGCCAGTGTGCTGTGGCCACTGGGTGGGGAATTTTTTTTTTCAAGTTGTCCCACACGGAACAGCTGTGCCCAGGGCTGAGAAGACCACTTTTAGAATTGCTTGTGAGTTTTCTGGTCAGCTCCACGGCAGCATTCTGTGGTGCACGACTGCCCCCTGCAGGTAGCATGTGGAACTGGCTGCTTTTCCGTCTGTGGAAGGGCTTGGTTAGTGTCTGCTTGCCTTCACTTGCAGCTGTTGAGTAAAAACACCAGGCAGAGTAACTTTCAAACAGATGGCTTCCTGAAGCAAAGCCATAGGAATGCAACAGGTAGTATTCCAGAATGCTTTGTCTAGATACCTTTTTCTTAACATATTAAGAACTGTTGAATGGTGTTGCCTTTTAGGTATGACGTGGTTGCCAATAATGACCATTTCCTTATCCCCATGTTCTTTTCCAGGAAACACCAGTGAGTCTGAGGAGGACCATAGTGCTGGGAGTGTGGAAAGCCAGGCTGTCCCCAGCACACACCGAGTGACTGATTCCAAGTTCCATCCACTCCATGCAAAGATGGGTGTCATTAAAAAAGGCCATGCCAGAGACAGTCAGCGTTACAAAGTTGACTATGAGTCACAGAGCACAGACACCCAGAACTTCTCCTCTGAGTCTAAGCGGGAGACAGAATACGTGAGAATTTTTCCTCTTGTTGGGGGTGGGGAAAGAAGGGAACACCCCAAGTCAGCCTTCATGCAGCAAGTCCCAGGAGTCCTAGCTGTTGAATTGGCAGCTCCTCCCTTTCTGTGTCAAGCCCCACCTCCTATGGAGAGTCTCTGTCGAGGTTCGAGCTGAATTGTACTAAGTGTGTAGTGGGCCCAAAGAAACAGACTTCTCACAGATGACTTTATTTTATTCAGCAGACTTTCCGAAGCCTACTGGCCTATTCTTAGATCATGTGTTGTACCCTGAGAAAGCAGAAGAGACAGGGAGTGATGGTTAGCATCCTCCTGGGACCCTCTCTTTCCCCCAAGCAGAATGTCCTAGAGAGTCATGTCTCAGGTTCCTCTTGGGATGGTCCTGTGGCCACTGGGAGATTGTCAAACAATAACTGTGTCCTCAGGGCCCCTGCCGCAGAGAAATGGAAGACACACTGAATCATCTGAAGTTCCTCAATGTTTTGAGTCCCAGAGGTGTCCACATCCCAAACTGTGACAAGAAGGGGTTCTATAAGAAGAAGCAGGTGAGTGGGGTCCTCAGGGTGTTTTATCCCTCCTTTCTCCATTGGCTCGGTGGGGAATCAGCATCACAGTTATCTCCAGGAACCTCAACCACTGTGGTGCTCTGCCAGCTTGTGTCTCCTCTTCTGATACACACATGCATCACCTAATGGCAATATTTTAGGTGCTTTCTAATTGGGTTAGCTCACAACTCCTAGGAGACAGACGTAAACAGTGCTCAGCACAACTTGTCCACATCCCAAGATGTGGGCAGTCTTCATCAAGGAGCCTGAGTGTCTGCACCATCCATTGACTAGCTCAGCACACTTCCACTAAGGAGCGACCAGAGGTGAGGCTGGACCCTAGGTCTGAGAGATCCATCCTGACAGCCATAAGACAAAGAAAGTTCAGCAACCCCTCCAGCTTCCCCAGAGAGGTTACAGCACGCACATTGTGTACATCCATGTACACCACCACCTACCCATGGGTGGCTCTTCAGGAGTCGTGACCATCATATTTTACCTCCGTCCAGATGAACAACGATAGATAATCACTTTGGACCCTGGTTACCTGCTCACACACAGTGTCTTGGTTAGGGTTTCTATTGCTAGGAAAAGGATCTTGACTAAAAGCAGCTATGGAGGAAAGGGTTTATTTCACTTACACTTTCAAATCACAGTCCATCCCTGAAGAACATCACGACTGGAACTGCCGCAAAGGCCATGCAGGAGCTCTGCTCACTGCCTTGCTCCCCATGGCTTGAGCAGCCAGCTCTCTTATAGCACCCAGGACCACATGCCAAGGGGTGGCCCTGTCCGCAGAGCTAGGCCCTCCCACATCAATCATTAATCAACAAAATGCATTGTCTGGTGGGGACATTTTCTCAGCTGAGGTTTCCTCTTCCCTAATGACTTTAGCTTGTGTCAAGTTGACATAAAACTTGCCAATGCACATGATATTCATGTCCTGGTCTTGTCTCTCCCTCCCTCAGTGCCGCCCATCCAAAGGCAGAAAGCGGGGCTTCTGCTGGTGTGTGGACAAGTATGGACAACCCTTGCCTGGCTATGACACCAAGGGGAAAGATGACGTTCACTGCCTCAGTGTGCAGAGCCAGTAGATGCCACTGTGCCACGTAAGCCAAGGGTTAGACCTGGAGGACAGTGCCTTCTGAAAATGGTCCTCTACCTCTACCAGTGTGTGTCTTACTCTTTTTATTTTTCCTTTTAGTTGACGTGGAGCTCAAATACGCCTTATTTTGCACAAAAGACTGCCAACAACATGATCAGCAGCTGGCTACAGCCTTGACTTATATTTCCTTTTTTTGTGGTGAACTGATTAAAAACAAAAACAAAAACAAAAAAAAACCAAAGTTTAGACAGATTTTCAAAATGCCTCTGGTTGTTTAAGTAGTAAACTTGATCATCTTTCTACTCTCCAGTAGTCAACAAAAAGCAGTTTGAATTTTCCTGTTGCTTCCTATGAAAACACTCATGTACTCCAGGCCACGGATGCCCTCTCCCCCCTAACCCACACACCCGATGCGGGGCTCCAAAGCTGCTGGCCCTCTGCCTTCTTGACTTCAGAGGTTTTGTTGCTGATATGGAAAAATCCTCTTTCCATTCCCTATAAATGAGTGCAGGCACTATGGAGAATGGGGAAAACCCTAACCAAGTCACCAGGACATCTGGACACACTCCTGAGGCTCATGGTCCTTATGGTGTCATCTCTGAATTAAGGGCCTGGCCCATTATCTGCAAGTGACCTGGTCTACTTGGGAGCCATGGGAGAGAATAGATCAAGTCTCTCTTATTTAAAATGACCAAGAATGTTCTAAGGCACTCTGGGAGCCCATAAAAACAAGGACGAGGACCTTCCTTTGTCAGGCAGCTTCCTGATGGCTTGGCCCAGCAGAGGGCCCCAGGTGGGAGGAGCAGTGAACGTCAGCCTCCAGGTTCAGAGATGTCACAAACAATGGTACAGTTAGTTCTTCGGATGATTTAAAAAAAGACAGTGTTTTCTTGTCCAACTTCTCAAAGTTTATTGTGGGGTGGGGGCAAGCTTTTTTGTTTAAGGAAAAAAAAAACAGTTTATTTTCCCCTCCTTCCTGTCTAAGCAGGAAAGAGGAATGACTTGTTGGATAGCCTGGCAAGACCACCCAGAGAATCACCCATTTGTTGATCTTGGGGTCCTTCTCAGACTTCTTTATAATTCACGCATATATGCAGACAAAATACATTCATAATTGTTAACAGTGTATATGACATAGCCCAAGTATAATAGAATCTGTACTAGATAGTCCTAGGTGAAATGTTAGAGATGTTAGGTGATGTAACCACGGGCACGCCCGAGGGTAGGAGCCCGTGTCTGGAGGCTGGGCTGCTCTCCCCAAGGCCAAGGCCAAGGAGGTCTGGCAATAGAGGGTGCGAGGAGACTGCACTGCGTCCCACGGGGTGGACATGCGCTGTACAGAGCTTGTCTTGAGAGCACAAAGAAATCTCAAGACATTCTGCCTGCCTATCAGCTTTTCTTTATTTTTTTAATTAAGTTTCTGGGGGAAAATGTATTTTTGAAAAGTTTGTCTTGCAATGTATTTATAAATAGTAAATAAAGTTTTTATCATTTAAAAAATGCCCTTCTTTTGTTTGCTTCTGGGTCTTGAGTCACTGGAGACATCACTCTGAGAGGGTAGAATCTTCTAGACATAGTAGAAAATGCCATGAACATGCTAAGACATCATAGATGAGTTCATCTCTAACAAAAGAATCTCAGTGGGACAGCTGCCGGGACCTTCTTTGGCATCCATGCAGTATCAGGCCACACGCAGAGGAAAATATAGGTACAGGGGGTTGTGTTGGTGGTTATTATGGTCTAGACAGGTAAAGTAGGTTGTCGCCATGACAGTCTGGTCCTTGCCTCTGCAGCTTCCCCACAGCAGCTGATGTGAATGATAAGATGGGTACATCCTATGAGTCACTAGCCTTTCTGCCCCTGAGTACTTGGAGAAGGAAAGTGAACTGAATCCAGAAAAGGAGGAAAACTGCAAAGGATGCTAGGGGGCTTCTGGTACCTCAGTCCCTCTCTATGGCTTTGGCACAACTGTCCTTGCCAAAAGAATTCCAAGTACATCCTGGGACTATGACATCAAACCACACACAGTAATTGCCTGTTTAGGGTCATGTTTAAAGTCAGTCAACAGACATCTGAAGTGATCTCAGAATCACAGAGTTGGCCACAACAGGCAGTGAATTGGTTCTATGGGTATTCCGAGATCTGGGGGTGTGCAGTATGACAACAGGGTGGGAACCAAGGAACTCGGAGGGCATCACCCTTGGAGTGCTGTACTGCTGGCGCTTGGAGAGAGTGCACTGAACTCACTTGGGGTGGAGTGACAGCATACACTGGCCACCAAGTGCCCTAAAGCCAGATCCAGAGTGCAGCCATCACCCTCACGTTTGAGCCCCTAGGAATACAGGACAGAAACTTGGCAGGCCATTTGGTGCCATTGCAGAGGTGTGAGCCACATAGTGATGCTTATAAACCCAGTGGGCTAACCTCCCTGGAGCTACCAATTCACCCACCCTTCCTTGACCCCACCCTTTTACCTCTGACCTTTCCCCTGTCCATGCTTGTGATGATCAGTTCCTCATATCAGCTTGGCCAGGCCAAAATGTGTACAAAGTTAACATCATTTCAGGTATGTTTGTGAGTGCCTCCAGATGAGATGCGCAGACTGACTGACTCCCAGGCACCTCCCACCACCACCCCGAACATTAGCTGTATATTGTGCAATCTGCTCAGAGTCTGAATAAAAAAAAATGGGAGAGTGGAGATTCAAACCATTCTTCCTTCCTATCTGGAACATTTTATCTTCTCTGGCCCTTAAAGTGAAAATTATGTCATCAAATCCCCTGTGTTCAGGTTCTTAGCCTCAGACTGATCACACTACCAGCCTTCCTGTGGTAGGTGCTGGGACTTCTCAGCCTCCCTTGCACATGAGCCAATTCTTTGCAATAAATCTCCACTGACAGGTAGGTGAGGGATTGATTGACAGATGGAATTAAAAGTCGGACAAATAGATCATTGAGGACTAAGTGTATGCTAGGTACTATACAGTGAGATGGTTGATAAGTGATAAATAGGTAGAGCTAAGGAAATGTTTGGTAGCAAAGCACTTGCCTTGTGAGTATGATGCCCTGAGTTCGTTTGCCATATAAAAGATAAAGAGCTAGAGAAACAAATGACAGACACTTAAGTACCAATGGGTGACAGGTCATAGACAGATGTGTGTAACCCACTGTCTCTGTGGAGAGTTAATAATACCTTTGAGCAAGTCCTCTTTCAATGCTCTCCTAAGCCCTTTAAGGACTCATGCCTGCCTGCATTTCCTCTTGCCCCCTCTTCATCTGCCTCCTCCCAGCCTCCCAGCCCGAAGCTCCTATGGCTCTCTGTCTTCTCCTTGGCTACCCTCCACCCTCTTAGGGGTTAGCCGTCACCCATCCTAAAGGTTACTGTGCCCAGCGACCTTATACACATAGGGAAATGGGAGATGCCTGGTTCCCTGGAATAGAGGCAGTGGAGAGGCCTCAGCTTCCCTTTCAGACATCAGCAGGCAGGGCTGGAGGCAACCTGAGTAGGATAATCTGGGATAAGCTATGGAAAGATGGGGAGCCAGGAGCCAGGAACAGTTAGCAGGTGGAGGAGCAAGCATCATGCAAGACAGTGTCTGACAAGCCCGCTGGGTCAGTTTTGAGAAACAGGCAATGGAGGGGGTAGAGAAGACAGCTATGGCTGGGGCTCTGGCCTGGAAACTGGAAGGAGAGGAGCAGCGTGTTATGCTGACAGAGGTGGATGGAAACTCCAGGAGGGTGAGAAGGCTAGAGAACAAAAACAGTGCAAGAGGTGGTGTGGTGGCCCTGAGCATTTGGAAGCCTTCGGCAGGAGAATTGCTGTGACTTCTAGACCAGCCTGGGTTACAGAGTAAGACCCTGTCTCAAAAGCAAGAGAAGCCGGTGACTACTTGCCTGTATCTGTATTTCAGCTGGAGGAAAGCCGAACCTACTCATAAGTTGGAGAGTGTTGAGGAGAGGAGAGGCTGAGGGCTCTGGAGAGAAAGAGAGGTGCACTGAGAGAGTAGGGGATCACTAGTGTGGCCCAGACAGAGGCCTGATGCTGCCTGGAAACAACACCATCTATCACATTATCTAACCCCAAAGCACAGACTCGGAGTCAGAGTAGGGTGAAAGATACAGAGATCACAGGATGATGAAGAGAGCACTCCACAGGGACAACAGTATTTCCAGGTAGAGTCTTTATTCCAGATATGTGTTTAAAAATGCACCAGATGCAGGCTTCCACATTTAGCTTTGTTTACATAATCAACATCTTAACTTTCCCCAACAAATGGGCTTCAGACACAGATTTGTGGCTGCAGAGAGAAGATCATGGGCTAACTTCCCTCCTTAAACCCACTGGAAAACTCCCTACCGCAGACTGACTTGTGCATATTCTGGCAGTATCACTGCCCTTTCAAAACAGAAGAATGGAGTTTGAAACAGCTGAGACCTTGTATTTACATATGTGGTGATGAGAAGTGCTTCATGATATATAAATTAATATAGCACAAGTAACTGTGTAGAAAAACATAAACTTACAGTGAATAAATAAGAACCAACTTCATATATCAAGCAGTATAAAAAGTAGTTCCTGGATATATACATATACACATATATAAAAAGGTGTGCTCCAGAATATAAATATACTATGTACTTAAATATTTTGTGTGAGACAATACGTGTGGAGGTCTTCAGTTTTGTACATTGAAATACTGGTGGCAGTTGGGGTCCCCTCTGATTTCCAAAGACCCAGGGATCTTCTTCCCACTCCACGGATAGACACACCAGCAGAGTCCTGCTTCTCCATCCAGGGATGTCTCACACTGTAAAGACAGGACCAAAGTCAAGAGCAGCAGGCAGAGGGAGCTCGGGCCACCCTGTCCCTGAGAGGGGCTGAACACTGCACAGCCACCTACTAGCTAAGACTCAGCAATGCCAATGCCTTTCTGGTTGCTATGACAAAATGGATACACTGGCTAAGTGGCACATGTGATAATGATCACATACATTCATTTAATGGTACAGTGTTTTGACAATTATCTCTTTGTGGCCCTGCTGACAAAGGAGCTCAGCAATGGGTCTCCAATCACCTTCATCGCTCAGCTGGGCCTAGACCTCAGGTTTTCTCAATGAAATCCTAGAAGTCTCTCTTCTCTGAGTCCTAAATTCTCCTCAGAATTAAGCCTTGACTTGTTGGATCTCAGTTATTACTGGGTGTAGCACAAAGCCCTAATGTACTGTACTACAGAGTTTGTTTTAATTTGTGGGAAGAGAGAAAGTGGGACATCTGTCTCCTGAGTTGACTGTGTTCCTTTCCTCTAGTTGCAAGG
The DNA here is from genome assembly GCF_003668045.3 of Cricetulus griseus. NCBI lineage: Eukaryota > Metazoa > Chordata > Mammalia > Rodentia > Cricetidae > Cricetulus > Cricetulus griseus. The sequence continues at coordinate 97,703,467 of NW_023276807.1, forward strand.
AACTGAAACCTGAGTGTCAGAATTTGGAGCACCCATCGCTATTGATTTGAGTGAAGGTAGACCCTCTACTGGCTGAAGTGCTCCTCATCATCACGCTAATACTTAGTCCTCACTACTGGCTGAAGTGCTCCTCATCTGTCACACTAACCTCTTTTTCAGGACTAGGTTCTCCCAACTGTGCATGGATGGCTGTCATGTAAGAAAGTTGTGTATTTGTGCCTATAAGCCATTGTATGTAAAACCCATGAGGCTTGCTGGCATACGAGAACACGCAGTAGCAAAGCCACCTACCTGTTTGCTGTGATAAAATCCGTTCTTGTTGCAGTTTGGCAGATAAAATTTGTAGATTTCATCTCCTGCTTTCTGTTGAGCTGCAGCTAACCTCTCCAGCACTTTATAGAGTTCTCGTTGGCAGGGCTCCTGAAAGAATAATTTTATATTAGCAAGAATATAAGAAAATAGATATATTTTAGACAATGGCTGTAACAGAAATGGCCCCCACCAGCTAGTCATGGTATCCTAGGGCTGTCCCCAGGCCTTGTTTCCCATCTGTGGTCTCAGGCTTGAGCTGTGTGTATAAAGGATCGGAACAACATCTACTCCTCACTGGGTGGCATTTTCTAAAGACCAACTTAGTGACGTCCTAGCAAGAGCAAATACTTCCTGACCCCTGCCGCCTGCTGAGTAATTTGGGCACCTGCACTCTAGTAGGAATGACAGTAGACTCAATCTCTGTATGTGAAATTTAGCATCAGAAATACCTAAATTTTGGGACTGTCCTTGCAATTGACATATGTCACATTCATGGTGGAGCAAGGCACTCATCTGGATAGCTTAAGACCAGAATGAGATTTCTTATACTTACCATAATTTCCAGATGAAATTCCAAAGTGTCCCTAAAAATTCTTTCACTTCTTTGAGTGTAATGTTCTTTTAAGGCCTCATTAACAATCTATCTCAAACTTTGGTTTTCTGTCGCCCCCAAGTGGTCACGTTAAAACCAGCCACTAACCTCGAGTAGTTAGTTCTCGCTGGGTTAAGAATTGGAGGGGGAAGAAGAGAGCAGAATGGTGGGGAAAATTGCTGAATGTAGTGACAAAGAAACCTAAACTGGAAATGGCCTGTTTTATGCTTTATGTGTTTTGCCATATTTTTAAAGAGGGATGGGGGGAGTTGTGTCTCTATGCTCAGTTTCAGTATGCGCATTGCTTTTTAGAAATTGTCTAGACTAACATCTTCACTTAGGGATAAGCTCAAGGATCCACTGCACAGCCTCACCTTCCATTTCTTGAGGTCAGCAATCTGTCGAGCCCGGATGCTGTTGTAGGTGCTGATGGCATTCCACAGGATGGGCCGGTCCTCACTGGAGGGGGCCATCAAATGGAAGCTCTCCAGGAGCTGCTCCTCTGTCATCTCTGGGCTCTCGGGAAGCTCATCCTCGGGTACCACAGCAGCTTTTGCCTCTGAAAAGCAAGCACCACAGACCCATGAGCTCCTGGAAGCATCGCTCCTGTGCCCAGGAACATCTTCCCCTTAGAATCAACCAACCTAGAATGGTTGGTGAAATTGGATGTTTCATCAGTGGCTTTTGGGAACAATTACGACTAAAGAGAAATACTAATTCTTTTCTGGGAAAATAGTATGTGTCCGGGTGAGGCAGGAGAGCCCCGTGGCAGAGTAAGCATCATGGACAATAGGGTGGGGTCGAGAGAGGAATACAACCCTGAAGAAGCCAAGGACTAGGGTCAATGCCTACACCCACTAGTGGTGAGACTCATCCCTTGGCTCTCCTCTCAACTCTACAAAAATAGTCTAGTAAGACCCCAGGAATAGGTGTAGTTCAGTTAGAAGCAAGTTCTGGGATGCAGCCTTCCTCACTGAGACCACCACCCTCCTCTCTCCTGGAACCCTGCTTTCCCACACATCGTCAGCTCTATGCATCCCTCACAGAGAAGGCCATCTTAAGACACCTTGCAGACAGAGCCTATAAAGGCTCATGGGAAGAAACAATGGAGGATCCCGGCCCCATGGAGGGGTAGTCAGTTTCAGAGGACCGACCACTGGGATAGCTCTCATTTCATATACTCGAAAGGGTCACATGCTTGCAGTACAACTTCCAATCGGAGTATGGAAGAAGGAGAGCCCTCCACACCCACACAGGACGTGCATGCAGCCCAGATGCGGAGATAGGGGCTGCAGGGGAGGAAGAGGAATTTCCCAAGCTTCCTACTACAAACAAACCAGTGCTTAAATTCAGGAAAGCACCCGATTGTCAGACTCCTAGCAGGCAACATACACATCAAACACTGTTTGTCTATAGCAATGAATGGAAGCGAAGGTCTGGGCCTAAATTTTCACATTATGTTCTGTAAACATCTGGGAAGAACATACTGTATGACAGGATATATGCTACAAAGGACATTGCAAACCTCCTGGGGGCAGCAGGAGGGCTCCCATCCTAAAACCTTCCAGGACCCTCCAGCCGCTGGAACTGCCAAGGGCAGAACCCACAGGAGGAGGTGTTAGGTGCTTGGGCCAGCATCCCACCCAGCTGGCAGCTCCATGGCTCCCTCCACACCACCAAGAAACTACTACTAGTCTGTGAACTTTCTTCCCAGCTCTCCACTAAGCTCTGGGCTCTTGGACCACCCTTCCTGGGATATTTTCCCCCAAGACCAATCATCGATGGGCCTCAGTGGGTGATTTGTTTGTCCATCATAGCTGAAAGCTTTTAAGTGGGCCTGGAATGTCTTTGCCCCACCCACTACAGGCTTGGGATAGGCCTCTGCTGGCAGAGGATGTGTGTGTGTCCCAGCCAAGAGATCTAGAAGTAGAGAGGGGCATACCTTCGCGCTCGGAGCTCGACAAGGTTCTTGTGGCAGGGGCAGCAGGCTCTGGTACACAGGCTCCCTGGCCGCGGGTAAGAGCATGCAGGGGACGAGGCTCCCCTGGCAGCGCACGGCAGCTGAGTCCCTGGGCACAGCGGGCAGTGGCCACACCGCAGGCGGCGCCCAGTGGCAAGGCACATGTCGGGCAGCAGCCACAGCCAGCAGGCCGGGAAATCTCAGGGCACGAAGCTGGCACCGGTGGACAGAGCTCCAGTCTCTCAGCAGTGCAGGGAGCACAACGCCATGGCTGGGAGGCTCCAGTGGTCATGCCAACCTGGAAGGCTAGAAGGATCAGGATCCGACAAGAAACCACAGCTAGGAACTCAGGCATTGCAATCCAGTGCAGCAGGCAATGGATGAGACTTTCTTGGCAGGCAACAGTGGCGCAGTGCTCGCAACTCTCTGGGCAGGCGGTAGTGACAACGGTGGTCACAGCTCTCTGAGCAGGTGGCCGTGTGCGGTGTTCAATGCTCGCTGGATGTGTGGTGGCGGGCAGTGGACGATGCTGGCTGGTTGTATCCAGAGCCTTATAAAGGGCTGGCTCGGAGGCACAGGTTAATGATTGTAGGGGCAGAGTGCTAGGATCCCAGTGTTCAAAATAAGTTTGTTTTGCTTGTGAGCTCTGCGCAAACCGTGGGTGGAAGGGGGTGGGGGGGAATCAGGTTTCCTACTATGTTTGTCCTGTTGTGATGGACTGGGACAGGAGCTAAAGTCCAATTCTAACAGCGAGCTGGTAGCCAGATGGGGGAGGGCACTTGTTTTTGTTCAAGGGGCATCAAAGACCTAGCCGACAAGGCTCTTCAAGTGGACTCAAGGAAAGCTAAGAGACTAAGGAAGGACACGTTAGGCCAAGAAGGCTTCAGGCCCCAAAGGGAGGAACACACGTGGGATTCTCTGTAAGAAAGCTCACAGTTGTTTCTGCTCCTGGAGAAGCCCCTAGCCAGCAAGGAAAGAAATCCATAGTTCACCTCAGGACTCTATGATGGCTGGAACTTCAAAAGAAAAATGACCCTTCCCCTAAAGAGGAAAACGGCCCAGGGCCTCAGGAACCTGTTACTATGCCTATGGAGTCAGTCTAGTTCTAGCTTGGGTGAAATGCTTATGTATGATACCGTATGAGAGCTTTCTCTGAACCATTTCTTCTTCTTTTATATTACAAGGAAAAGTTAGAAACCTTTAAGGGCAACCAGAAATGGGACACACCCTGGAAGTTCCCCAGAGTAAACTGATCGGCTCCCCCATTGTCTTGTGTGTCCTCTGTATCCCAGGTCCAGATTTTACCTCTGACCAACCTTCACCTCTACCTCCAGACCCAGATGTTCAGAGCAACCAACCTCTAGCAATGGTTTGAACCCTCTTGTTTGCCCTTCATGGTATTAGTTTGGAGTGGGGTGGAATACTTCAAACTACCCTGGTTCATATAGCAGTCTATCCCTTCCAGGGCTTTTAAAAGTGGTATTTCAGACCTGGCTCAAGAAGAGGACACTGAAGACAAAGGTTGCAGGAGATTTCAAGTCAAGGTCACAGAGACTGCACTGGACATCCTGTACAAAAACTCTAATCCCTGTTACCCAGCAGTTCATCACTGCTCCCAGCATTTGAGCCTTGGGAAATGGGTTTCTGGGTGACTTGACTAAAGCACTCTAAACACATGTACACTGATGCATCACCTACCGACGGTCATTCTTACACTCGAAGGAACCAGTTTAGCTGCCCACTACAGAGCAGGTATGAGGGGAGATGTCAATGGTGACTGACAGGTTCCTGAATTCGAGCCACAGCCAAAGCTTTGACAGATAAGAAATATAATGCCAAGGGCCAGAGAGATGGGCCAGTGGGCCATAGTGAACAGCAGAGCACTTGCCAGGAGGTAGGACTCATGGGTGGGAGTTGAGGAATGTGGAGGATTATGCCAGGTAAGGGGCTGGGGAGATTTCCAGGAGGGCTAGAGGATTTAGGAACTAGAGTCCACCACACAGCAATAGGCAACAGGTGCAGGCTGACTGTTCACACCCAACCACAGAAGCACCCTTCTTGATTCACCAGAGAGGGTCAGGGGAGTTGTACCAGCTTGCTTCTGGCGCCACCAATGCACTGCCACTGTGGACATCACCAAAGGATCTGGCTGGGAAGAGAAAGGGATTCTGAAGCCCAGATAGCAGAGGTCTGTGCACGCCTGTAGATGCAGATGATGAGATGGGTGTGAGAACTCACTCTAAAGCTGCTCCACACACAGCCTACGTGTCCAGTTAGACAGTTAACTCTGTGTTTCCTTCTAGAAAACCTTTGCGATAGGCATTCTTCAGTTATAGAAAACCTCCATACTAAGAAACATTGGGTGGTTCGGTGCACAAGAGCAGCCGTGATTCTGAAGGTATTGAATGTCTTGAGAAGAATGCAGAACAATGGGCAGGATGACTACCAGGGCAGAGCATGATTTAGGAGCCTGAGGACACATTGCTTTTTCCTATACCCTTTCTTAGCCTTCTAGATCTGTACCATGTGCTTATGATATATAAATAACCACAATGGGCTTCAGATACAGGTGAGGGATAGAAAGCTTCCCTGACATGCACAAGGCCCAGGGTTCGAAACCCCAGGTCTGAAAAAAGAATATGGGATTACCCTGATAACCATCCCCCAGCTCCCTGACCTCATAAAAGTGACTGAACTTTGCAAAGCTGGCTTTTGTTCAACTTGGACAGTCTCAAAGAAATGCAGCTGGATCAACATCTGCCATAGCAACTGGAGTAAGGTCAGGGGACAAACCTGCTTCCAGACACTCACAATCTCATTAGTGTGTCTCTCATTGTTTTTGTTTGTTCATTTATTTATCTATTTGAAATAGGGTCTCACAATACAATGTGGACTGGGCTCAAACACACAGCAATCCTCCTGCCTTAGCTTCCTGGATACTAGGATCAAATAGTGTGCTACCACACCCAGATATGCCTTTTATTTTTCTGACAAAGGTGCCCTAAGTCCAGCGCTTTGTTAAGGAATTGATCAAATGATTCCCATTTTAAGGCATTTCTATTTTAAACAAACATTCTCTTTTTAAGACTGTTTCTGACTATGTATGTGTATGGCAGAAGAGTTTGTGTGCATCTGAGTGCAGGTGCTCTTGGAGACCAGAAGAGGGCGTCAGATCCACATGGAGTTCCAGGTGGTTGTGAGCCACCAACTGAATTCAGGTCCTCTACAAGAACAGTACACCATATCGCTCCAGCCCCTAACATTTACTTGTAAGTTATTTTATTTTTTTATTTATTTTTTATGTTTTTAACTGCAAGTTATTTTAAATAAATAGCTTGGATGTAAGTCCCTAAATAAGTTTATTTCTGGAAGTGGAATTTATGCTCCTAAGTTTCCCTTTGACTTCCTCAACTTGTAATCACTGTCCACACTGGAAATGTTTCCTTAATGAAACACAGGGAAGGCACAACACTGACAAATGTTTGCGACTCTGTGCCAGGCAGGAGCCAGGGCCCTGAGCCATTAGTTTCCTCTGCTGCACACTTGCCCAGCACACATCCAATTGTCCCTCCCCTGCTCCTGCACATAGTGGCTCTTCTTTCTCTCCAATGATCGATTCCCCCAATGTTTCCATTGCTTACCTCACAAGCACACAAACCAAACAGCCACCAAACTCCACATTGATTCCAAACTCTGTCAACACAAATGAAATCAACCCCCATCCCACCCGCAGGCCTATGTCGACAGCCAGTTTCATTGGCCTGTGCTGCATGGGGTGGGGTGACTGGCCCCTCTCCCAAGTCACAGCATGACTCAACCACTCTTGCCTACCTCTAACCCTGAACCTGGGAAACCCGCTCATTTTCCAAGGAGATGCCGCACCCCCTTGCTTATTCACTGAAAGCAATGCAATTTCACTGCCACACTGGAGCTCTGCATTTTCACACTGGCATTCCCATTGTCCATTTAACTTTATATCTTTGTCCATGGTGTTCCGTCTCCCCCAGAAGCTGTCTTTCAAGACTGCTGTGACGTCAAGTGACAGATGACACTTCCTCCCAGCTTCTTAGCTGTTTGCTCCCTGAGCCTCTGTCTGTATGCCCTTCCTCACCACACTGTGGAGCAGAGAGAACAGACTTCTGTGAGAGGGAGACAGAGTCAGACATAGGAAAGAAGGGTGATAGATGTTCCAAACATAGTCACAATCTAGCATGCTCACAGCCCAGCACGCTGGCAGCCTATGGGGGCTCCTAAGTTCATCCTGTGCTTCCCAAGGAGGAAGGAGGAGAGTAACCACAAAGTCTGGGCACCTCAAGGACAAGGTGATGGCACAGCTGCTCTTGGAGGAAAAGGATGTCCTCCAAACAGCAAAGGTTGGAGTGACATGACAGAGATAGCAGAAGGCAAAAGAACTCACCACACTCAGTGGGCCCTGAGAATAGCCAGCAATTTCTCTGCCTGGAAGCACAGAATACTCAGGAGTCTAAGCATGCTGACCTGCCAAAGCCTTTAGAAGGGTTGAAAAACTTGAATTTGGAGTAATCATCAGGAATGTGATGGGTACCCTATAAGCAATTGTGCATTTCAAGAGCTAAGATTCATGAATGGCAGACTGGCAGTCACCAGGGCTATTAGAGCAGGAGAACAATGATTTTGTTTGGTTTTGATTTGGGGTATTGTTTTGTTTTGTTTTATTGGGCCAGGGTCTCACATTGTTCAGGCTGCCCTTGAACTTATTACATACCTAATGCTGGTCTGAAACTCCTAATCGTCCTGCCACCACCTCCCAAGTACTGCCATTCTGGGCATGTGCCACCCTGCCTGTCTAGTGTCTTGTGGATGCTTGTGACATGCAGCTGGTGCTAGGAGGGGGTGCCTAGGTGCTAACAGGTCTCAGTATGACCTGCTAGGGTGAAACTCCTATTTTATCCGAATCAAAGTCTTGTATGTCCTGCACACACAGGCATTCCCTCCTGCTTTGTTTTTGTAAATTCAGAGTACTGCAGAGGAAAGGTATTAACAAAGGTCGACAGAGATATTTGCACGATGATCCCAGTCCATACTCCAGAGGGAGCTGTGTGAACAGAAACACTCGGGCATCTCCCTCAATGATTCTTCACACCTCTGCCTTTTTGTTTTGACAGCTTCTACAATGCTGTTGAATGTCACATGTGAAAACCTCAGCTCCAACAGTTGTATTAGCACCAGAAGAGGAGGGTCCTATGGGAGCAAAAGTTGGCATTTTCACTTCAAATTTCCTCATCCCAGTATATCACACAATCAAGGCTGTAAGGAGGAGCTGAAGGGACCCTTGGCAACATGGCTGCTACAAAACTGTGAGCTGATAGCTCCCTGAGTTGCCTGTGGTTGGGCTGCCACTACCTGAAGCTGTAGGGCCTGGATGATGACAGTATGGGAGGCCTTCCATCACACACTGTTCCCAGTCCTGCCTTCATGCAGGGCGCTGCTTACAACCGGGCAGCTACAAAGTTAGGCAATCTGGGCTCTGGAAAAATGATTCAAGAGTCAAGGGCAAAGGGAAACTTTCAAAGAGGAAAGTGCCGCAATCCAGGGGAAACCACAAAAGGACGGTTGTTTTGAACCTGGGGAAAAACACAAAAAAAAAAGATGTTCTGCCCACCATCCATTATCAACATGGGATGATGTAAACCCATGCAAGGACCTGGCCTGCTGCCCCATCTCCTGGACAGATGAAAGTTACTGCTGCGCAGTCTGGATGAAAGGTTGGGAATAGCTCACATCTACACACTGTAGCATGTGAACAGCCTGGGGGCTAACACAGAGTGAGAGCAATAGGCCTAGGACCAGTGTTCAGGGGCCCTGGACAAAAGACCTCAGCTTCATTGACACCCCCTTCCCAGTGTATTGAGGGGTGTGTTGAGATTAGTCTGAAAGAACAGATACTAAGTGCCAGGCACAAGGAAAGTATTCAAACATAATATTTCATCGTCCTTCTCTTCCTGGGGCAAGGCACCCTTGATCACTCACATCTGTAATGTATGGCGGTCTAGGCAGATAAAGCCACCAGCATAGCAAAGCCAGACCCCAAAGCCTGCTTTCCAGAGCTGTACCTGTCTCTCTGTTTTAACAAGTGTCCAGGGTTCTAATGTATGCTTATGTTCAGAGCCAGCTGCTCACAAAGCCCTCAGATCCCACCCTGCCTTAAAGCCACCCCTTTAGGGCAGGAAGCAGTGGAGTTTTCAGGGATAATGGTCACATTTGGTAAGAAACAACTCCCCAAAATGGCTAAGGTTGGGTGTTGGAAGGGGATGGAAACAAATAGCATCTGAATCCTAGCCTATAGTGTGTTCATACCTATATGTAAATGACAATGAGTGGAAGAAAATTCTAAAAAGTATAAAGGAGACACAGTGATGAGATGGACTGACTTTATAAGATCATGGAAAAGCTTATAAAGCTACTTTTTCCTAGTTTCAAATCCATCATAGTTTTTACTCTCTTCAAGGTAGATATATGAATTCAACTTTCTGGGTATTGAAATAGCAAGAACCATTTGTGTGTTCCAAGAGAACTCAGCGCATGTTATCCCCTCCAGGCAGCTAGCGTGAAAGCCAGGCTTGCTTTGTAATCCCAGTAGCCATTAGTGTAATAGGAATTATGGGCAACTAACCACCAAGTACATATTGACCACTTTTAAAAAGTGTTTTTTTTTTCAATTCTCTGAAACCATATCAAATCATTCTATTATAATGTTATTTAATTTGCCTGTTTTGAAGACTCATGCCTTACTTCCATGAAAAGTCCCTCTGCATGCAGATTTTAGCTAGAAGGACCCAAACACAGAGATCTCTGAAGGTCACCTCTGGGACCACATGTTATACTTGTGACAAACATTTGTCATGTGGTCTGACCAATCCTTGCCTTAGGTTGTTAAGGCTTGTGGTGACATGGTGGCTTTGCCAGAAACTCATGTGCTGTCAGGAACTCAAGGACGTGTCCAGAAGCACATCACTCAGTCACATTAGGTAGAAGAGCCTGGGGGGGGGCAGGGAAGCCCAGAACAGCTTCACTAGACAGAGAGCTTTACTATTTGAAATTAGTGTGTGCCCATTCTATGATCTTTTCTATGTCACATAGAACTAAGTGGTGTAGCTGTCATTCCTTCTTCCCTACCTTCTTTCTTTCCTTCCTTCTTCCTTCCTTTTTTCCTTTCATCTTTCCCTGCCTCCTTGCCTCTCAGAAGGATGGATGGTTTTACTATGTTTCTCCTACTGCTCCTAAAGATAGCAGCCAAAAAGTTAAAGCCCCTGGATGGAAACAGCCCAGAAGAACATCTTTAGGTGATTTCAAAACATTATTTACATAAAGACCAAATATGAAAACATAAGCTATTGAGCATCCAGGGGAATTACTTGTGACAAGTTGTTCTTAGACATAATCTGTCTCCCAAAGCTCCCCAGAGCAAAGCAGTTCATCTGCCCCTTAATGAGAGGGGAGTGCAGAGAGTGGGGTACACTGCTGGAGACTGATTGGGGCACTTAGCACCAAGTTAAGACCCTGGGGAGGTCTGAGACTAGCATGTGCTTTTCATCCTTTCTACTCTGCTTGTTTGGTGGTCACTGCTTCTCTGAGCTTTATCACTAAGATGTAGAGTGTTTCTGTCGATATCTCCTCTCTCAGGAAAACAAGGTGGCTTTTCCAGTCTTGAAACCCCTATGAATGCAGACAGCCATGGGACATGGAATTGACTCAGCACCCAGCAGGGACAGAGCTGAGGCTGTGGTGTACACACCCGCCCTCCAGGCTTCACTTTGGGGACTGCATCTATGACGGAGAGACCAAGATCCCTCAAGACAGGTTAGAGAGAAAGATGGGAGATGGTAGGAGACTAGGCGGGGCTCATTTGCCTGAACACAGCTGGCTAATTCACCACAGGTGAATCAGCATTGTCTTGCTGGTGGAGGCTCTGGAGGTATAGCCCTCTGAGGGTACAAGTTGTCATTAATGTGCTGTAAGTTTCAAAATATGCCTGACTTTGAACCAGCAATCCCACTCGCTTGAACATGCCACAGGCAATCAGACTGAGTTGCCTCTTAATTGTGTGGAGTGTTATTTTTAAGTGCCCAACTAGATGACATGCACAGCCAGAAAAGACACAGATGGAGAAAATTAGAATACATGTAGAGAAAGGAATACTCTGAAGCAATATATGTGTGAACATGTGTGTGGTACGTATGTGTTTCCGTATGTATGCACATATAGAAAAATGTATACACTATAGACAGGATCCTTATTTGTCAAATGAGAAAGCCATAGGATAGAAGGCATAATGTGTTACCATTTAAAAATTAGATATATAATCACATATTCAAAAAGAGATTCAAGCCCAATGTGGTGTTACAGGTCTTTAATTTCAACATCAGGGTTTTCCAGGCCAGTCAAGGCTGCATAGTAAGATCTGTTTCAAGAAACAAACAAATAAAACCTAAAATAGAAAGATAGCTTAAACAAAATAGTAATATCTAGGGTACCTGGAAGGCAGGAGGTAAATGTGAAACAGCTGGGGGGGCCCAGTGGTCCACACCTATAGTCTTAGCACTTCTGGAGACCAAAGAGCAAGACAATCCCTTGAGTTTAAGAGTTCAAGGTGAGGTCCTATGGCTGGTGCCCTAGCCTCAGAGCCCTCATCCAGTGGCTGATGGAAGCAGAGGCAGACATCCACAGATACACACTGAACTGAACCCTGGAACTTAGTTGCAGAGAGGGAGGAATGAAGATCGAGGAGGTCTGTACCAGGCTGTAAAAACCCACAGAAACAGCTGGCCTGAACAAGGGGGAGCACATCGACCCCAGATGCTGTCTGGGAGGCCAGTACAGGACTGATCCAGACCCCTGAACCTGGATGTCAATGAGGAGGCCTCTGCACTCTAGGAAGCCCTTGGTAATGGATTAGTATTTTTCCCTGGTGTAAGAAGGGACTTTGAGAGCCCATCCCACGTGAAGGGATGCACTCTTGCCCTGAACACATGGGGAAGGGCCTAGGCCCAGCCCAGGATGATGTGGTAGACTTTTCGGAGCCCCCATTGAGGGCCCTACCCTGCCTGGGGAGTGGAGGGTGGATGGGGTCGGGCGTAGGTCGGGGGTGGGGGGGGGGAAGGGTGGGGTGAGGGGAGGGAGAGGGAGAAGGGATTGACATGTGAAACAAGCTTGTTCCTAATTTGAACTAATAAAAAATAAAATTAAATTTTTTTTAAAAAAAGAGTTCAAGGTGAGTCTGGGAAACATATTAAAACCATCATCTGTCTTCTGTTCTCAAAGGCACTTCAGGCTCCACCATGCAAAGATTTACTAGTGTGCTTGCCCGTTTTGAAAACCCGCTTCTTCTGTGAAAAGTCCCTTTCAAGGATGGCATAAACCCTTTGGGAGCTTAGTGCTGATACAGGCTGGGATTGACTCGGTTGCCATCCTGGTTCCACCCAGTGTCATCTTCTGGGAATCCTTAGAAACCTGATTATGAGACCCATGCTAATTAGCTTAATCAGGAATTTGGCTGGCCCAGTCTTCTGAGCTCTAGCAACTCAAATCTGAGAACCACTGAAGGGAGCGGGAGAAGTCCTCTGTCACAGACCTGCTTGAGAGTGTAGCGCCCCCAGCTTGTCTGAAAGCATCTTTGTTCTCTATTGGATTAGGTGGCCTAACAGCCCTCCGTGTCGTGAGAATACAGGGGCATTCTAAGGTAGTACTCAGCACGCACAGGAGAAACCAGCCAGGTGAACACGCTCAGGCTGATGAGCGCGCCCCCAGCTCTGCACCACCACGTGCACACGTGCTCGTGTGCACCTGTCCAGGCCTGAGCCGGAAGTGTTGCCGGGCGTATTTCTAAGCACTCTGGTTCCAAGAGCCGTGTGCTGTAATTGAGCAAGGACACCCATTTTAGAGGGAAAACGGGATGGAGTCTGACACACAGGTAGGTTATAGAGAGGTGCTTCTGGGTGTCCAGCAGAGTGGTGTACGTAGTCCTGCAGACTGATCTTAGGCTGCCTGCCTATTAGGCCCAAAGGAGTTCCTATCCTATAAGAAACTGCTGTAGACCCTGGATGTGCTCTATGTTAGATGGGCCATGGTACCATGGCCTGGCCTGGCACCCCCACACCACATTCCTTAGTCAGCTTTGGACTTTTCCTTGCTAGTTCTTCCTAGCTAGGGCCAGACCAGCTTTCCCAGCCTGATGCTGAAGATTCAGGAACATGCTGGCCTCTACATAATAGAAGCCCCTCTGGATTCCTACTGATGGCTGGCTTTGTCCATGGGTAGCAATGGATAATTATATAACACTGTACAGCCTCAAGGAGTGTCAAGGTAATTTTCCTTAAAATATAAAAATTTCTGGGTGGTGATGGCACACACCTTTAATCCCAGCACTTGGAAGGCAGAGGCAGGCAGATCTCTGAGTGCTAAGCCAGCCTGGTCTAGAGAGTGAGTTCCAGGACAGCCAGGGTTACACAGTGAAAATCCCCAACCATGAAACAAAACAAAATTATAACATTCTTTTTGGAATATTCCAGTCCCCCTACTTGCAAGTGATGGTGGCTTTCTTAGTAGTTTGGGGATGTCACTACCTGCAGTGGACACTGTTACTCTTATTATAAAACAGTAAGTGAAAGAAATTGCTTCGCAATGGTGGGAATAAAGTAAAATGGGCAACCTGGTACCACTCTCAAAGTGATCTCAGTTGGTGCACTCTTGTGCTGCTTGCTCAAATTTTTCTAAGACCCAAGAGATACAGAAAACACAAAACAACAGTACTAGTTTCTGTCAGGTGATTTTGCATGTCAAAGGGCACTGGAAAGAGGCATGCCCTATGGTGAACACAGATGTGTTTAATTCCAGGACCCTCCTCAGATACCAGCATCTGCTGACACTGAAGTTCCTTATATAGAACACTACAGTGTCTGTGAAGAACGTAGGCAGACCTTGCTTCCTCATAACACAGCTGATTCAAACACCATGGAAATTACCGCTGGGCTATATTGTGTTTGGAATAACCATGAAGACAACCCCACACATTCACATGCATGCTGCTGCTTTGAAGATTACTTAAATTGGACCTTTTTTTGTTCTGATTTTTTTTTCTTGAGCATCTTCCACTTGTACTCAATTAAATCCACTGATGCAAGGCCTGTGTGTTTGAAGGCTTGTGGTATCCTTCATTGGTGTCTAAGAAAGGGGTATGCATGCAAGAGTATTGTTGGTTTAATGTAGGCTTTGTCTTGGAGGAGAAGTTTAATCAAGATGACTGGATTGGGGATATTGTAGCCAAAAACAGCATGTCTCATTAGCTAGAGCAGTGGTTCTCAACCTTCCTAATGCTGCAACCCTTCCTCATGTTGTGGTGACCCCCAACCATAAAATTATTTCCATTGCTACTTCATAACTATAAATTTGCTACTGTTAATGAATCATAATGTAAATATCTGTGTTTCCTAATGGTCTTAGGCAACTGCTATGAAAGGGTCATTTGACCCCAAAAGGGTTGAGAACCACTGAGCTAGACCATCCGCCCAACTTGCTTTCCCTGTTCATTTGCCCAAAAGTGCTGCCTTTTTATTCTTTCTGGGTTAAGATTCTATTAAATGTTTCATTGATATAATTTATCTATCCACCCTCTCCCCCCAAGGAAGGCAGTTTCCTGGAGCATTCTCTGTGCATCTGTCCAGTCCTTGAGACCCATCTCTGACTGCTGCTCACTGTGCTGTCACTAGCTACCAGTGTAAAGGAACAGGGGAGAGGGAGTTTCTCATCATGCATGTGGTTTGAGTCTCCAGCCATGATGCAAACCATCAGTGCTTCATGTTCCCTTCTCTGTGGCCACTGGATAGATGTCTCTGGGTGCTTGGATGAGGATGTGTCCTCATGCAGTATGCCGCTGACCCAGATTTGTGTTTTTATCTCTAGGTTCCTGAGTTGAGCTCCTATCTAGTGACAAAGAGGCCTGACTGGAAAAATCCTGTTATGCACAGCATTCCTCAGGAGATGGCTATAGGCTGGAGCCCAAGGGCCCCAGGAAGGAACTTCCAGCACTACGGGTCCTTGATATCTGAAGACTCCTCCCAGGATTCTGGGTCCCAGCTCTTCAGAAAAAAGAGACTTTCAACTGTTGAGGACTTAGAGAGTTCCAGTGGGCAGGTGGAGCCCCGCTCAGACCATTTAGCTGCAGAGGAAGAACCATGTATGTCAGCCTCATTGGATAAGATACAGCGTCAGAAGATAGAGAACCTGCAGGAAATGAGTTGGCCAAGGAATGCAGGGATGCCTGGTATTTCAGACGCCACCTGTCAGAGGAGACGAAACCCAAAGAAGAGGGCAGCTGCAGTAGGTCTCCTGCCTCCCATCCCAGCCCTGTCCATGGGGAGCTCTAGGTCCCGGTGCACTTCCCAGCAGCGAGGGTTGGGGGTCATTTACCTTCCATCACTCAAGTGGCCCCAAGCATGAGGGTGTGCACAGTATACCCACCTCTGCACATGAGGTTACAAGGCCTTCCAGCTTTTCTGACACCCATGTTCAGCCTCTCGAGAAAGCTTTTTGCTCAGAAAGGGATGCTGTGGATGCTATTGCCTATGTATACCATGACTTCCCAGCCTTGTGCTCTGCAAGCCTAGTCCAGTGCAGGCTCCTTGTCCCAGGTCTCTAGCTCATGAGCATCCAGGTGCTAGAAGTGTCTTCAGTACTGAGGGTTCAGTAGAGAAGTTGTTGACAGACGTGTCCCATTTGTCACCTCACTACATAGGTTCTCCTAAAAGGCCATCAAAGCTCTTTACTGCACTTTGACCTGTACCTACACACAGCAGGATGCTGTTACCATCTGGGAGGGTCCTGAGTTCTGGGGGCCTGGCTGGGATGCCCCAATCTCTTCCCTAGCCACAGCATTGGGGCAGAGATGGTTCACTCTCACACAGCAAGAGCACAAGCCATACCTAACCCCTGCCTATCTCTGAGGTGCTACTGCCTTTCCTGATGCCCGGGCCACTCTTTACCAGAGTCCTGAAGATTAGTTGAGCACCAGAAGCATCCTGGAAGGAGCAGTGGCCATATAGACAGAGCATTAAGAACATGCATCTTTAGAACAGGTGTCAGGGACAACTGTAACCCCAACAGTGGAAGGCAGAGGCAGAGGTCAGCCTAGGCTACACGACTGAGGCCATCTCAAACAGCAAACACTATCTGCCAGTTTCCACTTCCTGTCCACAGACCCCAATTCCAAACCCTCCCATCTATTAACTGACCCCTGGAAGCCTGCAGCTGTGAGGGCTGCAGAGGGAAGCTCAGGGGGACTTTTCCTCCTGCTCATTTCTCCCTGAATCCTTCCTGAGAGTGCTAACCTCTAGGGTAGTAGAGATCAGTACAGCCAGCCACTTCTGTGGCAGGGCCTCTGCCTTTTACCCAACATCTGCAGATTTTAGACTCTCACTCTGATAAGCTTCAGGTGCTGACCTCTCTTGAGACTGTGAAAGCCTAGGCCTGGGATTCACCCACTCTCCACACTTGGGGTAACACACAGAAGGCAGGGAGGAAGAACTCTGTGGGTTTTGCTGGTGTCTCTGACCTGGACGAGTGTTCAGGATGGCTGGGCGCTTTTGCCCCCAAGTGCATTGTGTACATTGGTTACCAATAGTGACAGCAGTTCTGCAGATTGCTGTCTTTCTCCTGCACAGATGCAATGCTTACGGCAATGGGAGGCCCAGATGCTTCAGGAGATTGAGGAGGCGGTCCATCATGAGCTTACCATCCAAGAGGGGGTCTTTAGTACTGACCTCCCCAATCAAACCCAGGAGCCACTTAGCCTGGGCACAGTCAGGGCAGATGCCCACGACCCTGCTGCATTGGTATGACTTGATCATCTACACCAGGCACTCCAGTTGGCCCAGGTGGGTAAGGTAGAAGCAGACCTTGTTACCCAAACTGTAAGGTGGGGGAAGAATTGCCTAGGCCTGTAGGGAGGTTGGGGGCAGGGCATCAAGGGACAGAGTTGACAGTTTGAAAGAAAATGAGATTCTTCGTGTTCTTGAAAAGGTCACTAGGCTTGATTGAACCCTGTGCCCTCTGCTGCCTGGCTTTGACCTCAGGAACAATTGCTCTGCTCTTCTGACCCCTGTTTTCCTTATCTGAAAACTACAAAACTTATCAGGTGTGATACAAAGTGTATGGACCTAGTGGCTGCTGGCATGGCTCCCTCTGCCCTGGGAAAGCCACATGTACTGGAGACCTCCTGATTCTCTGGGTTGAATTCACTCAGGCCTTCAGTGAGAGGGGTAGGGGCAGAAGGAAATGAGCCATGGTGTTCTGAAATACTAAACCAACTGAAAGTTGTGGTTGGACTGAAGTTCTGAGCTTGCCCATGGTGGAGAAGACAGATAGACAGAGGGCAAGGGTGGGATCAGGGCTGGTACAGAGAGAGGAGGGTTGGTGTAAGTGCACCAAGGATGGGAGAAAATGGGAAAGAGTACAGTTTAGGGTTTGTGTTTTAGTTGCCTGAGCAATGGATTGGATTGATTTCCCCCACTCATCTCCAGGGCAGCACAGTTAGAAAACTTTGGTTTCTAGATACCTAGATAACTGCAGCTGCTGCTCAAGGCTCTACTGTGGGTGGGACAGGGGGAATAGAGCCCCTGTGGTAGCCTGAGTAGCTGCTAACCCTGCCCATTTTCTCCTCATGCTCTGTCTCTACTAAGTAATCCAGCCCTAAGTGGAGGATGTACCTCCAGATAATGTAAGGCAGGAGACACTAGATAGTCACCCATGGAACTTAAGTTAATGCCAGACTTCCTCCAAGTACTTCCAGGCTGGTCTCCTTCTGCAGACATGCTGTGACCACTTAAATGAAGAGATCAATTTTATTCTTAGATATGTTTGCTGTTTTCTTGCTAAAAACAGATGTATGTTTATGTTTCCAGTGCACTCTTCTCCACTCCCTGCCTGTCCTGTCCTCAGTGTGCAGGTAAAAGGTTAGCACTACAGTGAAGCCAAAAGAAGAATGCCCCGATAAAAGAATAGAGTCTAGGAGTGTGTGAGGTCCAAGGCTGCCTGTTTGGAGCCACAGGTAACAGGTTTCATTGTCTGCTTTCAGGATCAGGCCAGCAGCTGCAACAGTGAC